>NC_053389.1:682437733-683637733 GCF_905171765.1 Bufo bufo | reverse complement strand
GAGAAAATGTTTCCAGAAATGACAATACAGAAAGACTTAAAAATTAGTGGCCAAATTGGTGAAAGAGGAGAAAAAGACAAAGCAGGAAATTTAGCAAAACTGGTGCAAAGGTGGTTTAGTTGTCCATAGCAACCCGTCAGATTCCACCTTTCAATGTTCAGAGTTGATTTGGAAAATAAAAGGCTCATTCTGATTGGTTGCTGTTGGCAACTAAGCCAGTTCTCCTTTGCACCAGATATGACAACTTTCATCCAGTCTGTCATACACAAATCTTATGGACCAGATAGACATGGGACTTAAAAAGGCTACAGTGGATTAGAGGTAATAGAGGTAGCAGTTAAAGCAATACGCCCCGGCATAAATATAAGAAATATGAGATGAAAAGTGACTGAAGATCATTTTAAAAGGACACTACAAGGAGAGCAACTCTGACTTATACCAACGGTAATAAATGTCTATCAAGATAAAAAAAGAATCTCCTCAAAATTTCCTCTTTAGGGCTATAGAACTAAAGTATAGACTTCTCTTCTCCTCTATAAAGTGGGAGCAGATGAAAATTTTGAAACGGATTTGATTCAAAGGAAATTCCTGAGATCAGTAGGAGCAGGACTGCTCAGTGAACACATTAAATTCCAATTGAAATACTATTTGGATGACTACACTGTCACTGATAATGTATTAATTGAGAAAATGAATGAAGCTGCCAATCAAGAGAAGGGAACAGAAACTAAAGAAGTGATCTTCCAGCAAAATCGGCAAACTTGAGGGGGGATGGAGCCAACTGAGTATGGTGGAAGACGTGTGAGCTCCTCACCACAGCACCCGATCTACTAGCTTTTAAAGTACGCTCACCAGCCGGACTATGGGCAAACTCAGCAAGGAGAGGAGCGGAGACGTGGGGCATGCAGTCAGAGCAAAGAAACCCCATGGAGACATGAATAGATACCTTTATAAGAAGATGGCCTCACCGGCAGGAAGAGGGAAGATGGCGGCGGCTAAGGACAGAGCGGCAGCTCTGGATAATGAACGGATGACGCCAGCTCCTGCGCTCCTTCAGACCTACCTGACAATGTCGACCCTGCACCGATCACCAGAGTCATTCTTCAGCACTCCCTCCAGCAGTCTCTGGCACAAGCCCTGTCCCCTGTGCTTCAGGAATTGGCAGCCATTAAGTCAGAGGTAACACACGTGGGGCAAAGGGTGGAGGCTCTGGAGGACTTTCAAACAGGGCTCGTGCAGCACAGTAAGGGACTTCAGAACCAAATAAGATCGCTAAGTGCCCAAGTGGATAGCGTTTTTCTTTACCTGGAAGACCAGGAAAATAGAGGAAGAAGGAAAAATGTGAGGATAAGGGACATCCCTGAATCTGTAGCAGCGGAGGCACTGACAGACCAGTGTGAGGCAGATATTTGCCATACTTGTAGGCGCAGAGCGAGCCGAAAACATCACTATAGAAAGAGCGCTCAGGCCGAAGCCTGCAGCAAGCGACCCGCCTAGGGATACAATATGTGCCCTCCTGAACTACCTTGACACTGCTGCGGTACTCAAGGCAGCAAGGGAACAAGCCAATGTCATATTTGAAGGAAATAAAGTTTTACTGTTTCAGGACTTAGCCGCCAGCACCTTAGCTAAACGCAAAGCGTTGAAACCTCTTACAGCTGAATTGAGAGAGAGGATACTACCTATGAAATGGCTCTTTCCCTTTGGTCTTAGCACCACAATTAACGGACGACAGATAGTCATCCGCCATCCAGATGAACTTCCCAAGATTTGGGAGGCTCTGGAGATTTCCCCACTGGAAATCCCTTCATGGCTTCCTTCTGCCAACATGGAAAGATTGCCTAGACTTCCCACCACAACACCATGGCAAGCGATGTCCAAGCAAAAGCAACCAAAGAAGAAGCAGCCGGCGGGGGGACTGAGATTTTGAACCCTGAGGTTTTTCTGTTTATAGTTCCTTAGGATCAGCCTTACTTAATGCTGCTTCTAGTTCTAATTCTGGCGAGATAAGTCATCTCCGCCTTGTTATAAAAGTGTCTTATGCAATTGAGTTTTAGGGGTAGCCAAAGCTTACATGTGAATAACCCCAAATATTTCTTGTTGCACTTTGCTTATATGTTCCTGCATATACTGTTCTGCTTTGGGAGATGAGGGGCGGTTTTGGTGCTTTAGCATCGCCACTTGTTTTTATGAGATGGTGAGATAATAATCTTGAACAACTCGCACCTCCCGCCTATCAGCTCCTAAGCATAAACCATTGAGTCAGATGGTCAAATGTTTGTTTTAACAAGAAGATCGGGTGACTGGGTCAACTAGATTTTTCTAGAAGTCTTTACCTATTTCCCCTCCCCCAATCTTTTATATTCAGTATTTCACAGCTTTATTGCGCTATGTTGTGCCTATGGGGCCTATGTGCCCTTTCACCTTGATAATAACTGTTTTACTGTCCCTTCACCTAGTCCCTTTGAGTCAAGTAACATGGTACCCACCCAATAGAATAGAATTAGGTGCTTGTGCAAGGATATTATGACATGGCAAACATCACACTTTACTCGCTTAATGTGAATGGAATGAATATACCTCAGAAACGTAGCCAGGTCTATCATATGCTTAGGAAGGAGAAACCAGACAGTGTTTATACAAGAGACACATTATAGACATAATCATGTCCCCAATATGCCGTCTCCATAGGCTTAAGCAAGAACCTCCCCTTTCAGGTAACAATGAAATTGATAGACCCCAATGGAATTGTTTCTTAAATGGAAGGTCCTAAACACACCGGTCACTCTAGCCGCTGTCTACGCCCCGAACACAGGGCAAATTAAATGGCTACTTCAGATGCTTGATTCCTTGAAAAGCTTTGCTGAAGGCGTATTGCTGTTAGGAGGCGATTTCAATCTCCCGTTAGACCATGTGGTTGATTCCACGTCTGCCACGCCCCATTCATCAGAGAAACAAAGGCGCAGAATCCAGGCGGCCTTGGCAGACCAACTGAATATTAAATCTCAACTCAAGGTGGTGGCTCACTTCAGGCAGGGTTCTGGAGTAGGTGCTACTAGCCCAATGTAGAGGAACACCCACCCTCTATAAGGCTACTTTCACACCTGCGTTCAGGTGTCCGCTTGTGAGCTCCGTTTGAAGGGGCTCACAAGCGGCACCGAACGCATCTTCCCAGCCCTAATGCATTCTGAGTGGACGCGGATCCGCTCAGAATGCATCAGTCTGGCAGCGTTCAGCCTCCGCTCCGCTCAGCAAGCGGACACCTGAACGCTGCTTGCAGTGTTCGGGTGTCCGCCTGGCCATGCGGAGGCAAGCGGATCCGTCCAGACTTACAATGTAAGTCAATGGGGACGGATCCGTTTGAAGATGACACAATATGGCTCAATCTTCAAACGGATCCGTCTCCCATTGACTTTCAATGTAAAGTCTGGACGGATCCGTTCAGGCTACTTTCACACTTAGAAATTTTTTTAAACTATAATGCAGACGGATCCGTTCTGAACGGATCCGAACGTCTGCATTATAGGAGCGGATCTGTCTGAGCAGACATCAGACGGACCCGCTCTGAACGGTAGTGTGAAAGTAGCCTTAATAAGTATTAAATATATAACCAAGGTTAGGGCGAGCACACAACACTTAGACCACAATATTGAATAATGTGAATAAAATTTAATTAAAACAACATTGGGAGATCAGGTCCCTCCAGCAATATCTGGAGAATGAGGATATACCTAAAGGTCTCCTACTAAATATAATTCCTGCACAAGATTTACTCAGTGACAAATTTGAGGAGGAATGGAATGCTCTATTATTTTCACACTCAGTGTCACTGATTAAATTAATCATTAAAAGAAGAACCGAGATGTTGGGTGATTTTAATAATAAGATAACAAAACTCAAAAAACAAATAGATAAATTACCCAAAAATTAAGAATTTGAGAATTGGCAGGAGAGATTATGTAGGGGATTGGATAGAATAGAAAGTGAAATAATACACAAAAAAGGGAGAAAACACACAAATCCCCAGAGGAATTATCAGATAGAAGATAACCGGGACAATATAAATGTATTTGAAGAGAATCCCTCTAATAACAAAGAAGTAGGAGAAGAAGTTACACAAAATAGATACACAGTAACGGTTAACAATAGATATGATCAACTGTCTAATCAGCATTTTTTAGACCACACCCCAGCACATCACAGGACACGAACGAGACACAAAGAGCACACTTCCCCAACTCGCAATCAGGAATCGCCAACACACAGGTACAATTTGAGGCACAAGAATCACTATCCAACACAAGTTCTAGAGAATCACCAACATCACAACTCTCAGGGAAGAGACCACATCACATATCCATTAAGGAACCAGAGGGATCCCGGGAAAAATTATCACCAAGATTACACAGAGGGACGAAAAAGACAAGAAGAAGTTCCAGAAAGAGCAAGACAACACAGGAGGCACTGATAAATAAAGACACAACAATAATTAATTTAAGTTTAGTTAATTTCACTAACTCACAAATTAAATTATTAGAAAAAGGTCTAAAATTTGCACCTACTGAAAAATTGGACAGATTCTCTGCATATATAGGGATCCAGAAATACATAAGAAATATATGTTTAAAAAAACACTTTTTAAAAAATCCAATAATGAGGAGTATATCCACAGAACAGGGTAAATCCACACTGAAAAATAAGTCGACATTTTTTCCTAGGAATGAAATTAGCGCAGAAATGGCTACTTTTCAAAGAAATGTGGAAGAGGACATACTTAAATTAAAATCAGGATTCTCATGCCAGGGTAATCTGACGAGACAAGAATGCCATGCAATAAGAATGTTACAAAAAAAACGAAGCTATCACTATACGACCCGCAGATAAAGGGGGGGGCAGTGGTCGTTTTAAATACAGCAGATTATAATGAAGAGTGTCTACAACAACTGACAGACATTGAAACATATACGAAGCTGAAAAGCGATCCACTGGATAGCTTTGAGCAAGACTTAATTTCACCTTGGGGACACAGAGGAGACTACCTGTCTTCTATTGTCTCCCCAAAGTGCACAAAAGCTTGGAGAAACCGCCAGGTCGACCAATAGTTTCAGGTATAGGGTCGATATCATCTAATTTGTCTAAATATATAGATGTACAGATACAACCGGTAGTGAAAAAAACTGTTTCCTATATTAAAGACACAACCCACATTATAAAAATATTGGAAGAAATGGAAGTTGAATCAGGGTGGATCATAAGTACACTTGACGTACAGTCACTGTACACAGTGATTGACCACCAACAAGGTATATCAGCAGTAGGGGAACAACTAAGAAGAGATGGGACAACTGATAAGGCATGTATAGAATTTATTTTAGATGGTATCAGCTATATTTTGACCCACAACTATTTTTACTTTGAGGGTGATTTTTACCTGCAGAAATGTGGGACCGCCATGGGGACCAGATTCGCCCCCAGTTATGCTAATTTGTTTTTGGCAGAATGGGAACATAACATCATTGGATCTGATCCTATGGCGGAGATTTATAGACGATATCATCTTTATTTGGAAAAAAAGTAGAGAGGAATTGAAAATATTCCTGAAAGAAATTAATCAAAACCAGTTAAATTTGAGATTTACCTCGAATATCGTAGAGGAGACAGAATTTCTGGATTTAAAAATAAAAACATTAGAACAAAGATATATATGCAACACATTCTCAAAGCCTACATCTAAGAATAGTTTTATACAGTTCTCAAGTTGTCACCTGCCGAGCTGGCTGATGAATGTCCCATTCGGCCAGTTCCGCAGAATCAGAAGAAATTGTACACAGGACCAAGACTTTGAGGTGGAAGCGGCCAAAATGAAGGATCAGTTTATAGAGAGGAAATATCCCGAAAAGGTGGTTAATACAGCACTAGAGAGAACCAGGAAATTAGACAGAAGCACCTGCTTCACAAGTAAGGAATCAGTGACTGAAACAACACAAGATAGTGAAGCCATCAACAATAGAATTATCCTCCTATTCAACAGTAGTCATAAGCGGTTATAAAAAATTATCAAAACCCACTGGCACCACATTCTGAGCGACAAAAAGATAGGCCATCTCCTACCAGTCACGCCGTCACTAACATTCACAAAGGCACCTAATCTAGATTTAAAAATAGCCCCATCGATTAAAACACCAAAGATATCGAATAATGAGAACACAATCTTGGGCACCTGGATAAATCTCAAGGGCTTTTTTAAATGTGGGAAATGTATGGCATGTAAGGTCAACTCTACATCTAGGAAGACCACCACAATCTCTTCAACACAAAATAATCATACATGGGAGATTAAGGACTGTTTAACTTGCAATACTGCCGGTGTCATCTACCTGATTCAGTGCCCTTGTAGGAGACAGTACATAGGCAGAACCAAACGTCCTATGAAAACCAGAATGGCCGAACATATAGCCAACATAAGAAAGGGGTATGACAAACATTGTCTATCTAACACATTATAAAGACATACATAATAAAGATCCCTCTGGCCTGGTGTTTATGGGGGGCAACTTTATGAAGCAGATGTGTAGGATAGAATCAAGGCATATCTATCAGTTTGGATCGCTGTTGCCAGTGGGGTTGAACGCTGAACTAGAGATCTTCGGGTTCCTATAAGCTGGATGCCCCCGTTCCGACTCTTGCGACTCAGTCAGGCCGTTTATCGACACTGAGTCGTGGACTCGGACGTGGGCCCCCAGTTTTATATACCACGAGCAAGCCCAATATAATTTGGACCTCAAAAGTTGTGTATCTCTTATTACACCTGACTGTGCATTTTAACTTTTTCCCCTCTCATTTATCTTAACCAATGTATATTTTATAACACAATTTAAAAAAAAAAATTATATCGTATTTGTATTGATATGTATTATAAATATTTTAACAATGTACATCACAATGGAGACGTAAATGACCAACAGTAAGGTCAAATGAATATATCCACAAAATAAGGTGGACTATAACTCATTCCATATCACTTCATGTTGGAGATTTAGAAAAATAAGAATAACTCATGCATGCAATCTGTAACAACAATTCTGTTTATACAACATGTGTAGAATGTAAGAAGGAACACATACTATGAAAAACGCATGTATACAAACAAAAAAACGCACGGAAAACGCACATGAAAAACGCATGCAAAAAATAAAAAAATAAAAATATTTCCTTTTGAAGTGAATCCAGTGATTTGGTGCTCACTAAGGATATAAAAGGCGGAGGCAGACAGGTGATGCTGTACCACTGACGAAGGGAAGGAGAGTTCCCGAAACGCGTCTGGTCTGCACACCTGTGAAAGAAGCACCTCTGCACCTTTATGCATGGCCATGCTAACAACATTGAAATAGAAGAACAGTGGGACAATCAAGACGTAGAGTGAATAACCTGATATTCATTGCTCTTCACTGCTTGGACACAGATCACGCTCCAAGTCTCGAGAGACTTTGGATCAGCAAAATAGAGGAGCCAGGAGCAAGACGCCGGCAGTACCCCGCGCCGCTAGTTTACCTCTCACGTCCACAAAGATGCTTATATGGTATATACCAACGGGAAGGTAGGAAGACTCTACTTGTGGAATCTTATGTGATGGGCATGAAACTAAAACCAGCATAAATAACCGCACCGTATACATTTTGTGCTGAACGATACTGAGGTGCGAGACACCATATGAGCAGAAGTTCAGTTGGGTGGATTCGTATTGCCCACATTTGAACCCACAGACTATATAAGCACCAGATTAGTGTGTAGGAGCTGGGAGCCTCATTACCAACATGTGCGTGCGCACTGGATATTGAAGTTCAGTAACTGTTAAGCAATCTATATGGTATAGATATACCTACATTCCAGCGTGTTGTGAATATAAGGGACTGATTTCATTTATTAACTCCATTGTTTGGAATCCAGTACTATTATTGATTTTAATCTCATTGATTTTATTTGTATTTTAGGGAGCAATGCTAATTGTAGATTTTATATTATACACGTGTAGTATGATTGTGATTTCATTAAATTTTATTCACATTATTCAATATTGTGGTCTAAGTGTTGTGTGCTCGCCCTAACCTTGAATATTAAATCTGCTAAAATACTTCAGGCTCTGCGCTTTAAATATTACTCCCATGGGCACAAAGGTTCCAAATTAATGTCGAACCTGTTGAAATCTCAGAGAAATAAATCCTTCATCCCGATAATCAAGTCTAAGGAGGGACTTAGATTAACAACTACCCCAGCAATCGCAAGGGAGTTCTGTAAGTTCTATACCTCTCTCTATAACTTAGAGGAAAAAGATGAGACCAGAGCTCATGAGAATTTCCACTTGCAGTCCCGCATTGATGACTTTTTAAAATCTATTGCCATTCCTACTTTATCTGCCGAAGATAAATCAGATCTATTAAAGCCATTTACAGAGGACGAAGTTACTAAGGTTCTCCATAGTATTCCATCCGGGAAAAGTCCAGGGCCTGATGGCCTCCCCATAGTATACTATAAAAAATTTGCAGATACATTGATTCCGCATTTTACTAAATTGTGTAACTCATTTCTGCGAGGTTCGGGTCTTCCTCCACAGGCTCAGGAGGCAAACATCACTATTATCCCCAAAGAGGGGAACGATCCGGAGGCTTGTGGAAGCTACCGACCGATCTCGCTCCTTAATACGAACTTAAAGTGGTGGGCTAAACTGTTGAGCCACCGCATGTCTGGCTTGTTGCCTGGGCATGTGGGAGAGGAACAAGTGGTTTTCGTGCAGGGAAGAGAAGGAAGACATAATATTAGTCGGGTGGTGAACGCTGTCTGATATGCTAGGAAAAAAAACATGCCTTTAGTCCTACTGGGGACCGATGCCGAAAAGGCATTTGACAGAGTAAGCTGGACTTACATGCGTAGCGCGTTAAAGGCCTTTGGTTTCCCACCAGAGTTTACAGTTATTTTCTCCTTGTATTCAGCTCCTACAGCCCGCATTATGGAAAATGGCTCCCTGTCCGACCCTTTCATAATTAGAAATGGTACGAGACAGGGATGCCCCCTCTCCCCCACGCTCTTCATATTAGTTCTAGAAACATTGCGGCTGAAATTTAGACAGGACTCTGTCATCAAGGGAATCCAGCTTCATGCACAAGATGGCAGCCTTTGCTGATGATTTGCTATTGATGATCACCAATCCTAGTGTAGCCATGCCGAGGGTATTAGATATCTTCAAGACCTTTGGAGAAATCTCCTATTTTAAAATTAATCTTGAGAAATCTGAGGCCTTAGGGGTCTCGTTATCTCCCACCCAACTGAGACGGATTAAAAATTTGTCCCCTTTCAAATGGCCTACCTCTGCGATAAAATACTTAAAAGTTGTGATACCAGCAAACCCCGCTCACATGTTTCGCCTAAATTACTCTCCCCTAGTAGCGAAAATACAAACGTTTTTGAATAAATCCTTGATCCTAGGATTTCCTGGATAGGAAGGAAAAATTTGATAACTACATACATACTCCCCCAGTTATTATATATGCTTCGTTCCCTGCCAATTTCTGTACCTAAATTCTTTCTAGATAAGCTGAGGACCATTATGGGGAAATACCTGTGGGCCAATAAGAAAGCTAGGTTACCCTACTGCCTACTTACGCGAAAGAAAAAACAGGGAGGGATTTCGCTTCCAGATATATAAGCTTATGTCAAGGCTATACATTTAGAGAGGTGGTAAGCTTTGGTCAGACCATGTGATGCACTTTTACCTACACTTGGCGCTTCAGAACTTATAAGTGAAATTACAAAAAGCACTATTAAATTGTGTCAGAAATCTCCTGCGCTGAATCTTGGTAACAATCACCTGTCCCCAGTAACCCCATTTAACGTGTTACCTCATGTCCTCTCTGACAAGATGGTTGAGACTAACCCGGTGTGGGACTAAGTCTCTGAGCTCAGAATAGGAGATCTCTCAAGGTCATCGGCCTCCTCTATTTATTACAAATCCCTTTTGGGTGAGGCGCCGAGGGTGGGAACTGCTATTCAAAAATGGGACTTTGAAGTCACGTGCAAGAGGTTTAAATCATCTAAACACCTTCCACTGACAGATCCCACCTGGCTAGAGACCATGGCTCTATTACCAAAGCTACCACCTAAAAGTTTCTCACTAATATAGAGACAGATCTTAGCAAAAAGGGAGGATCAACTACCCCCTTAATTGAGGGATTGAGAGTCTGAATTAGGCATCAGATTAGATGAGCCTAGCATTGCGTTCATAATGTCTCACTCTCATGGGTTTTCCAGGTGTGTCCGGGTTCAGGAAAACTCACTTAAAATCCTCACAAGATCCACCTAAATACGTCAAGCGAGTGCTGGAAATGCCTCGAGGGCACAGGCAACATATCCCACATTTGGTGGTTTTGCCCTAAAATCAGGCAATTTTGGATAACCATAGAGGAAACCATTAATAAGATCTGCCCGGACCACTTGACACTCACTGCACCATTGATATTATTATGGAAACCCGAAACTAACTTCATCCCCCATAAAAATGCTTTACAGACCCACATGAATAAGGCAGCGAAGCTCCTTATTCATGTACTATGGAGATCCCCTGACCTGCCAACCATATCCACGTGGTACGAGAAAATGAATCACCTATGTAGGATGGAGGAGTTGGCGGGCTGGGAGACTCAAAACAGGCGGGGACACATATTAGAGAACAAACGGGAACAGGAACTCACACAGATACTCTGGGAATTCAAGGATCCCCTAAATAGATACTAAAACCCCGCCCTTTGATACCCCTGAGGTATGACAATACAGTAGCTGTGTAGCTCTTTCCTTCCACCCCTTTCAATAGGTATTAGAATGTCAAAATATGAGATTACTGTGTGAAATTGAAACAACACCATGTAACTCTGCGTTACATATCACCATCAGCTGAAAACAGGATTAGAATGTGATCATGCCCGACCCTATCCCCCCCCCCACCCCCTTCACCTGTTTGTGTGTCTAGTCCAGGGGTCTCCAAACCCCGGCCCGCGGGCCAGAACCGGCCCGCTTGTGCGTTCGATCCGGCCCGCCCGCAGCTGGCAGGTTGCAGGAACCAAATCCGCACAACCGCCCATGCTGTCACGCTTGTGTTGTGTGTTCGATTCCGCGCCCGCCCGCAGCTGACAGGTTGCAGGAACGAAAGCCGCACAACCGCCCATGCTGTCACGCTGTGCTTTTTGATTGGCTGCTGGGACCGCCGATGTCCCGGCAACCAGTGACGTCACAGGTGCGGCACCTCCCCTCTTCCCGCCCGCTGTTTGAAATAACAAATCCACGTGTGTAGCAGCGGGCGGGAGTCGGGACTCAGGAGTCCAAGAAGAAAAAAAAAAGAAGAGGAGCAGAAGCCGGCTACAGCGGAGGCAAGTGTTGCACAACGCTGATGGGGACACAATGGGGAACGCTGACATTGCTGTGCTGCGCTGATGGGGACACAAGCTGCTGAGGACACATACTGATGGGGATATTGCTGTGCTGCTGGGGACACTGCTGATGGGGACTTTGCTGTGCTGATGGGGACATTGCTGTTCTGATGGGGACACCGTTGATGAGGACACGGGTGTCCCCATCAATGGTGTCCCCATCAGCACAGCAATGTCCCCATCAGAGGTGTCCCCATCAGCGATGATGGGCACACTGCTGATGGGGACAATTCTGTTCTGATGGGGACATTGCTGGGGACACCGCTGTTTGGCACACTGCTGATGGGGACATGGGTGTCCACATCAATGGTGTCCCCATCAGGATAGCAATGTCCCCATCAGCGGTAACCCCATAATCGATGTCCCCATCAGCACAGCAATGTCCCCATCAGAGGTGTCCCCATCAGCGGTGATGGGGACACATGCTGCTGGGGACACCGCTGACAGGGACATTGCTGTGCTGATGGGGATGTTGCGGTGGACACTGCTGATGGGGACATTGCTGTTCTGTTGGGACATTGCTGGGGACACCGCTGATGGGGACATGGGTATCCCCATCAGCGGTGACCCATCATCGGTTTCCACATCAGCACAGCGGCGTCCCCATCAGCAATGATGGGGACGCTGCTAATGTGGAAACTGCTGATGTGAACATTGCTGTGCTGATGGGGACATTGCTGAGGACACCGCTGATTGGCACACTGCTGATGGGGACAAAGGTGTCCCCATCAATGGTGTCCCCATCAGTACAGCAATGTCCCCATCAGCGTCCCCATTCTGATGGGGACATTGCTGTTCTGATGGGGACACCACTGATAGGGACACGGGTGTCCCCATCAACCGCGTCCCCAAAGGCAGTGTCCCCATCAGTGGTGTCCCCATCAGCTGCTAATGGGGACTCCGCTGATGGGGACATTGCTGTTCTGATGGGGACATCATTAATGGGGACATTGCTGTGCTGATGCTGACATTGCTGTTCTGATGGGGACATTGCTGTGCTGATGCTGACATTGCTGTGCTGATGGGGACAACGCTGATAGGGACACGGGTGTCCCCATCAATGGTGTCCCCATCAGTGGTGTCCCCATCAGCACAGCAATGTCCCCAACAGCAGCGTCCCCATCAGTGGTGTCCCCATCAGCACAGCAATGTCCCCAACAGCAGCGTCCCCATCAGTGGGTGTCCCCATGATGGGAATATTGTTTTTCTGATGGGAATATTGTTTTTTTGATGGGAATATTTTTTTTTTTTATGGGAATATTGCTTTTCTGATGGGGACATTGCTGTTCTGATTTGGCCATTGCTGTTCTGATGGGGACACCGCTGATAGGGACACGGGTGTCCCCATCAATGGTGTCCCCATCAGCCGCGTCCCCAACAGCAGTGTCCCCATCAGTGGTGGCCCCTATCAGCTGCTAATGGGGACTCCGCTGATGGGGACATTGCTGTTCTGATGGGGACATCGTTGATGGGGACATTGCTGTGCTTAAGGGTGACACGGCTGATGGGGACATTGCTGTGCTGATGCTGACATTGCTGTGCTGATGCTGACATTGCTGTGCTGATGGGGACATTGCTGTGCTGATGGGGACATTGCTGTGCTGATGCTGACATTGCTGTGCTGATGCTGACATTGCTGTGCTGATGCTGACATTGCTGTGCTGATGGGGACATTGCTGTGCTGATGGGGACATTGCTGTGCTGATGGGGACATTGCTGTGCTGATGGGGACATTGCTGTGCTGATGGGAACATTGTTGTGCTGATGCTGACATTGCTGTGCTGATGGGGACATTGCTGTGCTGATGGGGACATTGCTGTGCTGATGGGGACATTGCTGTGCTGATGGGGACATTGTTGTGCTGATGCTGACATTGCTGTGCTGATGGGGACATTGCTGTGCTGATGGGGACATTGCTGTGCTGATGGGGACATTGCTGTGCTGATGGGGACATTGTTGTGCTGATGCTGACATTGCTGTGCTGATGCTGACATTGCTGTGCTGATGGGGACATTGTTGTGCTGATGCTGACATTGCTGTGCTGATGCTGACATTGCTGTGCTGATGCTGACATTGCTGTGCTGATGCTGACATTGCTGTGCTGATGGGGACATTGCTGTGCTGATGGGGACATTGCTGTGCTGATGGGGACATTGCTGTGCTGATGGGGACATTGCTGTGCTGATGGGGACATTGCTGTGCTGATGGGGACATTTTTGTGCTGATGGGGACACCGCTGATAGGGACACGGGTGTCTTTGCGTTGTTTTGCTAAAGTTTTTTCTCTTTTGTTCTCAGTCATATCATGCTGATTACAAAAACGATCCATGTAAAATATATACATTTAATTTAATACATAACTGATTTTTTTTTCCGGCCCCCGAATACTTGTAAAATCTTCAATGTGGCCCTCCTGTTGAAAAGTTTGGAGACCCCTGGTCTAGTCCATTGATTTTTATTCTGCTCAGATATTGGAAACTGGTCTCTCTAAGAAATCGTATGATTCATGAGGCGTGATATGTAAGGTCAGATGACCCAAGCTCCAGTATTTAACACCTGTCCTATTTGTGAATCTCGATGTAATGCCTTTAGACCAGTTGCACTGGTCCTGCCTTTTTTCCAATGACGTTTGACAAGATATGCATTTATTCTTTGTTTTCATAAATAAGAAGGGAATGATGGGGAAAAAAAAATCTGCAAACTTAATAAAATGCAGGCAGGTATAACCCAACAAGGATTGCTTACAAAAGTAGAGTCATCTAGTACTCAAGCTGCTCCACCTACACTAGAAGCAAAAAAAGTTCCATCTTCAGGAGATATAGAAATGAAAAACTGGGAGGAGGCTCTAAAAGAACTGAGGGATGAGATGTCAGAATTAAGAGAGCTACTTAAGACTTCTCAAGAACCAAGGTTGGTCACATCCCAAGAGTCTTCCAGAAGTAAGCAGAATCCAATTTGTTAGACCAAGGTCATACATGTTGCAATTGCTACAGATGTGGCAAAGAAGGACATTATGCTAGGGATGTTGTGCACCCAGAACCGCACAGTAAAAAGACTGGAGGTTGCTGGTGAGGGACAACCAGTAACCTGAGCAAAGCCACAGTCCCAACCAAAGAAAATTTCATCTTCAGGTATATAAGCCAAAGAAAATCTGTTACACACTTAGGGTCCATTCACACGTCTGTAGGTGTTTTGCGGTCCGCAAATTGTGGATCCGCAAAACACAGACACTGGCAATGTGCTTTCCGCGTTTTGCGGACAGCACATTGCCGGCACTATAATAGAAAATGCCTTTTCTTGTCCGCAGTTGCGGACTAGAATAGGATATGTTCTATTTTTTTCGGGAACAGAATTGCGGATCCGGAAATGCGGAAGCGGACAGCACATAGTGTGCTGTCCGCATCCGTTCCGGCCCCATTGAAAATGAATGGGTCCGCACCCGTTCCGCATAATAACTTACAGATTGGTGAAAGTGTATAAGATGCCAAAGAAAACTCATTAATGTAATAGGAAAAAGGTTAATAGACCTATGGAAACTGAATGGTGTTCCTGTTCAGGCATTATGGGATACTGGAGCTCAAGCAAGTATCATCAATGAAAGTTGTGACAGCAGTACCTTCTTCAAAGAGAAGTCAGGGCAGTAGAAGAATTACTAGGCTCTAGTCTAAACCTATATGCGGGATAGAATTAAGTACAACTGAAATTCCTTTAATTGGATGGATTGAAGGAACTCTGATAATGACAACATAGTAGAACTCCTGGTGCCTTTCCTAGTATCCAGTGACAATAACGTAGCTGAAGTGCTAATCATTGGATATAAGTCATCCCAAGAAAAAGTCCTTCATCTTCTTTGGTGAGTACACTGGCTGAATCATTTTCACTGCCTACAAAAAAAGCAGATGCCTGCCGCTGAATCTCCTTGTAATGCAAATCACAACGTGTGGCGAAGTAGGGTGCAGCCAATAGCAGGTCGTCACACATGATGCAAGGGGGCAGGTCACCGTTATGGCTGCAGAGCCAACCCCCCATCCCGCGTTGCCAGATTTTGTGATTTGCACGACGGGGAGATGCAAAGGCAGTCGTGTAGGGATCCGGAGGGACGCAGCAAGTTTGTTCTGTATGAGGGACCTGGGCATTCTGGGGGTTGTTTACAGGATTGGATAACCCCTTTAATGCAAAAGAACAGTGCATAGTAAATCAGATTTAAAGAGAAGAATGTCATACGTTCTGCACAGATAAGTCTGATGTTGGATATATTCCATCACTCCAATAAAAGATTAATCTAAAAGATACCACCCCTGTTACAAAGACATATACTGTGCCTAAACCACTTCATACAGAGGTGAACGAGTACCTACAAGCACTGATAAATACAGGATGGATTAGGAAGTCCAAATCATCCTATTGTTCTACTATAGTCTTTGTAAGAAAAGGAGATGGTAGCTTGAGATTCTGTTGTGAGTATGGAGAACTAAACCAGAAGTCAGTTCCTGAGAGTCATCCGATATCTACAGTCAGGGCCAGAATAAGAGCATCATGGGCCTGGTGCTGAGGATTTTGCTGGGCCTTTTTATGGAACTGCACTCAGTGTCTTAAATACATATATATTTTATCGATACCATTAAAGTATTTTGTTCCTGCAACTACCCCTTCATTTGGCGTCTATCTTGGCAACATGGAGGGGGACCACGGGAGGGGGACCCTGAGGGTGGGGCACCCTCAGGGCATTATAGTGTCAGGAAAACCGCTGACTATGAAGATTACTGTTTTCTAGCTGCTGTGGACTGTGGACAACAGCAGCTAGAAACAGTAATTTTCATAGAGCTGTGTTATGATTTATGGACACAGCACTGAGCATGCTTAGCCAGTCAGATAGAAGGCTGGCCAAGCATGCTGAGAGCTGTGTCTAAATAACATAACACATTAAAGGGATTCTGTCACCAGGTTTCACCCCTGTCAGCTAAAAATATGCTGATGTTCAGGGCGTCTTCACGATTCCTAATGTGGGCTTATAAATGTCATCTGTGGGCTTATTTAGCTAAAAAACTGCTTTTACTAACCTGTCAGTCAAACAAATAAGGTGCCCAAGGGGATGTTAATGAATGCAAGGTGTCGGCCGCACCCGCCGCCGTTCGTGCCCAGCGCCGCCTTTCCGGACTTCTGCGCCGCCTCCTAATCCTCTGTGCCGCCTCTCGCTCTCCCTCCCTCCCCCCTCCTCCTGCTGTAAGATCTCGCGCACACAGGGGTTGAGCGAAGTGCCGGCGCATGTGCACTTCGCTGTAAGAAGCCAAATGGAAAAGTCTGCACGGGCGCATCAGGCAGAGCCCTGTGCGCAAGCGCGAGATCTTACAGCAGAAGGAGGGGGGAGGGAAGGAGAGCGAGAGGCGGCACAGAGGATTAGGAGGCGGTGCAGAAGTCCTGAAAGGCGACGCTGGGCACGGCTGGCACCTTGTATCCCTTGACATCCCCTTGGGCACCTTATTTGTTTGACTGACAGGTTAGTAATAGCTGTTTTTTAGCTAAATAAGTCCACAGATGACATTTATAAGCCCACATTAGGAATCGTGAAGACGCCCTGAACATCAGCATATTTTTAGCTGACAGGGGTCAAACCTGGTGACAGAATCCCTTTAAAGAAATTACTGTTTCTAGCTGCTGTGGACTAGCAGCTAGAAACAGTAATTTCTTTAATGTGTTATGTTATAGAGACTGAGCTCTCAGCATGCTTAGCCAGTCAGTAATTTTCATAGTGCTGTTATGATTTATGGACACAGCTCTCAGCATGCTTAGCCAGCCTTCTATCTGGCTCTGCTTCTTGAGAGTCACAGTCCACAGGCTCAGAAACAGCCTGTGGACTGTGACTCTCAAGATGCAAAGCCAGATAGAAGGCTGGCTAAGCATGCTGAGAGCTGTGTCCATAAATCATAACAGCACTATGATTGCCCTCCCTTCCAACTGGATGAGTTTATCTGATACCTGCCCTGCTCCAGAAGCTCCTGCTGTCTCACGGGCTGGTGTGGCTGAGCGCTGTGGGCCGTGTGCTGGTCGAAACTGCTGAGTAGGTTGTACACAGCGCAGCGTGAAGGAGGGATAACCGCGGGCGCACTGAGGTCATATCCGGCGGGCCGGCATTACAGGAACCGCACCAGCTGCTCTGACGTCCTGCCGCCGGATATCCTGTGACGTATATGCGGCGGCAGGACGTCAGAGCAGCTGGTGCTGTTCCTGTAATGCCGCGGCCCGCCAGATATGACCTCAGTAGTGATAGGAAGTTCGGATCTTTCAGATGAATCGGTTCATTTGAATCAGCTCATTCAAATGAACCGATTCATGAATCGGATCTTCGGTTCACTTGCTGAGTCACTGACTGCTGAGCTGACTCGCAAGTGAACCGAAGACTCTAGGTGCCGGTGCGCATGCGCAGATGCTATCCATTCGATTCACTTGCTGCTGCTGACTCAGTCGGCTCTTCAGCTCTCTAATGAGTGAGTCCGGATCAGGAAGAGTGATTGATTATAGTGATAGTGAAGGGAAGCTGAGGCTGACGCCGGACAGGAGGACTCAGGAGCTGTCACTGTGGTGTGCATTGTTGTCTGTTGTGCATTATTACCCACAGTGACAACAGTCTGACACTGACAGCAGTACAACGAACCAAGTGAAGTGAAATGTGAATGCACAGGGAAAACTATGTGCTGAATTACAGTCACTGGCTGATAATAAAATAGTCCCCACAGTCCCCACTTAACGGAATCCATAAAGGAGATGTGAACCCACCCTTAGTTATACAGGGAGTGCAGAATTATTACGCAAGTTGTATTTTTGAGGATTAATTTTATTATTGAACAAGAACCATGCTCTAAATGAACCCAAAAAACTCATTAATATCAAAGCTGAATATTTTTGGAAGTAGTTTTTAGTTTGTTTTTAGTTTTAGCTATTTTAGGGGGATATCTGTGTGTGCAGGTGACTATTACTGTGCATAATTATTACGCAACTTAACAAAAAACAAATATATACCCATTTCAATTATTTATTTTTACCAGTGAAACCAATATAACATCTCAACATTCACAAATATACATTTCTGACATTCAAAAACAAAACAAAAACAAATCAGTGACCAATATAGCCACCTTTCTTTGCAAGGACACTCAAAAGCCTGCCAACCATGGATTCTGTCAGTGTTTTGATCTGTTCACCATCAACATTGCGTGCAGCAGCAACCACAGCCTCCCAGACACTGTTCAGAGAGGTGTACTGTTTTCCCTCCTTGTAAATCTCACATTTGATGATGGACCACAGGTTCTCAATGGGGTTCAGATCAGGTGAACAAGGAGGCCATGTCATTAGATTTTCTTCTTTTATACCCTTTCTTGCCAGCCACGCTGTGGAGTACTTGGACGCGTGTGATGGAGCATTGTCCTGCATGAAAATCATGTTTTTCTTGAAGGATGCAGACTTCTTCCTGTACCACTGCTTGAAGAAGGTGTCTTCCAGAAACTGGCAGTAGGACTGGGAGTTGAGCTTGACTCCATCCTCAACCCGAAAAGGCCCCACAAGCTCATCTTTGATGATACCAGCCCAAACCAGTACTCCACCTCCACCTTGCTGGCGTCTGAGTCAGACTGGAGCTCTCTGCCCTTTACCAATCCAGCCACGGGCCCATCCATCTGGCCCATCAAGACTCACTCTCATTTCATCAGTCCATAAAACCTTAGAAAAATCAGTCTTGAGATATTTCTTGGCCCAGTCTTGACGTTTCAGCTTGTGTGTCTTGTTCAGTGGTGGTCATCTTTCAGCCTTTCTTACCTTGGCCATGTCTCTGAGTATTGCACACCTTGTGCTTTTGGGCACTCCAGTGATGTTGCAGCTCTGAAATATGGCCAAACTGGTGGCAAGTGGCATCTTGGCAGCTGCACGCTTGACTTTTCTCAGTTCATGGGCAGTTATTTTGCGCCTTGGTTTTTCCACACGCTTCTTGCGACCCTGTTGACTATTTTGAATGAAACGCTTGATTGTTCGATGATCACGCTTCAGAAGCTTTGCAATTTTAAGAGTGTTGCATCCCTCTGCAAGATATCTCACTATTTTTGACTTTTCTGAGCCTGTCAAGTCCTTCTTTTGACCCATTTTGCCAAAGGAAAGGAAGTTGCCTAATAATTATGTACACCTGATATAGGGTGTTGATGTCATTAGACCACACCCCTTCTCATTACAGAGATGCACATCACCTAATATGCTTAATTGGTAGTAGGCTTTCGAGCCTATACAGCTTGGAGTAAGACAACATGCATAAAGAGGATGATGTGGTCAAAATACTCATTTGCCTAATAATTCTGTACAGGGTGTATAGCTACTGAATGAGATGCCTTTAACATATATATCTCCTGAGAAGCCAATTTGATCCTAAAGGGTTAATTCAACCTGTAATCTAAACTCTGTGTCATCTGTCACTTCTCTTATCTCTCTGCTCCTGTCAAAGGCGTACATAGAAATCACTGGGCCCCATAGCAAGAATCTAAATTGGGCCCCCATTCCCCTTTTATAGCCCCTCCCACTACACATTCCAGGCCTCTCTCTTTGTTCCATGAACTATGTTCACTGCTGTTTTATAATTTATGCCATCAGGGCCGGATTGGGATTACAAAACAGGCCTGGCACACAAACGAGGTATAATAGATACTGTACAGATGTATAGTGTATACAGCAGTGTACTGATATGTGAGAAACGTGATATAATATATGCAGTGTGTTCAGGTATATAGTATATACAGCAGTGTACTGATATATGAGGTACGAGGTATAATATATGCAGTGTGTTCAGGTATATAGTATATACAGCAGTGTACTGATATGTGAGGAACGTGGTATAATATATGCAGTGTGTTCAGGTATATAGTATATACAGCAGTGTACTGATATATGAGGTACGAGGTATAATATATGCAGTGTGTTCAGGTATATAGTATATACAGCAGTGTACTGATATGTGAGGAACGTGGTATAATATATGCAGTGTGTTCAGGTATATAGTATATACAGCAGTGTACTGATATATGAGGTATAAATTACAGCTCGTACCTCACATATCATTCCAATACTGTATATACAATATACCTGTACACACCATCTATTATACCTCGTACCTAACATATCAGTACACTGCTGTATATACAATATATCTATACACACTGCATATATTATACCTTGTACCTCACATATCAGTACACTGCAATATATATTATATATCTGTACATATTGCATCTATAATACTGTTTAATATATGCAGTGTGTGTGTGTGTGTGTATATATAGATGTGAGGCATACAAGGTATAATACTGTAGATGCAGTGTTTATAGAAATATGTGGTCAGTTATGCATTATAGTCACTGTGTGTGTGAAGTACATGAGGTTGTGGTCACTGTACCTGTCTGAAGTATTATACATGAGTGAGCAATGAGTAAAAACAGGGCATGGAGGGGGGAGGGGGTAAATGATGAAAAGTGGAGGACCTCCTCTTACCACTCCATTCCAGTCTGTATGGATCAATGCAGAGCTGATTGTGAACTTCTAATACTTGCTGTTAGGGGTTGAAGGACCTGTGATGATCTCATCACAGGACCTGGCAGATGTACCTTTCAAACCTAGGAACTACACCATTTTTGGTGCAGTTCCTTTGCTAGATTCTGCAGGACCTGTGATGCTGAAGATGATGTCATCACAGGTCCTGGCAGATGCACTGTTCTAACCTGGGAACTACACTTTACACTGTGCAGTTCCCTTACAGGACCTGTGAAGACTCCCTGTACGACTCAGACGACTCAGAGCTGCTAGGGCTTGCCTTGCCTCAGCTCTGATTAGTTGGTGGGCGGGGAGGGGAGGGGCTGGCAGAAGCAGCTTCCACTCTAGGATCATATTACGCTGCTCCCCAGGCCCGCCCTCAGGCTCCCTGCTGCCAGCGTGAGGTAAGCGTCTCTGCATTGTCTGTGTGCTATGTGACTCTGCACTGTGTACAACAGAGGACCTTGAACCCTCCCGACGGCCTTTTGGCTGGCAGATGGGCCTATTTTATGGTAGGGGCCTGGAGCTGCAGCTCCATCAGCCCCTACGTTAATCCGGCCCTGTCTACAGTCGTGGCCAAAAGTTTTGAGAATGACACAAATATTAGTTTTCACAAAGTTTGCTGCTAAACTGCTTTTAGATCTTTGTTTCAGTTGTTTCCGTGATGTAGTGAAATATAATTACACACACTTCATACGTTTCAAAGGCTTTTATCGACAATTACATGACATTTATGCAAAGAGTCAGTATTTGCAGTGTTGGCCCTTCTTTTTCAGGACCTCTGCAATTCGACTGGGCATGCTCTCAATCAACTTCTGGGCCAATTCCTGACTGATAGCAAACCATTCTTTCATAATCACTTCTTGGAGTTTGTCAGAATTAGTGGGTTTTTGTTTGTCCACCCACCTCTTGAGGATTGACCACAAGTTCTCAATGGGATTAAGATCTGGGGAGTTTCCAGGCCATGGACCCAAAATGTCAAAGTTTTGGTCCCCGAGCCACTTAGTTATCACTTTTGCCTTATGGCACGGTGCTCCATCGTGCTGGAAAATGCATTGTTCTTCACCAAACTGTTGTTGGATTGTTGGAAGAAGTTGCTGTTGGAGGGTGTTTTGGTACCATTCTTTATTTATGGCTGCGTTTTTGGGCAAAATTGTGAGTCAGCCCACTCCCTTGGATGAGAAGCAACCCCACACATGAATGGTCTCAGGATGCTTTACTGTTGGCATGACACAGGACTGATGGTAGCGCTCACCTTTTCTTCTCCGGACAAGCCTTTTTCCAGATGCCCCAAACAATCGGAAAGAGGCTTCATCGGAGAATATGACTTTGCCCCAGTCCTCAGCAGTCCATTCACCATACTTTCTGCAGAAGATCAATCTGTCCCTGATCTTTTTTTTTGGAGAGAAGTGGCTTCTTTGCTGCCCTTCTTGACACCAGGCCATCTTCCAAAAGTCTTAGCCTCACTGTGCGTGCAGATGCGCTCACACCTGCCTGCCTCCATTCCTGAGCAAGCTCTGCACTGGTGGCACTCCGATCCCACAGCTGAATCCTCTTTAGGAGACGATCCTGGCGCTTGCTGGACTTTCTTGGACGCCCTGAAGCCTTCTTAACAAGAATTGAACCTCTTTCCTTGAAGTTTTTGATGATCCTATAAATTGTTGATTGAGGTGCAATCTTAGTAGCCACAATATCCTTGCCTGTGAAGCCATTTTTATGCAACGCAATGATGGCTGCACGCGTTTCTTTGCAGGTCACCATGGTTAACAATGGAAGAACAATGATTTCAAGCATCACCCTCCTTTTAACATGTCAAGTCTGCCATTTTAACCCAATCAGCCTGACATAATGATCTCCAGCCTTGTGCTTGTCAACATTCTCACCTGAGTTAACAAGACAATTACTGAAATGATCTCAGCAGGTCCTTTAATGACAGCAATGAAATGCAGTGGAAAGGTTTTTTGGGGATTAAGTTAATTTTCATGGCAAAGAAGGACTATGCAATTCATCTGATCACTCTTCATAACATCCTGGAGTATATGCAAATTGCTATTATAAAAACTTAAGCAGCAACTTTTCCAATTTCCAATATTTATGTAATTCTCAAAACTTTTGGCCACGACTGTAGAATCCAAAATATGATGAATAGCTTACCAAGAAGTTCTTGGTTTATTGTGCT
Organism: Bufo bufo; assembly: GCF_905171765.1. Classification (NCBI taxonomy): domain Eukaryota; kingdom Metazoa; phylum Chordata; class Amphibia; order Anura; family Bufonidae; genus Bufo; species Bufo bufo. The sequence goes on along the minus strand of NC_053389.1, from coordinate 683,614,520 downwards.
TTATAAAGGAAAAGTCTTCCACCCAGGATTAATAGAAGAATCTAGTAGGCCTTTGACAGCCTTCATAACACCCTGGGATTATATGAATGTATCTATATTCCTTTTGGGCTCGGTTCACCTCCTGAAGAATTTCAGAGAAGCATGGAAGAATGCTTGACAACCTGGTTCACAGTAAGTCTTTCACTGAACATGTGGAACATGTATAGATTGTGCTTCGGCACTATCAACAGCATGGAATGAAGCTAACACCAAAAAAATGCAAACTGTTCAAAAGACAAGTCTGGTTCCTAGGTAACATTGTGTCTGATGATGGCTATACTATGGATCCACAGAAATTGTTCCAGTAATGGGTTTGTAAAACAGACCTCTTTTTACAGTGGGAAAGAAAGTGGGATACATAAAGAGAATGAACCCCCCTCCCCCCATAATATTTTAATGTTAATATGTGACAGAATAGCAATATACAGGTCCTGTAATATGACACTAGAGTGGGACCATCTATATCAAGGGGAGTGTTTCTGGTGGAACACTTACTGTAAAGCACCTCAGAGGACAAGAAGAAGGGAGGTCCTAATCTACATGTCTGATGTATGTTCTTTACTGATTGCAGGTACAGTGATTATTGCTGTAGTCATGATGATGTTGTATTTTCATATTTTATTGCTCACTACATTTTGATGCATTCACTGATTTAAGTAATGACTGAGGATTTGATGGTAATGTATAGAGATGAGCGAATTTCTCAAAAATTCGATTCAGTCGGTTCGCCGAATTTTCCAAAAAGATTTGATTCGATCCTAATTTATTTGTGACGAATCCCGTTAAAAAAACAGCTATGGAAACAGATATGGGAAAGGGCAGCGAAGTCGCCTTCATGTATTATGCACAGGGAAAACACATATAAAGTGCTAATGTTCTGGTATCATACACCACAACTTCTAAAACACTTCAACCCGGATATCTCAGATAGATGTTGGAGATGTATAACAGGTGAGGGAACTCATATACATATCTTTTGGGAATGTCCTATGATTGCGCCATTTTGGAGAATGGTGGGGTCGGTCCTCTTTCAACTCCTCGCAATCCAATTTCCTTTTACACCTTTTTTCTACTTATTTAATATGCCAAAAATGTCATTAAAGAAACAATCCCTGCTTCTAGTCCTTCAGGTGGTGACGGCAGCTAGACGCCTAATTGCGAGGTTTTGGTTGAGGACAGATGCACACTCTAGACTTAAGTTGCTGCTGATGGAGCTGGTACTGCTCAACCCCCCCAGCAGCCATGGCAGTGGAACGTTAGCACAGAGGGCCCCCCCAGTTAGACCTGCATGAGTCTGGCCGACGGCGCACAAAGGCAGCGGCCAAATGACTACATAGGACAGGAATGGCCAACCTGAGGCTCTGCAGATGTTGCAAAACTACAACTCCCAGCATGCCCGGACTGCCAACAGCTATCAGCCTACAGCAGGGCATGGTGGGAATTGTAGTTTTACAACAGCTGGAGAGCCACAGGTTGGCCATGCCTGACATAGGATGTCTCGATAGTAGTTCAGTTTGTCCTCCCTCTCACTGGGTGGGAAAAAAAATTGGGACTGGTAGCGAGGGGCTAACATGGTGGAGAGCCTGTAGTCATTCCTCTGCCGAATGATGACAATTCGGCTGTCACTACGTAAGCAACTGAGCATGCATCGGGCCATTTGCGCAAGTGACTCGGAGGGACTCCCTGCCTCCATCTCCACTGCATACTGCCATGATGTGTCTGGGTCATCTGCCTCGTCTTCCTCATCATCCTGTAGCTCCTCCGGCTGCTCCTGCTCCTCCTCTCCTGTCACCTGTGTAGAAAAACCACCCATTTCTCTACGCATTGCTTGTGCTCAAATGTCCTTCTCCTCCTCTAGTTTAGCCCCCACAGGGATCATGTGGCTATAAGATGTAGTCGCCATGTCTCCTGTCCCCTGGCCAGACAGATTTAGCAGCCTCTGTTCTAGGACATGAATCAGTGGAATGACGTTGTTAATCCCGTAGTCCTGGCCACTGACAGATAAAGTGGCCTCCTCAAAGGGCCTGAGCAAACTATTTGATGATCGATTGATGACGAGGAGTAGGAGGATGAGGAACAGGAGCATCAGGACTAATAGATGATGGGAAGGACAGACAGCTCCCTTCGGCTGAGGTGGTCGAGCTTTGACTGCATGAAATCGGGTGAGTGCCACTTGGTGATGCAGTGGTTCCTGCAGCAGGCTGGACCACCACATCGGACCCACACTTCTCCCAGGCTACTTTATAGTGATGCTGCATGTGTTGACGCAGGACCATGATGCCAACATTGGCACCCTAGCCACGATTCACCATCTGCCCACAAATTCGACAAATGGCTATGTTCACCCCCTCCAGCGGCTTAACAAAAAATTTCCACACCACCGAGTATGCCATTTTCACCCCAACACTCCGCGCTTGACTGCCTGCTACTGCTGCATCCGTGAACCCCTGCACCGCTACTTTCCAGGCAGGTAGGCTCCTGCGAAGCCGGTGGTCTACCCCGGGCACGTTTGGCTGCCGACCTCCCACTGCTGCCACCCTGCTGACTCGGCCACTCTACCACCTTGCTGACTCAGCCACTGCCTCACGCTCAAGCTGCCACCCTCTTCTCCTGATGATGATAAAGCCCGGCTCCCAAGTGCGATCGACTACATCATCATTATCCGCTACTGTCTGCACATCACTGATGTCCCCCTCAACGGTCTCAGGGCCAGGAGCCTGACTGCTCGCAACACCAGCTCCCACGTGGCTCTCATCATCACTACTTGCCCGCCTACCAGAAGAAGCGGCGGATGTCTCCTCCAGATCTTGGCTAGGCAGTAGCTGCTGACTGTCTTCTAGTAACTCGTCCCCGCTGAAAAGTAGAGCCGAGCCTACGGTATATAATACTTCTCGCGCTGAGGGAACAGAAAATGACAGAGGCAGGTTGGCGGCACAGGGCCTGCTCCCGGGCCATGCCAACTAAGCATCGTGTCAGAGGAGCCCACGACTCTTGGCTTGGGGGTGTCTGATGTCTCTTGCGACGAAGTCGAAGACCGAGTCAACCATTCAAGCACTGCTGGGTTGCTGGTCAAGACACAACCGCTAGATGACACTGGGAGCTCAGGCCTCTCGATGCGACTCCTGCGGCCACCCCTCCTCCTTCTGCTGCTACTTCTGCCTGCGACAGAAACATTTTGCCCACTGCCCGTTCCCTTTGAAGGGCCTGTCACTTGTCTGTCTGACATACTATAAGTTGAAAGAATTAAAAAAGTAAATTAATACACCACAAAAAATGCGGTAGTATAATGTAACTTCACCAAAGAATGGCTAATAGGACGTACTAGGGTTGCCAACTTTTCTTTAAGCCAAACCCGAACACTTTAGCACCTCGCACAATTTTTTGCTAAAGTATGTACCATAACTATCAGGAAGGCGGTCGGTGGATCATGACCCATCGCCTGGCTTTCTGCTTACCTGTGATGACGGCGTTCAAGTGAAAGAACACCGGCTTTAGAAGCAACCTAGCTTCCTGACCAATCAAGAAGAGGGGCGGCGAGTCATGATTTCAATCCGCTTCGTGATTGGCTAGGAAGCCGGATTCCCTTTTTTGTAGGCGGCGTACCTTCCTGACCAATCAGGAGGCCGGGACGCGAGTCATGACATACTGCCCAGCTTGCTGATTGGTTAGGAAGCCAGCCTACCTAGCAACAAGTGAAGCAGGCTTCCTAGCCATTCAGAAGGCCAGGAAGCGGATGATAACCCACCTCCCGGCTTCTTGATTGGAAAGGAAGTCGGCTGTATGCTCCCTTGGCGCTGTCAGTCAGAGGGACATCTCCTTCCGACCAGAAGTTCCAATATCGGGGAAGGTATCGGAGCATTTGGGCGAGTACACACACTCTCCTCCAGCTGATTCCGTTGCGGCTGCGGCACTTCCGGGTATAGCATTCTGCCAGGTATTGGAATCTGGCAGAACACCGGCAGTGACAGGCTCAGCTGATCACCACTCGCCGCCGCTCCCCCTCCTGTTCTAATATGGCATCAGGTCCATCCACCTACCCTGTTTACTACTAAACATAAAGTGCCAGTGAAGGGGGGGGGGGGAGATGTTGTCACACTGGTGCCAGGGATTGGTTGGCATTGTTCATTATTAAAAAAGAACATGGTGCCAACCTAACCTGTGTGTTCTCCCTCCATGAGCTGCCCTTCAGTGCCCACCTCAGGGTGCAGGGGCAAACCACCACTATGTAGTCACCAAGCACACAGCACAAACTTATGGCATTTCCTCTCTCCGGAAGATTTTCTGTCAAGTTTCCTACACCAGCAGCAGTGCACATCCTGTAATGTCCCTCCACACGGGCAGCCTGCACGCATTCATGGCAGTGGCGCAGTACACACGACACATGGCAGGGGATACACACCTGGTGCTATGACAGTCCGGCCATGCTGAGAAGCCTCCTGCTGCCATCTCCACGACTGCTCTCCCCGCTGTGCAGTTCAGCAGGGCGGAGCCATGTGTGAGGAGGAGAGAAAGGGCGGGAGCGGGATTTGGGGAAAGCACACAGGACCTGATGACAAGTGTTCAGCCTGTGCTTCACTGCGATGTCAGGTGAGGCTAGCAAGTCTGCAGTTTGAAATTAATCCTGTGCCCAGGTCTGAGAAAGGATTGTACCCGGGCACAGGATTACAAACCCGGACTGTCCGGGTCATTCGCGTACGGATAGCAACCTTTGGACGTACCTATATTTCCTATTAATACACCCCGTAAATGGCTGTATAGCAATGTAAATTCACTGCAGAACGGTTAATAGGACATTAACCGTTCTGCAGTGAATTTACATTTACGGGGTGTATTAATAGGAAATATACATACGTCCTATTAGCCATTCTGGCGTGAGTTTACATTGTTCTACAGTATATTTCTTATTAATACACCCCTTAAATGGCTGTATAGCAATGTAAAATCACTGCAGAATAGCTAATAAGACATTTTTTTCCCCCTATTAATACATCCCCCAAAAAAACTAGAACAATCGGGAGCGGACACATGCAGCAAAGGGCCCCTGTGCAAAAGATGTACCTGCCCCCGTCCCCCCCTCAAACCACACATACAAATATAAACATATATGTGCAAATATAAAACATCTTGTGAATATGTTTACAATATGTATATATATTCTTTTCATACTAGGTCATGCCTCTAACTCTGCCCAAAGCATAACTATACACACCCAGTCCCCTTAATGCCCCCACATAGTAATTATTCCCCCTTTGTGCCAGTACATAGTAGTTATGTCCAGATATGTGCCCCCTCACAGCAGTTATGTCCAGATATGTGCCCCCTCACAGTAGTAATGGTCAGATATGAGCCCCCTTCACAGGAAGTTAAAAAAATATACTCATCTAGTTCCTCATGATCACAGTTCAGCCGCTGGCGCTCCACAGCAGTAGCAGGATGTAGTGTCACACATTGCTCTGCTAGTCTGTGTAGGAGCAGGAGCACAGGGGATTTCCACCGCACCGCACCGCTCCTCCTCATACACAGACCATCAGTGTGATGTGTGACACTACATCCTGCTACTGCTGTGGAGCCAGGTCCATATTTAGATTTGATGCTGCCCTAGGCACTTTAGTGCCATCTTTCTCCCCCAATGATAAATAACTTCACTTCTCTCCCTTCAGTCTTCTATACCATGCAGTCCCATGTAAATAACACCAATCATCTCCCTACAGTCCCATGTAAATAACTTCTCTTCCTTACAGTTCTCTATAACATACAGTCCCATGTAAATAACTTAAATCCCCTCCTTCACCCCCCTCCAACACATAGTCCCATATAAATAACATCACTTAAAATATCCAGTCCCATGTAAATAACACCAGTCATCTCCCTCCAATCTTCTATAACATACAGTCCTATGTAAAAAACATATTTTGTATAGTCTTCTATAACATACAGTCCTATGTAACTGACACCCCTCCCCTCCCTTCAGCCCCTCTAACATACAGTCCCAGTTAAATAACATAATTCCCTCCCACTAAGCAGGGAGGAGGTATAATGAGGAAAACCACATATCCCAGCATTTATCTGGCACTTACATTTATTCCATGGCATCACAGGTCTCCACTGCTGAGCGCTGCCTCTTTCTGCACTGGTCACATGACAATGACCTCATCACAGGTCCTACCTCCACTTCCACTGCTGAAAAGATCACATGACTATGATGTAATCGAAGGTCCTTCAGCTATGGAGTGTAGACACAAACGGGCAGCAGATTCGCAGTAAGTGCTAATCAGGCCCCCTTCAAAAAAAACTCTGCCTCCTCCTGAGATAACCACGCCCTCTTCCCTGTTCCTTAGCTGTGACTGACAGCACTTATGCAGAGAGTTCGGCAAAGCCAGCCAAACTGCCGGCTGTCAGTCACAGCGAAGGGGCAGGGAAGGGGGCATGGTTATCTTGACTTGAAGCAAGGAGGCCGCTGCCCCCTTAACTTCAAGCATAGCTATAAAAGAACGTTTTCTGAGCTTTAGCCGCATCGGCCTTCAGGAAGAAAATTATCGTCGGAAACACGCTGCTAGCTACTGTCAGGTACTGCTGGCGGCTTGGGATGGTTTTTGGAGGTGACAGGTTCCCTTTAAATTAAAAGTAAATGAATACACCGCAAAAAAGGCCGTAGTATAATGTAACTTCACCGAAGAACGGCTAATAGGACGAACCTATATTTTCTATTAATACTGGCTGTATAGCAATGTAAATTCACCTCAGAACGGCTAATAGGACAGATTTTTTATTCCTATTAATGCACCCCGTGAATGGCTGTATAGCAATGTAAATTCACTGCAGAACGGTTAATAGGACGTACTTATGTTTCCTATTAATACCCCGTTAATGGCTGTATAGCAATATAAATTCACCTCAGAACGGCTAATAGGCCATATTTTTTTATCCTATTAATACACCCCCCAAAAAACGGTAGAACAATGTAAATCCACTCCAGAACGGCTAATAGGACGTAAGTATATTTCCTATTAATACACCCTGTAAATGGATGTATAGCAATGTAAATTCACTGCAGAACGGCTAATAGGACGTATGTATATTTCCTATTAACACACACCCCGTAAATTGCTGTATAGCAATGTAAATTCACTGCAGATCGGCTAATAAGACATATTTTTTTCCATATTAATACACCCCAAAAAGAACCTGTAGAACAATGTAAATTCACCGCAGAACAGTTTATAGGACGTACGTATATTTCCTATTAATACACCCCGTAAATGGCTGTATAGCAATGTAAATTCACCGCAAAACGGTTAAAAGGAAGTACGTATATTTCCTATTACTGCACCCCATAAATAGCTGTATAGCACTGTAAATTCACCTTAGAACAGCTAATAAGACGTACGTATATTTCCTATTAATACACCCCAAAAAAGGCTGTAGTGCAATGTAACTTCACAGCAGAACGGCAAATAACACGTATTTTTTTTTCCTATTAACACACACCAAAAAGAACTGTAGAACAATGTAAATTCACCGCAGAACGACTAATAGGACATACGTATATTCCCTATTAATACACCCCGTAAATGGCTGTATAGCAATGTAAATTCACCATAGAACAGCTAATAAGACGTACGTATATTTCCTATTAATACACCCCGTAAATGGCTGTATCACACAGCACTTGCACCCCAATAACAAGGTTTCCTGGAATTACTGAGCTATCATATAATGCAAACCTAAAAGCAGCAGTATAACAGCAATTTGGATCCACAGTTAGTGCAGCAAGGTATAATAGAATTGCTCCTATTATCCAGGCTGTACACTCCCCTATTGGACCCTGTTCTCCTTTTATAATGCCTCCCTATCCTTTCCCTACACTATGAATGATCTTTCACTGAACTTGTAAAAAAAAATTTCCAGCACAATGAAGTCTTTCCTAGCACTGTCCCTAGTACCTGTCACGTCTCTCCCTGCACTAAGTACACTGGAAAATGGCAGAATCCAAGATGGCTGAGTCTATTTATAGGGCTGTGACATCACAGGGCTGGCTGACTGCTGATTGGCTGTTTGCATGGCATTGTATTTGACCCCTCATTCCCAGAGTTCTATGCTCCATGTCCTAACATGTGCAGCAGCCATTTTAGGAAAAAAGATGATTCGTTACCACGAAGCATGAGGAAGTTCGACTTCGATGCAAATCAAATTTTTCATGAAATTCGGATCGAATTCCACCTCGTCAACTTTCATTCGCTCATCTCTAGTAATGTACCACTATTATGTAGTATGAAAAGACACCTAATGTAGTGCACATCCATGTTTGATGCATGTTCTTTACTTATGGCAGATAAATGTTAAATAAAGAGTATAAACCCCCCAACCCAACCAGACCATTGTTAATCTATTAGGTGTGACACAATATTGATCCAGAAATTATTTGTCTGGTTGTTATCTGCATATTAGAGCCCGCCTTGTATATTATTTTGTTATTTGATGGAATTTGGATTTTGGTACTTATGCTCCTGGCCTGCTGCCACAGGTACTCTCCTGAATTCAACTGTATTGCTGTCTTTAGGATGGCGATACTGTTGAATACTGCAGCAGAGCATGGGAGCTGTTAGTTCCCTGCACTCCCATTCACCCTCAAAGGCCTTAGCCTACTAGGCCTGAAGACTATGTTGAAGTCGAATGGTGCAGGCGACACAATGACACCATCTTGATCACCTGCGCCAAGAGGCAACAGATACCACAATGATGCCTTTGCAACCTACTGCGTCAGGATGCAGGCCTCTTAGGCTGTAGTTCAGAAGAGGCCTGCAACCTGCTCTGCAGCTAGCTTTGGGGACTGGGTCCCAGGTGAGTATTACCGTACATTTTTTAATACATTTATTATATGTGGCCACTTGGGGACTAATGAGGGGCATGTATAATAATGGGGGCATTCCTGGGGACTCTATAGGGTATATGTAATACTGGGTGCACTATGGGGGTATATGTATTACTGGAGGCATTATAGGGGATATGTGATACTGGGGGTACTATGGGGCATATGTGAGACTGGAAGCTAGGTGGCAGCAGGTAATAGAGAGGGCACTATATGGGCATATGTAATACTGGCGGCACTATATGGGCATATGTCATACTAAAGGCACAGTAGGGGCATATGTAATACTGAGGCAACTATGGGAGCATATGTAATATTGGGGGTACTATGGGAGATTTGTAATACTGTGTGCTTTACTGGGGGCACTATGGGTGTATGTGCAATACTGGGGGAATTTCTGGTGACATGCTGGGCGCTTTATACTTCATTACGGGGGCACTGGTATAACTGGGGGGTAAAGTAGGGGCCATTATTATTGGTGGAAACACTATAGGGGGCATCATTAATGGAGTTGCTAAAAGGGACAATACTGAGGGTATTACAGGGGCTTTGGCACTATGGTTTAATACTAGAGACATTATAGAACATAACTGGAGGCACAACAGGGGGCATTATTATTGATGAAGGCACTATAGGGCATTATTATTGCTGGGGCGGTATGGGGGAATTATTTTTGGTACAAGCACTGTAGTGGGCAGAATTAATCCTGGGGGCACAATAAGAGGCTTTGTTATTGCTGGGCACTATGGGAGCATTATTATTACTGGGGGTACATTTCGGCATTGCTGAAGGCACTATAGTCTAGAAAGCATTTTTAATACTGTAGGCACTTTGGGGGCAACCCCAAAACACCTAATCAGCAAGAATATGAAGTGCTGGACCCTCACCAATCAGATATTTATATCCCAAGAATAGACCATCAATAGTAAAATCAAAAGATTTGAAAGGTGTTCATAATGAAATAGCTGACTCTCACGTTACCAGATGGACAGATTCTGTGCACTATTTCCAGCAATGGATTTGGAAGATATAGAACGTCCAAGTCATTTTATCAAAAATGGTGTAAATTATATCTGGTTTAGTTGCCTGTAGTAACCAATCAGATTCTGTCTTTCATTTTCCAGAACTCCTTTGCAAAATGAACATTGGAATCTGATTGGTTGCTATGTGCAACTAAGCCAGTTTTCCTTTAGACCACTTTTGATAAATACAAATAAAACATGGCTGGGTCATACTGCCTCTTGCTGAAATTGATGTGCTTTCTCAGATGAGCATGATAGTTCTATTGAAGATTGTTCCCCAGTTTTAGCCCTGTCTTTTGTTAATATGTTAATTGGTAGGAAATGGCCTAACAGATATCTGTCCAAAAGTCTGGCTGGCATTTTATGTTTTTTTCAGGAAAGGTTTACTTTTAGACCAATCAATTCTCTTTTTTAGGTTAAGCAGGTCCTTAAAGGTTAAAATTTAGTTAAGGATCGTAGAGGTCCTTCTACTATGTTAGTAGATGCTTGCAACAAGGCTTGTTCTTCTGTTATTTCAAACTGCTTTTCTATCTGCAATTTTGTTGCTTTCAGGTTGAGTGAATTGGTAGCAGTTAAAAGGGGTTTCCAAGATTTTTATACTGATGATCTATTCTTAGGATAGGTCATCAGTATCTGATCGGTGGGGGTCAGACACCTGGACCCCTACTAATCAGCTGTTTTAGTTGCTCCTGTGAGCACCACTACCTTCTCGCAGCTTACCAAGTACAGCTCAGTACATTGTATAGCAGCTTTGCTTGGAATCATGCTCAGCCCCATTCACTTGGTAGGGATGAGTAGTGTTGAGCGCGAATATTCAAATTTCTAATTTTTATCTCTAATATCGCAACTTTGAGATTTCACAAATATTTAGAATATAGTTCCATATATTTGCAAAATCGAATATTCGTATTTTTAATTTTTTTTTTTTTCATCTGAAAATATATGATTCCTCCCTGCTTCTTGCTTGTGGGTCAATGAGCCATTGGCCCACAAGCAACTGAATTGAAGCTGGAAGGAAGATGGACCAAATATGACGAATATTCTAAATAAAGAATATATTGCTGTATATTCAATTTTAGAATATTCGTCCTATTCTAATCTAAACCAATAATCTCGGTTATAATATTCGAGTTCACGAATATTACAACAGAAAAATCGTAATGGTTTAATACGTGTGCCCGAGCGCATGACAAAATTGTTATTTAATCAACTTCAGCATACAACACCCCGACAAGCGTCCCCGTCACCATGGGAACGCCTGTGGGTTAGAAAATACCATCGGATCTGAGTTTTCCCTGAAATCGTAAAACCTCAGATCCGATGGTATATTCTAACCCACAGGCGTTCCCATGGTGACGGGGACGCTTGTCGGGGAGCAGTATGCCAAAGTGGAATATTATTGCTCTAACTTCGTCTTTTAGAATATTCGTAATATTGCTCTAACTTCGTCTTTTAGAATATTCGTAATATTGCTCTAACTTTGTCTTTTAGAATATTACGAATATTCTAAAAGACGAAGTTAGAGCAATATTAAGAATATTCGTAAAATACACATAGATTGTAATTTAGCTAATATAGTGCTATAATCCTTTTTTTTTTTTTGTCTAATTTTTTTTGCCTCTTCTGAAATTCAGTTTTGGAAAATATGTACACTATTAAAAAATTACTATAGCACTATATTAGCTAAATTACAGTCTATATGTGTATTTTACGAATATTCTTAATATTGCTCTAACTTCGTCTTTTAGAATATTCGTAATATTCTAAAAGACAAAGTTAGAGCAATATTACGAATATTCTAAAAGACGAAGTTAGAGCAATATTAAGAATATTCGTAAAATACACATATAGACTGCAATTTAGCTAATATAGTGCTATATTCTTTTTTTTTTAATAGTGTACATATTTTCCAAAACTGAAGTGCAGAAGAGGCAAAAGAAAATTAGGCAAAAAAATAATAATTTATAGCACTATATTAGCTAAATTACAATCTACAGTCGTGGCCAAAAGTTTTGAGAATGACACAAATATTAGTTTTCACAAAGTTTGCTGCTAAACTGCTTTTAGATCTTTGTTTCAGTTGTTTCTGTGATGTAGTGAAATATAATTACACACACTTCATACGTTTCAAAGGCTTTTATCGACAATTACATGACATTTATGCAAAGAGTCAGTATTTGCAGTGTTGGCCCTTCTTTTTCAGGACCTCTGCAATTCGACTGGGCATGCTCTCAATCAACTTCTGGGCCAATTCCTGACTGATAGCAACCCATTCTTTCATAATCACTTCTTGGAGTTTGTCAGAATTAGTGGGTTTTTGTTTGTCCACCCACCTCTTGAGGATTGACCACAAGTTCTCAATGGGATTAAGATCTGGGGAGTTTCCAGGTCATAGACCCAAAATGTCAACGTTTTGGTCCCCGAGCCACTTAGTTATCACTTTTGCCTTATGGTACAGTGCTCCATCGTGCTGGAAAATGCATTGTTCTTCACCAAACTGTTGTTGGATTGTTGGAAGAAGTTGCTGTTGGAGGGTGTTTTGGTACCATTCTTTATTCATGACTGTGTTTTTGGGCAAAATTGTGAGTGAGTCCACTCCCTTGGATGAGAAGCAACCCCACACATGAATGATCTCAGGATGCTTTACTGTTGGCATGACACAGGACTGATGGTAGCGCTCACCTTTTCTTCTCCGGACAAGCCTTTTTCCAGATGCCCCAAACAATCGGAAAGTGGCTTCATCGGAGAATATGACTTTGCCCCAGTCCTCAGCAGTCCATTCACCATACTTTCTGCAGAAGATCAATCTGTCCCTAATGGTTTTTTTTTGAGAGAAGTGGCTTCTTTGCTGCCCTTCTTGACACCAGGCCATTTTCCAAAAGTCTGCGCTCACAACAGCCTGCTGCCATTCCTGAGCAAACTCTGCACTGGTTGCACTCCGATCCCGCAGCTGAATCCTCTTTAGGAGTCGATCCTGGTGCTTGCTGGACTTTCTTGGATGCCCTGAAGCCTTCTTAACAAGAATTGAACCTCTTTCCTTGAAGTTCTTGATGATCCTATAAATTGTTGATTGAGGTGCAATCTTATTAGCCACAATATCCTTGCCTGTGAAGCCATTTTTATGCAACGCAATGATGGCTGCACGCGTTTCTTTGCAGGTCACCATGGTTAACAATGGAAGAACAATGATTTCAAGCATCACCCTCCTTTTAACATGTTAAGTCTGCCATTTTAACCCAATCAGCCTGACATAATGATCTCCAGCCTTGTGCTCGTCAACATTCTCACCTGAGTTAACAAGATGATTACTGAAATGATCTCAGCAGGTCCTTTAATGACAGCAATGAAATGCAGTGGAATTTTTTTGGGGGATTAGGTTAATTTTCATGGCAAAGAAGGACTATGCAATTCATCTGATCACTCTTCATAACATTCTGGAGTATATGCAAATTGCTATTATAAAAACTTAAGCAGCAACTTCTCCAATTTACAATATTTATGTAATTCTCAAAACTTTTGGCCACGACTGTATATGTGTATTTTACGAATATTCTTAATATTGCTCTAACTTCGTCTTTTAGAATATTACGAATATTCTAAAAGACGAAGTTAGACCAATATTAAGAATATTCGTAAAATACACATATTAGCTTAGCCATAGTGATAGGAACGTTGCCTTATACAGGAAAAAATAAAATAAAAAATTGTACGATTAATTTAATCGCATATTATTCGCGATAAATGAAATAATTATGAATATTCGATTTCGACGAATATAATACGAATATTCAATCGAATATTCGCGAAATATCGCGAAATCGAATATGGCACCTCCCGCTCATCACTAGGGATGAGCTGCTCCTAGGCCATGTGACACATGAACATGTCATTACTCGGCCTAGGGAAATCAGAGAGAAGGTCATGGAGCCCACAGGAGTGTCAGTGCCTTCTCAAACAGCTGATCACGCGTGTCCTGGTGTCACGGCCTTTGCTGTGTGTGCCGTGACACTTTTGCCATGCTTTCAGTTGCCCTAGGCAACGTGTTGCGGTTATAGCATGCAGGGGCAGTGTCACGGCCTTTGTTGTGTGCGCCGTGACATGCTTGCCACGCATTATTTTTTATGCTTGTGTGTGCACTTCCCCTTTAAGTTGTAGCCTCCCTCTGTCTAGTGCTGTAAGGGTTAACTTCCTGACTGGGTGTGGTCACTTGACTTTTATCTCCTGTGGCTTCCTGGCTGGAGTCAGTTGTACTTCAGCTGTTGTTGGTGCTGGAGCTCTGCTCCAGTCCAGGGTGTTCTATCTTCCCAGTCCTTGAGGGCCACCTTGTAGGACATCGATGTCATCTGCAATGTCATTCCTTTGTCTCCCTTGTATCCTCTATGTACCCAACCTCACTTGTTGTATGTTTGCTGTGGGTTTATGTTCAGGGTTTGTTGTACGTCTTGTTTGTTGTTACATGTCTGGGATGTTGTTGGTGTTTGTCCCTACATGTGTGCAAGACGTTACCCTGTGTGTGTTGTACCTCCGGAAGGGGGCTGGTTTCCCGGAGGGGTGAACCATAAGTCTGTATGCAGTGCTGCCTGGGCTGCAGTGCACCTTGCTGTTTCGGGCCCAGGCAGAATCAGGAGTGCTGGATACCTGTGTGTGGTGTTGTTTGTACAGTGTCCTATTTGGTGTGGGAGCACCTGTACTTTTGCACGGGTTCCAGACGTGGTTGCTGGGGCAGGTAAGTGTGTTTCTGGTGTTCTTACCTGCTGACTCTGTTGCTGCATATGGTCTTTTCCTTTCCCTGCTGCTAGGCTATTTGAGACTCCTGTTCATCCATGCCTGGGAAGAACGGGTTGTCTCTCCCGGCTGTTCCTATGTGAGGGATTATCAGGGCAACTCAGGGCCAAAGGCATCCTGGTATGAACCGTACTACCATCCAGGTCCGCTCATATGGTGAGTAGTTAGAGTGAGGATTAGGGACGCTTTAGGAGGTGACCTGCTCCCTGATTCCAGAATCCTGGCCTAGCTGCTTATACCTGACATTGTACGGTGGGGGGGGGGTGTTTCCCCACTCCTCACTCCTCACTCCTCACCGTGACACCTGGGTGTTGGGAGGATAAGCCAGTATTTCTGTCTTGTCAGACATAGAGGTGTGATATGATTTATTTAGTTTTTCAGTCAGGAGATCCAAGACTGATCAACTAGGTAAAGGATCCTGTATTAGACTTAACCATTTGCAGGATTCTAAATACTGTCCTGTCTTGTGGGTGCATAGATTTTTGGCAGTTAGACTTTAGTTTGATGAGTCAATTTTGCAGATTGGACCTATTCATTTCAATGGGGATGCAAAAGATACAGACAGCACACCGTGTTCTGTCCGCATCCGTTGCTCCATTCCGTGTCCCCCCCCCCCAAAAAGATAGAACATTGTCCTATTCTTTTCCTTTTTGACACTAGAGGCTGGGAAAGAATGAAGAAAGATACCATGCTGTGCCTGTTCAGGACACTGTTCCAGTCTGATTAGGCCTCACGCACCCGACCGTTCCTTGTGGTCCGCAAACCGCGGATCTGCAAAAAACGGAAGTCGCCCTTGTGCCTTCCGCAATTTGCGGAACGGAACGGGCGGCCTATTGTAGAAATGCCTATTCTTGTCCGCAAAGCGGACAAGAATAGGACATGTTATTTTTTTTTGCGGGGCTACGGAACGGAGCAATGGATGCGGACAGCACACGGAGTGCTGTCCACATCTTTTGCGTCCCCATTGAAGTGAATGGGTCCGCATCTGAGTGGCAAAAACGGCGGCTTGGATGCGGACCAAAATAACGGTCGTGTGCATGAGGCCTTACCCTGTTCCCTGACCCCATGGATTTCTGCGTATGTGACAGACCAGAATGTGGGCAGGCCTGAGCCAGGGCATTGAGGCGGGACATCTCGGCTTGCTGATTGGCCTCAGCCTGGTGCGGCACGTGAATAAACTGCTCCATCATGCTGAGACTGAACTGGCTGCTGCGGCAGCAGGAGGGATTTCACTGTGAGGGGGGCAGAGAGGGGCATCCTTTTTAGACACGCTGGCAGCATTGTTTAAAATTAAGTAAAATCTTTGTTTTCAACTAAGGTCCTGTGCTTTTCTGAGGATGTTCTAAGATCGGCTTGGTTTTTCCAAAATTGCTCCTTTAGGCTCCATTCACACGTCCACACCGTGTTTTGCGGATACACGGAGCCGCGGATCCGCAAAACACGGAAAGCGCCAATGTGCGTTCCGCATTTTGCGAACCGCACATTGCCGGCACAAATAGAATATGCCTGTTCTTGTCCGCAATTGCGGACAAGAATAGGACATGTTCTATTTTTTTGCGGAACGGAACTGCGGACCCGCAATTCCATGTCCGGGCAGCACATCATGCTGCCCCATAGGAATGAATGGGTCCGCAATATGCAGAACGAAATTGCGGATGTGTGAATGGAGCCTTAGGGAGAGGATTAGGAAACTGCTAAACAGGGCCATGGTCAAGTTTGTGTTGTCAGTCTATCAGACTGATCATTGGTCTTGAAGGTTTTATTCCAGGTCTGTATACCTTTGATTTGGTACATTTATTTGAGGTAGGACTGGACATTTTTAACACTGGCCTACAGAATCAGATTTTATTTATTTTATAGCACTACTATATTCTGCAGCACTTTACAGACATTAGCATCCAACTGTCCCCAATGGGGCTCACAATCTAAGTTCCCTAACAGAATGTCTTTGGAGTGTGGGAGGAAACTGACGCAAACACGGGGAGAACATACAAACTCCATGCAGATGTTGTCCTTGGTTGGATTTGAACCTAGGACCCCAGCTCTGCAAGGCACCAGTGCTAACCACTGAGCCACTGATTGAAAAGGTTGTGATGTTTAGGGGACCGTGGCATGGTTGTCATACAGTTAAGACTGGATTGACATTGACTTTGGTCAGATTTTATTATTGAATTAATGTTTTTACTCTTTATTACATGATATTTAATATTTATATAATTATTACTATGTAAACCCTTAAATACTGCTACATTTATTCATCCAAATCTTAGTCATAAGTCTTTATTTAAATTTCAATTACAACAGCGGTTTTAACCCCACTTAAGGCCCCCACAGAGAGTATAGAGTGGGGGACACATGGGATTACTGCCCCCTTTTCTATTCCTTTTCCTTCTTGTCCTATTTTTCCCTTCATGTCTGTTATATTATTTGCTCTCTCTTGTCCTGCTCTTTCTTGGGGTCCCCCTTGGATTAAGCACTATTGATATTGTCCGGATACCCATTACGGCCATGCGTTTGGTACTCACCCTTGTGGAATCTTCTTGCAGTTCATCATGTGATGGAAGATTTGTGCAACAGGGTGGATTTCAGTTAACAGTTAACAGTCCTAGAAGAATATAGACAAAATGCCTTAAACTGTCCAGCAGGTGGCTGCAAGAAGATCCTGGAAGAAGCCCCCTCACCTATTGGCTTGTTGTGGTATATGTCAGTGGGTTGTGTCATCTGTCATCCGAATGGGCCCCCCAAAGTGAATGAGAGCGCACTGCACATGCACGCATGTCCTCTCTTTACATTTATGAGAGTTCCGAAAATAGCAGAGTGAGCGCACTCAACTATTGCTATAAAAGTGAATGGTGAGCGTTGTGCTCATGCACGTCCATTTCTCTATTCACCTCTATGAGACTGCTAAAATTAGCCAAGCCCAGAAGTGGGACCTGCACCTATCTGACATTAGTGGCACAGAGACAACCCCTTTAAACTTCAGGCTGATACATCATGATACTGGTTTGAGTGATGGGCTAAAATAAGAAATTATATGACAAAGACTTCTTTTACACACTTTTAGGCCTGTACACTACACAGACAAGCGTTGGAAAACCCTTTTGTGTTACATCCACTAAAAATAGATGATTTTCTATCTGTGTGGAAGCAGTATTGTCTCCGACCGCGTTCCATTTGTCTGTTGTTTTCTATTCGTATAGCACTAGTATGTCAGTATTTTTCACGTCAGGTTTTTACTTTGTTTTAGCATCTCCTCAACTATTTCTGAAAATGGACCACTGTTTCAGCTGAGTGGTGGCAAAGATCCAAGAACACATATATACACGCACACTGATTTTGCAATCCAAGAAATCTAATTATTGGAGAGTAATTAATTTGTAAAACCCCTGGGGCTCTTCTTTTATTATCTATGATGTTCTTGCAGCATCCTGTTTAATAGAAGTGCTCAGTGCAGGCACATCATATCATTGATTGCCTGCAGTGTTACACAAAGGACATGTTGTGCTTGAGCCTGCTGTCCTATACTACTTCACAAAGTAGATCATTTCCAAAGAAGTAGCCTGCATGCTGCAGAGCATATCAGTTACTGTACATAGGTTTCTTAAGTGGATCATGTACGCAGACATTTTCATCACATCACATTCATTTTCACACTCACGTTTTGGCTTTCCACTTGTGAGATCCGTTCAGGGCTCTCACAAGCGGTCCAAAACGGATCAGTTTGCATTCTAATGCATTCTGAATGGAAAAGGATCCGCTTAGAATGCATCAGTTCAATCTCCATTCCGCTTTGGAGATGGACACCAAAACACTGCTTGCAGCGTTTTTGTGTCCGTCTGATGAAACTGAGCGTTTTCACTGACACAATCTGGCACAATAGAAAACGGATCCTTCCTCCATTGACTTTCAATGGTGTTCAAGACGCATCCATCTTGGCTATGTTAAAGATAATACAAACGGATCTGTTCTGAATGGATGCAGACGGTTGTACCATCTGACGGATCCACACAAAACGCGAGTGTGAAAGTAGCCTAACATGTACAGTACAATCATTTTGATTTGAAATAGAGTTGGAAGTGGAAGGGAATGTAAAGCCTTTGATAGCTTATTATTGGAATATTTCCATTTGTATAAGAAGCTATTTCTTAAGGTGCTCATACACCATCAATAGCTCGTTCAACCGATAGTTATTTTTTTGGACCCTCCTCCCAATACACATGCACACTGAGTTGTGTGGGTGTATTCTCAGTAGGGAGAGACGTGTAAGCCTTTGCCAGACACCTATGGCTGTGGTGTATCTCCCTTGAAAAGGATTAGTTGTTCAAATTAGGCATGCACAATTCTTATTTCTCCTGACTAGAGTTGAGCGAACCTGAACTGTAAAGTTCGGGTTCGTACCGAACTTTAGGTTTTTCGGCACCCGTACCCGAACCCGAACATTTGCGTAAAAGTTCGGGTTCGGTGCTTTCTTGGCGCTTTTTGAAAGGCTGTACAGCAGCCAATCAACAAGCGTCATACTACTTGCCCCAAAAGGCCATCACAGCCATACCTACTATTGGCATGGCTGTCATTGGCCAACTGCAGCATGTGACCCAGCCTCTATTTAAGCTGGAGTCACGTATCGCCGCCCGTCACTCTGCTCGGATTAGTGTAGGGAGAGGCTGCAGCTGCTGTGAGGTAGAGATCAGGGGGAAATCTTATCAAGAACTGCTTTTTTACTCAGCGATCTACAGCAAATGTGTTTTGTGGGTGCAGTGCACAATTTTTTTTAAGCCTGCCCTGAGCCAACTACTGCTGAAAACAAACTTTTTTTACTTCAGTTTGTCAATATCAATACATAATCGGCAGCCATTTTATGCAACGATAGTGCACCAGCACAGGATATCTGCATGTCTGCAAGTCCAGAAATACAGATTTTTGCTTACTGGGGTTAAAATAAAACTTTTTTTCAAATAGTGTACATCTAGGATTAGACGTGCATAAGTGAGTGTCATATTTAGGCCACAAATACGGCTTTCTCATACTGGGGCATACAGAGGTGAAAAAAAACCATCTGTTTCATATAGTGCACATCTAGGATTAGACGTGCATAAGTGAGTGTCACATTTAGGCCAGAAATACAGCTTTTTGCTTACTGGGGTTGCGGTACGCAGCCCTGCAGGGTATAGCGATGTGAGGTCACGGTTACTTAGGCAAACGAGGATTGCTATGGGTTACTCACAGTTTGTAGGAAGACCCTGGGCAGGCATACAGCAGTGATGGAGAGGCTGGCACAGAAGTCCTCTGGGGCACTCTCTGTATATAGGGACCAGGCCTGATGGTAGATGAGGTGCCCTGGATGTTGCAGATATTTAATGTGCCGGGGGCAAGGTCCCTTTAAGGTTCGTGACGCCAGTGCCTGTAACGGTGGCACACCGGTTGATGATAGTGGTAATAAGTGAGGAACACGCTGTTATGGTGAACCAAAACTTTCTTTACTGGAAACAGTTCAACTTTATACAGTTTGAATTCAGTTCCACTTTGCAGCAGTAATCAATAGCAGGCATTACATCAATGGCAGGTAATGTTCTTTGCAAGATACTCAGATGGTAAAATTTACACTCACAGACCAGGCTGCACTATTCCTCAGATATCCTGGCTGTCTGTATCCCAAGGCCCGTATGCGCTAATGCTGGCTTTTATCCTTGGTAGCAATACTCCTCAGGTATATATCCCTTGCTTTAGTTTAATGATCCTTCTGCCCTTCAGCTTACTTGACTAGCTGAAACACCTCTGCTCTGGTTAGGGAACTGCAGGTTTCTCCCAGGAGGCAAACTCTTCTCTTGGGGTGAATCTTCTGAGCTAACAGGGGCTCAATATCCACAGGCAGGCTGATCTTCACACTCACTAGCCTCCTGGTATCAACTAGAAGCCTGGGCTATCTAGCTGCATGTCAGGATGTGGCCCTCAGCTTCTCTTCGCCTAAGGTGCACACTCCCTTCTGTCTCTACACAGACTCCTGACTACACAGACTGACTCCTCCTTGTCTGGGTCTAGATATATATACTAGGTGTTCCCTAGCTCCCTCTAGTGTCCAAGATGCTGAACTACACGCTAATAGGCCTGCTACACATGTCACAGGAAAATACACATAAATACATATTAAAATGCATTAAAATGTACTGTGAAATACACTGCCACTGTCCCACAGGAGGTGGAGAACAACGTGGCCCAATTGACTCTTGTGTAGTGCCCACATTTACCTAATGGGACACTACAGGGTGAAAAAAAAACATCTGTTTCATATAGTGCACATCTAGGATTAGACGTGTATAAGTGAGTGTCACATTTAGGCCACAAATACGGCTTTCTCATACTGGGGCATACAGAGGTGAAAAAAACCCATCTGTTTCATATAGTGCATATCTAGGATTAGACGTGCATAAGTGAGTGTCACATTTAGGCCACAAATACGGCTTTCTCATAATGGGGCATACAGAGGTGAAAAAAAACCATCTGTTTCATATAGTGCACATCTAGGATTAGACGTGCATAAATGAGTGTCACATTTAGGCCAGAAATACAGCTTTTTGCTTACTGGGGTGAAAAAAAACGTCTGATATACTGCACATCTGGGATTAGACGTGCATAAGTGAGTGTCACATTTAGGCCAGAAATACGGCTTTGTGCTTACTGGGGTGAAAAAAACCCTCTAATATACTGCACATGTGGGATTAGACGTGCATAAGTGAGTGTCACATTTAGGCCAGAAATACGGCTTTTTGCTTACTGGGGTTACAAAAACCCTCTGATATAGTGCACATCTGGGATTAGACGTGCATAAATTACTGTGAAATTTTGGTCACAAATACCGCTGTCATATAGAGTTAAAAAAAAAAATTTGAGTGCAATACCCTACATCAGGGTTTTTATTGGCGGTTAATTATTTTTAACAGACTTAACCACTTTTTACTTTGCTTTGTAAACGCTAACTATGAGGCAAACATCTAATAAGGGACGCGGTCGTGGTGGTGGTGTTTGTGGAGCCTCTGGTGCAGGGAGAGGACGTGGCCATTCTGCCACAGCTACACGTCCTACTGAACCTACTACCTCAGGTCCCAGTAGCCGCCAGAATCTACAGCGATATTTGGTCAGGCCTACTGCCGTTCTAAGGATGGTAAGGCCTGAGCAAGTACAGGCACTAGTCAATTGGGTGGCCGACAGTGGATCCAGCACGGTTCACATTATCTTCACACCCAGTCTTCTGCAGAAAGCGCACAGGTGGCGCCTGAAACCCATGCCCATCAGTCTGTCACATCACCCCTGTGCATATCGGGTAACCTGTCTGAGCCTCAAGTCATGCAGCAGTCTCTTATGCTGTTTGAAGACTCTGCTGGCAGGGTTTTCCAAGGGCATCCACCTAGCCCTTCCCCAGGGGTGGAAGACATAGAATGCACTGGTTCACAACCACTTATGTTTCCTGATGAGGACATGGGAATACCACCTCAGCACGTCTCTGATGATGACGAAGCACAGGTGCCAACTGCTGCGTCTTTCTGCAGTGTGCAGACCGAAAAGGAGGTCAGGGAGAAAGACTGGGTGGAAGACGATGCAGGGGACGATGAGGTCATAGACCCCACATGGAATGAAGGTCATGCCACTGACTTTCAGAGTTCGGAGAAAGAGGCAGTGGTGAGATCGAGCCAACAGCGTAGCAAAAGAGGGAGCAGGGTGCAAAAGCAGAGCAGCCATCGCCAAAACAGTTCGCCTGCTACTGGCCACCGTCACCAGGGACCGAGCACACCAAAGGCAGCTTCAAAGAGTTCCCTCGCATGGCACTTCTTCACACAATGTGCTGACGACAAGTGGTTTGCACGCTGTGCCATCAGAGCCTGAAGCGAGGCATTAATGTTCTGAACCTTAGCACAACCTGCATGACCAGGCATCTACATGCGAGACACGAGCTGCAGTGGAGTAAGCACCTTCAAAACCAAGAAAGGGCTCAGGCCCCTCCTGCTCCCTCTTCTGCTGCGGCCTCGGCCTCTTCCTCCGCCTCTGGAGGAACGTTGGCACCTGCCGCCCAGCAAACAGAGGATGTTCCACCAACAACACCACCTCCGTCACCACGCATCTCCACCATGTCACACGGAAGCGTTCAGCTCTCCATCTCACAAACCTTTGAAAGAAAGCGTAAATTCCCACCTAGCCACCCTCGATCCCTGGCCCTGAATGCCAGCATTTCTAAACTACTGACCTTTGAAATGCTGTCATTCAGGCTGGTGGAGACAGACAGCTTTAAACAGCTCATGTCGCTTGCTGTCCCACAGTACGTCGTTCCCAGCCGGCACTACTTCTCCAGGAGAGCCCTCCCTGCACAACCAAGTATCGGATAAAATCAAGTGTGCACTGCGCAACGCCATCTGTGGCAAGGTCCACCTAACCACAGATACGTGGACCAGTAAGCACGGCCAGGGACGCTATATCTCTCTAACTGCACACTGGGTAAATGTAGTGGCGGCTGGGCCCCAGGCGGAGAGCTATTTGGCGCACGTCCTTCCGCCGCCAAGGATCGCAGGGCATCATTCTTTGCCTCCTGTTGCCTCCTCTTCCTACTCGGCTTCCTCCTCCTCTTCTACCACCTCCTCATCTGGTCAGCGACACACCTTCACCACCAACTTCAGCACAGCCAGGGGTAAACATCAGCAGGCCGTTCTGAAACTGATGTGTTTGGGGGACAGGCCCCACACCGCGCAGGATTTGTGGCGGGGTATAGAACAACAGACCGACAAGTGGTTGCTGCCAGTGAGCCTCAAGCCCGGCCTGGTGGTGTGCAATAATGGGCGAAATCTCGTTGCAGCTCTGAGACTAGCCGGTTTAACGCACATCACTTCCCTGGCGCATGTGCTGAATTTGGTGGTGCAGAAATTCATTCACAACTACCCCGACATGTCAGAGCTGCTGCATAAAGTGCAGGCCGTCTGTGCGCGCTTCCGCTGTTCTCATCCTGCCGCCGCTCCGCTGTCTGCTCTACAGCGTAACTTCGGCCTTCACACTCACCGCCTCATATGCGACGTACCCACCAGGTGGAACTCCACCTTGCACATGCTGGAGAGACTGTGCGAGCAGCAGCAGGCCATAGTGGAGTTTCAGCTGCAGCACGAACAGGTGAGTCACACTGCGGAACAGCACCACTTCACCACCAATGACTGGGCCTCCATGCGAGACCTGTGTGCCCTGTTGCGCTGTTTCGAGTACTCCACCAACATGGCCAGTTGCAATGACGCCGCTATCAGCGTTACAATACCACTTCTATGTCTCCTTGAGAAAACACTTAGGGCGATGATGGAAGAGGATGTGGCCCAGGACGAGGAGGAGGAAGAGGGGTCATCTCTAACACTTTCAGGCCAGTCTTTTAGAAGTGGCTCAGAAAGAGGATTTTTGCAACAGCAGAGGCCAGGTACAAATTTGGCCAGCCAGGGCCCACTACTGGAGGAGGAGGATGAGGAGGAGGATGGGGATGAAGCATGTTCACAGCGGGGTGGCACCCAACGCAGCTCGGGCCCATCACTGGTGCGTGGCTGGGGGGATACGGAGGACGCAGACGATACGCCTCCCACAGAGGACAGCTTGTCCTTACCTCTGGGCAGCCTGGCACACATGAGCGACTACATGCTGCAGTGCCTGCGCAACGACAGCATGTAGCCCACATGTTGCCCACATTTTAACGTGTGCTGACTACTGGGTGGCCACCCTGCTGGATCCCCGTTACAAAGACAATGTGCCGTCCTTAATTACCTCACTGGAGCGCGATCGGAAGATGCGCGACTACAGGCGCACGCTGGTAGACGCGCTTCTGAGAGCATTCCCGACTGATGCCGGGGGACAAGTGGAATCACAAGGCGAAGGCAGGGGAGGAGGAAGAGGTCGCCAACGCAGCTCTGTCAGCGCCAGCACCTCAGAAGGCAGGGTTAGCATGGCCGACATGTGGAAAAGCTTTGTCACCTCGCCGCAACAACCGGCCCCAACTGCTGATATGGAGCGTGTTAGCAGGAGGCAGCATTTGAACAACATGGTGGAACAGTACCTGTGCACACGTCTACACGTACTGACTGATGGTTCTGCCCCATTCAACTTCTGGGTCTCCAAATTGTCCACATGGCCAGAGCTTGCCCTGTATGCCCTGGAGGTCCTGGCCTGCCCTGCAGCCAGTGTACTCTCTAAACGTGTATTTAGCATGGCAGGAGGCGTCATTACAGACGCAGCCGCCTGTCCACAGCCAACGTGGACAAGCTCACATTCATTAAAATGAACCAGACTTGGATCCCTCAGGACTTGTCTGTACCTTGTGCAGAATAGACAGTTCTAACAGCCTCAACCATCCATCCTTGTACTCAAGTGCACTTATTCCTTTTTTTTTTTATATATGTTCTAATATTTTGGGGGATACCCCTATGTAAAAATGCAAAATAACACACATCTGTGTTGGCAACCTATTCCTCCTTCGCCGCCGCTTCCACCTAGACCGCCACGTGAGCCTACAAGGCCACATCCACCGCCTCCTCAACCTCTTCCTTCTACATCATTCCTAATTTTTATTTTTTTAAGGTCTTTTATGTTTTATTTTATTTATTTCCCTATCCACATTTGTTTGCAGAGCATTTGCCATGCTCTTAAGCACATTTTGCTGCCTTTTGAAGCCCTCTAGCTCTTTCCATGACATTTTTACAGCCATTTTAGTGCTCAAAAGTTCGGGTCCCCATTGACTTCAATGGGGTTCGGGGTCAAGTTCGGGTACCGAACCCAAATTTTTTTTTCAAGTTCGGCCGAACCTGCCGAACCTGAACATCCAGGTGTCCGCTCAACTCTACTTCTGACATCATCTGTTGAGGGACAGTCAGCATACCCTCACATACACTCAACATTGAAACTGCAGCACCCAGAAGGAAAAGTTGTGGAATCATGGATATCACAAGATTGATATAGATGTTAATGATATGTAAATAATAAACAATATATTCAAATGATCTTGGTTTATTCATTATGGAATATAAGCGCCATGCACAGATATACATGCACTTTCATGCCTTGGCATGCTATCAATCTATCTCGTTTAGCAGTAGATTTTCTGTGGACTCTGGTATATTAGATAGCCTATAACAAATTCCGATCAGTATTTTATTATTGTTTTTGCCTCCATGTATTTCTACACACAGTGACTCCACATGTTCATGTCCCTCACTGTGGGATTTAGACAGGACTTTACATGAAGGCAAACTTCTCCCCCTCTCTGGTTTTGGCGGTCCTCTCTAAACAGACTGTAACTCTGTACATTAACCGCCCAGTCATAGCTATCATCCATGCATGTCTCAGTCATTCCCAATATTTCATAGTCCTCCTCATACATCACTAATTCCAGTTCACCAGTTTTATTAGTCAGGCTTCTGGCATTAGTGTACATACAATTAAGAAGTTTTTGTATATTTTTACCCTTTCCTTATGAACTGTTCTAGTCCCTCCTTCCCTCCATTCCTCCCCCAGTTTCATTACCTTGCCCCAGTTCTCTATCTGCACTATCTTCACCTCCTATAACGTAATTACCCTCCCCCCAGTACCTAGTTTAAACACTCATCCAATCTTCTAGACATCTTCTCCCCCAAAACAACTACACCTTCTCCATTGAGGTGCAGCCCATCCCTACGATAGAGCCTGTAGCCGACAGAGAAGTCGGCCCAGTTCTCCAGGAAACCAAACCTCTCTTTCCTACACCAGTTCATGAGCCACTTGTTAACCTCCCTAATCTTCCACTGCCTTTCTTGTGTGGCCCCTGGTACAGGTAGTATTTTGAAAATACTACCTTTGAGATCCTTGCCCTGACTAAATCCCTAAAATAATTTTTAAAGATGCTCCACCTACCTCTGTCATTTGTTCCATCAGCCTGTCCCAGTAATCTGTCAACCTGATCCGTGATAGGTCGAACTCGGATGCCAGGAAGATAACACACCGTTCGACGATCCCGTTCTTTGTGACAGATTTCCCTATCTGTACCCCTAATAATTGAGTCTCCAGCACCTGTCTGGCCTACCCTGCTCTCCTGGTCCCCTGCTTACTGGACCTGACATTCTGGAGCAGTGCTACCCCTAAACTGACATCCCACTCATATGCCAACCTTGCAATTTTGTTGGGGTGTGTCAGATCCGGGCTAGCCTCCATGGCACTCTTCCCTCTACCTTGCTTTCCAAATGTTATCCAGCTACCATCCCCCACATCTACCCCATAGAGTGCCTGCTCAGTGAGCAGCAAACACTTTTCCAAATTGCCAGCGCTCCCCAGTGTCGAAACTTGCTCGTTTAGATACATGATGTGCAATTCCAAACGAGTAGTTTTCTCACATTTTGAACAAAGACATGCACCCTCAAACGGCTGTTCCAGAACTGCATACATTAGACTTGCCCTGGACTGCACTGTCAATAATGAAACACATACTAAGTATGGATTACGCAAGAAAAGAGAAAGAAAAAATACAATAATACAGTGCAATGATAAGCAACTGACTTACTGTAATCCCCTCTTAAAGTCCCTGAATCTCAAATCACGTAATCTAAAGTCACGCACTTAATACAAACACACACATGAACTCAAACACATCAACACTCACAAACTTGCATTGTTTATCTGCTTATATATGTGCAGCTCCCAAACAGTTTTTCCCCCCTCTGCATTCAAAAGGGAGTATGCCTTACTTTAATAGAAAACAGAAAAATGTATTCTCCTTTGTTGGTTCAATATGGAAATATTCACGTTTGCAGTATCCATAAATGGGTTCATGTCAATAAATCATGTGGGACAAATCTGCATCCAATTTAGGCAAACTGCATACAGATTTATGATGCACCGAGTTAGTGGTGCAGATTGGTTGTGCTAGAGCAGTTTCTTTTAACATTTTAAGATTGTTCCAATTATGTGTATATTTGACATACTGACTAAATAACATAGAACCTTATGTGAAGTCAGTTTCAATGTATTCCTATGGGAGTCTCAATGTCAGTCTCATGGGAACGAATAGAGAAGTAACTGACTTCTTGACCTGTGTTAATTGGAGTGCTGGTCACATGACACAGCTAAGGATCAGAACAGAGGTTTTAACTCACAAAAACAGTCACCAGTAAGATTACCTTTACCACAGTTCTCATCATGCATCTTTCTAATCGGTCAGAGAATAAAAATTTTTGTGTGAGTGCTTCTTTAACTCCTTAAGGACCGGGCTCATTTTCACCTTAACCCCTTAAGGACACAGCCTTATTTCACCTTAAGGACCAGGCTATTTTTTGCAAATCTGATCAGTGTCACTTTATGTGGTGATAACTTTAAAACGCTTTTACTTATCCAGGCGATTCTGAGATTGTTTTTTTTTATCACATATTGTACTTAATAACACTGTTAAAATGGAGTCAAAATTATTATTTTTTATTTATAAAAAAATACCAAATGTACCAAAATTTTGGAAAAAGTTGCAAATTTCTCTACTTCTATAATACATAGTAATACCTCCAAAAATAGTTATTAGTTTACATTCCCCATATACAGTCTTGTGAAAAAATTAGGACACCCTTTGAAAGCATGTGGTTTTTTGTAACATTTTTAATAAATGGTTATTTCATCTCCGTTTCAACAATACAGAGAGATTAAAGTAATCCGACTAAACAAAGAAAACTGAAGAAAAGTCTTTTCAAGATCTTCTGTAAATGTCATTCTACAAAAATGCCTATTCTAACTGAGGAAAAAGATAGGACACCCTTGCCCCTAATAGCGAGTGTTACCTCCTTTGGCTGAAATAACTGCAGTGAGACGGTTCTTGTAGCCATCTACCAGTCTTCGACATCGGTCTGAGGAAATTTTACCCCACTCCTCAATGCAGAACTTTTTCAGCTGTGAGATGTTTGAGGGGTTTCTTGCACGTACAGCCCTTTTCAAGTCACCCCACAGCATCTCAATGGGATTCAAATCTGGACTTTGACTTGGCCATTCCAGGACTCTCCATTTCTTCTTTTTCAGCCAATCTTTGGTTGATTTACTAGTATGTTTTGGGTCATTGTCATGTTGCATGGTCCAGTTCCGCTTCAGCTTTAATTTTCTAACTGATGGTCTCACATGTTCTTCAAGCACCTTCTGATACACAGTAGAATTCATCGTGGATTCTATGATGGTGAGCTGACCAGGTCCTGCTGCAGCAAAGCAGCCCCAAACCATGACACTTCCACCTCCATGCTTCACAGTTGGTATGAGGTTCTTTTCTTGGAATGCTGTGTTTGGTTTACGCCAAACATGTCCTCTGCTGTTGTGTCCAAATAATTCAATTTTGGACTCATCTGTCCAAAGAACATTATTCCAGAAGTCCTGGTCTTTGTCAACTTTATCGCTGGCAAATGTCAGTCTGGCCTTGATGTTTCTCTTGGAAAGCAAAGGTTTCCTCCTTGCACACCTCCCATGCAAGTTAAACTTGTACAGTCTCTTTCTGATTGTAGAGGCATGTACTTCTACATCAACAGTAGCCAGAGCCTGCTGTAGTTCTCGAGATGACACTTTAGGGTTTTTGGATACCTCTTTTAGCATCTTGCGGTCTGCTCTTGGGGTGAACTTGCTGGGGCGACCAGTCCTGGGCATGTTGGCAGTTGTTTTGAAATCCCTCCACTTGTAGACTATCTTCCGGACAGTGGAATGGCTGATTTCAAAATCTTTTGAGATCTTTTTAAATCCCTTCCCAGACTCATAGGCTGCTACAATCTTTTTTCTGAAGTCCTCTGACAGCTCTTTTGCTCTCACCATGGTGCTCACTCTCACTTCAACAGTCAGGAGCACACCAAACTAAATGTCTGAGGTTTAAATAGGGCAAGCCTCATTCAACATGCAGAGTAACGATCAACTAATTATGTGCACCTGGTGTGATATACCTGTGTGAGATCTGAGCCAATTTAAGAGGGAATACATGTGAGGGTGTCCTATCTTTTTCCTCAGTTAGAATAGGCATTTTTGTAGAATGACATTTACAGAAGATCTTGAAAAGACTTTTCTTCAGTTTTCTTTGTTTAGTTGGATTACTTTAATCTCTCTGTATTGTTGAAACGGAGATGAAATAACCATTTATTAAAAATGTTACAAAAAACCACATGCTTTCAAAGGGTGTCCTAATTTTTTCACATGACTGTATCTTGTTGTGCATTTTCATATGTATACAATATTATCTAATGACATTATAATCAAAATGAATGCTCATCTCATTGCCTTTAAGAATAAGATCAGCCTGAACCAAAGTTCTATTATGAGGCTGAAAAAGCCAAGATGAGTTCATGGCAAGTTCAGTTTATATAAAAAAATAATTGTGAACATAAACGGACATTGTATTTAAAAGTTATTGCTAAAGATATGGGACCATCTGTAAGGAGTAAGTCAACTCCCTAAGACATGTCTGTCTGGAGGGAACAAGGTTACTTGATAAGGACTCATATCCTTGAGGCACACCTGCTGTATGAGGTTCAATTTATATATTCATAATTATATTATATATATATCTCTGCATGGTATATTTAGTTTACAACATATGTTAATCAATAATTCATATAATGTGTTATCTATGTGTAACAATGTATCGATTTATATATATGTTATACCATGTATTTACCATTTAGAAGGTATTGTAGAAGGTACAGAAACAAGTAAGTTTATGTTAATTGGATTTCAAAACAATAGTTATTTATGGATGTAGATAAGTGAAATGTACAAGTTCCGATGCCAAGCATCAAAGTCGCTATATAAAATTTTCATCAAGTCAAACTATATTTCAAAAAGATAGGAGAAGACAGTCAACTCCAACAAGTCCAGGATATAGGTAATTAAAAGTGTCAGGGAAAGACCTTCCTCAATGATTTATATAGAAAGGTCAATGAGGTCCTGAGAACGTATTATTAGATATTTAATTTTAATGCTTAAAAGTTGTGATGTTCATCTACAGTACCGCAGTGCCATCTGGAGGCAGATGGACAATATTATATTATTTCATTATTTGTTCTATACCATATTAGGAGTTGATATGACATCATAATGTTATTAGCATACGAATACACCCACTTTACCTGATTGGGAATCCCTAATCTAAAGGGGATGATTCTTAGATAAGGGGGGGGGGGAATAATTACTCGTATGCGAAGTAGCAGAGGAGAGCTAGAGAGAAAGAGAAAAAGATCCAAAGATCCCCAAAAAAAAGCCATATAGATCCATCCATCCATTCATTCAAAAAGGAAAACTTTACCAGAAGAAACGTGGATTATTCTTTTTGGATTACTAGGAAAGTTCTTCAGAACTGGTCCCATCTGAACTCTGTCTACCTTTGACCCGGTAACGTATATTTTGTTTACTACTCATGATATTAATAAGATATTTCTCTCAGCATATAGCCAAGAGTTCCCATACTGTGGGAATATATAGTCTTAAGTGCCTCCATAATGCTGATTATTCTCTTAGCAAAGATGCATATTGTTAATGGAAGATCTGACATTATTTGAAAAGAGGACTAAACCCTTGGAAAGTTATTTTCCTTAGTCTGATTGCCGAGCTGAATATTTTATCATATTAATATCATATATTTTTGATTGGTCATAGGAAAACAGAGTCAAGGGATAACAGTTAATTTCCTGTATATCCGTGTTTTATTGTTATAGCCTGTTTAATAACAGAAGATCCTAAGTTTCTCTTGATATATGAGTCAGTTTGTTAAAAATATGACACTGGTTGTCATAAATCAATAAATCATACTGTGCTGATCAGATAGGGGTGTGTTAACACCACCGTGTGGTACATTTTGGGTGTTACATTATAACTTCATCATTTGTTTTGCAATTGTATTGTTTTTATATTCTTTGTTTTTATTATAAACGATTATATATTTTTGCATATACAATTGTTCCTTTGTTTTACTGCATGCACAAATCAAATTAAGATACTCGATAAAGAACTTAGAGGCGTTTTTTATGTCCGCCTGAAGGATAATATAATTTTTATATTTTTTTTTATCCTCTCTTTTATGTGAAGATTCTTTTTCATATAGAAGATATATGACAATCTACTTCATGTTTGGATCATTTTGGGAATGCCATTTTATTTTTTGGGGACATTACAAGGCTTAGAAGTTTAGATGCAAATCTTGAAAATTTTCTGAAATTTTCAAAAACCCACTTTTTAGGGACCAGTTCAGGTCTGAAGTCACTTTGTGAGGCTTGCATAATAGAAACCACCCAAAAGTGACCCCATTCTAGAAACTACACCCCTCAAGGTATTCAAAACTGATTTTTACAAACATCATTAACCCTTTAGGTGTTCCCCAAGAGTTGATGACCAATGAAGATAACATTTCAGAATTTCAATTTTTTGCCAAATTTTCCATTTTAATCCATTTTCTCCACTAACAAAGCAAGGGTTAACAGCCAAACAAAACTCTATATTTATTGCCCTGACTCTGCGGTTTACAGAAACACCCGATATGTTGTCGCAAACCACTGTACGGCCCCACGTCAGGGCGTAGAGGGAAAGGAGCGCTGTGTGGTTTTTGGAAGGCAGATTTCGCTGGACTGGTTTATTTACACCATGTACCATTTGAAGCCCCCTGATGCACCCCTAGAGTAGAAACTCCAAAAACATGACCCCATTTTGGAAACTACGGGATAAGGTGGCATTTTTTTTGGTAATATTTTAGGGTACATTTTTGGTTGCTCTATATTACACTTTTTATGAAACAAAGTAACAAAAAATAGAAATTTAGAAATTTCATCATTTGCCATTGACTCTTGTGGAACACTTAAAGGGTTAACAAAGTTTGTAAAATCAGTTTTAAATACCTTGAGGGGTGTAGTTTCTTAAATGGGGTCACTTTCTGGAGTTTCTACTCTAGTGGTGCATCAGGGGGCTTCAAATGGGACATGATGTCAAAAAACAAGTCCAGCAAAAACTGCCTTCCAAAATCCATATGGCATTCCTTTCCTTCTGCGCCCTGCCGTGTGCCCGTACAGCAGTTTGCGAGCACATATGGGGTGTTTCTGTAAACTAAAGAATCAGGGCAATAAATATTGAATTGTATTTGGCTGTTAACCCTTGCTTTGTTATGGGAAAAAAATAGATTAAAATGGAAAATTTGCCAAAAAATACCTGTTTTGGCACCGTTTTTATTTTTTATTATTTACAACGTTCATCTGACAGATTAGATCATGTGCTATTTTTATAGAGCAGGTTGTTTTGGATGCAGGGATACCTAATATGTTTACTTTTTTACATTTATTTAAGTTTTACACAATAATATCATTTTTGAAACAAAAAAAAATAATTTTGTGTCTCCATAGTCTGAGAGCCATAGTTTTTTTTATTTTTTGGGGGCGATTGTCTTAGTTAGGGTCTCATTTTGCAGGATGAGATGACTGTTTTAATGGTATGATTTTGGGGTGCATATACCTTTTTGATCGCTTGCTATTACACTTTTTGTGATTTAAGATGACAAAATTATGTCTTTCTTTACACCATTTTTATTTTTTATTTTTATGTTGTTCATCTGAGGAGTTAGATCATGTGATATTTTTATAGAGCAGGTTCTTAAAGGACACGGCAATACCTAATATGTGTACCTTTTTTTATTTATTAAGGTTTTACACAATAATATCATTTTTGAAACCAAAAAAACTTGTTTTAGTGTCTCCATAGTCTGAGAGCCATAGTTTTTTTATTTTTTGGGCCATTGTCTTATGTAGGGGCTCATTTTTTGATGGATGAGGCGACGGTTTGAATGGTACTATTTTGGCGTACATATGACTTTTTTTGATCACTTTTATTACCTTTTTTGGGAAGTAAGGTGGGCAAAATTTCAATTTCATCATAGTTTTTATTTTTTATGGCGTTCACTGTGCAGGGAATTTAACATGACCGTTTTATAGATCAGGTCGTTATGGACGCTGTGATATAAAACATGTGTAGGGAATTTTATTTTTTTAATTTTTAATCAGGGATAAATGTTTTTTAAAATTTTTACTTTTTTTCACTTTTTTTTAATTTTTTTTTACCCAGACCCACTTGCTTCTTAAATATCCAGTGGGTCTGATGTCTGTATAATACAGTACACTATATAGTGTACTGTACTGTATTTCACTTACACTTTGTCTGAACAGATCTCTGCCTTTAGCACAGATCTGTTCAGCACCATGGACAGCAGGATGCCTGAGAAGGCGTCCTGTTGCCATGGGAACCTTCCCCGTCTGCCACAACTGAGCAGACGGAGAAGGGGAGAGAGCGGGGCTCCCTCCCTCTGTGACCCCATCCTGTCCGGGGGCTGCAAAGGCACAGCAGCCCCCCGATGGGAGAGGGAGAGAGCTCCCTCCCCTTCCATACAGCGGTCCCTATGGACCGCGGCATGGAAGGGGTTAAAACGGCTGACATCTGCACAGATGTCAGCCGTTTGAATCAGAGTGTCAGCAAAGAGAGAATAAACGGGGGGTGCGCGGAAGATCGCCCAACACGCACAACCTTGAGGCGGATGGGCTACAACAGCAGAAGACCCCACCAGGTACCACTCATCTCCACTACAAATAGGAAAAAGAGGCTACAATTTGCACGAGCTCACCAAAATTAGACTGTTGAAGACTGGAAAAATGTTGCCTGTTCTGATGAGTCTCGATTTCTGTTGAGACATTCAAATGGTAGAGTCCGAATTTGGCGTAAACAGAATGAGAACATGTATCCATCCTCTGATGGCTACTTCCAGCAGGATAATGCACCATGTCACAAAGCTCGAATCATTTCAAATTGGTTTCTTGAACATGACAATGAGTTCACTGTACTAAAATGGCTCCAACAGTCACCAGATCTCCACCCAATAGACCATCTTTGGGATGTGGTGGAACGGGAGCTTCGTGCCCTGGATGTGCATCCCTCAAATCTCCATCAACTGCAAGATGCTATCCTATCAATATGGGTCAACATTTCTAAAGAATGCTATCAGCACCTTGTTGAATCAATGCCACGTAGAATTAAGGCAGTTCTGAAGGCAAAAGGGGGTCCAACACCGTATTAGTATGGTGTTCCTAATAATTCTTTAGATGAGTGTATATACAGTTGCAAGAAAAAGTATGTGAACCCTTTGGAATGATATGGATTTCTGCACAAATTGGTCATAAAATGTGATCTGATCTTCATCTAAGTCACAACAATAGACAATCACAGTCTGCTTAAACTAATAACACAAAAAGAATAAAATGTTACCATGTTTTTATTGAACACACCATGTAAACATTCACTGTGCAGGTGTAAAAAGTATGTGAACCCCTAGACTAATGACATCTCCAAGAGCTAATTGGAGTGAGGTGTCAGCCAACTGGAGTCCAATCAATAAGATGAGATTGGAGGTGTTGGTTACAGCTGCCCTGCCCTATAACAAACACCCACCAGTTCTGGGTTTGTTTTTCACAAGAAGCATTGCCTGATGTGAATGATACCTGGCACAAAAGAGCTCTCAGAAGACCCACGATTAAGAATTGTTGACTTGCATAAAGCTGGAAAGGGTTATAAAAGTATTTCCAAAAGCCTTGCTGTTCATCAGTCCACGGTAAGACAAATTATCTATAAATGGAGAAAGTTCAGCACTGCTGCTACTCTCCCTAGGAGTGGCCGTCCTGTAAAGATGACGGCAAGAGCACAGCGCAGACTGCTCAATGAGGTGAAGAAGAATCCTAGAGTGTCAGCTAAAGACTTACAAAAGTCTCTGGCATATGCTAACATCCCTGTTAGCGAATCTACGATACGTAAAACACTAAACAAGAATGGATTTCATGGGAGCATACCACAGTGGAAGCCACTGCTGTCCAAAAAAAACATTGCTGCACGTTTACAGTTTGCACAATAGCACCTGGATGTTCCACAGCAGTACTGGCAAAATATTCTGTGGACAGATGAAACCAAAGTTGAGTTGTTTGGAAGAAACATGCAACACTATGTATGGAGAAAAAGAGACACAGCACACCAACATCAAAACCTCATCCCAACTGTGAAGTATGGCGGTGGGGGTATCATGGTTTGGGGCTGCTTTGCTGCATCAGGGCCTGGACTGATTGCTATCATCGAAGGAAAAATGAATTCCCAAGTTTATCAAGGCATTTTGCAGGAGAACTTAAGGCCATCTGTCCGCCAGCTGAAGCGCAACAGAAGATGGGTGTTGCAACAGGACAACGACCCAAAGCATAGAAGTAAATCAACAACAGAATGGCTTAAACATAAGAAAATACGCCTTCTGGAGTGGCCCAGTCAGAGTCCTGACCTCAACCCGATTGAGATGCTGTGCAATGACCTCAAGAAAGCGATTCACACCAGACATCCCAAGAATATTGCTGAACTAAAACAGTTCTGTAAAGAGGAATGGTCAAGAATTACTCCTGACCGTTGTGCACGTCTGATCTGCAACTACAGGAAACGTTTGGTTGAAGTTATTGCTGCCAAAGGAGGTTCCCAGTTATGAAATCCAAGGGTTCACATACTTTTTCAACCTGCACTGTGAATGTTTACATGGTGTGTTCAATAAAAACATGGTAACATTTAATTATTTGTGTGTTATTAGTTTAAGTAGACTGTGATTATCTATGGTTGTGACTTAGATGAAGATCAGATCACATTTTATGACCAATTTGTGCAGAAATCCATATCATTCCAAAGGGTTCACATACTTTTTCTTGCATCTGTACATATATGCATGCAAACACGTGCATGCATGTATGATATATATGCATGCATTAATTCACACTTTATAGGATGATGTGCGCAGATGTGCCCAGCATCTGCGCACATCTGCCCTTAGTGGCCCACAGGGGCTCATGGTGGCCCCTGTGGGAAATACGTAGTAGCTGTGCCCCCTTATAATATAGGTGTATGAGATATATATATATAAATCCCCCTTATAATATATATATATGCCCCCTGATATACATATATCCCCCTCCATAGACACCTGAAACCAGGTGCATCAGTGTGAATGTGCCCCAAGCATTCACACTGATGCAATCTGGCTGATTGCATCAGAATGACCGGACAAGGGTCCGGTCATCCTGATGTATACAAAGAACTCAGATTCAACAGAATCTGAGTCCTTTGTTCTAATTATCTCCAGCGCTGCTGGAGATAATTATGCATGATAGAAGGGAGGGAGAAACCTCCCCTCCTTCTATTATGCACATGCCGGCAGCGCGATTACTATCGCGCTGTCCGGAATGCAAGGTGCTGCAGGTGGGAGATCAAAGGCTTCTCCCGCCTGTCTGCAAGTGGCGCGGCCCCGCTGTGCGCGTGCAGGACGTGCGGGCTGGCACGGTGACGTCATATCACCGCGCCGGCCCACGTGTCTTTGCCTGTGGCGCGCGCGCACAGTGCATGCGCCGCGGCCCGGGAGTGCGGGCTGCAGGGTATAAAGCCCGGCAGCCCTGCACTCATAGGAAGATAGGAAGACCCCTACCGGCCCCCCCCTGAAGGAGAGCGTAGCCGGCGCTCAGAGAGGACGGAGCGCCCCCCCGGCTGGCGAGGATCACCCTGGACAACGAGCAGGAACGCAGAGTATCCCTGCTTATTACCGCTATCCCACCAATGATTTCCCCCTCTCATTAACCCTTATACCCCTGATCCTTTACCACGATCCCACTAATGTTTGCCCCCTGATTAACCCTTACCTACCCTGTCCCACCAACGATACCCATACCCCCTATAACCCCTTGCCCATCACCACCACCCTACCATTCCTCTTCCTGTTATCCACACCATGGATTGCAGGATAAAACTTACCAGGAAAGGTTAAAGGACCTTAATATGTATAGCTTGGAAGAAAGAAGAGACAGAGGGGATATGATAGAAACTTTTAAATACATAAAGGGAATCAACTCGGTAAAGTAAGAGAGCATATTTAAAAGAAGAAAAACTACCACAAGAGGACACAGTTTTAAATTAGAGGGGCAAAGGTTTAAAAGTAATATAAGGAAGTATTACTTTACTGAGAGAGTAGTGGATGCATGGAATAGCCTTCCTGCAGAAGTGGTAGCTGCAAATACAGTGAAGGGGTTTAAGCATGCATGGGATAGGCATAAGGCCATCCTTCATATAAGATAGGGCCGGGGGCTATCCATAGTATTCAGTATATTGGGCAGACTAGATGGGCCAAATGGTTCTTATCTGCCGACACATTCTATGTTTCTATGTTTCTATCCCCCTGTAACCCAACATTCAGTTGCAAGGTATTAACGCTTGCATTGCTGAATCCCTAACCTTCCTAACAGGAGGATCCCTGTTCCCTATACTCACTTGCAGGGTATTAACCCTTGCATTGCTGTATTCTACCCTAGTATTGCTGTCCGCTATCCGTCTGTGTCTGTGGCCTGCATTCGCCCCTGCAGCGCCACCGTTAACCCTCGTCGTACCCCATAGGGACAGTAAGTAGAACCAGGTGGGTGGGCTGCTAATATTTGTATGAGTGTACTGTATAGTTAGTTTGTGGGTGGAGTTTAGTGCTGTATGTTTAGTGCTGTATTGTTAGTGTATTGCGTGTGTAGTGTACTAGGTATTAATAAATATCTTGTTTTACTTGTAACTATCTGTGTAACGTGTAGTTATTGGCGATATTTAGTTCAGTAAGGCGCATGCAGCTAGTTTAGTGATTAGCGTAAAGTATAGTGAAAGTATTGTATTATTATATAAAGGTATAAATAGGCGGAGTCATCAATAGATACTCCTCCCATTTATGAATATTAATTATTGATATTTGCATAAATATTGGTGATTAATATTCCCCCTTTACATGCCACATAAGAAGACACCAGTATTATAGAAAGTCAAGCTGGTCAAGTTACACCTCTGGCAGGAGGAAAGGGATTAGGTCAAGAACTTGGCATGGGGGGGAGGCAGCACAAAGGCTATGTGCCTCCCTGCCCCTGGCCACAAAGCACTGAGGGAAGTGGGGCCCAAGCTGAACTCTTGCACCAGGGCCCATGAGCCTTTAGATACGCCTCTGGATGGAAGCACATGCTCATTTCCATCCTTCAATTGCCACAAGCTGCAGCGGAAAGGTTACGCCCCTGAGAAAGGACCCCCCCCCCCTCTCCCCGAGAAAGTGTATGCCTCCTAAACTGTCAGCTTGAAATAAATCTAGCAGAGCAATTGGAGCCATTAGTAGGGAGATCTCTGGAGGATCCATGGGAGGTACAGGGCAGGTTCTAAGTTTGTTACAAATATATTGGCATGTATTATATGATATCATATTTTCATTTTTTTCCATTAATCATGGGATAACCCTTTTAATTTGATTGAGATCTTGGGAATTCGGAGTAAACTCCTTGAACTCTTTGTCATGTCCTAAATACAACATTCCTGAACAATGTTTGCAATGTGGCAGAGTGAATTATCCTGCTCAAAGAGGCCAACAACATTATGAAATATGGTTGTCATGAAGGGGTATACTTGGTCTGCAGCAATGCATAGGCTGTTGATACTTGTCAAAATAGCATCCCCATGAATGACAAAACACAAGGTTTCTTAGAAGAACATTGCTCAGTCTCTGTAGGCTTCTTTCCCACCTAAAGTGCATCATGGTGCCATCTCTTCCTGCTTCTGGACATCACATGATGCAAGATTAGATCTAATGTATATAATTATAGATCAACATGTCAAGGCATGCATTTCTTAGGTCACTCTCACACACAGGTTCGGTTTTAGACAAAATGTGGCCCTGGGCAAAATTAAAAGGGGGGGGCCCACATCTTGTAATAATGTGCTAAAAACACAGTTCGACGTCTGACACCCTTGCCAATCAGCTGTTTGAGGAGACGGCATGTGCTGTTCACTGCTGCTGCACGCTGTCTCATCAAACAGCTGATCATTGGGAGTGCTGGGTGTCAGACTCCCACTGATCTAATATTGAGGACCTATCCTAAGGATAGGTCATCAATATGAAAAAAAAAAAACAGAGAACCTCTTGAAGCTACCCCCAATACTGTGCCTGTTGTGCTCTTCCCCTCCCCCCCAGTAGGGTGGTGGGAGCACTAGTCCTCACCACTGACACCTAGGGGAACAACAGGGAGTGGACAAACATCACAAACACCACATATAACCCCGAAGGGAGACAACAAACAGTATACAACAAACTGAAGAGGACCAGAGATCCAACCGCACTGGTTCCAACTGCTCCAGTGTCGTGGTAGGTGAGGGAAGGGAAGCAAACCAAATACAACAAAAGCAACAAAACACCAGGCTAGGCCCCAAAGCTAGGGAACAGGGAAAAGTCACCACCTGACAATCCCTTAGCCTTTCCCTGACTGCTGACAATATGAGCAAATCCTTAGGGTGGAAGTGCTCATGCGCTGGAACCTAAGTCTAGCTGAAACTGAAACAAACCCTCAGCTAGGGAGCTGGAGATAAGACAACTGGTTCCTAGCGCAAGGTGCAGGAACCAGCGTCTTCCTGAGGCCTAGCCAGAACACACAACAAAAGGGAAGGAGAAGGACTTAGCTTAAGACGGACGGGAGCAGGAGATCCACCAAACACCAGCAGAGAACTCCAGAAGCAAATATAAACTGCAAGGGCTATAGTAAGAGGCGGGTATAAATAGCACCACTAAGTAGCTAATGAGCATAACCTGTGGGGAGGTGGGATCCTGCCCAAAACCACAACAAAGAGAAACAGAACAATCTGTCAGATAGACTCACATGTAGCAAGTCTGTCAGATCTCCTCAGGCCTCTCACGGGGCAGGGCGTGACATCCAGCAACTCCACAACAACACCACCTGAGGTCAGAATAGATAAAAGGAAGGTTTACATCTGGCAACAAGGGAAGTAGGAAGAGAGACTAAATAGTGTCTGGGAGTGGCAGACCCAGAACAGCTGAAAGGAAAACTACCGATACCTAGATAGGACAAAAAGGATAGTAAACCAAAACATGAAAACCTGGACCGGAATCCATTCCCACAACTAGGTCATGGAGCGATCCCTTGAAATCGGGTGAGTAGCCACCTGTTGCGATCTTCTGACCCCAGGCACCACAGGGTCAGCGATAGGTTGTGACAC
Organism: Bufo bufo; assembly: GCF_905171765.1. Taxonomy (NCBI): domain Eukaryota; kingdom Metazoa; phylum Chordata; class Amphibia; order Anura; family Bufonidae; genus Bufo; species Bufo bufo. Next base: position 683,573,714 of record NC_053389.1, on the reverse strand, counting down.
CCCTGTGACAGTACCTCCCTTCCTACGAGGGGCCACCAGACACTCAGGACCAGGTCTCTCCAGATGAGAGATGTGAAAAGAATGGATTAATCTGCTGGCGTTTACTTCTGACACTGACACCCACATTCTTTCCTCTGGACCATAACCCTTCCAATGCACCAGACATTGAAGGGAGCGATGGACAAAACGAGAATCAACCATTTTTGGCACCTGAAACTCTAAATTGCCATCGACGATAACTGGAGGGGGCGATATGGTGATTGTTCTGGAGATGGTTCTGGAGATGCGACATACTTTTTCAGCAATGATTTATAAAATACGTTATGAATTTTCAATGTTTAAGGTAGCTCCAAGCAAAAAGCCACAGGGTTAATGACGGCGACTATTTTATAAGAACCAATAAAGCTAGGACCCAGTTTCCAAGAGGGAACTTTTAACTTAATATTTCTAGTCGACAACCACACAGTCATTCACCCCTAGGTCCGGACCTGGTGAACATTTCTTATCAGCCATACGTTTATATCTGCCTCCCATATTTTTCTAATTGCTTTGAACCTTCTGTCATACAGAGGAGAGTGACGACGTAAACCGTTCTTCTTCAGGAATCCCAGACGGCTCCCCCTCACGGAAAGTACAAAATTGAGGATAAAAACCATATGCACCAAAAAATTGTGACTTACCAGTGGATTCTTGACGGCGATTGTTTATTGCAAACTCTGCTAAAGGTAAGTAAGATAACCATTACTCCTGATTTTCAGACACAAAACACTTAAGGTAAGTCTCTAGGTTTTGGTTGGTGCGTTCAGTCTGGCCGTTTGACTGCGGATGGAAGGCTGAGGAAAAAGACAAATGTTCCTCCAAGACGAGAACAAAAAGCTTTCCAGAATTTAGAAATTAACTGGGTTCCCCGAACCGAAACAACATTGGACAGGACCCCGTGAAGCTTCACAATTTTACTGATAAAAACCTGAGCCAGTGTTTTAGCATTTGGCAACACAGGTAAAGCAAAGAAATGCACCATTTTACTGAACCTGTCTACAACCACCAGGATAACAGTTTTACCCGCAGATACAGGTAGGTCAGTGAAAAAGTCCATCGACTGGTGTGTCCACGGCCTGTAGGTAATGACCAGTGGTAACAGGAACCCTGCCGGACGAGTATAAGAGACTTTAGCGTGTGCACAGGTTGTACAGGTGGACACAAAATCAACTACATCCTGATGCAACCTCGGCAACCAAAAACGATGAGACGATAGCTCCTAAGTTGCCCTACTACCTGGGGGCCCAGCGAGTGCAGAGTTATGATGTTCTCTTAATATTTCAAGGTGCAAGTTCAATGGCACAAACAACTTTCCTGGGGGGCAGGAGACCGGGGCGTCCCCCTGAGCCTCCAACACCCTCTCCTCCAGGTCTGAGTGTAACGCAGAGACAATCACCCCCTTTTGTAAAATCGGCACCGGGTCAACAACCTCACCCCCTCCAAGAAAACTTCGGGATAACGCACTAGCTTTTTTGCCCCCGGACGATAGGTGATAAAATTAAACCTGTTAAAAAACAAAGACCACCTAGCTTGTCTAGGGGTAAGACGTTTAGCAGACTCAAGGTACAACAGGTTTTTATGATCTGTAATCACCATGATGGGATGAGCTGCCTCCTCCAAAAAGTGACGCCATTCCTCAAATGCTAATTTAATATCTAAAAGTTTCCGGTTGCCTATATCATAATTTCGCTCAGCTGTCGACAATTTCTTAGAAAAGAAAGCACAAGGACGCCATTTACTTGGAGACGGACCCTGAGACAGTACAACCCTCACCTCTGATGCATCAACCTCCACAATAAAAGGTTGAGAAACATCCGGCTGGATCAGTATGGGTGCCGTGGTGAACCTCTCCTTCAGAGAGGAAAAAGCCATTTAGAAAAATCAGTCCCCTTTTTAGTCATGTCAGTAAGGGGTTTGACAATCACCGAATAGTTCTGAATACATTTTCTATAGAAATTGTCAAAACCCAAAAAACACTGCAGCACTTTCAGGTTCTACGGAAGATCCAACGGACCTTCTCTGGATCCATACGGAACCCCGAAGCCAATAGCAGATACCACAGGAATTGTACCTCCTGTACGGCGAATACACATTTCTCCAATTTAGCATATAACTTATTCGTCCGTAAAATCTGCAACACCTGCATGATATGTACCTTGTGTGTCTCCAGATCGGGAGAATAAATCAAAATATTGTCAAGATATATTGCAACAAATCTGCCGATAAGATGACAAAAAATATTGTTAACAAAGTGTTGAAAGACAGCAGTAGCATTATTCAGGCCAAAAGGCATGACCAGGTTTTCATAATGCCCCTCAGAAGTGTTAAACGCAGTCTTCCACTCATCCCCCTCTTTAATGCAAATCAGATTGTAGGCTCCCCTCAAATCCATCTTGGAAAACCACTTCGCACAAGCAATCTGATTAAATTTGGCGCATGGCAAATGTGGTGCCAATATTCAAAAAGGGTCCAAAAACAGAGCCTGGAAACTATAGGCCAGTAAGTTTAACATCTGTTGTGGGTAAACTGTTTGAAGGTTTTCTGAGAGATGCTATCTTAGAGCATCTCAGCGGAAATAAGCAAATAACGCCATATCAGCATGGCTTCGTGAGGGATCGGTCATGCCAAACTAATTTAATCAGTTTCTATGAGGAGGTAAGTTCTAGACTTGACAGCGGCGAATGAATGGATGTCGTATATCTGGACTTCTCCAAAGCATTTGACACTGTACCACATAAAAGGTTAGTATATAAAATGAGAATGCTCGGACTGGGAGAAAACGTCTGTATGTGGGTAAGTAACTGGCTCAATGATAGAAAACAGAGGGTGGTTATTAACGGTACACACTCAGATTGGGTCACTGTCACTAGTGGAGTACCTCAGGGGTCAGTATTGGGCCCTATTCTCTTCAATATATTTATTAATGATCTTGTAGAAGGCTTGCATAGTAAAGTATAAATTTTCGCAGATGACACTAAACTGTGTAAAGTAATTTACACTGAAGAGGACAGTATACTACTACAGAGGGATCTGGATAGATTGGAGGCTTGGGCAGATAAGTGGCAGAAGAGGTTTAACACTGACAAATGTAAAGTTATGCACATGGGAAGGAATAATGCAAGTCACCCGTACATACTAAATGATAAAACACTCGGTAACACTGACATGGAAAAGGATCTAGGAATTTTAATAAACGGCAAACTAAGCTGCAAAAACCAGTGTCAGGCAGCTGCTGCCAAGGCCAATAAGATAATGGGTTGCATCAGAAGGCATAGATGCCCGTGATAAGAACATAGTCCTACCACTTTACAAATCACTAGTCAGACCACACATGGAGTACTGTGTACAGTTCTGGGCTCCTGTAAACAAGACAGACATAGCAGAGCTGGAGAAGGTCCAGAGGAGGGCAACTAAAGTAATAACTGGAATGGGGCAACTACAGTACCCTCAAAGATTATCAAAATTAGGGTTATTCACTTTAGAAAAAAGACGACTGAGGGGAGATCTAATTAATATGTATAAATATATCAGGGGTCAGTACAGAGATCTGTCCCATCATCTATTTATCCCCAGGACTGTGACTGTGACTGTGACGAGGGGACATCCTCTGCGTCTGGAGGAAAGAAGGTTTGTACACAAACATAGAAAAGGATTCTTTACGGTAAGAGCAGTGAGACTATGGAACTCTCTGCCTGAGGAGGTGGTGATGGTGAGTACAATAAAGGAATTCAAGAGGGGCCTGTATGTATTTCTGGAGCGTAATAATATTACAGGCTATAGCTACTAGAGAGGGGTCGTTGATCCAGGGAGTTATTCTGATTGCCTGGTTGGAGTCGGGAAGGAATTTTTTATTCCCCTAAAGTGGGGAAAATTGGCTTCTACCTCACAGTTTTTTTTTTTGCCTTCCTCTGGATCAACTTGCAGGATAACAGGCCGAACTGGATGGACAAATGTCTTTTTTCGGCCTTATGTACTATGTTACTAAATAGGTTGGTAATGAGAGGGAGGGGATAGGGGTCTCGAATAGTTATGTGATTTAGCTCACGAAAATCTAGGCAAGGACGCAGGCCCCCATCTTTCTTCTTCACAAAGAAGAACCCTGCATCCACGGGTGAAGAAGAGGGTCTGATATGTCCTTTAGCCAGACTCTCAGAAATAAAATCCTTCATGGCTTGTCTTTCGGGCCAGAAAAATTATATAACCTGGTCTTAGGTAACTCTGCTCCAGGGAGCAGGTTAACTTGGCAATCATACGGACGATGGGGTGGTAACTATTGACAACCCTTCTCAGAGAAAACATCTTCAAAATCGTTCACAAATGTTTGTAAGGTTATAATGGAGGTGGCTGAGCAACTGCTCCTTAAGCAATTGTCGCTACAATGCTCACTCTACTCCAACAGGATTGTGCGCTACCAACCAGGGAAGACCTAATACCATAGGAGTAGGTAGCCCTTCCAGGACATAGCAAGAAATAACCTCATTATGGAGGGCCACCACCCAAAGACGAATGTTATGTACAATGTGTGTCAGATTCCCCTGAGTAAGAGGAGCAGAGTCGATAGCAAATACGGGGATAGATCTAAGAAATAGACTAAAAGAAAAACCCAAAGTCCGAGCAAACTGAGCATCCACCAAATTGACCCCCGCCCCACTGTCTAAAAAACAGAAATCTTCTCAGTTTTATTACCTGAAACTACCGTAGATGGCAAAACAAACTGAGACGTATGTATGGAGGAAATTTATACACCCAGGTTGTCATCCTCTGCACAACCTGGGGTCAGTAGTTTTCTGACGAACAAACCCCAGATTTACGATGAGCCCCAGGAGGACCAACCTGATGAGTGGCTCCCCCTAGTTGCATAATTTTGTTTGAGTCAGGACCAGCTGACTCCTGCTTGAGAAAAGTCAGTGGGGGACAAGAACTCCTCAGCCTATCCCTAAGGCGTCTATCAATTATTATAGATAGCGATATAGCGGCCTCCATATATATACGGGTAGGAGTCTGGTGTAGCGCAAGTGCATCTTTTACCTTTTCTAGCAACCCTTGGCAGAATTGACTCCTGAGAGCTGGGTCATTCCACTTAGTATCCGTGGCCCACCTTTTAAATTCAGAACAATAAACCTCTGCTGACCAATCTCCCTGCTGAAGCCGCCGTAATCTGGACTCAGCTAGAGAGACTCGGTCAGGTTCATCGTATATGAGACCCAGGGCCTAAAAAAAAAACTATACCGACTGGAGGGCCTGGATACCAGCTGGCAGCAAAAAAGCCCAGGATTGAGGGTCCCCTTGAAGAAGGGAGATAACAATCCCCACCCGCTGTTCCTCATTACCTGAGGAATTTGGGCGCAGCCTGAAATACAATTTACAGGCTTCACGGAACACCACAAATTTGTCTCTTCCTCCAGAAAATCTGTCAGGGAGAGCGACCTTAGGTTCCGGATTAACCTGGTTACCCATGGCAAGCACTGGGCTCAAGGATTGCTGCAGTTGCCGCTGCTGAAGGACCGACGCCTTCAATTCTATCACTTCAAGAGACAGACCTTGCAGCTGCTTTGCCAAAGCAGCAATAGGATCCATAGTGGATCTTGAAAAAAAAAAAAAGGCGCAGAGGGAAGGGAAACCGGGTGCCCTAACAGAAGGGAGAGGGAGAAGTGGTGACCCCTAACTCATCTAGCACTGGCACCTGGCTACCCTCACGTCCCTAGACGGTAGCTCACCTGTATGCCGATCACGTGCCTCGTCCCTGACTTACCCTGGAAGAAGCCCTAGATAGTGAGTAGGGCGGTGGGAGCACTAGTCCTCTCCACTGACACTTAGAGTAACAACAGGGTGTGGAAAAACAACACAAACACCACATATAACCCAGAAGAGAGACAACAAACAGTATACAACAAACTGAAGAGGACCAGAGATCCAACCGCACTGGTTCCAACTGCTCCAGCAACTCCACAGCAACACCACCTGAGGTCAGAATAGATAACCTGAAAGGAAGGTCTATATCTGGCAACAAAGGAAGTAGGAAGAGAGACTAAATAGTGGCTGGGAGTGGCAGACCAGCTGAAAGGAAAACTACCGATACCTAGATAGGATAAAAAGGATAGTAAACCAAATCAGGAAGAACTGGACCGGAATCCATTCCCACAACTAGGTCATGGAGCGATCCCTGGAAATCGGGCGAGTAGCCACCCGCTGCGACCTTCTGACCACAGGGTCAGCAATAGGTCGTGACACCATGTCCACAAACACTATACTATACTATACTATACACCTATTAGTAATGGTGCCCCCAATAGTGCTAATACTCCCCAAGATAGCCCCCATTAGTAGCAATGCCCTCCATATTGCGTCAAATAATAACGCCCCTACAGTACCCTAGTACTAATAATATAACCATAATGCTCCCAGTGGGTCTAATGTCCCCCTGTAGTGCTCCCCAATAGTTCCAATATATACTGCCTCCCCCCATAGTGCCAATATACGTATATATAAATAATGTTCCACCGTAGTGCCAGTATGTATATAATTCTCCTCCATTCCTCCCCAGTAGTGCCAAGTATATATAATGATCTCCTTTTCCCCCTTCCCTGGTGCCCCGAGCAGTGTGGATGTTGAGTATAAAAAACAAAAAACGCCTCCCTCCCGTCCCCCTGCCGCTGTCTGTAATGCAGACCACAGTCTGTGGCTTGTGTTGCTGCATCCTGATGCATGCGGTCCCAGTGACATCACAACTCCTGCTCCGGGTCTCACTTGATTACGTCATCATGCGAGACCCAGAGCAGGAGGTTGCTGTGATGTCATTGCGGCTTCTTTCTCTGTTCTAATGCCTCACAGGCTTGAGGCCTACCAGCCTGAGGCTTGTGAAGTTGGACGGCCATGAGTGCGCCCCCCTTTATGGGGCGAAGTGGCGCCCTAGGCGGATGACTACCCTCAGCTATCCATTGTCCCGGCCCTAATTCAGAGCACAATCCTGCAGGAAATATAACAGGAGAGGACTATAACTCCCAGCATGTTCAAGCCCATTATTATGTAATATCAGAGTACATTACAAGAGGAGGTATAAGAGAAGACTACAACTCCCAGCATGTCCAAGCAGTTATTATGTAATATCAGAGTACATTATAAGAGGAGGTATACATCTCCCAGCATATCCAGGGTGTTGTAATGTACCCTGATATTATATAATAATTGCCTTACCATGCTGAGAGTTGTAGTCCTCTCCTCTTATACCTCCTCTTGTAATGTACTCTGATATTACATAACAAGCTGGACATGCTGGGAGTTGTAGTCCTCTCCTCATACCTCCTCTTGTAATGTACTCTGATATTACATAACAGGAGACAAAGGGGAGAGGACTACAACTCCCAGCATTTCCCTGGCACTTACATTGAATCCATAATTCTTCACATAAACGGCTGGTCTTCTTCTTCATTACTTTACTGCACTGCTGAGCTCGCCTCCTGTTCTGGTCATATGATGGTGAGGTCATCGCAGGTCCTTCATCCCCTCTTCTCTGCTGAGCTCTGCCTCCTGCATCTGACATTATGGCAGGTCCTGTCAGCACTAGGGTAATGATTTCTCTTATATGTGAGGGAGGAGACTGTACACTGCATTGTAAAGTGCAGCTGTGCAGCTGTCCAACCTTTTGCTTCCTCGGTAGTTCAGCTGAACAGCAGCAGGGGGCTCCTTAGACAAATTGGCACGTTTGCCCCCTCTAACGCTGACCCTGCTGACACGGTCAGTATTTGGTAAATATTTGTCATCAGTATTTTAACCCCTTAAGGACTTAGGGTGTACCGGTACGCCCTATTTCCCGAGTCCTTAAGGACTCAGGGCGTACCGGTACGTCCTAAGTTTAAATCCCGATTGCGGCACGGCGGGGGTTAATCGCAACAGGATGTCCGCTGAAATCATTCAGCGGGCATCCTGTCACAACGCCGGGGGGGTCCCGTGACCCCCCTGTGTCGGCGATCGCCGCAAGCCGCAGGTCAATTCAGACGTGCGGTTTGCGGCTTTTACCTTATCCGGCGGTTGCGCGCTGCGGTGCCGTCGGGTCCCCATGTGGCTGTAGGGGGGACCCGATGGCATGGAAGGCAGTGCGATGTCTAAGGAAGCTGTATGAGTAATACAAACAGTATTACTCATACAGCCAATGCATTCCAATACAGAAGTATTGGAATGCATTGTAAAATGGATTAGACCCCCAAAAGTTGAAGTCCCAAAGTGGGACAAAAAATTAAGTAAAAGAAAAGTTGAAAAAATAAAGTTTTCCCCCCAAAAATTTAAAGTTTCAAGTAAAAATAAACAAAAACGTAATTTTCCCCAAATAAAGTAAAAAAAAATTAATAAAAAATAGGGGGGGGGGGGAGTATACATATTAGGTATCGCCGCGTCCGTATCGACCGGCTCTATAAAAATATCACACGACCTAACCCGTCAGATGAACACCGTAAAAAAAACAAAAAAAAAACTGTGCTAAATAAACCATTTTTTGTCACCTTACAACACAAAAAGTGTAATAGCAAGCGATCAAAAAGTCATATGCACCCCAAAATAGTGGCAAAAAAAGTCATCTCATCCCGCAAAAATCATACCCTACCCAAAGTAATCGCCCAAAAACTAAAAAAACTATGGCTCTCAGACTATGGAAACACTAAAACATGATTTTTTTTGCTTCAAAAATGAAATCATTGTGTAAAACTTACATAAATAAAGAAAAAGTATACATATTAGGTATCACAGCGTCCGTAATAACTTGCTCTATAAATATATCACATGAACTAACCCTTCAGGTGAATACCGTAAAAAAATATTAATAAAAACGGTGTAAAAAAAGCAATTTTTTGTCACCTTATATCACAAAAAGTGTAATAGCAAGCGATCAAAAAGTCACACGCACCCCAAAATAGTGCCAATAAAACCGTCATCTCATCCCGCAAAAAACATACCCTACCCAAGGTAATCGCCCAAAAACTGAAAAAATTATGGCTCTCAGACTATGGAAACACTAAAACACTATTTTTTTTGTTTCAAAAAAGAAATCATTGTGTAAGACTTACATAAATAAAAAAAAAGTATACATATTAGGTATCGCTGCATCCGTGACAACCTGGTCTATAAAATATCACATGATCTAACCTGTCAGATGAATGTTGTAAATAACAAAAAATAAAAACGGTGCCAAAACAGCTATTGTTACCTTGCCTCACAAAAAGGGTAATATAGAGCAACCAAAAATTATATATGTACCCTAAACTAGTACCAACAAAACTGCCACCCTATCCTGTAGTTTCTAAAATGGGGTTTGGTTTGGCTGTTAACCCTTGCTTTGTAACTGGAAAAAAATTATTAAAATGGAAAATCTGCCAAAAAAGTGAAATTTTAAAATTGTATCTCTAATTTCCATTAATTCTTGTGGAACACCTAAAGGGTTAACGACGTTTGTAAAATCAGTTTTGAATACCTTGAGGGGTGTAGTTTCTTAGATGGGGTCACTTTTATGGAGTTTCTACTCTAGGGGTGCATCAGGGGGGCTTCAAATGGGACATGGTGTAAAAAAAAACAGTCCAGCAAAACCTGCCTTCCAAAAACCGCATGGCATTCCTTTCCTTATGCGCCCTGCCGTGTGCCCGTACAGCGGTTTACAACCACATATGGGGTGTTTCTGTAAACTACAGAATCAGGGCCATAAATATTGAGTTTGGTTTGGCTGTTAACCCTTGCTTTGTAACTGGAAAAAAATTACTAAAATGGAAAATCTGCCAAAAAAATGAAATTTTGAAATTGTATCTCCATTTTCCATTAATTCTTGTGGAACACCTAAAGGGTTAACGAAGTTTATAAAATCAGTTTTGAATACCTTGAGGAGTGTAGTTTCTCAGATGGGGTCACTTTTATGGAGTTTCTACTCTAGGGGTGCATCAGGGGGGCTTCAAATGGGACATGGTGTCAAAAAAAACAGTCCAGCAAAACCTGCCTTCCAAAAACCGTATGGCATTCCTTTCCTTATGCGCCCTGCCGTGTGCCCGTACAGCGGTTTACGACCACATATGGGGTGTTTCTGTAAACTACAGAATCAGGGCCATAACTATTGAGTTTGGTTTGGCTGTTAACCCTTGCTTTGTAACTGGAAAAAAATTACTAAAATGGAAAATCTGCCAAAAAAATGAAATTTTGAAATTGTATCTCCATTTTCCATTAATTCTTGTGGAACACCTAAAGGGTTAACGAAGTTTATAAAATCAGTTTTGAATACCTTGAGGAGTGTAGTTTCTCAGATGGGGTCACTTTTATGGAGTTTCTACTCTAGGGGTGCATCAGGGGGGCTTCAAATGGGACATGGTGTCAAAAAAAACAGTCCAGCAAAACCTGCCTTCCAAAAACCGCATGGCATTCCTTTCCTTATGCGCCCTGCCGTGTGCCCGTACAGCGGTTTACGACCACATATGGGGTGTTTCTGTAAACTACAGAATCAGGGCCATAAATATTGAGTTTGGTTTGGCTGTTAACCCTTGCTTTGTAACTGGAAAAAAATTACTAAAATGGAAAATCTGCCAAAAAAATGAAATTTTGAAATTGTATCTCCATTTTCCATTAATTCTTGTGGAACACCTAAAGGGTTAACGAAGTTTATAAAATCAGTTTTGAATACCTTGAGGAGTGTAGTTTCTTAGATGGGGTCACTTTTATGGAGTTTCTACTCTAGGGGTGCATCAGGGGGGCTTCAAATGGGACATGGTGTCAAAAAAAACAGTCCAGCAAAACCTGCCTTCTAAAAACCGTATGGCATTCCTTTCCTTCTGCGCCCTGCCGTGTGCCCGTACAGCGGTTTTCGACCACATATGGGGTGTTTCTGTAAACTACAGAATCAGGGCCATAAATATTGAGTTTGATTTGGCTTTTAACCCTTGCTTTGTAACTGGAAAAAAATTAATAAAATGGAAAATCTGCCAAAAAAGTGAAATTTTTAAATTGTATCTCTATTTTCCATTAATTCTTGTGGAACACCTAAAGGGTTAACGACGTTTGTAAAACCAGTTTTGAATACCTTGAGGGGTGTAGTTTCTAGAATAGGGTCATTTTTGGGGGGTTTCTATTGTGTTAGCCTCGCAAAGTGACTTCAGACCTGAACTGGACCCTAAAAATTGGGTTCTTGAAAATTTCTGAAAAATTTCAAGATTTGCTTCTAAACTTCTAAGCCTTGTAATATCCCCAAAAAATAAAATATCATTCCCAAAATGATCCAAACATGAAGTAGACATATGGGGAATGTAAAGTAATAACTATTTTTGGAGGTATTACTATGTATTATAAAAGTAGAGAAATTGAAATTTGGAAATTTGCAATTTTTTACAAATTTTTGGTAAATTAGAATTTTTTTTTTATAAATAAAAATGATTTTTTTTTTACTTCATTTTACCAGTGTCATGAAGTACAATATGTGACGAAAAAACTATCTCAGAATGGCCTGGATAAGTCAAAGCTTTTTAAAGTTATCAGCACTTAAAGTGACACTGGTCAGATTTGCAAAAAATGGCCATGTCCTTAAGGTGAAATAGGGCTGAGTCCTTAAGGGGTTAAAAACAGGCAGAAGAGGTGCAATTCATTCCATTATAGGTTTTCTTAGTAGGATCCACTGTTGGCTTTGGCTTACAAATACTGATGATAAACAAGGACCAAATATTGATGTGTGAAAATGGCTTCATATTACTGACAGAACCAGTTGTAAGGTAATTAATGAGAAAGGTTACCCATAAAAAGTGGGCTACAAATGACTAAAAAATAAAACATACTCATCCTTGCCAATCCCATTTCTTCTGTCAATCTGACATTGGTGTGGTTCCACTTGCTCTCTAATTCTTGGTCCTGGCCAGACATGTTAGCAGGGCCGGTGCCACCTGTAAGGTGACCTAAACCGTGCCGCATTGGTAACCACCCGGGCGCAGCCTGAAGAGACAGCAGGGAAGCGCCTCTAATGTAGCGTGGCCGAGCTCTGTTCGGTCCGCGGTACAGGAGCTTTTGTTTCCTGTAACCGGCCAGACTGACAGGAAGTGCTCATTTAGGGGGGAATGAGAGTGATAAGAGAGGGGGGGAATGGGAGGGGGGAATGAGAGTGACAAGGGAGGGGGGAGGGGAATGAGAGTAACAAGGGGGGGAGGAAATGGGAGTGGGGGGGAAATGAGAGTGACAAGGGAGGGGGGGAATGAGAGTGACAAGGGAGGAGGGGGGAAATGAGAGTGACAAGGGAACGGGGGGGAAATGAGAGTGACAAGGGAGGGGGGGAATGAGAGTGACAAGGGAGTGGTGGGGAATGAGAGTGACAAGATGGGGGGGAATGAGAGTGACAACGGAGCGGGGAAATGAGAGTGACAAGGGAGAGGGGGGAATGAGAGTGACAAGGGAGGGGGGGAATGAGAGTGACAAGGGAGTGGGGGGGAATGAGAGTGACAAGGGAGGGGTGGAATGAGAGTGACAAGGGAGGGGGGGAATGAGAGTGACAAGGGAGGGGGGGAAATGACAGTGACAAGGGAGGGGGGAATGAGAGTGACAAGGGAGGGGGATAATGAAAGTGACAAGGGAGGGGGGGAATGAGAGTGACAACGGAGGGGGAGAGAGTGACAAGGGGCTCGGTGAGAAAGAGAGTGACAAGGGAGGGGGGATAAGAGTGACAAGGGAGGGAGGGGGGAGAAGAGAGTGACAAGGGAGGGGGGAGAAGAGAGTGACAAGGGAGGGGGAGAGAGTGACGAGGGAGGGAGGGGGGAGAAAATGACAAAGGAGGGAGGGGGGACAAGGGAGGGAGGAGGGGAAGAGAGTGACAAGGGAGGGAGGGGGGAGAAGAGAGCGACAAGGGAGGGAGGGGGGAGAAGAGAGTGACAAGGGAAGGAGGGGGGAGCAGAGAGTGAAGAGGGAGGGGGGGAGAAGAGAGTGATGAGGGAGGGAGGGGGGAGAAGAGAGTGATGAGGGAGGGGGGGAGAAGAGAGCGACGAGGGAGGGGGGAGAAGAGAGTGACAAGGGAGGGGGGAGAAGAGAGTGACACGGGAGGAGGGGAGAAGAGAGTGACAAGGGAGGGGGAGAAGAGAGTGACAAGGGAGGGGGAGAAGAGAGTGACAAGGGAGGGGGGAAATGAGAGTGACAAGGGAGGAGGGGGAAATGAGAGTGACAAGGGAGGGGGGGAATGAGAGTGACAAGGGAACGGGGGGGAAATGAGAGTGACACGGGAGGGGGGGAATGAGAGTGACAAGGGAGTAGGGGGGGAATGAGAGTGACAAGATGGGGGGGAATGAGAGTGACAACGGAGGGGGGAAATGAGAGTGACAAGGGAGTGGGGGGAATGAGAGTGACAAGGGAGTTGGGGGGGGGAATGAGAGTGACAAGGGAGGGGGGAATGAGAGTGACAAGGGAACGGGGGGGAAATGAGAGTGACAAGGGAGGGGGGAATGAGAGTGACAAGGGAGTGGGGGGGAAATGAGAGTGACAAGGGAGGGGGGAATGAGAGTGACAAGGGAGTGGGGGGGGAATGAGAGTGACAAGATGGGGGGAATGAGAGTTACAACGGAGGGGGAAACGAGAATGACAATAGAGAGGGGGGGAATGAGAGTGACAAGGGAGGGGAGAAGGAGAGTGACAAGGGAGGGGGGAAGGAGAGTGACAAGGGAGGGGGGGGAAATGAGAGTGACAAGGGAGGGGGGAATGAGAGTGACAAGGGAGGGGGGATAATGAAAGTGACAAGGGAGGGGGGGAATGAGAGTGACAAGGGAGGGGGAGAGAGTGACAAGGGGCTGGGTGAGAAAGAGAGTGACAAGGGAGGGGGGATAAGAGTGACAAGGAAGGGAGGGGGGAGAAGAGAGTGACAAGGGAGGGGGGAGAGAGTGACGAGGGAGGGAGGGGGGAGAGAGTGACAAAGGAGGGAGGGGGGACAAGGGAGGGAGGGGGGAGAGAGTGACGAGGGAGGGAGGGAGGGGGGGAAGAGAGTGACAAGGGAGGGAGGGGGGAGAAGAGAGTGACAAGGGAAGGAGGGGGGAGCAGAGAGTGAAGAGGGTGGGGGGGAGAAGAGAGTGATGAGGGAGGGGGGGGAGAAGAGAGTGACGAGGGAGGAGGGGGAAGAGAGTGACGAGGGAGGGGGGAGAAGAGAGTGACAAGGGAGGGAGGGGGGAGAAGAGAGTGACAAGGGAGGGGGGAGAAGAGAGTGACAAGGGAGGGGGGAGAAGAGAGTGACAAGGGAGGTGGGGAGAAGAGAGTGACAAGGGAGGGAGGGGGGAGAAGAAGAGAGTGACAAGGGGGGGGGTGAGAAGAGAGTGACAAGGGAGGGGAGAAGAGAGTGACAAGGGAGGTGGGGAGAAGAGAGTGACAAGGGAGGGGGGAGAAGAGAGTGACAAGGGAGGGAGAGGGGGGAAGAGAGTGACAAAGGGAGGGAGGGGGAGAAGAGAGTGACAAGGGAGGGAGGGGGCAGAAGAAGAGAGTGACAAGGGAGGGGGGGGAGAAGAGAGTGACAAGGGAGGGGGGAGAAGAGAGTGATGAGGGAGGGGGGAGAAGAGTGTGACAAGGGAGGGGGGAGAAGAGTGTGACAAGGGAGGGGGGGGAGAAGAGAGTGACAAGGGAGGGAGGGGGGAGAAGAGAGTGACAAGGGGGGGGGGAGAAGAGAGTGACAAGGGAGGAGAAGAGAGTGACAAGGCAATCCCCAGAGCCAGACCAAGAGCCAGACTGCAGCCAGAGACCAGATCATCTTATTGTCCTGGTGGTAAGTAGACAATGCAATATATTTATTTTTTAATTGCTTAGTTATTAATACTACATTGGAAACTAATTTACCTCACATTAAGGACACTATAGTCCCAGAACCACTACAGCTTAATGTAGTGGTACTGGTGTCTATAGCTTGTTCCTGCAGAGAAAAGACACTGTGCAGTACTGGTGTTAAAGGAGCACTATAGTGCCAGGAAAACAAACTCATTTTCCTGGCACTATATAGTTGTTAGGAGTGGGGCACCCTCGTGTCCCCCTCCCACTGGGCTGAAGGGGTTAAAACCCCTTCATTCACTTACCTTTCTCCAGCGCCGGCACTGGGAACTCTTCTCCCCAATCCTCCTCTCAGCTGCGAATGCGCATGCGCACGCATTCAAAACTATGTTCCGCATCTTCCCACTGTAATTTTCACAGTGAGAATCGCGGAAGCACCTCTAGCGGCTGTCAGGGAGACAGCTACAAGAAGCTTGATTAACCCTAAGGGAAACATAGCAGTTCTTTTAATTTAAATGCTGAGAAAGGGGTGGAACATATGTGATGTCATGATATGGAGAGATCATCTGATAAAGAGGGGGGGGGGGCGGCGGCAATTTTTATCTTGCCTAGAGCGGCAAAAATCCTTGCACCGGCCCTGCATGTTAGGAATACCACGAAAGACCTGTTCATCCAATCACTGGTGGGTCCCTACTATGGCCAGCTTTTCTGCCATTTCTGGCATGTCGACCTGTGATCAGGTCCGGTCCAGTATCAAGACAACAGGGGCAGGTATTATAAGGGTGGCTTATTCTTCAGTTTTAATCATTTGTAGCTCTTTTTCTAGGGAAACCTCTTGAAGTCTTTCTTATTTAATTACCTGAGATCATGTATTTTTTTAGAGTAAATCGTTTTTATTGGTATTTCAATAAAGCATAACAATAAAGTCATACATCTGATAGTTCTCAATCAAGATAGCATTTGTACACGCTTATACAATAGATTTGCTCCTAAAGCGTAATATGTATATGGTTATTGTAGTATGAACATAGTATATTAAGGTCTACAACAAAAGACCATAACAATCAAGGGGAAAAGGGGGGAGGGAGAAAGGGGGAGGGGAAGGAAGGGTCTTTAAGTAACATTTGGTGATGTCTTTCAGCATTGAGTGGTATATAGTCATCTAAAATTTAGGGTGAGTAGTTAGGGTTATGGAGCCAAGGACCCCAGGTAAGTTGCTTGGAGAAATAGTCGTGCAAGATATTGAATTTTCGTATCTACACGACGAGTTAACCTCTTGTATGACCTCAGCCAAGGTCGGTGAGGTTGGTTGCTTCCAGTGACGAGTAATAATCAGCTTAGCACTAAGTAAAACATGCCCTGTGATGTTCCTAAATACCGGGGGGATAGTGTGTATACCCAGAAACAAGAGAGCTAGCTCCGGGATAGGTTTAATCTTTTGGGTTGCCAGCCCCGATATCAAGTCAAAAACACTGTGCCAGTAGGGGGTGAGTATCGGACAATCCCACAGAATATGAAGTAAGGAGCCTCTAGCGCCACAACCTCGCCAACAATGTGGGGAGGATGAGGGGTAGATTGTGTGTAGTCTCTGTGGGGTGAGGTACCATTGTAATAGGGTCTTAAGCCCTGCCTCATAATGGGTGACACATTTAAAATTAGACGTCAGAAACCCAATAGCCAGGTTCCAATCATCATCTAAGAAGGTCTTCCCTAGCTCAGTTTCCCAATTTTTTATAGGTAAGGACTTAGTGAACGTAGTTTTGTCTCCTAATATGTCGTATATATATCGTGTGGTGTGTCTTCTGAAGAGGGATGGGAATTGAAATAGTCTTAGAATGCAAGAATTTATTGAAGGTGGAGATTGTTTAATGTTTGCAATGAAATGTCGTATTCGCAAGTAGTTATAGAATTCTGTGTGAGGTAATGCGAATAGTCTGTGAAGTGAGTCAAAGGGAAGTAGGCAGTCATCTGTCATTATTTGGGATAAGGAGATGATCCCCTTTCTCCGCCAAACTGTCAGATTGATGTCAGTGATGCTGAGTTCCAGTACGCTTATGTCTGCTTGGGATAACAGGGTAGATTTGGAGTTTGCCTGCGCTTTGTGAATTGTGGACCATAGGTTGCCAACATGCCGAACTGTCAATAATTCATTGTGTAATTTGGAAGGGTTCCATAACGAGGGGATCAGGTAATCTTTTAATGTAGCATGTTTGATTTTATGGGATTCAATCTGAATCCAGGCTTTTGTATTGTCAGGGATCCACCATTCCCGAGCAAATGAGAGTGTTATGGCTCGGAAGTAGTCCTTAATGTCAGGGAGGCCTAATCCTCCAGCGTATTTTTTCTTAATCAATAATGCTCGTGCTACTCTGGGTTTGGTCGGACCCCAGATATACTTGCCCAAAATCGATTGTGCCTTTTTGAAGAATGTTGCAGGGACCGGGATCGGTAGGGCGCGGAATATATATATGAGCTTGGGGAGAGTCATCATCTGGAAAGAAGCTACTCTACCCACCCAAGACAATGCCTTCATGGCAAAGCTAGTCAAGTCGCGTGATAGAGTGGTTAAAAGGGGTTGACCCTTTCCTCCTGGGGTATGTTAATGGAAAGTGCTTGGGATTTAGTGTTGTTAATCTTATAGTAGGAAAGGGAGCTATAGTGTGAGATCATTCTGAGGACTGTGTCTAACGAGTTGATGGGGTCAGTTAGAGTGAGAATGATGTCATCCGCGTAGAGAGTGATTTTATGGGATTTTCCCCCTATTTCCATCCCAGCTATTGAAGATGAGTTTCTTATAGTCTGTGCTAGAGGTTCTAATGCTAAAATAAATAATAGGGGTGACAAGGGGCACCCTTGTCTAGATCCATTAGTGATCCCAAACGAATCTGACAGTACTCCATTGACCCAAACTTTCGCAGAGGGAGAGGAATATAGGCAGTGGATGGCTTATAAAATATTTGTCCTGAAAAACCCATGTGACGGAGTGTCGAAAATGCATAGTCCCAATGCAGGCGATCAAACGCTTTTTCCGCATCCAATGTGATCGCGAGCATTGGGAGGCCACGCACCTCAGCGTAATTGAATAAGTCCACAATTCGCCTGGTATTGTCAGAAGCTTGTCGGCCTGGCACAAACCCGGTTTGGTCCGGGTGGATCAGTAATGGGAGGAGAGGAGCCAATCTGTTAGCGATGACTTTGGCAAAAATTTTAACGTCAGAGTTAAGCAATGAGATGGGTCGTAAATTCTGGGGTACATCTGGTGTTTTGCCAGGTTTTGGGATGTGACAATAAGTGCCTCTAGCATGGCTGGGGGGGAAAGAGTGTCCCTCTTGTATTGCACTAAATAATTCCAACATGCAAGGAGCTAGGATATGTTGGAAGTGGCGAAAGTATTCATTAGAAAGTCCGTCGGGGCCAGGGGATTTGCCTAATGGGAGGGAT
Organism: Bufo bufo; assembly: GCF_905171765.1. Lineage (NCBI taxonomy): Eukaryota > Metazoa > Chordata > Amphibia > Anura > Bufonidae > Bufo > Bufo bufo. The sequence goes on along the minus strand of NC_053389.1, from coordinate 683,555,501 downwards.
GTGATCACTTTCTTGATTTCTGTGATTGAAAATGGAGCGTTAAGTGATTGTAATTGTGGCTGGGAAAGGGTAGGAAGGGACGCTTGCGAGAGGAACTCCTCTACTAAAGCAGAGTAGTTCTCAGGTAGTTGAGTGTCATCCCTTAGGTTGTATAGCGCTTGGTAGTATGATTTAAATTGGTTGGCAATGTCTCTGGGATCTATTAATTTCGCCTTAGTGGTAGGGTGTACCAAATAGGAGATTCTTGACTTTGACTGTTGGGCCTTTAGCTGTTGTGCTAAAAGTCTGCCCGCTTTGTTTCCTTGGGAATAATATTTGGATCGAAGCCTTAGAAGGGATTTATGGTAGTTTTGGAGTAGTAGGCTGCTAAGTTTATTCCGTGCGAGCCTAAGTTCATTAGAAGTCTGGGGAGTGGGGGAGGGTTTATTTGTGGCTTCTAGGTCGGCAATGTGTTCTAGAGTTTGTGTAATATCTCGCTCTCTAAGTTTCCTTACTGTGGAGTTCAGCTTAATCAAAGATCCCCGTATAAACGCTTTGTGGGCTTGCCACAAGACAAATTGGTTTGAAACTGATCCATTGTTAAAATGAAAGTATTCATTGAAATGAGTGGAAAGTTCCAAAACATGCTTCGGGTTATTGTAGAGAAATGCATTGTTTCTCCAAATAGGGGCTCTTGGAGATTGAAACTGTTCCTCAAGGGTAATAGCAATCGGGGCATGGTCTGACCATTTAATAAGACCAATCTCGCTAGATATCGTGTGGAGTAGGGAGGAATGGTCCACCATAAACATATCTATCCTTGAGTATGTCATATGTATCAGGGAGAAGAAGGTAAAGTCCCCCTCCAGGCTATGTTTGGCTCTCCATACGTCAGTTAGGCCTTTAGAACACAGGAAGGAGGCAACCCCTTTATCAAGTCTCCTTGCCGGAGATGTGAAGTCAATGTCAGGTTGTAAAGCGGTATTAAAGTCCCCACAGAGGATTACTTTCCCCCGTTTGAGCTTATTCACATTGCGCATCAGTTTGTGTAGGAATGCCAATTGTCTGGAGTTAGGGGTATATAAGTTAACTAGTGTATATGTAATGTTATTGATGGAGCAAACAAGAATAATATAGCGACCGTTTGGGTCAATTTTGGTTTTAATGGGAGTATAGGCAACAGTGTTTTTGACAGCAATCAGGGTACCTCTCTTCTTCCTGTCGCAGTGGGACTGCAGAACATTAGGAAACAGGCGGTGGCGTATTCTATCGGCGTCTGCTTGTAGTAGGTGAGTCTCCTGAATACATAAAACATCAACATTAGCTGTCAGAGCCTCTTTCCACATGTAGGACCTTTTCTGCGGACAATTAAGGCCCTTGACATTAAGGGACATAATCTTGAGGCCCATGATGTCAAAGGGGTACAATTATCCCAACTCCTGCAAAGATAAAAGTACACAGTAAAAGTATGCAATATCAAATCTTAAGACTACAATTACTAGGCACTATTGAGGGAAAGAAAGGGAGGAAGGAGGGAGGGTGGGTAAGATAACAAACAAGACAGATAAGACGGAGATCGCCGTCTAAATCTTAGTATGCAATAAACGAGACGTTGGTAACCGTCTAAGTATAGGTAACGCGAGAGTTCGGTGCTAGAATCAAAGTGAACTAAACAAAGAAGAAAAAAAGAAGAGGTATCAGAGGGCCTGCACCATAACCATAGGATGCTTTGAGATGCCCGAATATAATGTCCCAAGGAAGCCAAGGGGGAAAGAGTGATCAGAGCTTCATCCTTATATCAGTCCTGCTGTAGATGTTGTCTTCTGTTGCGGGTGGTATCCAGGGTTATCAGCCCACCGCTTTAGGGGCGGCATTGGAGGATATGGAAGCAGGGTCTGTGTCCGCTGTATTTGAAGATAGTGGGATTTGCCACAGATGAAGCAGCTGTTTCCCCTCTTCTAGGGTTTTGATAGCATGGGTCTGTCCATTTTTCCGGACAAGAATCTTCAGGGGGTAACCCCATTTATAGGGGAAATCATTATCCCGGAGGGCTGTCGTGATGGGCAGCAATGTTCTGCGCCGGCGAAGGGTGACCATAGAGAGGTCCGTGAAAAGCTTAATTTTCTGATACGGAGCAGGTAGTGAGTTCATATTACGCGCCGCAGCCATAAGTGCCTCTTTGGTGTGGAAGAAATGAATGCGCGCCAAAGTATCACGCGGGACATTCGGACCCAGGTATTGGGGCTTAGGAAGCCTGTGGGCCCTGTCAATAATCATGTCCGGTGTAGGGATCTGTGGTAGGAGCGCTTTTATTAGACCCTTTAAATAAGTTTGCAACTCTTGAGGGGCAACTTCTTCAGGAATACCCCTGAACTTTACATTGTTGCGCCTAGAGCGGTCTTCTAGGTCCGCCATTTTTAAATTAATAGCTTCTAGCTCATCAGCTAAGGTGTTGTGGGCGTCTATAATAGTATTCTGGAACAAAGCAAAATCGCCCATCTTTGTTTCCACATGTTGGATTTTCTCTTCTGCTGTCTGTAGTCTAGCAGTGAGAGGGTTAATCAGCACTGCTATGTCCGTCTGTAAGGCCTCATGCACACGAACGTTTTTTTTCACGGTCCGCAAAAACGGGGTCCGTAGGTCCGTGATCCGTGACCGTTTTTTCGTCCGTGGGTCTTCCTTGATTTTTGGCGGATCCACGGACATGAAAAAAAAGTCATTTTGGTGTCCGCCTGGCCGTGCGGAGCCAAACGGATCCGTCCTGAATTACAATGCAAGTCAATGGGGACGGATCCGTTTGACGTTGACACAATATGGTGCCATTTCAAACGGATCCGTCCCCATTGACTTTCAATGTAAAGTCCGGAGTCCCTTTTATACCATCAGATCGGAGTTTTCTCCAATCCGATGGTATATTTTAACTTGAAGCGTCCCCATCACCATGGGAACGCCTCTATGTTAGAATATACTGTCGGATATGAGTTAGATCGTGAAACCTCATTTCCGACAGTATATTCTAACACAGAGGCGTTCCCATGGTGATGGGGACGCTTCTAGTTAGAATATACTACAAACTGTGTACATGACTGCCCCCTGCTGCCTAGCAGCATCCGATCTCTTACAGGGGGCCGTGATCAGCACAATTAACCCCTCAGGTGCCGCACCTGAAGGGGTTAATTGTACTATCATATCCCCCTGTAAGAGATCAGGGCTGCCAGGCAGCAGGGGGCAGACCCCCCCCCCCCTCCCCAGTTTGAATATCATTGGTGGCCAGTGCGGCCCCCCCCCCCCTTCCCCCATTGTAATAAATCGTTGGCGGCACAGTGTGCGCCCCCCCCCTTCCCCCCTCTATTGTAATAATTCGTTGGTGGCACAGTGTGCCCCCCCCCCCCCCGCCTCCCCCCCCCTTCCTCCCTCTATTGTAATAATTCGTTGGTGGCACAGTGTGCGCCCCCCCCTTCCTCCCTCTATTGTAATAATTCGTTGGTGGCACAGTGTGCCCCCCCCCCCCCCCCCCCCCCCCCCCTTCCTCCCTCTATTGTAATAATTCGTTGGTGGCACAGTGTGCGCCCCCCCCTTCCTCCCTCTATTGTAATAATTCGTTGGTGGCACAGTGTGCCCCCCCCCCCCCCCCCCCCCCCCCCCTTTTGTAATAATTCGTTGGTGGCACAGTGTGCGCCCCCCCCCCCCCCCTTCCTCCCTCTATTGTAATAAATCGTTGGTGGCAATCATTGGCCCCCCTCCCTCTATAGCATTTTCAACATTGGTGGCCAGTGTGCGGCCTCCCATCTTGCGCCCCCCCCCCCCCCCCCGATCATTGGTGGCAGCGGGTTACTAGCAATAGTACAAGATTCATACTTACCTGGGAGCTGTGATGTTCGTGTCCGGCCGGGAGCTCCTCCTACTGGTAAGTGACGGTTCATTTAGCAATGCGCCGCACAGACCTGTCACTGTCACTTACCAGTAGGTGGAGCTCCCGGCCGGACACGAACATCGCAGCAGCAGGTAAGTATTAATCTTCTACTATTGTACTATTGCTAAGTAACCATGGCAACGAGGACTGTAGTAGCGTCCTGGTTGCCATGGTTACCGATCGGAGCCCCAGCGAATAAACTGGGACTCCGATCGGAACTCCGCTGCCACCAATGATGATGGGGGGGGGGGGGGGGGGAGATGGGAGGCTGCACACTGGCCACCAACGTTGTTAATGCTATAGAGGGGGGGGGGGCAATGGGGGGCGCACACTGTGCCACCAACGATTTATTACAATAGAGGGAGGAAGGGGGGGGGGCGCACACTGTGCCACCAACGAATTATTACAATAGAGGGAGGGGGGGGGCCGCACTGGCCACCAATGATATTCAAACTGGGGAGGGGGGGGGAGGGTCTGCCCCCTGCTGCCTGGCAGCCCTGATCTCTTACAGGGGGATATGATAGTACAATTAACCCTTTCAGGTGCCGCACCTGAAGGGGTTAATTGTGCTGATCACGGCCCCCTGTAAGAGATCGGGTGCTGCCAGGCAGCAGGGGGCAGTCTTGTACACAGTTTGTAGTGTATTCTAACTAGAAGCGTCCCCATCACCATGGGAACGCTTCTGTGTTAGAATATACTGTCGGTTCTGAGTTTTCACGAAGTGAAAACTCAGCTTTGAAAAAGCTTTTATGCAGACGGATCTTCGGATCCGTCTGTATAAAAACTAAACTACGGCCACGGATCACGGACACGGATGCCAATCTTGTGTGCATCCGTGTTCTTTCACGGACCCATTGACTTGAATGGGTCCGTGAACCGTTGGCCGTGAAAAAAATAGGACAGGTCCTATTTTTTTCACGGCCAGGAAACACGGATCACGGATGCGGCTGCAAAACGGTGCATTTTCCGATTTTTCCACGGACCCATTGAAAGTCAATGGGTCCGCGAAAAAAAACGGAAAACGGCACAACGGCCACGGGTGCACACAACGGTCGTGTGCATGAGGCCTTAAGAGGATTTCAGAGCTAATAGCATATTCTTTAAGGAATCCTCACTGACTGGCTTGTCAGAGGTGGGGAGCAGTTGGAAGGGATATGGGGTAGTATTGACACTTGAGGTGTACTCACTCAGCTGGGTTCTGCACCCGGTGTGTCCCATATGCAGTTGGGGGTGAGGAGGACTAGGCAGCTGGTCCCGCTGAGCGAGAGGACGGGCGCCATCTTGGATCCTGTGGTAAGCTTGTCCTGCAGCTTTGGCCTCCTCCGGCGTCGGTGGAAGAGACGTAGGTGAGTGATGCAAGAGGACAGTGCTGTCGGAGATGTGCGGTGGGAGGGCGACCGTGTAGGATGCGCTGGGGACATTGCGCTTATCGGCAAACTTAGTGCCGCTCTGTCCGTATCGTCGGCGCCATCTTTGAATTTTCCCCAGTAGAAGTAGCTCTCCAGATTGCCGTCCTGCAGCTTCTGTAAATGCTTTTTCGTTTTCCCCATGATGTCGCCGGGGGTGTTGTTCATCTAAGGGAGCAATTTAGGTATTACTGTAGTACAATCAAAGGCAGGCAGGCAAGGTTATAGTCGCTGAGGTGCAGGAGCTCTGTACTCAGGCAGCCATCTCGTTCAGCAGCCTAGCCACGCCCCCCCGATCATGTATTTTTTAACCCTTTGTGGTCCTTGGAAAAAAAAAATATATTGTCTTATAAAACTTTTGAAATTGTATATTAGGGGCATTATATAAGAAGAAATTCCCTATAATACAGCCATTACTTCCTTTTTCTCGTCTTCATTTGTTATCCATGTAGTACTTCAAGGAAACTGAAGAACAGCTACAAATAGAACATAAAAGTTCTAATAAACCGGTGTAATTTAGGAATTTTTTTACAGTCTATTTCTAGGTGTTTGTTATGTTCCTTAATAACACAATTGATAATATTAGGGAGTGTTATAGAATAGGTGCACTGTGTTAATGCTCTGCTCTGCTCATTTACCCAGATGTATGACAGTAATGATTCAGACTTTTCCACTAGCTTCTCACTGATGTGACAAGATAAGCTGTTCTTCCGATTGTTTCAAATACTAAGTCATCATGACCCAGTAACATTTATAACAAACGAACGTAATAACACTCAATGTCTGCAGTCAGGACACCGGATCCTGACTCCTGTCATGTTAATACTTTCATTTCTGCACTTTTTAGCAAAATATAAAAATAGGCTTGGAGCAGAGCCTTATTCATACTTATTATATGTATTATTTTTATCTCAGGTCTCCTTTATTTTTGGACTCATATCTAGACTCATATTATTCCATCGCTTAAAAGGAATGTTCACGTTTTTATGTTAGAATTATTGATGGTTTTGTTGAAATTTTATACTGTATGTTATTATCTATAAAAATATATATATAAAATATATATGTCTAAAATCATGCAAATTTCCCACTAAGCTTCATAATATGTTGACACTTCCTGTTATATGCAGTTAACTTATCAGTAGCCATCACATAAGCTTCACGGGCAGAATTACAATGACAGATATCAACTATGTATAGATAACACAGGATCCACCATTCACAAGAGGTGATATCACAGCTTATCTACTCGCTCTTCACCTCTGCACAGGTCACAAAGCATTCCTAGAAAACTCTCTCATAGACATCAATGAGGTACCCTCCAGACTATTGTGTTTATGGTCCATGTGGTGGCTGTCAAAGAGCAGAAGATCTGGATGGCTAATGTGAAAACTGCTTGATTTTAGGATTTAAAAAAAATATAAATACGGACATGGAAATAGTTTTTTAAAAAAATCACCAAAAATTTTAAAAAAACCTGAAACAGCTATTTTTTGTTACCTTGTCTCACAAATAATGTAATATAGTGTAATATAGAGCAACAAGAAATCATATGTACCCTAAAATAGTACCAACAATATGGCCACCTTATCGCATAGTTTCCAAAATGGGGTCACTTTTCTGGAGTTTCTAGGGGTGCATCAGGGGGTCTTCAAATGTGCCCAGTGAAATCTGCCTTCCAAAAACCATGTGGCGTTCCTTTCCTTCTTCGCCCTGCCGTGTGCCCGTACAGCAGTTTACAAGCACATATGGGATGTTTATGTAAACTGCAGAATCAGGGCAATAAATATTGAGTTTTGTTTGGCTGTTAACCCTTGCTTTGTTAGCTGAAAAAAATGGATTAAAATGGAAAATCTGCCAAAAAAGTGAAATTCTGAAATGTCATCTACATTTTCCTTTAATTCCTATGAAACACCTAAAAGGTTAACAAAGTTTGCAAAATCAGTTTTGAATACCTTGAGGGGTGTAGTTTCCAAAATGGGGTCATTTTTTGGGAGTTTCTACTCTAGGGGTGCATCAGGGGGTTTTCAAATGTGACATGGCAACTTAAAATTATCCCAGTGAAATCTGCCTTCCAAAAACCATATGGCGTTCCTTTCCTTCTGCGCCCTGCCGTGTGCCCCTACAGCAGTTTACGACCACATATGGGGTGTTTCTGTAAACTACAGAATCGGCGCAATAAATATTGAGTTTTGTTTGGCTGCTAATCCTTGCTTTGTTACTGGAAAAATGAATTAAAATGGAAAATCTGCCAAAAAAGTGAAAATCTGAAATTTCATCTACATATTCCTTTCATTCTTGTGGAACACCTAAAGGGTTAAGAAAGTTTTTAAAATCAGTTTTAAATACATTGAGGGGTGTAGTTTCTAAAATAGGGCCATTTATGGGTGGTTTTTATTATGTAAGCCTCACAAAGTGACTTCAGACCTGAACTGTTTCTTACAAAGTGGGTTTTGGAAATTTTCTGAAAGATTTCAAGATTTGCTTCTAAACTTCTAAGCCTTCTAACGTCTCAAAAAAGGAAAATATAATTTACAAAATGATCCAAACATGAAGTAGACATATGGGAAATGTAAAGTAATAACTATTTTAGGAGGAATTACTATCTGTCTTAAAAGCAGAGAAATAGAAATTTTGAAAATTGCAAATTTTTCCAAATGTTTGGTAAATTTCAAATTTTTTATAAATAAAAATTAAATATTATGACTCAAATTTACCACTGGCATGAAGTACAATATGTGATGAGAAAACAATCTCAGAATGGCTTGGATAAGTAAAAGCGTTTTAAAGTTATCACCACATAAACTGACACATGTCAGATTTGCAAAAAATAGCCTGTCCTGTGAAAAATGGCAGGGTCCTGAAGGGGTTAAATTGAACAATTCCCAAAATAATATATAATTTTAACCATGTGGAAACTAAATATAGGTATAATTGAGGCCTGATCCTTAATATCGGGTTAACATTCCCAGGTAAATTGTTACCCTAGCCTGTGATGCTTGACTCTTTTTCACGTTAAGGCCTCTTTCACACGGGCGTTTCCGGATTTGCCCTGGATGTGTCGCGTGTGCATTGCGGGAAAACCGCGTGAGTAGGCACCCAATTGCAGTCAGTTTTGACTGCGATTGCGTTCCGATGTTTAGTTTTTTCCGCGCGAGTGCAATGCGTTCTGCATGCACGCGCATGAAAAAAAACTGAATGTGGTACCCAGACCTGAACCCGGACTTCTTCACTGAAGTTCGGGTCTGGGTTAGGTGTTCTATTCATTTTATTATTTTCCCTTATAACATGGTTATAAAGGAAAATAATAGCATTCTTAATACAGAATGCTTACTAAATTGTGGATTGAGGGGTTAAAAAATAAAAATTTTTTACTTAACTTATCCACTTGATCGCGCAGCTGGCATTGTCTTCTTGCTTCTTCTTTCAGGACCTGCAAAAGGACCTTTGATGACGAAATCTTCTATCTTCATTCAGCCGGACCTGCGCTGACATCACCGCGCTCACCACATGGGCGACACTCGATTACGTCATCAAAGGTCCTTTTACAGGTCCTGCACGAAGAAGAAAGAACACATGTCGGCTGTGTTAACAAGAGGATGAGGTGAGTTAATTTTAATTTTTATTTTTAACCCCTCAAGCCACATTTTAGTAAGCATTCTGTATTAAGAATGCTATTATGAGGGGCGCATGCGTGCGGCTCACGAGGAGGTCATGCTTCAGTGAGCTCTGCTCCGCTTATCGAGATATCCCTAATCTTGGCGCCTTTTATCGGATGCAAGGGACCCCGAAGATGACCCGCACCAAGGGGAAAACTAAATTACTGGGTACTCCCGTCCCATCGCAAACTTTGCCAGAGATCTTCCAACAGACCAGACAGACTGTCATGGCGGACGCGCCATCAGCTCCCGCCAGCCCTGCTTCATCAGATGGCGGTGAACCTTCTCAAGAAGCGGTGGACCGACAGGCTGGTCCGGACGACCTATACAAGAACATAGCGGCACTATTTAAGGCGGAATTGTCCCAAGCTGTTTCGGACTTTACGCGCCAGATACAAGATCTGGGCAACCGAGCCTCGGACTTGGAGACGAGGACAGATGACCTGTCTGACGCTTTGGGTCGTGACAGAGAGGACATTAACTCTCATGAGAGCCAACTGGCCGAGCTGGAGCTTAAAATAGAGGACCTTGAGAATAGGTCCCGGAGGGGTAGCCTGAGAGTCAGAGGCCTCCCCGAATCGTTCACTGACCTTCATTCCACTCTGTCTGTATTGTTTACTGCTCCTCAGACAGAATTGAATTTCCTGAAAATGGATCTTGTCCACAGGTCTCTGGGGAAGCCGAGCAACCCGGACCTTCCCAGGGACATAATCCTCAAGTTTTACCATCCGGATATGAGGGATAAAGTTCTCGCAGCAGCAAGGGATCTTTCTGACTTACCTGGACTTCCACCGTCAGTCCACCTTTATGTGTATCTAGCGCCATCCATGCTTCGTAGGCGCAGAGAAATGAGGCCGGTCACTCAAGCCTTACAAAAGGCGAATATACGGTACAGGTGGGGATTTCCCTTCAACCTGTCCTTTCAGCTGAACTCCCGCCTTCACACAGTTCACTCAGCGGTGGAGGGGCTGGATGCGCTGCAGCGGGCAGGGATCCCATGCGACCATCAGGCCCTGCCATCTTCTTCACCAAAACCGCAGAGACCAGCGAGGGTATGGACCAAGGTTCCACCAACCTCTGGTGGTCCGACCAGATTACGGAACACTTGATTTACTCATCGTCCTCAGCCCGAGAGCGGTAATAGCTAACCTTTTTTTTTCACCGGTCTTTTTGGGGACTCTTGTTTTGCACCTCTAAATAATGCACCGGGCCAGTTTTACTAATATAGGGACTCGATGTTGCAGACTTTCATGTTGTCCCTGATTCTGGGATATTGCGAGAGGGTGCTGCTAGCCGACACTAGGCTGATACCTCTCTCCTATTTCCTGCCCTTTTTTGCTCCTTCTTTGGAGCCTAATAGATCCACTTTATATTCCCTGTTCATTCAGGTTGTTTTGATGTTCAAATGTATTGATGTTTTTCTCTTGGAAAGTATTAACATGATTACCAATGTGACTGTAGGAACGAGAAGGAGGGCTGGGGTGGAGGTGTTTCGGGGAGCAGATGGCGTGTTCCTATCATAGAGAATCTGTTCCCATATTATTACTATGTGTAAATTACTAACCCACAATGTAAGGGGTTTCAATTCCCCTAGGAAAAGGAAGACTGCCTTTGCAATTTACCTTAAACATGCGCCCGACGTCATCTGCCTTCAGGAAACGCATTTCACACCCACATCACACCCGAGATACATCCACCCGCAATACTCCAGTTTTTATTCATCCACCTTCACATCAAAATGTAGAGGGGTTGTTACGCTGCTAAGAAACTCTTTCCCTTTTACTGTCACTCAGACATGCATTGATCCTAATGGGAGGTATGTTATCATTGTAGGGACCTACAAAGAGGAATCTGATGCGTGAAAATCCCCTCTCATCTGAACAGCCCCATTGAAGTGAATGGGTCCGGATTCAGTGCGGGTGCATTGCGTTCACCTCACGCATTGCACCCGTGCGGAATTCTCGCCCGTGTGAAAGGGGCCTAACACTCACAGGTAGATTGCTGCTATACCTTGTGTATTGTTGCAGTAATCACATTATATATGCTGGTTAATTAACTTGAACCCACCCCTCAAAAATTTTATTCCAACCATGTGGAAAATGAATAAATAGAAACAGACGATTGAGGCTTGAGGCTTAAGTTCAAGTTAACACTCATAGGTAGATACCTTGTGTATTGTTGCAGTAATCATGTACATATGCTGCTTAATTAAGTTTAACCCCACAAAAAAGGAAGGTAGCTTCTTTTAAGGTCTGTACTGCAGCAGCAGCAGTTCTGCTAGGAGTATAGTGCCCTGGAGCAGTCCGAACATTTGTGGACATTTGTCTGTTTCTCCTATGCAAAGTCATCAACTTCTTACTTTATTTCACTGTAAAGGGTTAACTTGCATTGACTTGCACTGTTTAATACTGTGTAACTGCATTTTATATATTTGCTGTGATAAATATTCTGTTCATTTGCACTGTATTTGTACAGCACTGTGGAAAGGGTTATCAAACACTGAGAGACATTTGGGACTTTGTAGCTAATAATGAGAAGCTGGTAATTTTCCACAAATACCATAAGGTTTAAAGAAGAGCACGTTTGGAGGGAAAAAGCCAGACTTGTTTGCCACCAAACCAGACAGACTAACCTTTTGAAAGCCAGGTGCTGCTATGTTATTATGTCTGAAAACCTGGTTTTGCCTGTTTTTGAAAAACTGCTTTGTCATTGCCACTGAGTATCATTGAAGGTCTAATGCAAGACTATGAGAGACGGTGTAACATTGTATTTGTTTGTGATGAGTTTCTTCACTCCACCGCTCCAACTAGAAGGTTTTAGTTCAGCTAGAAACTTTACATAAGGAGAGCAGTCAGAGCCTCTAGTGTTCTGCAGTTAGAAATCAATGCTTAGAGACTTATGACCAAGGGTCACCAGCCCTGTGATCAAGGAGCCAGCCAGACTACTGAGCCACAGACCGTGGGCCTCCAGCCATTGGCCAGGGTACCAGCCTTCTAAGATAGAGAGAGAGGGGGACAGCTAGCTCAGGCCTTTCCTCAGTACCAAACCCTTCTGCCTGGCAGGAGACTGGAGAAGCCAGTCCTTTGCTTTGCATGTATTGTTTTGCACCTGAATTCCTCCAGTAAAGAAGCACACTGGTTTACTGCAGACCCTGACTCTCTGGACTTACTTACCATTGAGGTGCACAATGCCTTACAATTTCTTTCGATGAGCAGCAACATGTGGCGACATAGTCTTATGTCTGCCTGGCTGTCAGCTTCTCTACTTATCCCTATTCTATACACAATTCTTCTTTGTAATCCTAGCCTTTCCCTTCACACTCTCTGCCAATAGAATACAAGCTTGATTGATTTCTGACTGTCTCTGACTCCCTAAGATTGTTTTTCTGGCAGACACTGTAAGACCCAACCACCCTCATCCAGGCTGTCTGTCAGCCTGGGAGCCAATCAGGTCAAGCCTTCTTCCCTACTTCCTCTAAGGGTCATGTGAGACCCCTTCTTCTTACTTCCATATTTTTTTTTTTCCCGCCGACATGTGCACTTAGAGCTTCAGATTGGCTGAATATGCTTGAGAGGTTGCCCTTGATACCTTGTAGATTTATTAGACATCTTCTGTACAGCTAAATATGACTACTGTGCATATTACATAGAGTTCGGTGACATGTCATAACAATTTAGCTTTAAGGATGAGCAAACCAGTTTGGACCGAACCAGGTTCAGTCCAAACTTTGCTATTTTTCTGACAGCAGATGACCCCAAATCTTTTCAGGTTTGTTTCAGACAAATCCACTAAAACGAATGGCTCAACATAGAGTATTAATAATAGATTTTCCCGACTGGTCATTTAACGACTTCCCGACCACCTATTGACTATAAACATCCTTGGGCTGTCGGTTTATCTCTGAATGGACATTCTGGAACGTCCATTCAGAGATGGCAGCTGCACGCTAATCATGCAGCTGCCGAGCGGGGGGCCCGCAGTGACAGCAGGGCACCCCAGAGAGAAGGCAGGGACCGTTCCTGGGTGTCCCTGCCTTCTGGATCTTTATATGCACAACGCTCAGCGCTATGCCGCTTCCTGTCTTGGCCCGGTGGTCATGTGATCGCCGGGGCCGGGTGAGTGCAGGAGCTGTCGGGTCTTCCATAGACCTCGATCAACCCTGCACTGAGGCTGTACAGCACTGTATTATGCTGTACAGCCTCTCTGGGAGGTGTATTACCCTTGTAACTATGTCAGCCCCAGTTATAGGAGAAATCAAAAGTAAAAATAAAAAAATTGGGTTAAATGTCCCCCAGAGGTCTTGTTTGACCTTATGGGGGACACAAAGTGTAAAATAAAAAATGAAGTATTTTGAAAAAAATAAATAAAAAAAAGTTTCACATAAAAATTAAATTTCCCCCCAAATCCGTTATTTAAATTTTTTGTTAAAAAAAGAGAAAAATAAATAAATAGACATATTTGGTATCACCGCGTCCGTAACAATTAGCTCTACAAAAATTTCACATGATCTACCCCATCAAGTGAACGGTGTAAAAAAACAAAACAAATAAAAATGATGCCCAAAAAGTTTTTTTTAGTCACCTCACAAAAAACATACTATCAATCAATTAAATCCCAAAAATTAGATAAAAAGAGACCAGAAAGCCAAATGTACACCAAAATGGTGCCAATAAAAACTACAGCTTGTCTTGCCCAAAATAAGCCCTCATGCAGCTCATTCAACAAAAAATAAAAAAGTGATTGCTCTTAAAATCCATGACAGAAAATTCCATGTTAGAAAATCCAGATGCCGTTCTTTCCCTTCTGAGCCCTGGCATACCGTACAGTTTACAACCACAATTGGGGTGTTACTGTATTCAGGAGAAAGTGGGTAGCAAATTGGGGGAATATTCAACTGTTATCTTTTGTGAAAAAGAAAGTTTTCTTGTAAAAAAAAAAGTAATTTTTCATTTTCACAGCCAAATATAAATTCTATGAAACAGCTGTTGAGTGAGGTGCTCGCTATACCCCTTAAAAAATCCTTGAATGGTGTAGTTTACAAAATGTGGTCACTTTTTGGCGGTTTTCACTGTGGGGTTACCTCAGGGCCTCTTCAAATGCAACATGGTGCCCAAAGACCATTCCATCAAAAGCTGCCCTCCAAATACCATATGGCACTCCTTGCCTTCTGTGCCTTGTCGTGTGCCTAAAAGTAGTAACTGTGCCCGTCACGATTTTGGTGATCTGACGAGCTTGTGGACGTGAGGCGCAAATCACAACAAGATTTGGAATGTACAAGTCTATTTATCTATTTATTTATGAATTCATTCGTACACACACAATTTTATATGACGACATATGAACACTGACTCTTTTTATCAAATTGTTGTATTAGCTATACGCCTACGTATTCATTTCTTTGAGGCTTATTCCTTTTGATGTCTCCTTTCTGTATAGAGTATTTGCTCTATGTTTTTATCCCTCTAGAAAGCTATTATATATATAGATATACACTCACCTAAAGAATTATTAGGAACACCATACTAATACGGTGTTGGACCCCCTTTTGCCTTCAGAACTGCCTTAATTCTACGTGGCATTGATTCAACAAGATGCTGATAGCATTCTTTAGAAATGTTGGCCCATATTGATAGGATAGCATCTTGCAGTTGATGGAGATTTGAGGGATGCACATCCAGGGCACGAAGCTCCCATTCCACCACATCCCAAAGATGCTCTATTGGGTTGAGATCTGGTGACTGTGGGGGCCATTTTAGTACAGTGAACTCATTGTCATGTTCAAGAAACCAATTTGAAATGATTCGAGCTTTGTGACATGGTGCATTATCCTGCTGGAAGTAGCCATCAGAGGATGGGTACATGGTGGTCATGAAGGGATGGACATGGTCAGAAACAATGCTCAGGTAGCCCGTGGCATTTTAACGATGCCCAATTGGCACTAAGGGGCCTAAAGTGTGCCCAGAAAATATCCCCACACCATTACACCACCACCACCAGCCTGCACAGTGGTAACAAGGTATGATGGATACATGTTCTCATTCTGTTTACGCCAAATTCGGACTCTACCATTTGAATGTCTCAACAGAAATCGAGACTCATCAGACCAGGCAACATTTTTCCAGTCTTCAACAGTCCAATTTTGGTGAGCTCGTGCAAATTGTAGCCTCTTCTTTCTATTTGTAGTGGAGATAAGTGGTACCCGGTGGGGTCTTCTGCTGTTGTAGCCCATCCGCCTCAAGGTTGTGCATGTTGTGGCTTCACAAATTCTTTTCTGCATACCTCGGTTGTAACGAGTGGTTATTTCAGTCAACGTTGCTCTTCTATCAGCTTGAATCATTCTCCTCTGACCTCTAGCATCAACAAGGCATTTTCGCCCACAGGACTTCCGCTTACTGGATGTTTTTCCCTTTTCACACCATTCTTTGTAAACCCTAGAAATGGTTGTGCGTGAAAATCCCAGTAACTGAGCAGATTGTGAAATCCTCAGACCGGCCCGTCTGGCACCAACAACCATGCCACGCTCAAAATTGCTTAAATCACCTTTCTTTCCCATTCTGACATTCAGTTTGGAGTTCAGGAGATTGTCTTGACCAGGACCACACCCCTAAATGCATTGAAGCAACTGCCATGTGATTGGTTGACTAGATAATTGCATTAATCAGAAATAGAACAGGTGTTCCTAATAATTCTTTAGGTGAGTGTATATATATATTTTATATTATTACACTATTCTTCTCCTCTACATTCTGTTTTCTGAATATAACACTTTTTTATTCCATACTACTGTCTATTGGATGATACTTCCACTCTTATTACTATTATTATTGTGAGTTTTATCAAACCCTCGCTTTTTATACCATTACATTTTTCCGCCCCCCTCTAAGTAAAAACTGTACATGTACATGCCTTTTTGTTATGATTTATGTTCCTTGTAGAATTAATAAAGGGGTCATACGCGTTGCGAAACGCGTTGTCTCTCAATAAACTTGTACAGTCCAAATCTGGTTGTGAATTGCGCCTCACGTCCACAAGCTCGTCAGATCACCAAAATCATGACGGGCACCGTTACTACTTCCAGTATTCAACCAAGTGGCGACTTGGCCCTCGCCCTAGGTTCCTTTGGACACAGCAGCTCCAACCTGACAGCCAGTTCACCCAGCGGTGAGCATCACATATTCACCTTAATTTGAAGGACGCTGTTTCACCTTTACTTATTTACCCTATGAGCGCCTCTCTCATACTGTGTGCCTAAACAGCAGTATACAACCACATATGTGGTGTTTCTGAAAACTGCAGAATCAAGGTAATAAATATTGAGGTTTGTTTTGTTGTTAACCCTTGATGTGTTCCAGGAAAAAATTTATAAAAATGTAAAATCTGCAAAAAAAAGAGACATTTTGAAATTTCACCTCTATTTTGCTTTAAAGGGCTTCTGTCACCCCCAAAACACATAATTTTTTTTTTGGGCTTGTTAACTATCCTTATGTAACGACTATTCCCTATATAGGGCTCTTACCTTTGTCTGTGGCTTCGTTTCCTTAAAAATCGATCTTTTAAAATATGCAAATCACTTCACTACCAGCAAGTAGGACGTCTACTTGCTGGTAGCCGCCGCAAAAAACCGCCCCCTCCTCCTGTTGATTGACAGGGCCAGCGAGCGCTCTCCTCCTCCGGCTGGCCCTGTCAGCATTTCAAATCCTGTGCCTGTCTTCATTCGGCGCAGGCGCTCTGAGAGAAGGAGGCTCGCCTCCTCAGCACTCCCTCATTGCGCCTGCGCCGATGACATCACCGAAAGAGAAGGCGTCATCGGCGCAGGCGCACTGAGGGAGTGCTGAGGAGGTGAGCCTCCTTCTCTCAGAGCGCCTGCGCCGAATGAAGACAGGCGCGGGATTTGAAGTGTGGAGAAAGCAGCCTTCAAACCTGAGACAGCTGGAGCAGTTTGCTCACAAGAGGTGGGCTAAAATACCTGTGGACAGGTGGAGAAGTCTCATTGAGAGTTACAGAAATCACTTCATTGTCATGCAGCAAAATATTAAGTTAACGACTTCCCGACTGCCCATTGACTATAAACGTCCTGGGCGGTTGGGTTTATCTCTGATCGGACGTTTTAGAATGTCTTTTCAGAGATGGCAGCTGCACACTAATAGTGCAGCTTCTGTACCAGAGGCCCGCTGTCAGTGACAGTAGGGCACCCCAGAGAGAAGGCAGGGACTGTTCCTGTGTGTCCCTGCCTTCTAGATCGCTGTATACAGCAAGGAAGCGATGTGCAGGAGCTGTCGGGTCTTCCATAGACCACAATCAGCCCTGCACTGAGGTTGTACAGCGCTGTATTATGCTGTACAGCCTCTCTGGTGGGTGTATTTCCCCCTTTTAAATGTCCCCCAGAGGTCTTGTATGACCTTATGGGGGAAACAAAGTGTAAAAAAAAAAAAAAAAAAAAAGGGTTTTATAAACAAAAAAAAGTTGCACATGTAAAAAAAAATGTTTTCCCCCAATTAAGCCATACACATAAAATACACATGTTTGCTATCACCACGTCCGTAACGACCGGCCCCCAAAAACCATAATGTTAATCGATTAAAAAAAAATGAAAAATGAGCCTCCATACAAGACCATAGCCAGGAAAACAAAAAAAATGGCTCTAAGAAAATTGCAACACAAAAACATGATTTTTTTTTCTAAAAATGCTCTTATTGTGTAAAACTTAATTTTTAAAAAATAAAAATTTGACATATTTGGTATTACCACGTCCATAACAACTGGCTCTACAGAAATATCACATGATCTACCCCATCAAGTGAACGACGTAAAAAAAAGAATTCCTCCAAAACATCTTTTTTTAGTCACCTCCCATAAAAGATGATATTAATCAATCAAAAAGTCGTATGTAACCCAAAATAGTAGCAATAAAAACGTTACCTCATCCCGCAAAAAAACAAGCCCTCACACAAGACCATAGCCAGAAAAATTACTAAACAATATGGCTCTAAGAAAATGGCAACACAAAAACATTTCTTTTTTTTCTAAAAATGTTTTTATTGTACAAAACGTAAAAATAAAACTAGACATATTTGGTATTGTTGCATCCGTAATGACCGGATCTATAAAAATATCACTACCCCATCAAGTGAACGGTGCAAAAAAAATATATATATATGAAAAATGACATCAATCTGCTTTTTTTGTGACCACCTCTTAAAAAATGAGATTAAAAGCGACCAGAAAGCCAAATGTACCCCAAAATAGTGGCAATAAAATCAACAGCTTGACCCACACAAAATAGGCCCTCACGCAGCTCAGTGAACAAAAAAATTAAAACGTTATCGCTCTTAAAATCCATGACAGAAAATTCCATGTTAGAAAATCCAGGTACCACTCCTTCCCTTCTGAGTCCTGGCGTATCCCCAAATAACAGTTTACTACCACATTTGGGGTGTTAATGTATTCAGGAGAAAATGGGTAGCAAATTGTGGGGGATTATTCTCCTGTTATCTTTTGTGAAAAAGAAAGTGAGGGGCTAAAGTACCATTTTCTTGTAAAAAAAAGTAATTTTTCATTTTCACAGCCAAGTATTATAAATTCTATGAAACACCTGTTGGGCAAGTGCTCACTACACCTCTTAAAAATTCTTTGGATGGTGCAGTTTACAAAATGTGGTCACTTTTTGGGGGTTTTCACTGTGGGGATACTTCAGGGTCTCTTCAAATGCAACATAGGGCCCTAGGACCATTCCAGCAAAATCTGCCCACCAAAAACATATGGCGCTCCTTGCCTTCTGTGCCCTGTCATGTACCCATACAGCGCTATACTACCACATATGGGGTGTTTCTGTAAAATTCAGAATCAGGGTAATAAATATTGTTTTATTGTTAACCCTTGATGTGTTCCAGGAACAAAATTATTAAAATGGAAAATCTGCAAAAAAAGTAGAATTGAATTTTTTCACATTTTCGTTAATGTTTGTATTTTTTTTTTATAAATAAAGGTAAAACATATTAACTCAAATTTACCATTAACATGATGTACAACGTGTCTCGGAAAAACTATCTCTGAATGGCTTGGATAAGTAAAAGCGTTCCAAAGTTATTACCACATAAAGTGACACATGTCAGATTTGCAAAATTATGGATGGTCAGGAAGGGGGCAAATGGCCCGGTCTGGAAGTGGTTAAGGGTGCAATCATTATTCTCCAGGCCAGTTTTAATAGCTTGTTTTATAAATCATTCTGTTGAACCACAATTCAAAAGAAATGTTTGATTTTCATTAGATGATTTTCAGTAAATTTGTATTCATTATTTCTTTTGTCAATATCAAGTTATTTCAGTGACCATTATGAGTTTTTTCTTTCCTTAACGGAAGGGTACCAACAATTTTACCCACGTGTGTATGTTCTACAGACATGCAACTTTTGTCCTTGAAAGGATATCAATTTATTATATTAGCAGAAGCTATTCACCAAGTGATTCATGCCCTGAAAATTATCATATTTTAACATTGGTGTCAGTACATGTATTGTTAGTAGAGTCATTAAGTTAATTGCAAGCTGTTTCATCAGCTCATGACCTTGAGATGTCCTAGGCCTAGGACATAGTGAGTGGTGCAGCAACCCTTGATCATATGAACACAAAGTAAACGTAATACCTTGGGGCATGTTGTACCCTTCTTTGGTTCCATATTTCATTAACATTTTCCAGTTCTGAAATGGAACATTAAAACATTACTGTTATTATATTAATAAAATAAAATAAACATGCGCCCCCGCATTGCTAATGTCAGGGTAACTATCCTAAACAGAGCAATCCCAAATTCCCAACCTTCCATCCTAATCCCTGCCCAGCTCTATTAATGTTTTAAATACACGGCTGACCTGCCTCTAAGAGGGTGGCAGTTTACGGTGCGGAGCGGTTGCCATAGGGCAATTTAGCCCCATAGGCTGCAGGCCAGTAGGCCTGTAGCCTATTAGGCAGAAAAATGGCACAGGAGGTCGTAATGACATCAGCATGACCTCCTGCTGCAGGCCTCTGGCGTCAAATGGCGTGGTAACAAACTCCTCTGTCCTGACACAGGCCCACATGACCACATCATCATTGCGATCGCGGGATGTAGGAACTCAGACCCACAAACAGAAGAGGACTTTGATCCCTAAATGGAGAAGATAAGGAAGGAGAACACCTACATTTGGGAAGACATCCTGGATGTAATAGATATGTAGTGCAATATTAAAACAAAAACTAGGTGCACCCCTACTTAAATATATAATATAGAAGCAAGAATTTCAAGGGAAATATCAAGTACTGTTTTATACAGCTAAACCATTGTCAACAAAATGCAGCAGTAAAGTACTGAAGGCAGCGTTTAAAAGTCTTATGCCTATTAAATACATATTAAATGTTGTCTAAAACTTGTGTTTACCAATCCAAAATACTCAGCAGATACAAAGTCCTATCATCATGTAACTGTTACAAAAGTAATCAGGTAGTAGACCAGTGTGGCACACTAGGTGATGGAGCATGGAGTCGGGTTCCCACCCCGTATAAATGATAAAATAAACTCCAGCGAGATTTGCTTGGTTGTTGTTGGTATTTTATTGTATTGCGGCAAATAACACTTGGTGTGACGTTTCGGCACAAATGCCTTTTTCAAACTGTGTAAGTACAGAAAATTATAGAAAATTACAATCAGTGATTACTAACAACATGGCAAAAAATAACATGATTCTGGTAGTACATATAAATATATTAATGCATATAGATGAATGTACACGTAATAAATATCAAAAAGGAGGGGGAAAGTCTCAAGATCTTGTCAAGAGGTCCAGATGTGGGCTGAAGAACGACACCTTGAGGAGCATAGTTGAGGAAAACAGTATGTCATATGCCACAGATATATAGTTTTAGATCATGTAATATAGACGGAATTGAGGAGCTGTAACAGAGGTCCACAGATATATAGGGGATAGAGACATTGCAGTTAAATTCATAGACGATGTGCATAGGGACCCACTATAGCAAAATAATTCATAGAAAAATTGAATTCATAGGAATGGTACATAGAGAGAAATCCATAGGCAAAGTTCAAAGGACAAAGTACAACAGACAGGTATAGGGAATATGTCCTTGCATGCAGGAATCAAGATAGTCCTAATCAGTATATAGAGAGGATCCATAGATAGTACAGGGGAGCATCAGATTGGTATAGCATGAATAGTACAGGAAGTCATCTGGTTGTAACAGCATAATCAGTCTATTAAATGAGCATAGTGAGACCGGGGGTCTGACACTTACCACACGCCGCTAAGGAGGAAGGAGCCAGGTAATGCTGCGCTGAAAAGAAGATATAACATGCAACTGCATGTAGTTGATATGAGCGCACCCATAGTGTGTTTGATGTGTTGCTTAAATCCTCCAGATGGGCGCGAATCGCACTACCGGTATCGCGAAACCGGAAGTGGTGCGTTCCACCTTGCGTTTCACAGGCAGGAAGTGACGTGGATATGTTTGAATCGCATACAGGAAATGCGTTCCAAATGCGTTCCACCCACAGGAAATGGGTGATAGGAACGCTGAGACATGTATACAGAGTTAACAGAGGAGATGGGGGAGGGAAAATGAACGATCAGTGCATGTGTAATATCCAAAACTCTCTAGGGATAAACTATATATGTTATAGCCTCTACGGGTATATACTGTATCATACACTTTATAAAGATATCATTGACTATATAAGGTATACTATGAGAAAATACATACTACCAGGATGAGATGGAAAAGGATACAGATCTCCATAGGTGATGTAGTTAGGATACCTATAAAGTAAATTGGAATATTATAAGCTGGAATAGACTAGATGAAAAGACCAATATAACTATATATACGTGGTGACATAACGGTATTGGTGGAAACTAGTATTCATGGATATGTGGATGTTGTGGATACGTGTGTCTACTGGATGATGGGGGTGCAATGGTGTACGGAAGAGAGGAATTAATTGGAAAATAGATATAATTTACATGAAACTCTGAACTTCATAATCCCTGTTTAAACCTTTAGGTTCTAGACAATCCAGTGTATGTATCCAGAAGGATTCTCGTTTTTTCAGTTGTGTAATGCGGTCATATCCACGTCTATGTGAGGGGATATGTTCGATGACTTGAAATCTGAGTTGTGAGATGTTGTGGCCTGCCTGGTGAAAATGAAATGGAACTGGAAGTAAAAGATTCTGGCGTCTGATAGATGACTTGTGCTGACATATACGGTCTCTCACTTTCTGTGTGGTTTCTCCAATGTAAATTTTGCCACATGGACATTTTAACAGATATATGACGAATGAAGAGTCACATGTAAAGAAATCTTTGATAGAAAATTGGTGTCCGGATTGGGGATGGTGAAAGTGAGAGCCTTTGAGGATGTTTGAACATTGGAAACAGTGGAGGCATGGAAAGGTGCCAAATTTGGGTGTGCCTAGGAATCTTTGTTTCAGAATATTCAGTAGTGGGCCAATATCTGCTTTTACTAGATGGTCTCTGAGATTTTTGGGTCTACGATTGCACGCCAGAATTGGGTTAGTGAACTCTTGTATCTTGGGAAATGCTTTTTGTAGTAAGGGCCAATGGTTACGGATACTGTTCAGAACTTTGTTGATACTGGGATGGTATGTATGTACGAATGGAATGCGGGTTAGGGTAGTCTTGGCGGTAGTGTTAGTGGGTTTGGGTGTTGGGTGACTTGTGTCTTCAAGAATGTGTTCAGGGTAGCCACGTTCCCTGAATCGGTCTCTCATTTCCCCCAGTCGAATTTCACGCTGTGAGCTATTGGACACTATTCTCTTAAGACGGGAATATTGAGAGTTGGGGAGAGATTTTTTTGTATTTATGGAGTGGAAACTGGTGTAATGTAGGAGGTTATTGCGATCTGTCGGTTTTTTATAGAGGTCGGTACTTAGTGTGCCTGTTGGTGTGATGATGACTGTAGTGTCCAGAAAACTGATGCTAGAAGTGTCGGAGTGGATTGTGAATTGAAGTTCTGGGTAAATGCTGTTCAAGAAACTGTGAAATTCGTTGAGGGACTCCTCAAGGTGTCGTTCTTCAGCCCACATCTGGACCTCTTGACAAGATCCTGAGACTTTCCCCCTCCTTTTTGATATTTATTACGTGTACATTCATCTATATGCATTAATATATTTATATGTACTACCAGAATCATGTTATTTTTTGCCATGTTGTTGGTAATCACTGATTGTAATTTTCTATAATTTTCTGTACTTACACAGTTTGAAAAAGGCATTTGTGCCGAAACGTCACACCAAGTGTTATTTGCCGCAATACAATAAAATACCAACAACAACCAAGCAAATCTCGCTGGAGTTTATTTTATCACTGTTACAAAAGTAAGAAAGTTATAAAATGTATAATTTATTGTGAAATGAAGTCTCTCTATTTCTGCAAAACACTTTTATCATCTGCTGCAATCTGAAGTCATGCATTCATTACAGCTGCAGCCCTGGTTTCTGGCTTCCTAACTTCTGTTTTTAAACTAAAGGTAAAAGTCTCATCACCTGAGAAGTCCAGTGGCAGAAATAGAGCATATTATACTGTATAATGTTTTATTGATAACTGGCTGCATCTTGACTGCATAGTATAAACTGTAGATTGCACTATATCTCCTCTGTGAAATCAAAGTGAAAAGAGTCAACTACTGTAGTTACATTGTAACATAGTAACATAGTTTGTAAGGCTGAAAAAAGACATCTGTCATCAGTTCAGCCTGTTATCCTGCAAGTTAATCCAGAAGAAGGCAAAAAATAAAACCTGTGAGGTAGAAGCCAATTTTCCCCACTTTAGGGAAAAAAATTCCTTCCTGACTCCAATCAGGCAATCATAATAACTCCCTGGATCAACGACCCCTTTCTAGTAACTATAACCTGTAATATTATTACACTCCAGAAATACATCCAGGCCCCTCTTGAACTCTTTTAATGAACTCACCATCACCACCTCCTCAGGCAGAGAGTTCCATAGTCTCACTGCTCTTACCGTAAAGAATCCTCTTCTATGTTTGTGTACAAACCTTCTTTCCTCCAGATGCAGAGGATGTCCCCTCGTCACATTCACAGTCCTGGAGATAAATAGATGATGGGAGAGATCTCTGTACTGACCCCTGATATATTTATACATAGTAATTAGATCTCCCCTGAGTCATCTTTTTTCTGTTTCAATACTTTTTATTGGGTTTTCCAGCACATTAAAGTATATTGCACATTTGTATGTAAAAAATACAATCTCCATCATATATTTGAACAGACAAGTGCAATTACAATCGACAAATAAAGTATACAACCACTGTGAAGTGGAACAAAGTGAACCAGACAAGAGAACAGTGAAACAGCAAGAAACAAACTAAAATAAAATAAATAAATAAAATAAAAGTACTGTCTCTGGGTCTTTGCTTATCTCTTCATCTATCCCTGTTTGTATGAAGGGTGTGATGTCCACATATGCCAAAACTTATCCACCTTACAATTATGCAGGAACCTATAGAATAGTAGTTTTTCATAAGTATTTGTAGTATTGAGTGCTACCACCACTTCTTCTTTTAAATATGGGGTTTTTATCTCCTTCCAGTGTCGTACCACCACCAGTTTTGCAATCATTAGAACATACCCCACAATGGTTTGGGCAGTTATAGGAAAGGAATCTATGTTCAGGAAGAGGAGATCAAGGCCTGGGGAGGGTTCCACTCTATAATGCAGTATCTCAGACAAGAGTCAGAACACGGCGTTCCAGTAAGAGAGGAGGATAGGGCATGATCACAAGGTGTGGAGTTGTGTACCTATTTGGCCACATAGACACCAGCAATAAGGCATTGAGTTTGGAAAAATAATGTGTTATCTACTAGGTGTATAGTACCAACGTAGGAGAGTTATCATAGCTGTCTCGTAGTGAGAAGTACATCTGAAAGTTGTAGAGGAAAAGAGAATGGCCTTGCTCCAAGAGTCAGCTTCATAAACTCTGCCTATCTCCTTTTCCCAAGCTATGATCAGGGATATTTTCACAAATTTTGTGGTACGTAATAGAGCGTCATAGATCAATCTCATAATTTTGACTTTAGGGGAAGTACAGTAAGTTGGAAAAGGGCTAAGATATCAGTATGGAAGGATGGAGATTTACTGAGGGTTGCTAGTAAATGTCTGATCCGTAGATATTTATAAAAGTCCCTGTTTGGGATTTCATACGTTTCATGTAGCTCTATAAAGGACCGTAATATCTCCTGAGAGTACAGTTCTTGAACCGTGTTTTTCCCATTCTGTGTCCAATTGCGTAAGGACATATCATCCATTAATATTTCTAGGGTTTCCAAGGGTGCTGCTGTAATGCCTAAGTGGGTCGGTTTACCTACCAAGGAATGGAGTATATGCCAAAGGTTTACAGAGTGCAGTATTACGTGTGACTTATCAAGATTCATGGCATGGTCTAGCACGGAGCTAAACAGTAACTCTCTGAGATTCTGGGTCAGGGCTACATTTTGTTCTATATGACCCCAGTGTTTATCAGTGTTTCCTTTCCACCAGTCTCTCAAAATAGAGATATTAGTAGGTATATAGTAGTGGCAAAGACATGGTAATCCTAACCCTCTTTTGTCTCTTTTGCAGACCATTAGATTGCATGAGATTCTAGGTTTCCCATTCTTTCAAATAAACTTGTTAAGGAGCTGTTTAGCTCTCAGAAAAAAACTGGTAGGTAATGACAGAGGGAGTGTCCAGAAAGCATATAGTACCTTAGGTAATGTAAACATTTGAAAAGTGGCTATTCTGCCCGCCCAGGAAATGTTGCATTTTGCGAAAGCAGATAAGTCTTGTTCTATTGTTTTTAGTAGTGGTTCATAGTTGTGGAAGTACAGTGATGACCAAGTTTTAGTAAGGTGAATACCCAAGTATTGTATTTCATTATCTTGCCAGTCTAAGTGAAAAGAAGATTTCAGTAAATGGAGAGCTCCTTGGGGGATGTTCATGGGCATTATTCGAGATTTGGACGCATTGATCTTAAAATATGATAGGGAATCATATTCAGAAATGATATCTAAAGCGCCCTGCAACAAGCTATTTGGTACAGGTAAAGTGAGAATGATATCGTCTGCATATAGAGACATAAGGTGTTGTCTACCTCCTATGTTGATTGCCTTGATATTATCATTTAAGCGCAGGTGTTGTGCTAGGGGTTCAATGGTTAATATAAAGATTAGTGGAGACAAAAGGCATCTCTGGCGTGTCCCATTACGGATCTGAAAAGATTTCCAGAAGGAGGGTTTGCAACTTTCTGCACCATTTATTCTTGGTGATGTAGGATAAAGTCAGCCCGGTGTAAAAGATGTTGGTGAATTCCGTTGCTGATCTTCATTCCTCCGGGAAGATTTTGGATGTTAAGGAGGTTCCCAGTCTGCCAGGCTCAGGTTCCATGAGGATAGCAGCTTTCTGCCTTCTTCCAAGGTTTTGATTGTATGTGTAGTGCCGTCTTTATTCACCAAGATCTTGACTGGGAATCCCCAGCGATATGGGATATTGCTTTGTCTTAATGTGACTGTAATTGGGGCCAGCAATTTCCGTTGGCGAAGGGTTGTCGCTGAGAGATCCGTGTAGAGCTAGACGGTTTGAAAAGGCTTTGGTAAGATTGAGGTTTTTCGGGCGGCAGATAGTATGGCCTCTTTACATGGAAGAAGTGCACTCTAGCTAGCGTGTCTCTGGGCACCGTATCTGCCAAATGTGTGGGTTTGGGAACTCTGTGAGCTCGGTCAATAATTACATCTTGAGCCCATAAATTAGGAATTAAGGACCGGAATAGCTTCTGCATGTAAGAAGTGATGTTAGACTGGGTAACTTTCTGGGATGCCCCGAAGTTTGATATTATTGCTCGGCTAACTTAGATTTCACCCGTTCTAGCTCTTCTGCCATGTCATTATGAGCGTCAATTAAGTTATTTTGAGACTCTGCATATTCTCCCATTTTTGTTTCAATATGTGATACTCTAGAATCCAAGGCTTGTACAGACGCCGATATAGGTGTTAGTAATGTAGTAATGTCCTCACAGAGGGAGGATTTCAAAGCTAGCATGCGAGCATGCGCTTAAGTGCGTGTTTAGACACAGGGGAATGAGATGCAGGCAGAGGTGTTAGGCAATATTGTATGTGGCCAACTGACCTTTCATCTGGTGAGGCAGTGTCCTCCTCATTTGGTAGGCTCTGGAGATCCTCAGAGTGTCCTTTGCCTTGTCCCAGGCTGTGAGGGTCCGGCATGAATCGTGGCGTGCCAGGCTAATTTTCAATCACATGGCATGTACTTTGTGTAACACCTTGTAAATCATATTCAGTGCTCCCAGTTAGTGGGGAGAGATGTAGTGCGGTCTGGTGGCCCAGCATGCTTGGGGCTGTACTCACTGCTGCTGACTGTACAGGACTCGGTGAGGAGTGCTCCAGGTCTAATGGAGTCGGGGAAGGGGAGCGGAGCGAGGAGCATATAGTGCCTCCATCTTTGCAGCTCTCCGGCTCAAAGTACTGTCGCAGGTCAGAGTCGGTCTTATGCTGCGTCCTGCAGGTCTTCCCCATCCTGGCTGGATCGCTGATGGTCAGGGGTGGAATCTCTGCTGTATGTGCCCTATTTCAGGACTAGAATGCTGGGCTGGAGACTTTAGTTTGTCGCTGGGTGCAGGAACAGCGAAGTTATGTGGCCATCTCCCTCTGGTGCCTGACCATGCCCCCCGAGTCATCTTTTTTCTAAAGTGAATAACCCTAATTTTAATAATCTTTCAGGGTACTGTAGTCCACCAGTTACAGTTATTACTTTAGTTGTCCTCCTCTGAACCCTCTCCAGCTCTGCTATGTCCACCTTGTTCACAGGAGCCCAGAACTGTACACAGTACTCCATGTGTGGTCTGACTAGTGATTTGTAAAGTGGCAGGACTATGCTCTCATCACGGGCATCTATGCCCCTTTTAAAGCAACCCATTATCTTATTGGCCTTAGCAGCAGCTGCCTGACACTGGTTTCTACAGCTTAGTTTACTGTTCACTAAAATTACTAGGTCCTTTTCGATGTCATTTTTGCCCAGTGTTTTACTATTTATGTACTTGGGACTTGCATTATTCCTTCCCATGTGCACAACCATACATTTGTGAGTGTTAAACCTCATCTGCCACTTCTCTGCCCAAGCCTCCAATCTATCCAGATCCATCTGTAGCAGTATACTGTCCTCTTCCGTGTTAATTACTTTACACAGTTTAGTGTCATCTGCAAAAAATAGATATTTTACTGTGCAAGTCTTCTACAAGATCATTAATAGAGAATAGGGCCCAATAGTGACCCCTGAGGTACCCCACTAGTGACAGAATCTAAGTGTGTACCGTTAATAACAACCCTCTGTTTTCTATCACTGAGCCAGTTACCCACATACAGCCATTTTCCCCTAGTCCAAGCATTCTCATTTTATATACTAACCTTGTATATGGTACAGTGTCAAATGCCAGATAGTCCATATATACGACATCCATTGATTTGCCGCGGTCAAGTCTAGAACTTACCTCCTCATAGAAACTGATTAAATTAGTTTGACATGACCGATCCCTCATGAAGCCATGCTGATATGGTGTTATTTGCCTTTTTTCATTGAGGTACTCCAAGATAGCATCTCTTAGAAAACCTTCAAACTGTTTACCCATGCCAGATGTTAAACTTACTGGCCTATAGTTTCCGGGCTCGGTTTTTGGACCCTTTTTGAATATTGGCACCACATTTGCTATGCGCCAATCCTGTGGAACACTCCCTGTCAGTATAGAGTCCTTAAATATCAGAAATAAAGGTCTGACTATGACATTACTTAATTCTCTTACGATATGGGGGTGTATGCCATCTGGTTCCGATGATTTGTCTATTTTAATCTTTTTAAGACGCCGCTGTACTTCCTGGGTCAGACAGGGCACTTTTAATGGGGAATTTACTTTTACATTCTGCATTTTATCTGACAGTTTATTTTCCTCAGTGAATACTGAGGAGAAAAACATATTTAATAGCTTTTCTTTCTCCTCATCACTCTCTGCAACTCCCCCCTCATCACTCTGTAAAGAGCCGACACCTTTAGAATTATACTTTTTACCATTTATATAATTGAAGAAGGCAAACCCTTCCCCCTCTCCGGTTTTGACGATCTTTTCTAAACATACTGTAACCCTGTACGCTCAGTCATAGCTATCATCCAGCCAATCTCAGTTATAAATGCAAAAACACAAATGCAATAGCACTCTGCAACCAGCACTCTGCCCTGCCTCTATGCTGGATGTTGAATGAGGCATTGGTGTACATTTTGGCCAAAGCATAATAAGCCACTCAACATGTCAAGGTCGCCTCTATGAGTGGTCCCTAACACTAGTTCCTACCTGTTTATGGGCCTTGATAGCCACACAAAGTCCAGGGAGCGCAGGTACAGCATGCACGCCAGGCACACTCTGCTTTTAACCCCGTCCGGTGCCATGACAGCTTTCATCGGATCCAGGGATGCAAGTACCAACATGCATGCTGAGCCCACTATATAATTCTCCTGGAGCCAAATGGCTACTGGTAGGCGCTGTAAAAGTGTACTCAGTTTTATACTGACTTTAAAACCAGCCTCCAGGGCAGACTAACTGGTCAGGTGTGCATGACTGCATGGAGATCGCCACGCCTCCAATATATCACCAAAGGAGGTTCCACCAGTTATTAAATCCAAGGGTTCACATACTTTTTCCAATTACACTGTGAATGTTTACATGGTGTGTTCAATAAAAACATGGTAACATTTAATTCTTTGTGTGTTATTAGTTTAAGCAGACTGTGATTGTCTATTGTTGTGACTTAGATGAAGATTAGATCACATTTTATGACCAATTTGTGCAGAAATCCATATAATTCCAAAGGGTTCACATACTTTTTCTTGCAACTGTACAATTAAGAGGTTTATGTATATTTTTTACTCTACACCTTTCCTTCTGAACTGTTCTAGTCCCTCCTTCCATTCCTCCCCCAGTTTCATTACATCGCCCCAGGTCTCTATCTGCACTATCTTCCCCTCCTATAACGTAATTACACTCCCCCCAGTCCCTAGTTTAAACACTCCTTCAACCTTCTAGCCATCTTTTTCCCCAAAACAGCTGTCCCTTCCCCATTGAAGTGCAGCCCATCCCTACGACAGAGCTTGTAGCCGACCGAGAAGTCGGCCCAGTTCTCCAGGAACCCAAACCCATCCTTCCTGCACAGCTCTTGAGCCACTTGTTAACCTCACTAATCTCCCACTGCCTTTCTTGTGTGGCTCGTGGTACAGGTAGTATTTTGGAAAACACTACCTTTGAGGTCCTTGCCCTAAGCTTGTGACCTAATCCCTAAAATCATTTTTAAGGACGCTCCACCTACCTCTAGCTTTGTTATTGGTTCAGATATGGACCATGACTGCTGGATCTTCTCCAGCCTCTCCCAGTAATCTGTCAACCTGATCCGCGATGTGTCGAACTCGAGCGCCAGGAAGACTACACACCGTTCGACGATCCCAGTCTTTGTGACAGATCGCCCTATCTGTACCGCTAATAATTGAGTCTCCCACTACCAGAACCTGTCTAACCTGCCCTGCTCTCCTGATCCCCTGCTTACTGGAGCTGATATTTTCCTGACTGGCAGAAGAAGTTACTGTGGCCGAAGGAGAATTTGTTTTTTGGCAGAGGAAGTGTCCGGCTGCAGCAGCGCTCTCCCTGAACCGACATCCCCCTCATCTGCCAACCTTGCAAACTTGTTGGGGTGTGTCAGATCAGGGCTAGCCTCCCTGCCATTCTTCCCTCTACCCCGCTTTTTAACTGTTATCCAGCTAGCTAACTCACTTTCCTTAGCCTCCATGCTGCCACCCTCCTCCACATCTACCCCAGAGAGTGCCTGTTTAGTGAGCAGTAAACTCTGTTCCAAATTGCCAACGCTTATTGTTCTGTCTCAGCATCGGTTGTACCTGCGACAAGCTTCTTGTAGACCCAGTCTGTAAGGATGTGTGCGGCAGGTTGAATGATCACTTTAACAGATAGCTTACTCAATGAATAAAGACTCCAGAGGTGATTTTCAATGCTTCTTTATGCTTCAAGGTAGCAAGGATATAAACATAGAGGCTTTTTCATAGGTAAATTTCTAATGAAGTTACACAGCTCCCACACTCTGCAGTCTCCTCATAACAACTATACAAAATGGAGTTACAGCAGGAAATGGAGGGTGGGAACAACCAACTAGCCAGAAACAGCAGGGGTGTAAGGATCATACCAAATAATATAGTAACATAACATGTAATAACAACTGCTAGACAGTAAAAGCTGCGTGGCAGCACACTCCCCGCCTGGTATCGAGAGATACCACTATACACTACATTATTTTCTTTTAACATACTATTAACATTCTATACAGTAACATGCTATTTAACCTTCTCAAGTCTATAAGCTAGCTATAGTAAAGGTCTTAAGTGACTCCTTCACATAACGTTGAATCTAAATTTTTGGATGCAGGCATAATTAGGACTGTCTCGGTGACTGGTCTCAGGAAGGTTTTTGATGCCCCATCCTTAACGATCCTGACTTCCACACTTCGGACTCTTCCATCATCACTAGTAATGGCCTTTGTAATAAGTCCAACTGGCCACTGGATCCGGTGAGCTTGCTGGTCTTTTAACAGGACCAGGTCCCCTTCCTTTAAGTTAGGCTTCTGGGTTTGCCACTTTTTACGTCCTTGAAGAAGTGTGAGGTATTCCTTCCTCAATCTGTCCCAGAAACAATCTGCAAGGTATTGAGCGTATCTCCACTGACGTTTATATATGTCCTTTTCATTTTGCAGGAATTCTGCGACTTCGACAGCTAGGGTTGCGCCACACAATTCTAATCTTGGAATAGTGTGAGCAGGTTTTGGAGCTAACTTGGCTCTTCCTAGTAGAAAACCGACATAGGATCTCCCGGAGGGATCTATGATCTTGAGATAAGCCACAGCCGCTATAGCCTCGGTAGATGCATCACAAAATATATGAATCTCTTTCCTCAGACTTCTTGAAATTGAAGTGGGTGAATAGCAGCGCGGGATATTAAGTTCTTCCAGTACTTTCATGGAGTTTCTCCATTTCTCCCATTTAGGCAGTAGGTCTACTGGCAGAGGGGCATCCCAATCTGTTACTCTCTCAGTAAGCTGGCGAAGTATGGATCTCCCTTGGACGGTAACTGGAGTCACAAAGCCTAGGGGATCGTAAAGGCTATTAACAGTTGACAGGACTCCTCGTCTGGTAAATGGCTTCTTGGCGTTAGAGACCTGAAAGGTGAATGTATCTGAAGTTATATTCCAGAGAAGACCGAGACTCCTTTGAGTGGGTAGGGTATCTACTCCCAAGTCCAAATCCTTCAAATCCTTAGCATGATCTTCTGGATTGAAAGACCTCATTACTTCACTGCTATTAGATGCAATCTTATGAAGCCTTAAGTTAGCAGTCAACAGGAGCTGTTGAGTTCTTTTTATCAGATTGACGGCTTCTTCAGGTGTTGAAAAGGATTTCAGGCCATCGTCTACATAAAAATCTCTCTCAATAAATTGCCTGGTGTCAGATCCAAATTTCTTTTCACCTTCCTGCGCTGTTCTTCTCAGTCCATAAGTTGCCACGGCAGGAGATGGACTATTTCCAAAGACATGGACTCTCATGCGATAATCTATCACCTGATCATTAACGTCATTGTTGCGGTGCCACAAGAACCGGAGATAATTTCTGTGGTCCTCTTTGACTATGAAACAGTGGAACATCTGTTGGACATCAGCTGTCACGGCAATTGGTTCCTTCCTGAACCGCATCAACACTCCTACAAGGTTGTTTGTTAGATTTGGACCAGTTAGAAGAACGTTATTTAAAGAGGTTCCCTGGAACTGAGCGCTTGAGTCAAAGACTATTCTGATTTGCCCCGGTTTACGAGGATGGTAGACTCCAAAGGATGGAAGGTACCAGCATTCTTCACCTTCCATAAGGTCTGGTGCTGGCTCAGCGTGAAGGTTATCTAAAATCTTCTGCATAAATGTTATAAAGTGCTCTTGCATCTCAGGTTTGTTACAGAGAGTTTTCTTAAGTGCAGCAAATCTGGTTAAAGCTTGTTGTCGATTGTTAGGGAGAGTAAGCCTTGGTACTCGGAAGGGTAATGGAGCTACCCAACTGTTGGAATTGTCCTTGAAGAACTCTTCATCCATAATCTTGATGAACTCCTTGTCTTCGACTGAAGGGGCAATCTTGTTGTCATCACAAGTAGTCTGGTACACTGAATCCCCAAGGTCCTTCTGAGAAGTGAGCTTGCAGTTTATACCTTGGAGTGCTTGATATGGAACTTCATTTTTAAAATCAAGTCTTTCCTTCACATAATAGTGCAATGGACATTTCATCGACCGATAGGCAACATTAGTTTTGTAGGAAGCTACGTCCAAGAGCTTGTGAGATTGATCTAAACAGACTTCTCCTATTATCACCCATCCAAGATCAAGTTTCTGGGCCTGAGGAGCATCATCTGGACCGTTACATAACTCTCTTATTTTATGAACTCTAGGAATGTCTCTTCCTAGTAGAATCAAAATCTTAACATCCTTGTAAAGAGGTGGAATGTAGTCAGCAATGTGGCTCAAATGAGGGTGATGACATGCAACCTCTGGTGTGGGGATTTCTTCTCTATTGTTCGGTAGCTGATCACATTCGATTAGAGTTGGAAGAGGAAACTCTATGTCCTCATATTCTGATGCTACTATGAAGCCATGGGCTCTTCTTCCAGAAGCATTGATCTTTCCTGCACATGTCTGCAAGGTATAGGACCAGGTCTCTCCATGAATGTTGAATAGGTCAAAGAATTCTGTACTAGGCAATGAGCGATTGCTCTGATCATCGAGTATGGCATACATTTTTATGGAATTTTGTGGACATCCTTCAGGAAAAACCCTTACAAGACATATCTTGCTACAAGATTTGCTATGAAGCCCTTCTCCACATACCTCTGTACACCTTGTGGTTACGGGGTTGGCACGTTGCTCAGTTCTCTCCCCGCCATCATCTGATGTAGTCTTGGGGTTGCTGCCGGGTGAAGGTTTCCTTTTGAACAGGTCTGAATAAAGAGCGTCCACATGTTTGGCACTGTTACACAGGGAACATCTGATGGCGATCTTACAGTCTCTAGCTAAATGATCGGAGGATGCACAACACTTGAAACAGATATTATGCTCTTTGAGAAATGACTTGCGTTCTTCAATAGGCTTGTCCTTGAATGCACGACATTTGGAGAGAGAATGTGGCGCATTATGAATAGGACACTGTTGATTAAGATTGCTTGCCTTAATGTCTGTAGCCAAGACGTTGGATGCTATCGCGGTCTTCCTCACGGCAATAGGATGCCTTAAATTCTTAAATCTACTGTTGGTGGCAATATCCCTTGAAGTAGTTAAAGGAATGGTGGTTGTATCTGGATAGAAGAAGCTTGGGTCATTCTTGGATCTTGCAACCTTCTGCACGAACTCTGCAAAATAAAAAAAAGGAGGGAAAGAAACATGATGTTCATACTTATACTTTGATCCTACACTAGTCCACTTTCCCTGAAGATAACTAGGCAACTTTGCTACAATAGGATTTACGCCCTGAGCAGTGTCTAAATAGCTAAGACCTGGTAAACTAGGATCTAACTTCTGAAGATTGACGCCCCAACCACTTTATTAGTAAGTCCATTTCTGCTTGAGGTTCAATGTCCAAGTTCTTTGTTACCGCTTTAAATGTAGATCTCCAACTTCTGTAGTTCTCTGGGCGGTCATCAAATCTAGACAGTCCAATAGTAATCAACTCTCGTCGAATCATATACTTGCTGAACTCTGCAGCATCAGTGCTTTCGGTTTTTATAGCCACAGGGGATACTGATGGTGCACTGACTTGGACCATGGTTGGTATCAGATGTTGGCTGGTAGGTGGAGAGAAAGGTGTTGCAGATGGGTTCAAACTAGGTAAGGGTCTGTCGTCTGACGGTCTCTGAGCATTTGAAGCTGAAGAGAGCTGTATCACAGGGGGTATAGAGTTCATTCTGTAGTTTTCTGCTGTGCCCTTGTAATCTCTATTCACATAGGGTTGTGGTGGCACATGAGCTGCGTAGGTTAATTCACTCGATTTTGTGACATGCGGTAGTTGTGGAGTGTCTCTGTTAGTAGGTGTGTGTAGTTGACGAGCTTGATTTGGCAACACGTTGCCTTCTGATCCACTTGCTGGATGATTATGAGAAGAAACTCCAACTGTAGGTTGGACTGTATTGTCGTGGTTCTGGGTTAAGACAAACTGTAGGGTCCTTTCAACAGGGTCCTGACAAGCAGCCAAGCTGGGACAAGCTGCTCCTTCTTCTTCCAATAGGGCTTGTTCCAAGACAGATAATTCAGCTAAGGCTACTTCCTTTTCTTTATTCTTCTGAAGGATTTCTAGCTGAGCTTTGATGGCTGCTTCTCTTTCAGAACAAGTGGCTTGAACCTGGGCTGCTGCAACCTTCTGGCGAGCTTTGACTATTTGGTCGCTCAGTGTTGACCTTACAGAGCAGGACCGCAGTGACTTAGAAGAGGATTTATGATAGGAGCGGGCAGATCTAGATGATTTTCCTGAGTGTCTGGAAGAAGCAGATTTATAGGATGTAGTTTCATGTAGCTGTGCTAATCTACCTTCTATCTGTGCCTTTGCTTCAAGATATGTGCTATGCCTCTGCTGGTCAGTAGAAGTAAAGTCCTTTAATTCCAATGCAGCTTCCTCTATGTTGGAATGAGACAATAGGGAATAGTACTTCTCAGAAAGTCTTTTATAGTTCTCAAATGCCTTCTTAACCCTTGAGAGAGCAGTGTTCAATTGCTCAGAATTGTTGCTAATTTCATTAGTGGTCTTTATACAACTTAAAGTCTTCTCCCATAATGCAGTCAGGTTACTAGATGTTTCTTCCTTACTTGCTTCATAAGCCTCCCTTGCCTTCAAGGATGGATGAGGGGCTCTAACAGGACGAGCAGGATGAAGTAAGGAGTCTGCTTTATCTTGATTAAATACAGGTAACTCTGTGGGATCTCTGTCAGACATAATGACAAGTGCTGTAGTTTTGGTGTCTTGTTAGAAATCTGCCAGAGCTCAGCTCTGTAGGTAGTGATTTCTGTTAGTAAGCAGGCTGAGCTGAGGAGCTGGATATTTGTGACAATGAGCCAGCTAGTGCTGCAACTGGTTCAGACTGGATAGCTCAGCTCAGTGCACAGTTCAAAAGGTACTTATGGCTCCCCAATAAAGGCAAAACTTGTATAAGCTGGTATTACTAGAGAAATGGGTCCACAGCACAGACCAGAAATCCCTGGCAGTAAAGGCTGTAACAGTTATGGAGCATTCAGTAGGTGGCTGGCTTCATATGCAGAGTAATGCTTCTGCTGACTGCGGCAGTGACACACAGGCATTGACTTTCAGTGCACGGCCTGAAGATGGCTTCCTGTCTTAGGGTGTTAGTTCTTCACACAGGCAAGTGGTTACTCACGTTTCTGAAGCTGCAGAGATAGCCACGTGATGGATTCTTCTAGAAATTTACTGTTCTGTCTCAGCATCGGTTGTACCTGCGACAAGCTTCTTGTAGACCCAGTCTGTAAGGATGTGTGTGGCAGGTTGAATGATCACTTTAACAGATAGCTTACTCAATGAATAAAGACTCCAGAGGTGATTTTCAATGCTTCTTTATGCTTCAAG
This sequence comes from Bufo bufo, assembly GCF_905171765.1. Lineage (NCBI taxonomy): Eukaryota > Metazoa > Chordata > Amphibia > Anura > Bufonidae > Bufo > Bufo bufo. Next base: position 683,518,770 of record NC_053389.1, on the reverse strand, counting down.
GTAGCAAGGATATAAACATAGAGGCTTTTTCATAGGTAAATTTCTAATGAAGTTACACAGCTCCCACACTCTGCAGTCTCCTCATAACAACTATACAAAATGGAGTTACAGCAGGAAATGGAGGGTGGGAACAACCAACTAGCCAGAAACAGCAGGGGTGTAAGGATCATACCAAATAATATAGTAACATAACATGTAATAACAACTGCTAGACAGTAAAAGCTGCGTGGCAGCACACTTATCAGTGTTGAAACTCACCCGATTAGATACACGATGTGCGATTCCAAATGGGCAATTTGCTCACATTTTGAACAAAGACATGCACCCTCAAACGCCTGTTCCAGGACTGCATACATTAGACAACATGTGCAATGGACTGCGCTGTCAATAATGGAACACATACTAAATAGGGATTACGCAAGAAAAGAGAAAAAATACAATACAGTGCAGTGATAAGAAACTAATTACTGTAGTCCCCTCTTATAGTCCCTGAATCTAAAGTCACTTAATCTAAAGTCACACACTTAATACAAACACACACTTGAACTCAAACATGCGAACTCTCACAAACTTGCGTTGTTTGTCTGCTTGTATAAGTGCAGCTCCCAAATAGCTTCAACCAGACAGCTTTTTTTTCCAAAGGCATCAAATGGAGTAAAAGTGTCTGGGCCTTCTGAAAAAACATAATATAGTGACATAATATAGTGATATGTGCATTACCAATATTGGTCTTCAACTGGACTGAAAGCTTCCCCAACACTAGTAGTTCAGTGAAGCTAGAATCGCCTTATACCTGACTGTGCAGTGGTATACTGTACCTGTAGACTAACCATACTGTCTATTACTCTGTAATTCCTCTAGCGCCGTTTTATGGAAACAGTAGGTTTAAAGAACACACCAAATGCTTGAAATAACTTCTTTATTAACTTCAACTTTTCTTTATATAAAACACTGCCGCCTCCGCAGCAGATAGTCCACATATAAAACACGTGTTGAAAAGATATCACAAAATGGCGGCATGCATAAGATGGTGATTCAACTGTTCAATCTTGTCATTCAACATAAAATGGTGGATATATTTCTCTCTTCAGTATCTGTACTGTCACTTTCAGTTATTTAAGCACTTTATGATCTCTCTGAGAGGTATATCTGAGATTTAACAGTTCTACTGGCTAAACTGGGTTTGCAGTTTGCAGTAACTATTTGCAGATTGGTTGAGTATGATCTGGTATGGTTGTATGCAATTTGGATTGCAATATGGAATTGGAATTTGGATTGTGAACTTTGTAGTTTGCAATTGTAGCTTGCAATTAGTAGCTTGCAATTTGATTTGCAATTGAATTTGGTGGAACTGTAAGTAAACACACATATAACTGGTTCAGTATACAGTTCTAATCACTATACTAGCAGTAGGGACATTATATAACTGTTTTAAATACCTAGTTTGACTTCTTGTTCCCATAAAACTGGAACTGTGTGTCGGTTCAGCTCCTCTCTCTGGTGAGTAATAATTCCAGCAGCTCCTGCTAGGGGGAATTCCCAACACAGGCTGTGTGAGAGGCTGGCTGTGATTGGTGAAAACTCTTGCTGTGTGAGAGGCTGGCTGTGATTGGTCTAGACTCCTGCCCAGCAACAACAGATTAACACTATGATTTCTGTTGTTTTTGCTGTGTCACTGAGCTTACCTTACATTAGAAAATTTATCTTAAAGGCATATTATCTTTTTTTGCTTATGTGAACACAAAATATAACAGTTATATGACATCTAAAACATGAAGTCACTGTAAATAACTCTGCTTTTGTCTTTAACACATAAACATAGGAACTGTATTAAGGTTATTAACAGGTTTAGCTGTATACACATATAAGCTATACTAGCAACCTATGACAGGTCTTAGTTGGCCAGGTACACTCCCACCAAAATTACCTATAATTCTATGTTCTTAGTGGTAGGACTTGAACATGAATTAGAGGAATTTTCCATCAGGTTCTCAACTTCCAAGTGTCTTTTATCACTCTCAAGTAGAACAACTAACTTCTGTATAGGACTTTCGAACCTGAGTGGAGTAGTGAGACGTTTTCCTTTTTTTGTCAAGTTTTGAGTCTCCTATTTGTAACAACACTCTTCTTACTAGTTTGTCTTTATCCTTTTGAACGTCTAGAACTTTTGCCAATTTCCATTGACTTCTAGGTAAATCTTCTTCTTTTACTAACACTATGTCACCAACTTGGATATTTCTTCTGGGTGTTTGCCATTTACTTCTTAGCATCAGATTGGCTAAGTACTCTTTTCTCCATCTATTCCAAAACTGTTCCGATAGATATTGAACTCTTCTCCATCTCCTTCTGGCATATAAATCCTCTTTGGTGAACTTGCCAGGCGGCGGCTGTATGTAATCAGACTTCAGTGTTGTCGAAATTCGCTTGCATCAACCACATGTATCAAGCTCTTTTGTGTAAGGAAAGGTAAACCTCTTCAAGAGTCAGACATGATGCTTCATTGTAGACTTCTGCTCAGCACTGCCTCCTCCTCCTACCCAGACTCTTCACTTTTATTTCTTAGCCACAAAAGGGTGTAGAAAGGGACAGGCCCGTCACCCGACCAATTTCTTCATGTAACAAACATACAGGAAGTAATGATATACAGGAAGTGATGATACAGGAAGATGAGAAACCACCATCATTTAAAATAACATAACCAGCTAACAAAAAACTTGTATACAATAATCTTCCCATTACCACTGGAGTGAAATATATACAGCCTTGCTCAATGATCAATACTCAATAAAGTTATTATGATCCTCATGCATGTTTATTTTCAGGACAACGTCATTATCTCCAGCGGCTGATCAGGCGCACTAGTAACATAGTAACATAGTACATAAGGCCGAAAAAAGACATTTGTCCATCCAGTTCGGCCTGTTATCCAGCAAGTTGATCCAGGGGAAGGCAAAAACCCTGTGAGGTAGAAGCCAATTTTCTCCACTTTAGGGGAATAAAAAATTCCTTCCCGACTCCAATCATGCAGTCAGAATAACTCCCTGGATCAACGACCCCTCTCTAGTAGCTATAGCCTGTAATATTATTACGCTCCAGAAATATATCCAGGCCCCTCTTGAATTCCTTTATTGTACTCACCATCACCACCTCCTCAGGCAGAGAGTTCCATAGTCTCACTGCTCTTACCGTAAAGAATCCTTTTCTATGTTTGTGTACAAACCTTCTTTCCTCCAGACGCAGAGGATGTCCCCTCATCACAGTCACAGTCCTGGGGATAAATAGCTGATGGGATAGATCTCTGTACTGCCCCCTGATATATTTATACATATTAATTAGATCTCCCCTCAGTCGTCTTTTTTCTAAAGTGAATAACCCTAATTTTGATAATCTTTCAGGGTACTGTAGTTGCCCCATTCCAGTTATTACTTTAGTTGCCCTCCTCTGGACCTTCTCCAGCTCTGCTATGTCTGCCTTGTTTACAGGAGCCCAGAACTGAACACAGTACTCCATGTGTGGTCTGACTAGCGATTTGTAAAGTGGTAGGACTATGTTCATATCACGGGAATCTATGCCCCTTCTGATGCAACCTATTATCTTGTTGGCAGGGCCGGACTGGGACAAAAAATAGGCCTGGGCATTTTTGACTGAGCAGCCCAATCACATGACCCCCAACAGGCCCCACCCCCTTTCAGTCTAGGGGAGGAGCCAAAACCGGAAGCACAATTGAGAGGCAGGGCCAGCCACTAGTAAGATAGGAAGGCTTCAGTCAACACACAAGCTTCTTTGGGGGTCCCCAGGTGACATTAGGGGTCTTAGTACGATCCGGCCACCTAATCCAGCAGAAAATGCAAGGAATCGACTGGACACAAAGCACAGCATGCAGCGGTTTATGTCCCGCTGATTCTCTGCATTTTTCCCAGATTGTGGCCGGATCTCTGCCATACCCCATTATAGTTATTGGGGCCGGCGGACATTCTGTCTGCATCCAGCAGTGCCGGATCCAGTGAATTCTCAGCTGGAACAGCCTGCCAGGATCACTAACTCAGATGTGAAGGCAGCCTAATACAGCGCCCCATACCTCTTATATCCAGTGACGTCTCCTCTGATGTAGATGTTCTCTTTCTTTATCTTCTCCATTGAGACCAGACCACCGTGATAATTTCTTTCAGCCATCTCTCTTCTCTGCAGAGTTTGACAGACATCTTAGTTTCCTACTTTTCCACCATCCTCCAATTAACATCCCATCATGCACCCCCAATACTGAGAAGCTGTGCTCCCCAAAACTATACTGCAAAAAGAACTGTGCTAAGCTGATGCTGTGCCAGGGTGCCTCCACAGTAATGGTGCCCCCAAAGTCCCAACAATAGTAATTATTTCTTTGCCAGAGTACATTTAGTAGTAATAGTGCTCCTACAGCGCCCCCAACAGTAATTGTGTCCCACAAGTAATAATGCTCCCATAGTCCCCCAGTTGTGATAAAGCCCACCATAATGCCCCGATAGTAATAATCCTCTTTATAATGTGTGACAGTAAAACCCCCCCCCCCCTTATAATGTGCACCAGTACAAAAAATGCCCCGTTGTGTGGCAGTAAAAAAAGAAATACCTCCTCTTAGTGCCCCCAGTAGAGCCAATGTCCCCAGCATGTCCTCATGTGTTCCAATGACCCGTACTGTGTGCCACTACAAAAAACACTTAGTGCCTCGAGTTGAGCTTAGGTGCCCATAGTGACCTTATAATTTGTGCCAGTATAAAATACTCCAATATAGTCCCCCCAGAAGATGCCCCCATAGTGCTCCTTCCCCGTCTCCATAGTGCCCTCCATAATGTGGCACTATAAAATGCCCCTATAGACTGCCCCACATAGATACCCCCCATAATGCTCCTTTCCTCCCTTCCCCATAGTGGCATCAAAATGGGTGCCAGTATTAAATGCCCCTATATAATGCCCTCATAGTGCTCTTGTCCCCCACTTCTCCATAGTGCCCACCTATAATGCGTGCCAGTATACAGGGCCCCCAGTAGATGCCCCCATAGTGCAGTCATACACGCACTCTCCACATACATGGACGCAGTCATACACGCACTCTCCACATACATGGACGCAGTCATACACGCACTCTCCACATACATGGACGCAGTCAGACACGCACTCTCCACATACATGGACGCAGTCAGACACGCACTCTTCACATACATGGACGCAGTCAGACACGCACTCTCCACATACATGGACGCAGTCAGACACGCACTCTCCACATACATGGACGCAGTCATACACGCACTCTCCACATACATGGACGCAGTCATACACGCACTCTCCACATACATGGACGCAGTCAGACACGCACTCTCCACATACATGGACGCAGTCATACACGCACTCTCCACATACATGGACGCACTCATACATGCGCTCACCAGATACATAGATGCACTCATACACGCACACTCCACATACATGGACGCACTCTCCACATACATGGATGCAGTCATACACACACACTCCACATACATGGACGCAGTCTCCACATACATGGATGCAGTCATACACACACTCTCCACATACATGGATGCATTCATGCACACAGTCACCACATACATGGACGCACACATATGCAATACCCATATATAGACACCCAGCTTTCCTGCTGTGCCCCTCCCGCATACTCTAATGCCTCTGCACATGTGCCATCCAGGATAGCAGGGAAGCTGGATGATATTTCATGATATAATTCACCCAGCTTTCCTACTGTACTGCAGGTCACATGTGCACACTCTGGGAAAGCTGAGTATAACCCCAGTTCCCCTGCTACTCACATCACTGGTGCAGTTGTGACAATCCAACTGATGTTCAGCATGGTGGGCAGGAAAGTTCAGGCAACAGGAATCGCGGGCAGAAAAGGGGTGGGGCTATTATAGCTCCGCCCACATCGGGCCGTCCTGATGCTGGTCACCACTGTCCATGATAAGAACTAAGGAGGGGAGAGGCGGAGCAATGTCACTGATGTCAGGAGGTCAGTGACAGAGTGCAAGTGGTGCAGGAGAAGTCAGCTGCTCTGACAGGGGCCGGGGTGACGAAGTACAGTGACTGCTCTCCGGCCCCGAAGCAGCTGCTTCCCTGATAGTTATGCCACTGGGAAGCGCTCATCTCCACTCCTGCCCAGCTGATTGTGTTCGGCCCGGCCCACCGGGCAAATGCCCGGTCTGCCCTATGGCCAGTCCGGCCCTGCTTGTTGGCCTTGGCAGCAGCTGCCTGACACTGTTTTTTGCTGCTTAGTTTGCTGTTTATTAAAATTCCTAGATCCTTTTCCATGTCAGTGTTACCGAGTGTTTTACCATTTAGTATGTACGGGTGACTTGCATTTTTCCTTCCCATGTGCATAACTTTACATTTATCAGTGTTAAACCTCATCTGCCACTTATCTGCCCAAGCATCCAATCTATCCAGATCCCTCTGTAGTAGTATACTGTCCTCTTCAGTGTAAATTGCTTTACACAGTTTAGTGTCATCTGCGAAAATTGATACTTTACTATGCAAGCCTTCTACAAGATCATTAATAAATATATTAAAGAGAATAGGGCCCAATACTGACCCCTGAGGTACTCCACTAGTGACAGTGACCCAATCTGAGTGTGTACCGTTAATAACCACCCTCTGTTTTCTATCACTCAGCCAGTTACTTACCCACACACAGATGTTTTCTCCCAGTCCGAGCATTCTCATTTTATATACTAACCTTTTATGTGGTACAGTGTCAAATGCTTTGGAGAAGTCCAGATATACGACATCCATTGATTCGCCGCTGTCAAGTCTAGAACTTACCTCCTCATAGAAACTGATTAAATTAGTCTGACATGACCGATCCCTCACGAAGCCATGCTGATATGGCGTTATTTGCTTATTTCCGTTGAGATGCTCTAATATAGCATCTCTCAGAAAACCTTCAAACAGTTTACCCACAACAGATGTTAAACTTACCGGCCTATAGTTTCCAGGCTCTGTTTTTGGCCCCTTTTTGAATATTGGCACCACATATGCCACGCGCCAATCCTGTGGGACTTTCCCTGTCAGTATAGAGTCTGCAAATATCAGAAATAAGGGTCTGGCTATGACATTACTTAATTCCTTTAGGATACGGGGGTGTATGTCATCTTGTCCTGGCGATTTGTCTATTTTAATCTTTTTAAGTCGCTGATGTACTTCTTCCTGGGTCAGACAGGACACCTTTAATGGGGAATTTATTTTTGCATTCTGCATGTCATCTGACAATTTATTTTCCTCAGTGAATACATTGGAGAAAAAAATATTTAACAGCTTTGCTTTCTCCTCGTCGCTCTCTGCGACTCCCCCCTCATTACTCTTGAAAGGGCCGACACCTTCAGATTTATACTTTTTAACATTTATATAATTGAAGAACATTTTAGGGTTAGTTTTACTCTCTTTGGCAATTAATCTCTCGGTCTCTAGTTTGGCCGCTTTTATTTGTTTTTTACATGTTCTATTTTTTTCCTTATAGTTTTTCAGTGCTTCCGTGCTACCCTCCTGTATTAGTGTTTTATATGCTTTCTTTTTGTCATTTATTGCTTTCTTTACAGTTCTATTTATCCACATTGGTTTCTTTTTGTTCCTTAACCTTTTATTCCCATACGGTATGTACCTCTCACAATGAGATTTTAGGATGTTTTTAAAGATATCCCATTTTGTGTCTGTATTTGTGAGGACTTTGTCCCAGTTAGTTTGGCCTATGGCCTCTCTTAGTTGGCTAAATTTAGCTTTTTTGAAGTTTGGTATTTTTGTTCCTCCCTGTAGAAACGCTCTTTTGAATGATAATTGGAAGGTTATTACTTTATGGTCACTATTTCCCAGGTTTCCCCCAACCTGCACGTCTGTTGTTCTGTCAGGTCTATTGGTTAATACTAAGTCCAGTATGGCCGTCCCTCTAGTCGGGTCCTGAACCAGTTGGGAGAGGTAATTGTCTTTGGTTATTGCCAAGAACCTGTTTCCCTTATGAGATATACAAGTTTCAGTTTCCCAGTCTATATCTGGGTAGTTGAAGTCCCCCATAATAACCACCTCATTATGATTTGCCGCCTCGTCTATCTCGTTTAGTAGTAGATTTTCTGTGGACTCTGGAATATTAGGTGATTTATAGTAAACTCCTATTAGTAATTTATTGTTGTTTTTAGCTCCATGTATCTCTACCCACAGTGACTCCACATGTTCATGTCCCTCACTTATATCTTCTCGGACTGTGGGCTTTAGACAGGACTTTATATAAAGGCAGACCCCTCCCCCTCTCCGGTTTTGACGATCCTTTCTAAACAGACTGTAACCTTGTACATTAACTGCCCAGTCATAGCTATCATCCAGCCATGTCTCAGTTATTCCCACTATGTCATAGTCCTCCTCACACATCACTAACTCCAGTTCACCAGTTTTATTAGTCAGGCTTCTGGCATTAGTATACATACACCCGAGAGGTCCATGTATATTTCCCACCCTACACCTTTCCCTCCGAACTGTTCTAGTCCCTCCCTCCACTCCTCCCCCAGTCCCACCACTCCGCCCCCGGTCTCTATCCGCAATATCTTCCCCTCCTACAACGCAATCACCCTCCCCCCCAGTCCCTAGTTTAAACACTCCTCCAACCTTCTAGCCATCTTTCTCCCCAGCACAGCTGCCCCTTCCCCATTGAGGTGCAGCCCGTCCCTACGATAGAGCTTGTAGCCGACAGAGAAGTCGGCCCAGTTCTCCAGGAACCCAAACCCCTCCTTCCTACACCAGTTCTTGAGCCACTTGTTAATCTCCCTAATCTCCCATTGCCTTTCTTGTGTGGCTCGTGGTACAGGCAGTATTTCGGAAAATACTACCTTTGAGGTCCTTGCCCTCAGCTTTTGACCTAAATCCCTGAAATCATTTTTAAGGACTCTCCACCTACCTCTAACTTTGTCATTGGTTCCGATATGGACCATGACCGCTGGATCGTCTCCAGCCCCTCCCAGTAATCTGTCAACCCAATCCGCGATGTGTCGAACTCTAGCGCCAGGAAGACAGCACACTGTTCGGCGATCACGGTCTTTGTGACAGATTTCCCTATCTGTTCCCCTAATAATGGAGTCTCCCACTACCAGCACCTGTCTGGCCTGCCCTGCTCTCCTGGTTCCCTGCTTACTGGAGCTGACATTCCCCTGACTGGCAGAGGAAGTGTCTGGCTGCAGCAGTGCCGTCCCCGGACTGACATCTCCCTCATCTGCCAAACGTGCAAACTTGTTGGGGTGTGTCAGATCAGGGCTAGCCTCCCTGGCACTCTTCCCTCTACCCCGCTTTCTAACTTTTACCCAGCTAGCTACCTCACTTTCCTCAGCCTCCTCTCTGTCACGCTCCCCCTCATCTACCCCAAAGAGTGCTTGCTCGGTGAGAAGCAAACTCTTTTGCAAATTATCAATGCCTCTCAGTGTTGCAACTTGCCCATTTAGAGACTCGATCTGCGATTCCAAACGGGTAATTTGCTCACATCTAGAACAAAGATATACACCCTCGAACTCCTGTTCCAGGACTGCATACATCATGCAAGATGTGCACTGGACTGCGTTGTAAATTGTGCAACACATACTAAATGGGGATTCCTACAGTAAAAAAGTAAAACAGTTTAAATGAATTAGATTTAGACCCTGTCTGCTGTAGTCGAAGGACCACGTAAAATTAAGCCAACAACACACAGGAAATTATATCCAACCTTAGTCTCCAAACTCCTTTTCTTAAACTCCTTGTTTTTTAACTCCACTTAATAAGAAGCCACTTAGTAGAGCAAGCCTCAGGAAGAGCAGGCTCTGAAGAGTGTAAGTGGGTCAATTTATAGCACCTGGTTGCCCCGGGCACTCGCCTTAATTAAGCAGAGAAAAGAAAAAAAAAAAGGGATTTTAAATAGCAGTACTAGAATACAAACACTTAACTTGCAATGATCTCTGCTGCAATCCACACTCAGCCACCTGCAATCACTCCCACAAAACCACACACAGCTCTAGAACTCCTTGTTTTTTAACTCCACTTAATAAGAAGCCACTTAGTAGAGCAAGCCTCAGGAAGAGCAGGCTCTGAAGAGTGTAAGTGGGTCAATTTATAGCACCTGGTTGCCCCGGGCACTCGCCTTAATTAAGCAGAGAAAAAAAAAAAGGGATTTTAAATAGCAGTACTAGAATACAAACACTTAACTTGCAATGATCTCTGCTGCAATCCACACTCAGCCACCTGCAATCACTCCCACAAAACCACACACAGCTCTAGAACTCCTTGTTTTTTAACTCCACTTAATAAGAAGCCACTTAGTAGAGCAAGCCTCAGGAAGAGCAGGCTCTGAAGAGTGTAAGTGGGTCAATTTATAGCACCTGGTTGCCCCGGGCACTCGCCTTAGTTAAGCAGAGAAAAAAAAAAAGGGATTTTAAATAGCAGTACTAGAATACAAACACTTAACTTGCAATGATCTCTGCTGCAATCCACACTCAGCCACCTGCAATCACTCCCACAAAACCACACACAGCTCTAGAACTCCTTGTTTTTTAACTCCACTTAATAAGAAGCCACTTAGTAGAGCAAGCCTCAGGAAGAGCAGGCTCTGAAGAGTGTAAGTGGGTCAATTTATAGCACCTGGTTGCCCCGGGCACTCGCCTTAATTAAGCAGAGAAAAAAAAAAAGGGATTTTAAATAGCAGTACTAGAATACAAACACTTAACTTGCAATGATCTCTGCTGCAATCCACACTCAGCCACCTGCAATCACTCCCACAAAACCACACACAGCTCTAGAACTCCTTGTTTTTTAACTCCACTTAATAAGAAGCCACTTAGTAGAGCAAGCCTCAGGAAGAGCAGGCTCTGAAGAGTGTAAGTGGGTCAATTTATAGCACCTGGTTGCCCCGGGCACTCGCCTTAGTTAAGCAGAGAAAAAAAAAAAGGGATTTTAAATAGCAGTACTAGAATACAAACACTTAACTTGCAATGATCTCTGCTGCAATCCACACTCAGCCACCTGCAATCACTCCCACAAAACCACACACAGCTCTAGAACTCCTTGTTTTTTAACTCCACTTAATAAGAAGCCACTTAGTAGAGCAAGCCTCAGGAAGAGCAGGCTCTGAAGAGTGTAAGTGGGTCAATTTATAGCACCTGGTTGCCCCGGGCACTCGCCTTAATTAAGCAGAGAAAAGAAAAAAAAAAGGGATTTTAAATAGCAGTACTAGAATACAAACACTTAACTTGCAATGATCTCTGCTGCAATCCACACTCAGCCACCTGCAATCACTCCCACAAAACCACACACAGCTCTAGAACTCCTTGTTTTTTAACTCCACTTAATAAGAAGCCACTTAGTAGAGCAAGCCTCAGGAAGAGCAGGCTCTGAAGAGTGTAAGTGGGTCAATTTATAGCACCTGGTTGCCCCGGGCACTCGCCTTAATTAAGCAGAGAAAAAAAAAAAAAGGGATTTTAAATAGCAGTACTAGAATACAAACACTTAACTTGCAATGATCTCTGCTGCAATCCACACTCAGCCACCTGCAATCACTCCCACAAAACCACACACAGCTCTAGAACTCCTTGTTTTTTAACTCCACTTAATAAGAAGCCACTTAGTAGAGCAAGCCTCAGGAAGAGCAGGCTCTGAAGAGTGTAAGTGGGTCAATTTATAGCACCTGGTTGCCCCGGGCACTCGCCTTAATTAAGCAGAGAAAAAAAAAAAAAAGGGATTTTAAATAGCAGTACTAGAATACAAACACTTAACTTGCAATGATCTCTGCTGCAATCCACACTCAGCCACCTGCAATCACTCCCACAAAACCACACACAGCTCTAGAACTCCTTGTTTTTTAACTCCACTTAATAAGAAGCCACTTAGTAGAGCAAGCCTCAGGAAGAGCAGGCTCTGAAGAGTGTAAGTGGGTCAATTTATAGCACCTGGTTGCCCCGGGCACTCGCCTTAATTAAGCAGAGAAAAAAAAAAAAGGGATTTTAAATAGCAGTACTAGAATACAAACACTTAACTTGCAATGATCTCTGCTGCAATCCACACTCAGCCACCTGCAATCACTCCCACAAAACCACACACAGCTCTAGAACTCCTTGTTTTTTAACTCCACTTAATAAGAAGCCACTTAGTAGAGCAAGCCTCAGGAAGAGCAACTAGAGACAACAAACGCACGTTCCTTTCATATATTGTTCTCTTAACAAATGCATCCACGCCAAGCCAATAAATCCATGTCTTGCACGGGGGCCCTAGCCAGCGTCCATACATTTGCCTAGAAAACACTGCTCCGCTGAACACATCAGTCTCCCCCGGCCCACAGCCCAGCGCATAGCACATGGACCATTCGCCGACGGAGACCTCTGCTCCCGGCAGCTGTGTCTTCACATACACAAGAATATATCCACTCCAATGGTTTACCCTGACACTGAGAGACATGATGACAATACACAATATATTAAAAACACATCCTAATAAAATTTCCACAACATAAGGTGAAGTAGATGGTTGGGAGTTAAAGGGTCCACACTGGTTGAGTCATTGATATTATCAACTGTAAGTGGACGACTGTTAACAATAGACATTACTTCATAGAATTGGGTCCTAAGTGAAGCATCATATATTCTTCCAGCGTTCTTTTTCAACACTGAACTTAACACATTTCTCACGGTTCTGATTTGTTTTTCCCAAACTCCTCCTGTATGGCTTGCACGTGGAGCATTCATATGAAAATCATACTGTTTCTCTAACAAATACTCAGTTACTTTTTCTTTATTGATCTCTTTTAGAGCTTTCGTCAATTCATTCTTTGCTCCGACAAAATTTGATCCTTGGTCAGATCTAAGCTCTCTGACGGTACCTCTAATGGCTATGAAACATCTCAAGGCGTTGATGAATGCATCAGTTGACTTATCTTCTAACATTTTCAGGTGAGTTGCTCTGGAGCTTAGTCATGTAAATATTAGTACATATCTTTTGTTCTGTTCTGTTTGCTGATGAATGGACCAAAACAATCCATTCCGCTATAATGAAATGGTGGTGATGGGTTTACGTGATCTGCCGGTAAATCTGCCATTCTTTGTTCTTCTGTAGGTCTACGTGCCTTTCTACAGACTACACATTTACTTATATACTTTTCTATAACTTTGCTTCCTTTCACAATCCAGTAACCACCTTCTCTCAAACAGCTTGGGGTAAAGTTTCTTCCTTGATGCAAGGATATTGTCGGTGGGTAATAATTCAATTAAGAATTATTAATTATGGTCATAAAAATTATTAATCATAAAAAAATAAAATTTATAAAATTTGTCATAAATTCTTAAAATCATGACCTGGTGAATTGTAGACAACCTAATTGATACAATTCACATCTGAGTCCGACTATTTCCTCAGATAAATAAGTTCTTTTTGACGTGAGATGATGTTAATGATAAAATGTAGTTCTGCATTATACAATAATACATAGGTATTATAAAAATATGCAGATTTATTGGTTACACGGTTATAAACATATATAAGTAATAAACACAATGATACATGCAAATGAATATATATAGCGTTAATATAAAGCATTACAAGCTTAACAATACATGTGAGTGGAAATAACTCGTCACATTATAACAAAGCTATTATTAGGTTAGGATATCAAAATATGAACATAAGTTATATACATTACTTCTGTTCAGAGAAAACCTCATGATATCAGGATGGGAATGTCTAATCCTAGACATCAATATAGAATGATAAATACATTCTGCCCCCCTCTAACCAACTACACATCACATGACCTCAAGATGGGCAAATCCATCCAAGGATATAACTTAGAAGAGATAACCATATCCTTCCGCCCCATCCTGGACTATTTTCACATACATGACTTTGGTAAGACTATTAAGACAAATAACAGGGATCTAGGATTTTGCTAGTCCATATCTTAAATGGGAAGGATTTGATATAAGTCCTTCCTGTGGGAATCCATCACTTAGCTTGGCGAAGAATGTTCTATTAATATATATATATAAGCAATTATTTAATGCTTTGCTAGATTATGAGTCCAGATTCTTCTGCAGGTAGAATGAAGCCTCACAATATCCTAAAACTACATCTCAATATGGAGATGATCAATTAATTTAATTATTTATTTATTCGCCAATCTAGATGGTATAATTTCACCCACACTATCAAATTAGTCTTAATAAAATGAAATATCATTTTCTGTGTCTCTTACCAAGTCCTAGTAGGAATCTCACTTCTGCTCCTAGGAAAGCTGGGTGGTCCATCATAGCACATCTCACCATGGCTTTCATCTTGATAGACCTCAACTTCTCCTCTCCTTCCTCCTTTCTTTCTCACTTTCTCTTACCTTCCCTCTATGGCTTATGATCCCAAACTTATCAGTTAGACACACCTTCCTAGTTTGGGAACTTTCCAATCATTGTCGGATGAGCGTGATCATTGATAAAAATGTGACATCATAACCCTACCCAGAATGCACTTTTGCTACTGTTGTAATGTCACCTACTGATACATAGGTGGCACTGCTGTATAAGCTATCTGCATCATAGTATAAAGGGTTAACTTATATAAGTCTGAATATACATTTTGACCTTAGAAGCTTTAATTCAAAGCCATAGGGATTAATTCTGACACTTGTAGCAATTAGAGACAGACCTCTAGGCGTCTCTTTTGAATGTTTTTCACACTTAATTTATGGATCGTAAATGGCTTGTTTTCTCAGAGATATCAGTACCTCCTGTCATACCAAAGATGTGATTAATTGTTACAAAACACACATCTTCACAGACTCTCTTCTAATGAGAAATATATACAATATACTGGATACATGTTGTCTTCGTAACATATAACAATATAATATAAACAAATATATATATATGTCCTACTGATTGTCTTATGCTAAGGACTAACTAAGGCTCATTAAATGAATAGATACATATTATATATTTTGCTTCATTAATAAATGCCTAATTGTATAGGTAATTATCACCAGCTGCACAGAGCTTATCTTTATCGCCCGTCATAAATTTAAAAGTAGACAAGGAGGCATCTTCTCAGACTGATACATTCATGAGAAGAATAACACTGAAGAGTATAAACCTTTGTGTGACCTTAATTTGGCCTACTCAAGACATACAAAATTGTAACTATAGTCGAGCATGGCTCTTAAAGGCAATGAACATCTATCTTGACAATAATGAATTGGATATGAATGTATTTACCTATGAAAATGCACAACAATATGTTGTGGTGGTGATCAATAATCAATCTTCCGAAGGTCGAATTTTTGGGTAGAATTGCTGGAATTGCTTCACTCTGCTAGGTAACAATGCATTTCCAGTCTCCCTCCCACCTTCAGTATACCATCCTGCAGAACAAGATTAAGCTTGTACATCGGGTGGTTGTGTGGAAGCCTTTTAGGTTCTTGACTAAGTCTCTTTAACTCTTCACTGTAGAATCTTTGTTGAATGAGTCTAAAGACTGTTTCTTCAGCTTTCATTCTTTCTTCTAAATTCAACATTTCCTTCTTTTTTCTGATTCCCTTTGCCAAAAGTTGAATTCGAGCTACTATGTTTACGACTGTATTCCATTTTGAACATCTGGCTAGTCTTTCAAGTATGTCATCCTACACTTGGCAGCAGTGCTCAATGTTTGTACAACTTTTACTTCTGGATCACCCATAGACAATTCTGTGTAACCTTTACTGGGCGTGATTTCCTTTTCCCAAAGGAACTGGACCGGGGAACCAGTTAGAATTTTTCAATTCTGTTACATTCAGGCCTCTTGAAGTCTCTTGGGTTCTACTTTGTGTCAATGTGATGCCAATGTTCTGGATTTGTTATTTCCCGAATGTTCTCAACTCTGTTGGCGACAAAGATATGGAATCTTCGAGCTTCGTTGTTTATGTATCCTAGGACAACTTGTGAGTCTGTCCAAAAATATTCTTCATCTATTTTGAATTCCAATTCTTCTCTCAAAAACTTGCTTACTGATGCTGAAACAACGGCTGCTGTCAGTTTAAGTCTTGGTATTGTCTGAATACTGGTAGGTGCAACTCTGGCTTTCCCCATAAGCAGGGCACAGTGTATCTTTTCTTCTCCTATTACTCTAATGTAGGAGCACTGACCATAACTACTGGCATCTGAAAAGTGAAGAAGTTCTATTTTCTTGTACTTTCCGAAATCATGAGGTACAAAACATCTGGGTATCCAAACTTCTCTCAAGTTTTGCAAGTCTCTTATCCAACTCTCCCACCTTGGCCTCAAATTTCCAGGTATGGGCTCATCCCATCCCAACTTCTGTCTGCATAATTCTTGCAGTATTTCTTTTGCTCTAAGGATTACTGGAGCCAAGAATCCCAATGGATCAAATATAGAAGCCACTGCGGAAAGAATGGTTCATCTAGTTCTCTTCAATAGATACTTCAAAGAAGAACTTGTCGTTCTCTATATTCCATCCCAATGCAAGTACATTCTGAACTGGAAGATGATCATAATTGAGATCTATATTCTTCATTGTTGGTGCTCGTTCAGAGTCACTGATGGATTCCAGTACCTCTCTGTTGTTTGAGATGAATTTGTGAAGGCGCCGGTTTCCTCTTGCGCATAACTCTTGGCTCTCTTTCACTAGTTTGATTGCAGATTCTGTGGACTCTAGACTTATGAGACCATCTGTCAGGAATATGGATTAATATTTACTGTCAGCCATGTCCTCACACCCACCCAACTCCACAGGAGGGCCCTGCTTCAAAGCCGCAGCCAGATAGCAGAAAACTCCTAGCAGGCCACATTTGGTTACATTTCACACCTCCATTCAGACAGCATGGATCCTGAAGGAAAACCTCCCTGCATGGGGTCTAAGCCATTCCCCAGTTCAATCACTTTCCCACAGACATGTTGGCACCGACATTTCATAAGGAATCCATCCCAGGCATAATTCGGTCATCTTTTTGCGATCCTGGGGAAAAGCCAAACATCCACGTGGTCCTGGCTTGATGCTAGGATGCCAGGGAAGGGAGATATACATATCTCCCCACAGAAACCAAATAGCAGCACCCTGTTTGGACTCTAGTTGTAGCCGTAACCCAGGCAGATCCGTTGGTCCCAGAACCATCTCCCTGTGACTTTCTGGCCTGGAGCTATGAACCCTAAAAGATTTTGTGGGTCATTTGCGGCCAGTCCAGCAGAGGGGGGCGGTGGACCCCTCCCAAAGGCCGGGAGGGGAGGGACCAGCTACAGGTTAAAAGGCTTATGCCAGCAAGCGGGCGTGTCTTTTTCTGAAAGGGGGTCACATTTTGAAAATGTGTTTGGAGAGACCTGGAAACCAGCTGACATCACTGCCCTCCATGTGAATACAGCAAAGGAACATTCATCTACCTGGTAACTGACTTGTGCTCTGTGTAATCCTGTGTGTACCATATTACCTGTATTTGTAACCTCAGACCACTGTATATATTCTGTGTGTATAGTGTTATATCTAGTGTGCCCTTAAGGCGATTAAATATATAATTTAATCTTGTGCTGTCTGTATCTCGAACACGAATCCCCACGTCCGTGTTTCGGCCTAGTTATAAGCTAACGCGGGTTGGTTTCTCACCCTATATAATCCCTTTAGCGGACCGGGCTTATATTAAACGAGAAGCTGGTGGCAGATTACCTGGGCTGAGACAGCGCTGTTTTCACTGTTTTGTGCCCATGTGGATAGGAGGTGTCTGTGTAAACTGTACCAAGCTCCTCCAGGAGGGTGTAATGTCACGTCTTGGTAACCAGGGACCATACCGCATCTTGTGAGCTCGACGTAGTTGACGTCAAGCAGGCACGAGGGGTGGTATCCATCACATATTTGTCAGCAAAGTGGGATTGAGATACTAGTGTGTGTGAGTGTGAGACCTATACTCCCAGACACTAAAGACTACCAGCTGTAGCTTTTGTCGCTGGAGTCTTAAGATCAGCTCAACACTAGACAGTCTGAGTGCAAATACAATAAGGTGTGTGTGTGCATCAGGTTGCAGTCTGTGTCAGTGACCATCCGTGGCAATGATAGCCAGTTACACACAAAGCAAGGCTAAGGAGATGGCCGAGGCTATAAATGATGGCGGGGAGGACGCAGTCCAGATAGGGGGCCGAGAGGAGGTGGAAGGCAACTTTATTCAAGGCGAGGGGGAGCACAGCCAAAGCTCACTAAGAAGCCAGTTGCCGGAGGTGAGGTCCGCGGTGGGCCTCACTCCACCTGCCTATCCCCCCAGCATGGCAGGCTCGGCTGCTATCCTACAAGGTGCCCTAGACCGTCTCCTGGCCGGAGACCAGGCAGCTTCTGAGCTCCTCCTGGCGGCTGCAGGGCCTCGCGAGCAAGCAGAGGCTGCAGAGCGTCGTAAGCAAGCAGAAGCTGCAGAGCACCAGCTACAAGTGCTCCAGCTCCAACTCCAGCAGCCCTCTCCAGCCCAATGTAAGTCTCCAGAGATCCGGATTCCCAAACTGCGGGCAGAGGACTTTCCCCTACTGGAAAAAAATGGGGACCTGGACACCTTTTTGTTGGCATTTGAGGCGGCCTGCCATCAGTGCCAGCTGCCAGAGGACCAGTGGGTCAGATTCCTCATGCCACGTCTCAGGGGAAAAGCCCTTGAAATCTTCGGGTACCTGCCCAGCGAGACCATCCTGAGCTATGAGGACATAAAGCAGGCGCTGGTAAGGCAGTGCAACCTGACTCCTGAGACATAGCGAAAAACACTGTAGTTTGCAGAGGCGTTCTAACCAGAGCTGGGCCGATCACATGCGGGCCCTGCTGAGAGCGGTCGACCAATGGACCACAGGATTGGAGCTCACCACCGTCCAGCAGCTGAAGGAGCTCATTGCCACAGAGCAGTTCTTGTGGAATTGCCCGGAGGACCCACAGCAGCACCTCCACGACCGGAAGCCAAAGGGGGCCTCCGTAACAGCTGCCCTGGCCAATGAATACACCAACAAGACTTCAGAGGCCCGGAGAGGGGGTAAAACGCACGCTGCACCTGCTACCCCTGCCCCTAGGCCCAAGTGGGCATCGGCCCCTGCTACACTTTCCACATCACTGCGGAACCCCCGACTTTGCCACCTGTATAGGCAGCCAGGACACTTCAAGGCTATGTGTCCCCAGTGCCCGAGGGACCCATCCCAGTCGCCGACCCAGAAACCGTCCACTGTGTTCTGTGTGGGTGGTCCCTTGACAATTTGCAACCGGTCACCGTGGGCCAGGCCATGGGAGATCCCTTGCCCGGGAGATCCCTTACTGTCTCCGGGATTGGAGGAGTAGAACCGGCACTGCCCGTCGCCAAGGTCTATTTGGACTGGGGCGTTGGTTGAGGAGTAAAGGTGGTGGGGGTATCCTCAAATATCCCTGCCAGTGTTTTGCTGGGGACAGACCTGGGGCGGCTTGTGTCTAAGTACATGGCCGCTGACACCCCAAGGTCCGATCCCCCAGAATGTGATGTCATGTCCACTCCTGTTGATACTGTTATTGTTTATTCCATGCCTGTTGATGGGGATGTGGGGGTGGGGGATGTAATGTGTGCCTCTCCCCTCAAGGGGGAGGGGGTCATTCACGCCAGCTGTGCTGAGGCCCAGGGTGTGGCCAGCAAGCATGCTGGGACCTGTTGTCCTCAGGTGTGGCTACTGAGGGGACAAGCAGGGGGCAGATAGCTGCGGAGGAGGAGGATTCATATGAGGTCAGGGCTGTCCCAGGAGAGATATGGCTCCCAGGTAAAGCCTCAGTGCAAGATTCCTCCACAACCAGGATGTCAGAGGGCCAGGTTAGTCCGTCTGGCCTGGCGACTTTATCGGAACCCAAGGGGAAGTAGGCACTACCAGCGGTTGCAGCGGCTATAGCTGCTGTCACGTGCAGTGGGAGTGCTGGGGCCATAGGGGCCCCTCAGGGGTTTGATGGCTTCCCCCCTTCCGACCAAGTGGCTGTTGAGTCAGATGGATGCCAGGAGACAGTTCCCGGGGACCTGACAGAGGACGTGGCAGTCTTGTCCATTCTGGCCACGTCCAGTCAGGGGTTTCAGGTGGCGTTAGTGGCTGATGCCAGCCTAAAAGCTCTCAAGGAGCAAGCAGCACTGCCTCCCTTGGACTCAGACCTCGAGCGGGTGGTCTGGGACCAAGGACAGCTGTTTTGGGTCACGGTCCAGCAGGGCTGACCGGAGGAGTGGCCTAGGGACCGGCAGTTAGTGGAACTGACAGGGGACGTGGCAGTCTCATCTATTCTGACCACTTCCCACCAGGGGTTTCAGGTGGCGTTAGGGGCTAGCGCCAGCTTGAAAGCTCTCATGGAGCAGGTGGCACGGCCTCCCTTGGACTCAGACATCCAGAGGGCTGTCTGGGACCAAGGATGGTTGTGCCAAGAAACGGTCCAACAGGGCTCACCAGAGGCGTGGCCTAGGGACCGACAATTCATGGTACATTATCCATTCAGGGCGGAGTTTTTGTGGATTGCGTACGAGATTCCGATGGCCAGATACCCAGGGTCTGGTAAGTCAGAGGCCTGGACGGAAGACATTGCCAACCCTGGGGTGTCGGTCATCGAGTGTGTCATGCGCTTCCAGGAAAAGGCGCAGGCCTTGTCGCGGTTGGTGCATGACAGTATGGGGCAGGCCCAGACCGTCCAGAAGCGGGGGTATGACCAGATGGCTTGTGAGAGGACCCACCAGGTGGATGCTGGTTCTCGTTCCTCAGGACAAGCTTCAGGCGGCCTGGGAGGGCCCGTACCTTGCGCACCAGGTCACCCTGGACCACACGCAGGGAAGGCAGAAGGTCTTCTCTGTGAACCTGATGCAGGCGCATCATGAGCGGGAGGCAGGTGCCCTCCAAGAATGCCGCCCCTTCCGGGAACTGTTCAACAACATGCCCGGAAGGACGGCGTCCACCGAGATGGAGTATGCCCCTGCCACTTCTAAGCGGATGGTCAAGCTGCTTAAGGGACTTGAAGGGTAAGCGGCCGCGTACCTGGAGGTCATTGCAATCTTCGGTCCTACATGGGAGGATCCCCGAGAGCATCTGGCGCAGATGCTCGGGCAGATCTGCCAGGCAGGCTTGACCCTTACGCCAGGAAAGTGCCAGCTGGGCATAAGCGAGGGGCCCCGGGCAGGCGGGGAAGCTTTGGGACTGGAGCCCGGGAGAGTGGATGCCAGCGCATCCTGCCTCACACTCCGGGACAAGCACCAGGTGATGTCGTTCCTGGGCACCGCCGGGTACTATAGGGGGTTTGCGCCCCACTATAGTAGCCTGCGAAGCCCCTGATGGACTGCACCAGGAAAAAGCTGCCCTCCGCAGTCAATTGGACAGATGACGGCGAGACGGCCTTCCAGGCGCTGAAGGATGCAGCTTCCCGGTACTAAAAGCAGCCAACTTCACGCGGCTGTTTATAGTACCGACTGATGCCAGTAATTGTGGCCTCAGTGTCAGGCTCAGTCCAGGTGACTCCATGGGTCAGGAACGAATGGGAGGTGGGTACGCGGGAGCCTGGCGCTCCAGCCGTAACACTTTGCCATTCGCCACCAGAGAGGGTGCAGATTGGCGCACGGGGAAACACAGGAATGTGCTTCCCCTAGCGCCCTCTAAAAGGGGGAGGTGTCAGGAATATGGATTAATATTTACTGTCAGCCATGTCCTCACACCCACCATTTGCTGAAAGATAGCAGAGGTTGTTATCTCCACAGGAGGGCCCTTCTTCAAAGCTGCAGCCAGATAGCAGAAAACTCCTAGCAGGCCACATTTGGTTACATTTCATACCTCCATTCAGACAGCACGGATCCTGCAGGAAAACCTCCCTGCAGGGGGTCTAAGCCATTCCCCAGTTCAATCACCTTCCCACAGACATGTTGGCACCGACATTTCATAAGGAATTATGAATCGTCAGTCCATCCCAGGCATAATTCAGTTATCTTTTTGCGATCCTGGGGCAAAGCCAAACATCCACATGGTCCTGGCTTGATGCTAGGATTCCAGGAAAGGGAGATATACATATCTCCCCCCAGAAACCAAATAGCGGCACCATGTTTGGACTCTAGTTGTAGCCAGAACCCAGGCGGATCCATTGGTCCCAGAACCATCTCCCTGTGACCTTCTGGCCTGGAGCTATAAACCCTAAAGTGTTTTGTGGGTCATTTGTGGCCAGCCCAGCAGAGGGGGGTGGACCCCTCACAAAGGCTGGGAGGCGAGGGACTGGCTACAGGTTAAAAGGCTTGTGCCAGCAAGCGGGCGTGTCTTTTTCTGAAAGGGGGTCACATCGTGCAAATGTGTTTGGAGAGACCTGGAAACCAGCTGACATCACTGCCCTCCATGTGAATACAGAAAAGGAACATTCATCTACCCGGTAACTGACTTGTGCTCTGTGTAATCCTGTGTGTACCATATTACCTGTATTTGTAACCTCAGACCACTGTATATATTCTGTGTGTATAGTGTTATATCTAGTGTGCCCTTAAGGTGATTAAATATATAATTTAATCTTGTGCTGTCTTGTATCTCGATCACGAATCCCCACATCCGTGATTCGTGCCTAGTTATAAGCTACCGCAGGTTGGTTTCTCACCCTATATAATCCTGTTAGCGAACCGGGCTTATATCAAACGAGAAGCTGGTGGCAGATTACCTGGGCTGAGACAGCACTGTTTTCACTGCGGCAGTGGAAAGGCTCTCTCAGCTTGTTGCCTTTCTGTGCCCGTGTGGACAGGAGGTGTCTGTGTAAACTGTACCAAGCTGACCTTACAAGTTCCTCCAGGAGGGCCTAACGTCACGTCTTGGTAACCAGGGACCATACCGCGTCTCGTGAGCTCGACGTAGTAGACGTCAAGCGGGTACAAGGGGTGATATCCGTCACACCATCATCTACATAAAAGATTTTCTTCTGAAAATTTGCTGCTGATGGGCAATTCTTTTCATTCTGATTGGTCAGGTACTTCATACCATAATTGGCGCAACCTGGTAACGATGCTGCTTCAAACAAGTGTACTTTTATTCTGTATTCTGCTGGCTCTGAATCTGTATCTCCGTCCTCCCACCATAGAAACCTCAGGAAGTCTTTATCTTCATTTTTCACATGAAACTCCAGGCAGAGTGTTTGTAAGATCTGGTCTTTTTAGTAGATGATCATTCAATGCAACACCATTGTACTTTGCTGAGCAAAGGCTTCGAGACAATTGTAGTCTATCAACAGTCCAACACCAAACTCCTTCAGCGGGGACATTTCATGAGATATGACAGATAGGTGCTCCCATTCATTGGCTGTTTCACAGGTAGGTATGCGATCTCGATCTAGAGGTATATCATCTTTTGTATAGGCTGGAGGTAGATCTAATGTGCAGTTTGAATGAAGTCCTCTAACTTTCAGTCCTTTGACTCTTTGACTGTTCACAAATGTGTCTCTCCCCGTCATTGTGGTGAGTTTGAGCTTCACTGGTTCTGTAGCCACTTGTAATTTTTTGCAGATTTCTTGATCAATGAAGGTTGTATCCAGTAGTGCATAGGCGTTTACCTTCTTGTTCCTTCTTTTTAAGGTTTGAAATGCACACTGGTACAACCATTGATGTGCCGTTGCTTTCTTCTTCGCTCATTTTGCAAGAGAATACCAATACTTTCTTTTCTTCCTCAGTATCTTTAGGTATTTAGGATTTATCTTTCTTTGGACGTTCTTCATGTAGTGGTGAAGGATGGCGTCCTTTTCAAATGCTGCATTAACATGGCCTTTTCTTAGACATCCGAAACACAGTTGGTTATTAAGTACAAACCTTTTCTTTTCATCTGGGAACTTCTCCTTCAATTGTTGGCACTTGTGTATGGAGTTGTTCTCTCCACAGAACATGCACTTGAAGGTAGTCTGGAGATTTGTCAGTTCTGTCTCTCTACTGATCCCAGTAGCGACTTTGAACTTGCTCTTGTAGGTATCTGGACCTTTAGCTGCTGTGTTGGTTGCAAAGCTTGTTGCTCTTGCACGTCTTATCTCTCTTGCAGTCCTTTCTAAGATGATGTTACTGTATTACATGCTATCTGTACTTCCTCATTGACGAACTCAGAGAACTCTTTAAAACTTGGGAAGTTCTTGCCTAGATCTAACTGTTCAGTCACATAGTGATTCCATCTAGAAGCCACTTCTTCAGATAGCTTAGTTAGCATCCTGTGGTTTTCTAGATAATTGTTCAGTATTTCTAGTTCTCGTACACGTGGGATGGCATTGCTGCATGCTTGCAGGAAGTCACCATACTTTTGATACTAGTTTGAAGTATTCTTTAGGACCTATTTTAAGCCAGTTATTCAGTTTCTCTCTGAAGGCTCTATGTACTAAGAAAGGATGACTATATCTTACATTCAATTTTTCCCAAGCTTGCTTGTAGGCTTCTTGTTTTCTATAGAAGTTACCTTCAAGAACTTCCTTGGCTTCTCCAACATATCTCAGAAGGTAGAATAACTTGTCAACTGGACTGAAGCAATGATGCTCAATGATCATTTTAAAACTTGCCTTCCACTCTATGAACTTCAGTACATCTCCTGAAAATACAGTAGCTTCCGGAACGGGAAGTCTAGCTAGGACTGTTCTCTGTGGTCTTGCTGGGACAATGGTTGTAACATTCTCCTGAGCATTGCCAGGGCATCTAGGAATAGAATCATCCTATTTTCCCAATTACTTCTGAATTAGGTGAGTCCTTTTCTTCATCTTTTCTGGTAGAGATAGAGGGTAACTCCACACACCTTTTTCCTAACACTGGACAATGCCTCTCTTTGTCTTTCTGAGCAGGGATGGAAGGATAATGACTTATTTCCTCACTAAGTGCTGGAGATTTCCTACCTTTCTCTTTTGAGTATGTAGGAAAGTAGGAGTCTGCTTCTTCACTTAGTACAGATTTGAACCTATGACTACTCTGATTCATATCCTCTTTGTGTGCACTAAGTCTGGCTTCTATGATCTTAACTTCTTTTTGCCTTTCCAGACTTCTTTTAGCTGAAGTATTTGAGGACTCTGATTTATGGGTGGCACTTCTGCTAGCAAAGAAAGTCACACTTGAGATTGTGGTATCACCTAAGGACCTAGCATAGTCTCTCATAAAAAGCTCATTCATTCTACTTCTTGCTTTAACTTCATCATAGTTTTCTGCAGATGATAGTTCTCTCATGACCTTTACCAAATCTTTAGTGACTGCGGTACATGTATGTGTCCATGTTCCTTACAATATCCTGGGAAGGTGTCGTAAATGACCGCAGGTTGACATATGCTGCCATAAGCTCTGATTCAGATTCTTCTACCGTTTCTACCATATCCCTTTTATATTTTCTTGCTTTCGCTTTTTACGAATGTCTTTAATATATAATTTCCATTTATCATGCATTCTTGCGAACTTTTTTCCTTTCAGTGCTGCTTCTTGCTCCAAATTTTCCAGCATCTTTGGGGTCGGTTTTCTAGCACGTGATGAACGTCTTAGTTCATCTGCTTGGCCTATATTTGTTTGAGGCAAGACTAATGCTATATCAGACTCTTCTATCTCAGACAGGTTCCCTTGCTCTTCAACTTCAACTCTATCTATCTTTGTATCTTCTAACAGTGGCATGGTAATACTAGGCTCAGACATTTAACTTTAACTGCAATACTGACAAATGCAGAAATAAATTACTTTCACTTTAAATACAACAGTGATAAATGCAGGCAAATAATGACTTTCACTTTAAATGCTTTAGAGTCTGTTTACTACAAACTGTCCTTTGTTTTATTTAAAGTCTCTTATTTCTGAACACAAAAATGTCTCTTTATGCCAAAGCTTATATGCAATGATAAGTTATAAAAGGAAAGCTCTGACCTTATTCTGAAGAGCAGGACACTGCGATCTGAAGGTTGCTGAAAAAAATGTCTGTCTTAAAGGAGATTTGTCTTTTCTTGATGTGATGCGGTGCTCTGCACTGACTTGCGATGCTCTGTGCAGACTTGCGATGCTTTGTGATGACTTGCGATGATCTGTGATGACTTGCGATGCGCTGGCTTGGATACGCTGCTGCAAGCTTTGGACCTAGTGGCGAGAAACTAGCTGACTGTAGTACGTGGTCTCTCCGCGGATAGCGGTGCAGGCACTCTAGCTCTGGACTTTATCCTCCCACCATGCGTCTCTTTCTCTCTCTAGGGATCACAGGAGGGTTGGCACTCTTTCTCTGACTATTTTGCCTTTGCCGTTCTGCCTTTTTAAGAGTCGGCTGCAGTTTGACTAATGCACACGTTCTATGGCCTTTATGGTAGCTCCGCTGAGATGTCTTTGCTTGCTCACTCAGGGAACAGTTGCTGCACGGCGGTATATGCTGACGCTCCGCTGCTCTAATGCGCTCTTTACTGTGCAAGTTACGGAGCACTATTGCTTTGCCCTCTGAGGGCAATAGTTCAACTGTGGCAGGCACAGCACTATGAAGTGCCTTTTGCACTGTGGCATTAGAAGAATTTTGATATCACTGACTTTTAGTCTAACCCGACTGTCTATTACTCTGTAATTCCTCTAGCTCCGTTCTATGGAAACAGCAGGTTTAAAGAGCACACCAAGAGCGTAGTGGCATGACATGAGGACGTGCTGCGGTCCCTCCCACCCTTCCCCTCCCACCTGTCTCTCCGCGCCTGACCGCCTCTGCTAGCTCCATGTCGGTGTCCCACTGCTCTGTCCTCGGCTGGATGTGAGGAACCCTGGCTGAATCGGAGGGAGACCGGATATATGTGACTGGGACGGCAGAGTTTTGAGTGGAGGTGTCGATGCTGGCTTGCACCTTGTGGTGGAGTCTGTCCGGCGTCCGCTGAGTCTTCCTGAGCCTGCTCCTCCTGCACTCTTCTGTGCTTCCTGGACCTGGCGGGACGGCTGAGACACAGTGGAGAGTACATGAGCACATGTGCTGGTAGCGGCGTCTTGCGGCGACTGACATCGAGGACCTGCGCTTAATGTCCTGGCTGGTCTGCTGTATGTGAGTAACCTTTGTGGTCCTGGCTGGTCTGCTGCACGTGAGTAACCTGTGGGGTGACTCTGATGAATTCTGATGAATCAGCACTTTAAAGTAATCAGAAACTAACAAAATTAACATTGCTAATACTGGTCAATACTTGCCATCACCTGTGGACTTGCTGGTATATACCTAGCCCTTGCTAGGTGCGGTGCTTGGGCTGTTTTCCCTATCCATATTTATGAACATCAGTTGGTTTACCTGGTGATATCTGGGGATATAATTTATAGGAAGGAAGGATGACCCCTATGAAACTACGTCCCGGTATTCCTGGTTGAGAAACAGCGCCGGCAATTAAAACAACTAAAAGCAGCTAACATTTGTGGCTTCAATCCCTTGGTTGATAAGTCTGTGTCTGTGTCTTGATCTGATTAATTTCGATACTTTGATCAACTGTGTATTCTAGCAGGACTCTAATAATAATGTAAATTTACTAACATTTATTGTCACTCGCTAGTATACTCTTCTGGCTGTGGGACTCTCTGTGTATTCATTACATTCTGGACTGCCATATTATCTGTTATTATTTGTTGTCATTCTGGACTTCCTTTCCTGTCCTGGTCCGGACAAAGAGGCTCTTGTTCCACGCAGACTTTGCATTGTTTCCCCTGTGGTAGCAGGGACGTTGATGAAAACGGGAGACCTGGAGAATGTCCACGATATATTGAGTCTGTGACAGGAATGGAGTTGGAGCGGTTTATGAGAGGCTCCCTAAGCCCTAATATATTGGAATCTACTCTTAAGCCCTGAAAAAATTGCTATTTGCTTTTTTTCCTTTCTGCTACTTTTTCCATTTTAATATTGCTAATACATTATCTTGTATAGATAATGCCAGCAAAGGTTCTAGGTAGGAAGTCCTTGGGTGCAAGCGGAGGTAGTCCAGTCTCAAAAATGGATACATTTTTGAAATCACCGCAATATAAGGACTAACCAGAAGTGCAACAAGGAGAATAAGGCTGATTCAATAGTTCCATCAAATATAGAGGGGATAGGTGAGGCAGTAGAGGGAAGGAGAGATAAGGCCATAGTAACAGAAGAGCGGATAGATATAGTGGATAAGAAGTTAACAGATATCCTGAAGGCGGTTCAAGTACTGAACTAAGCATTGGGAGATCTGTCCGTTAAAATCTCCACAGTTCAAACGGATTTATCCTTAATTAACCCCTTAAGGACTCAGCCCTATTTCACCTTAAGGATTTGGCCATTTTTTGAATATCTGACCAGTGACACTTTATGTGTGAATAACTTTAAAACGCCTTTACTTACCCAGGCCGTTCTAAGAATGTTTTTTCGTCACATATTGTACTTCATGACACTGCTAAAATTGGCTCAAAAAAGTTAATTGTTTTGCTTAAAAAATACCAAATTTACCAAAAATTGGGAAAAATTTGTAAATTTCAAAGTTTCAGTTTCTCTACTTCTGTAATACATATTAATACCCCCCAAAATTGTGATGACTTTACATTCCCCATATGTCTACTTCATGTTTGTATAATTTTGGGAATGCCATTTTATTTTTTGGGGATGTTACATAGCTTAGAAGTTTAGAAGCAGTTTTCTGAAATTTTCCAAATCCCACTTTTTATGGACCAGTCCAGGTCTGAAGTCACTTTGTGAGGCTTACGTAATAGAAACCACCCAAAAATGACCCCATTTTAGAAACTACACCCCTCAAGGTATTCAAAACTGATTTTACAAACTTTGTTAACCCTTAAGGTCTTCCACAAGAGTTCATGGCAAATGGACATAAAATTTAAGAATTTAGATTTTTTTTTAAATTTGCCAATATAATAATTTTTTTCCAGGAACAAAGCAAGGGTTAACTGCCAAACAAAACACAATATGGGTTGCTCTGATTCTGTAGTTTGCAGAAACACCCCATATGTGGTCCGAAACGACTGTTTGGCCAAACGGGAGGACATAGAAGGAGGGGAACGCCATATGGTTTTTGCAAGGCAGATTTTGCAGGACTGGTTTTGTTTATACCATGTCCCATTTCAAGCCCCCCGTTGCACCCCTAGAATAGAAATTCCAAAAAAGTGACTCCATCTAAGAAAGTACACCCCTCAAGGTATTCAAAACTGGGTTTACAAACTTTGTTAACCCTTTAGATGTTCCACAAGAGTTAATGGCAGATGGAGAAACAATTTTGGAATTTCTATTTTTTGGAAAATTTTCCATTTTAATCCATTTTTTCCAGTAATAAAGTAAGGGTTAACTGCCAAACAAAACTCAATATGGGTTGCCCTGATTCTGTAGTTTGCAGAAACACCCCATATGTGGTCCTAAACTACTGTTTGGCTAAACGGGAGGACATAGAAGGAGGGGAACGCCATATGGGTTTTGGAAGGCAGATTTTGCAGGACTGGTTTTGTTTATACCATGTCCCATTTCAAGCCCCCCGTTGCATCCCCCGTTGAATAGAAATTCCAAAAAAGTGACTCCATTTAAAAAAGTACACCCCTCAAGGTATTCAAAACTGGGTTTACAAACTTTGTTATAACTTTAGGTGTTCCACAAGAGTTAATGGCAGATGGAGAAACAATTTAGGAATTTCTATTTTTTGGAAAATTTTCTGTTTTAACCCTTACTTTATTACTGGAAAAAATGGGTTAACAGCCAAACAAAACTCAATATGAGCTGCCCTGATTCTGTAGTTTGCAGAAACACCCCATATGTGGTCGTAAACTACTATTTGGCTAAACGGCAGGACATAGAAGGAGGGGAACGCCATATGGTTTTTGGAAGGCAGATTTTGCTGTACTGGTTTATTTACACCATGTACCCTTTCAAGCCCTCTGCTGCACCCCTAGAGTAGAAACTCCATAAAAGTGACCCCGTCTAGGAAACTACGGGATAAGGTGGTTGTTGTTTTGGGACTATTTTAGGGTAAATATGATCTTTGGTTGCTCTATATTACACTTTTTTGATGCAAGGTAACAATAAATTTAAATTCTAAAATTGTTTCTACATTCGCCATTAAGTTTTGTGGAACACCTAAAGGGTTAACAAAGTTTGTAAAGTAACTTTTTGAATACCTTGAGGGGTGTCGTTTCTTAGATGGGGTCACTTTTTTGGAGTTTCTAGTCTAGGCTACATCAGGGGGGCTTCTGATGGGACATGGTGTAAATAAACCAGTCCATCAAAATCTGCCTTCCAGAAACCATATGACGTTCCCTTCGTTCTATGCCCTGCCGTGTGGCTATATAGCCATTTACGACCACATATGGGGTGTTTTTGCAAACTACAGAATTTAGGGCAATAAATATTTAGTTTTGTTTGGCTGCTAACCCTTGCTTTATTACCGGAAAAAAAGGATTCAAATGGAAATTTTGCCAAAAAATGGGTGTTTTGGTACCGTTTTTATTTTATATTTTTAACGCTGTTCATCCGAGGGGTTTGGTCAAATGTTATTTTTATAGGGAAGATTCTTATGGATGCGGCGATACCTAATATGTCTACATTTTTAAATTTATTTCGATTTTACACTATATTATTATTTTAGGAACAAAAAAAAATTATTTTAGTATCTCCATAGCCTGGGAGCTACAGTTTTTTTTTTTTTGTTGGGCGACTATCTAATGTAGGGTCTCATTTTTTGCGGGATGAGATGACGGTTTTATTGGCACTAATTGGGGGTGCATATGACATTTTGATTGCTCGCTATTACACTTTCTGTGATGTAGGTGACAAAAAATGGCTTTTTTTTTTACACGTTTTTTTTTTTTTTAACACTGTTCACCCGGGGGGGTTGGGTTAAATGTTATTTTTATAGGGCAGATTCTTACGGACGCGGAGATACCTAATATATCTACTTTTTTAAATTTATTTAGATTCTACACTATATTATCATTTGAGGAACAAAATTTTTTATTTTTTTTGTTAAGCGACTATCTAATGTAGGGGCTCATTTTTGGCGGGATGAGATGGTGGTTTGATTGGCACTATTTGGGGGTGCATATGACTTTTTAATGGCTTGTTATTACACTTTTTGGGATCCAAGGTGACAATAAAAAAAAAAAAAATTGCATAGTTTTTATTAGATTTTTTTTACGGCGTTAATCGAGGTGCTAGTTTATGGGGTATTTTTATAGAGAAGATTTTTACGGACGTGGCGATGCCCAATATGTATGGCTCTCAGACTTTGGAGACACTAAGCAGGCATCCTCAAACTGCGGCCCTCCAGATGTTGTAAAACTACAATTCCCCCCGGGCCCTGCTGATAGCTGTAGGTTGTCTGGGCATGCTGGGAGTTATAGTTTTACAACATCTGGAGGGCCGCAATTTGAGGATGCCTGTACTAAAACTAATATTTTTTGGGAAAAAAAATTGTTTCCGTGTCTCCAAAGTCTGAGAGCCATAGTTTTTTATATTCTCTAGGGGACTGTTGGGGATTATAAAAATTTTGTACTCCATGGAAATGTGATACTCCCTGAAGCAATCGATAATGCAGAGGCCCGGATGATCGGGGCAAGTGTCACATTGAGTGGTGGTGTCCTTCCATATCCCCCTCTTGTGACACACTGCATCTTTTTTGGGTTCGTCCCTTCTTTCAAGTATCGGGGACCACACCTGGAAAATGTTGGCCAGGGACGATCTGGGCGCCTCCAATTCCCGAGGTACTCCGGCCTGCTCTTTCCCGGTCTGAAAAAATCAGGTCTCATAGAATTGGAGGAATGTCCCTGTGCTGCCAGCGCTTCGGGATAGTACAAAAGCGTTGTACAAGGCAACCTGTACCAAGTAGACCGCAACTTTTTTGTACCATGCCCGGGTTTTGTGCATGGCATTATATGGCTTGAGGACTTGATCAGAGAATCAACTCCTCCCATATACCGATTGTAGTCGACAATACAATTGGGCTTGAGAACCGTTGCCGCGGTACCTCGCACAGGGACAGGGGTGATGCTGTTACCGTGGATTGTAGACAGTATAAGGACATCCCTCTTGTCCTTATACCTGACCAGCAACAGGTTTCCACTGGTAAGGGCACGGGTCAAACCCCTGGGGATAGGTACCTGGAGGGGGTGGGCAGGGAGGCCGCGTTGATTTTTCCGCACGGTCCCACAAGTGGACGTGGATCTGGCGGCAAGGGACATGAACAAAGGAATGCTAGTATAAAAGTTATCCACGTACAAGTGGTAACCCTTATCTAACAGTGGGTGCATAAGGTCCCACACGAGTTTCCCGCTAACACCCAGAGTGGGGGGACATTCTGGGGGTTCAATACGGAAATCTCGCCCCTCGTACACACAAAATTTGTAAGTGTACCCTGAAGTACTCTCACAAATTTTGGACATTTTCACGCTATACCTCGCCCGCTTAGTGGGAATGTATTGGCGGAAACTGAGTCTCCCCTTGAAAGCAACGAGAGACTCATCAACCGTGACCTCCCCTTCCAGGTACGTAGGCCTGTGCAAATTTGGCCCCGAAGTGATTGATGACCGGCCGTATCTTATACAGACGGTCATAGGCAGGATCACCTTGGGGGGAACATGCTGCATTATTTGCATAATGCAAGCATTTCCGGGTGGCCTCAAACCGGGGGCGTGTCATGGCCATACTGTAGAGTGGGGTCTGGTAGAGGACGTCCCCACTCCAGTATTGCCGGACACTCGGTTTTTGCACTAGACCCATGTGCAGCACGAGGCCCCAAAACGTCCTCTTCTCAGCTGCACTGACCGGCGTCCAGCCACCGGGTCTAGCCAAAAAGGAGTCCGGGTGCTGAGCAATGAACTGTTGGAAGTACAGGTTCGTCTGCTCCACCATCAGATTCACAAATGGGTCACTGGAAAAAAAACGTAAAAAGTCCATTTCAGTGAAGCCCACTGTGGGAATCTGGATTCCTGGATTGCCAAAAAAATCCGGAATCTTGGGCTCAAAATTCACTGGGGGACACTATCTAAGTTCACCGATAGGGGGCTCCGGTGGGCTTATTTGTGGACCCCAACCACCAGAAACACTAAATCAGTTAAAAAAAATTTTGTTTGTTTTTTTCCCCTAACTAACTCTCCCTTCTATCCCTGCCTAATCATGCCTCTCCCTCACTGACCCTAACCTACCTGGAGGGTGATGGGTGCAGGAGGGTGATGGGTGCCGACGGGGGGGTCACAGGAGCTGGTGTAGAACGGTGCAGGAGCAGCAGCATGAAGAGGAGGGGAGAGAGGAGCGCCGGGAGTTTGAATCTCCCGTCTCTCTCCCCGCACCAATCAGCACCAAGGACAGCACCGCTGCCCCCAAATGCTCGGACTGTGATTGGTGGTGTGTAATCACACCACCGATCACCGTCCTTTTCCGGTTCATCGGGTCACCGGAGACCCGAATGGACCTGAAACGCAGCAAACTGCAGGTCTGAATTGACCTGTGGTTTGCTGCGATCGCCGATGCAGGGGGTCACATGACCCCCCCCGGCGTTGTGACAGGATGCCCGCTGAATGATTTCAGCGGACATCCTGTTCCTATTAACCCCCGCCGTGCCGCAATCTAGTTTTAAAGTTATGACGTACCGGTACGTCATGGGTCCTTAAGGACTCGGGAAACATGCCGTACCGGTACGTCATAAGTCCTTAAGGGGTTAAAGACGAGATGAATAAAGTACAAGAGAGAGTGAAAGACCTTCAGATGATCACTAAGGATCAAATGGAAGGTGGGATGGTTTGGGTGGGTCGATGGGGTCTCGGTGGTCGCTTTCTCTCTCCCCCCCCCCCTCTGCCTGTCGCTGCGGTGGGCGGTAGCTTTTCGTAAGAAAGTACATGAATAGAGTATTGTCATTGAATATACGTGGAATGGCCGAGAGGACCAAGCGGGTGGTCATATTTGATATAGTCGCGAGACATCTTCCAGCAATAGTATGTCTCTTAGAAACACATAGAATATTAACTATGTGAAAAGAAAATGGGCAAAATATGACTACCACGCTTGTTGTTCGGCATATTTCCGGGGTGTTAGTGTTTACGTTCATAGAGCTATGGATTATACCCCAATAGCTCATAGAACTGATAGAGAAGGTAGATTTGTCTTTTTGCATTGCTACTTAAATGGCATCGAATGTAATACGTGACAGATGCCGGATAAGTGCTGCCACCGTCCGGGGGGACGGCTGGGACAGGTGGGGGAGAGAGAGGGAGCGGCCAGTGGCGACGTTTATCGAGATGACCACCATTTGGGTGAATAAATAAATAAAAATAAAAAAAATAAAAAAAGAGCACACCAAATGCTTGAAATAACTTCTTTATTAACTTCAACTTTTCTTTATATATAACACTGCCACCTCCGCAGCAGATAGTCCATGTACAAAACACAAAGATATCATAAAATGGCGGTATGCATAAGATGGTGGTTTAACTGTTTAATCTTGTCATTCAACATAAAATGGCGGATATATTTCTCTCTTCAGTATTTGTACTGTCACTTTAAGTTATTTTAGCACTTTATGATCTCTCTGAGAGGTATATCTGAGACTTAACTGTTCTACTGGCTAAACTGGGTTTGCAGTTTGCAGTAACTATTTGCAGATTGGTTGAGTATGATCTGGTATGGTTGTATGCAATTTGGATTGCAATATGGAATTGGAATTTGGATTGTGAACTTTGTAGTTTGTAGCTTGCAATTTGAAGCTTGCAATTTGTATTTGCAATTTGATTTGCAATTGAATTTGGTGGAACTGTAAGTAAACACACATATAACTGGTTCAGTATACAGTTCTAATCACTATATTAACAGTAGGAACATTTTATAACTGTTTTAAATACCTATTTTGGCCTCCAGCAACTCCTGCTAGGGGGAATTCCGAACACAGGCTGTGTGAGAGGCTGGCTGTGATTGGTGAAAACTCTTGCTGTGTGAGAGGCTGGCTGTGATTGGTCTAGACTCCTGCCCAGCAACAACAGATTAACACTATGCTTTCTGTTGTTTCTGCTGTGTCACTGAGCTTACCTTACATTACAAAATGAATCTTAAAGGCATATTATCTTTTTCTGCTTCTGTGAACACAAAATATAACAGTTATATGACATCCAAAACAAGAAGTCACTGTAAATAACTCTTTTGTCTCTAACTCATAAACATAGAAACTGTATTAAGGTTATTGGCAGGTTTAGCTGTATACACATATAAGCTATACTAGCAACCTAGGACAGGTCTTAGCTGGCCAGCTGCACCCCCTACAATTAACATTGTTATGCCTAAAGTGGAGTGAACTATTCCGTAAAAAGTGTAATTGAAGAGTCCATGAATGAAGAAACCGCATTCTGTATATATCTGTTGAAAGTCCGGAGAGTTCTACATAGAACATAATAGTGTATAGATATGAGAAAAAAATTATTACTAACACTTTTTTTAGTTAGAATTTTAAAAGATGTGAAGGCTGAAAAACAGATTAGGAGTGTTAGAGCGATTTTATATATTTTTTTTTTATAACTTTTACTCTTAAGTTCTGGTAAAAATGTCAGAATGACCTTGTAAAATTAAAATCTAGTTTCCCATGAATGAACTTCCTGGTTCTCTGCATGCTGCTGAACCTCAAAAAGCTGCATCTTGTAGAAACAGCAATATCCACAATAACAATAATGTAAGAAAATGTAATTTCATTTTTATTAGATCACAAAAAGTAGAACAGACATAACATGAGCAGAGACATATTCATGATGTACCAAGGGGATATCTGGGCTGTATTTTTATACTGAGAGGTAACTATAACAATCATAGAAATGAAGTTAAAAATATATATATTTAAATATATATATATATATATATATATATATACAGTACAGACCAAAAGTTTGGACAGACCAAAAGAGTTTTCTTTATTTTCATGACTATGAAAATTGTAGATTCACGCTAAAGGCATCAAAACTATGAATTAACACATGTGGAATTATATATATAACAAACAAGTGTGAAACAACTGAAAATATGTCATATTCTAGGTTCTTCAAAGTAGCCACCTTTTGCTTTGATTACTGCTTTGCACACTCTTGGCATTCTCTTGATGAGCTTCAAGAGGTAGTCCCCTGAAATGGTTTTCACTTCATAGGTGTGCCCTGTCAGGTTTAATAAGTGGGATTTCTTGCCTTATAAATGGGGTTGGGACCATCAGTTGCGTTGAGGAGAAGTCAGGTGGATACACAGCTGATAGTCCTACTGAATAGACTGTTAGAATTTGTATTATGGCAAGAAAAAAGCAGCTAAGTAAAGAAAAACTAGTGGCCATCATTACTTTAAGAAATGAAGGTCAGTCAGTCAGCCGAAAAATTGGGAAAACTTTGAAAGTAAGGGCTATTTGACCATGAAGGAGAGTGATGGGGTGCTGCGCCAGATGACCTGGCCTCCACAGTCACCGGACCTGAACCCAATCGAGATGGTTTGGGGTGAGCTGGACTGCAGAGTGAAGGCAAAAGGGCCAACAAGTGCTAAGCATCTCTGGGAACTCCTTCAAGACTGTTGGAAGGCCATTTCAGGGGACTACCTCTTGAAGCTCATCAAGAGAATGCCAAGAGTGTGCAAAGCAGTAATCAAAGCAAAAGGTGGCTACTTTGAAGAACCTAGAATATGACATTCACTTGTTTGTTATGTATATAATTCCACATGTGTTAATTCATAGTTTTGATGCCTTCATAGTCATGAAAATAAAGAAAACTCTTTGAATGAGAAGGTGTGTCCAAACTTTTGGTTTGTACTGTATATATATATATATATATATATATATACACGCGTTGCAGCGAGATAATGAGCACTAACCCCTACAAACAAATTGTGAGCATACATCGATTATAACAAAGTAACACACACAACCAGCAAAGCAAGATGTATACAGACCACTGCACCCCATTGACAGTGTTAGAGCAATGTTATATCTTCTAAACCTGACTCTTGTTAAAGTGAATGCAGGAAATAACCTAAAGTTTAAATCACATTTTTAGAATCTTTGGTGAGTTTTTTTAATTTAATCATATATACCAGGGGTCCTCAAACTACGGCCCGTGGGCCACATGCGGCCCGCCGAGGAATCTGATCCGGCCCGCCGGGTCTGTTTAACAGTTAGCATGCTCAGGGCCTGCGCACCTCTGCTCTCCTCCTCCTGCGCCCTGGCTCCCTCCCTCCGATGTCAGCTCTGCTCCGGCGGTACGTGACTGCTCACTGACGTCACTCGCCTGCTCCTCTCAGGTGACGCTGGCGCGTGACCTACAGTGAGTGAGTTAGCGCCGCCGCCGCCCGCCCGCTGTCTGCTTCTCATATCACCGCCCGGAGCAGAGAGAAGAAGCCTCAGGCTCAGGGACAGCTGTGGGTGCGTCAGTGTGGCACTTAACATTTTAATTAACAATTTAGTGTGTGGTGGGCATTTTTTACAATGAGGGGGGGGGGGGGGGGTGGCGGGGCCGATGCAGGGGACATAAAAATGGCGGCCACTTGTCTGTGGGGGACATGAAAATGGTGGCCACTGTGACAGTGGGAAAAAAAAAAAAAAAAAGCACTTAGCTGGGTTGGCATGCTCTCATTTCATACTCAAAGAGACTTGGATAACAAAATGCCAGTCTGCCTGTCAACAGGTCAGTCAGAGTGACACTTGGATAATGAAATATCAGGGTGCCAGTCAGAATCTGACCTATTGAAATGCAGACTTGCAGCCTGATATTTCATTATCCAAGTCTCTTTGGGAAACAATTAAGAGCATGCCAATCCAGCCAACTGCCAGTTTTCTTTCCATGGGGCAACCATGATAATAAAATAGCATCCTACTTATATACGCATTTCCTTTTAGGCCCGTTATATAGGGAGAACCCCGTCCGTTATATAGGGAGAACCCCGTCAGGGACTGATCTTGTCTTCATAGAAAAGACTGCAAGAGGTAAGTGTCCACGTGGGGGGGGGCAGAGGCCTGTAAGTGGGGGTTCTGGTTTGGAATGGCTATATAAGCAGGAAGATCCTATTTTAGTGTCATGGTTGTCCCATGGAAAGGATCTTCCTGCTTATATAGCCATTCCAAACCAGAACGTCAACTGAAGTGTAAAATAGATTACTGATTAAAGGGGTCTCCTTGATAGAAATACTAAGATTTGATAAGCGTTTCCTTTTCAGTGTTCGGATTTAGAACGTATCAATTTGGCCCGTTATATAGGGAGATATAACAGAACCCCATCAGGGACTGAGCTGGTCTGCATAGAAAAGCCTGCAAGAGATAACTGTCCACACTGCCCCCATTGTCCTATAGGTGCAGGTCCCACCGCTGGGACCCGCACTGATATAGAGAACAGAGCCCCGAAAGTGAAGGAGGGCGCACTGCGCATAAGCAGCCGCCGTCCATTCATTTCTATGGGGCTGCCGAAAATAGCCGAGCGCTGGCTCGGCTATTTCCACCAGCCTCATAGAAATGAATGGGAGCATGGGCAGTGCATGCGCAGTACACTCCCATTCACTTTCAGGGCTCCGTTCTCTATATAGGTGCGGGTCCCAGCAGTGGGACCTGC
Source organism: Bufo bufo (assembly GCF_905171765.1). Lineage (NCBI taxonomy): Eukaryota > Metazoa > Chordata > Amphibia > Anura > Bufonidae > Bufo > Bufo bufo. The sequence continues at coordinate 683,480,291 of NC_053389.1, read as the reverse complement.
ACCTAACGATATTCCCCTATTGTCCAAGATGGGAATACCCCTTTAAAAAATATAGTCCGGCCCTCCAATGGTCTGAGAGACAGTGAAGTGGCCCCCGGTTTAAAAAGTTTGAGGACCCCTGATATATACGTATATATAGATACAGTCCTGATCAAAAGTTTAAGACCACTTGAAAAATAGCAAAAAATCATATTTTACATTGTTGGATCTTAACAAGGTTCCAAGTAGACTTTCAACATGCGACAAGAAGAAATGAGAGTGAGCCAATTTTTTTTTTGAGCTTTCAGTTTAATGAAAACAACTAATAAACTGAAACAGGCTGTTTTTCAGCTGATCAAAAGTTTAGGACCACATGCCTTTAAAAGGCCAAATCTGTGCAAAGATGTGGATTCATTGTCATTTTCTGTCAGGTAGTCACACGTTGTGATGGCAAAGGCAAAAAAAACCTTTTTGAACATGCAGCCCCATAACCATCAGACGGCATTTGAGACTGAAGGGCTTCAAAAACAAAAAACGTCTTCAAAGACCTCGTCTCCTTGAACGCCACAGAACTGCTCGTTTGGACTTTGCAAGAGAGCACCAAACATGGGACATTCAAAGGTGGAAGAAAGTTTTATTCTCTGATGAGAAAAAATGTAACCTTGATGGTCCTGATGGTTTTCAACGTTACTGGCATGACAAGCAGATCCCACCTGAGATGTTTTCTACGCGCCACAGTGGAGGGGGCGCCATAATGGTCTGGGGTGCTTTTTCCTTCAGTGGAACAATGGAGCTTCAGCAAGTGCAGGGGCGTCAAATGGCCGCTGGCTATGTCCAGATGTTGCAGAGAGCATTCCTTATGACTGAGGGCCCTCGTCTATGTGGTAACGACTGGGTTTTTAAACAGGACAAGGGACTTCTTCCAGGAGAATAACATCACTCTTTTGGCCCATCCTGTGTGTTCTCCTGATCTTAATCCAATTGAGAACCTTTGGGGATGGATGGCAAGGGAAGTTTACAAAAATGGACAACAGTTCCAGACAGTAGATGGCCTTCATGCGGCCGTCTTCACCACTTGGAGAAATGCTCCCACTCACCTCATGGAAACGCTTGCATCAAGCATGCCGAAAACAAATTTTTGAAGTGATAAACAATAACGGCGGAGCTACTCATTACTGAGTTCATGTTTGGAAGTTGGATTTCTGTTTTGGGGGGGTTTAGTTTTTTTTTGGAGGTGTGGTCCTAAATTTTTGATCAGCTGAAAAACAGCCTGTTTCAGTTTATTCGTTGTTTTCATTAAATTGAATGCTCAAAAAAATGTTTTGTCTCACTCCCATTTCTTCTTGTTGCATGTTGAAGCTCTTCTTGGAACCTTGTTAAGATCCAGCCATGCTAAATATGCTTTTTTGCCATTTTTCAAGTGGTCTTAAACTTTTGATCAGGACTGTATATATATATATATATATATATATATATATATCACTGCAATTTTAACACTGGCCACTAGGGTTATTAATAGGTCATAATATCCTGCACTGTAGAGGTACTGTAGCCAAAGTACTATAGATAAGACAGAATCCACTATTTACAATAGGTGATATCAGAGCTTATCTGCTCCCTCCTAACCTTTGCACAGGTCACAGAGCATGACTAGAAAACTCTCCTGTCAATAGGGTCCCCTCCAGTCTAGTGTGTCTTTGGTCCATAGCTGCTCTCAAAAGCAGCTGCTCCTTTAAAATGCCCCAGTAACTTTGTCAAATGAAAACCTCAAATTATTTTCATTTCCTTGTTTTCCCGTTGCTGCTGAACATAAAAAAGCTGTCCCTTTTAGGGAGTAACTAGATTTTGATATAGCCATGTTGTTTTCTTTATTTTATTTTATAAGTTGTTTCATCTCAACACCCCCTTTCCATTTGCAAAATAGGGCACATGGTTGTCTTAAAAGGGGCCGCCAACTTGGGATCCCCTTCTGAGAGCCAGAGCAAAGGGCTGCTAGCAAGCAGCAACTCTTTCCCTCACACTCTCTGTCCATCAATTCATCATTACATCAGTGACGATCCATTTGAATAGTTGCATGTAATACATAAATCACATTTTTTCGGTTAAACATATACACTCACCTAAAGAATTATTAGGAACACCATACTAATACGGTGTTGGACCCCCTTTTGCCTTCAGAACTGCCTTAATTCTACGTGGCATTGATTCAACAAGGTGCTGATAGCATTCTTTAGAAATGTTGACCCATATTGATAGGATAGCATCTTGCAGTTGATGGAGATTTGAGGGATGCACATCCAGGGCATGAAGCTCCCGTTCCACCACATCCCAAAGATGCTCTATTGGGTTGAGATCTGGTGACTGTGGGGGCCATTTTAGTACAGTGAACTCATTGTCATGTTCAAGAAACCAATTTGAAATGATTTGAGCTTTGTGACATGGTGCATTATCCTGCTGGAAGTAGCCATCAGAGATTGGATACATGTTCTTATTCTGTTTACGCCAAATTCGGACTCTACCATTTGAATGTCTCAACAGAAATCGAGACTCATCAGACCAGGCAACATTTTTCCAGTCTTCAACAGTCCAATTTTGGTGAGCTTGTGCAAATTGTAGCCTCTTTTTCCTATTTGTAGTGGAGATGAGTACCCGGTGGGGTCTTCTGCTGTTGCAGCCCATCCGCCTCAAGGTTGTGCGTGTTGTGGCTTCACAAATGCTTTGCTGCATACCTCGGTTGTAACGAGTGGTTATTTCAGTCAACGTTGCTCTTCCATCAGCTTGAATCAGTCGGCCCATTCTCCTCTGACCTCTAGCATCCACAAGGCATTTTTGCCCACAGGACTGCCGCATACTGGATGTTTTTCCCTTTTCACACCATTCTTTGTAAACCCTAGAAATGGTTGTGCGTGAAAATCCCAGTAACTGAGCAGATTGTGAAATACTCAGACCGGCCCGTCTGGCACCAACAACCATGCCATGCTTAAAATTGCTTAAATCACCTTTCTTTCCCATTCTGACATTCAGTTTGGAGTTCAGGAGATTGTCCTGACCAGGACCACACCCCTAAATGCATTGAAGCAACTGCCATGTGATTGGTTGACTAGATAATTGCATTAATGAGAAATAGAACAGGTGTTCCTAATAATTCTTTAGGTGAGTGTACTTTTAGAATTTTCGATGATTTTTTTTTCAGTCATCTCATAATCATCATAGACAGAATTACAATGACAGAGATATCTTTAAACAGGAAGTCTTGACATATTATTACGCTTAGTAGCCAGTGTGAAAACTGCGTGATTTTTGGATTTTATTTTAAATATAAATAGCGACAAGGAAAATAAAATAAAAAAATCACCTGTAACAGTTACATACAGAATATTGTTTCTTCATTCAAAAAACCTAAAAGACTTAATCAATAGGGCATTTTCTGATGACACATTCTCTTTAAAAGGGTTTTTCCTACAATACAAATTTAACCCTTTGTTTAGTTGTCTTGAGCAATGTGGTCCTAGTCACCATCATACCCTTACAAACTAAATAGCTCTCAGTGGTTAAAGATTTAAACAGATTTTTTTCCCATGAGAAGGAAAGAATCACATTGCTTGGGGAGTATCTGTTTAGTACATGGGTGTAAAATGAAAGAACTCTGCATCCCTGTAAGTTGGGGTTCAATGAGAGAGTATATGTTAGTATTTGTCAGTAAGTAAAAAGTGAGGTGTGAACAGAGCTTTATACATCTAAGCCCAAAAAATAAAACTTATTTAAAGACATAAAAAAGAAGAAAAAGTATCTTCCATACGTTACTTTAAATGTGACCAAATTTTCTCCATCACTTATACTCTGTAATGACTCCAGTGTGTGCATAATTTAAGAGCTTAGGCTACTTTCACACCATTGTTTTTGCTGGATCCGTCATGGATCAGCAAAAACACTTCCATCATAATAATACAACCATCTGCATTTGTTCTGAACGGATCCAGTTGTATTATCTCAAAAATTGCCAAGGCGGATCGTCTCTAAAACCATTGTAAGTCAATGGGGGACGGATCTGTTTTCTCGGACACCAAAGAAAATGGATCTGTTGACTTACATTGTGTGTCATGACTAGAGAAAAATATATTTGCCGTACAGCGGTGCAGTTATGTGTTCTAAAGCCCTTTTTTGCACGCATTAGTGGCACAAAAAAAGTATTTGTCGTTGTGTGGTGAAGTGAGAAAATTACAGCCCTTTTTGGCGTGTATTAGTAAAAAAAAAAAAAGGCTTATTAGCCGTTGTGTGGTGAAGTGAGAAAATTACTGACATTTTGGGGGTGTTTTAATTTCCTTTTTATTTATTTATTTGATCTAACAGTATGTCAGACAGAGAAGTGCCAGGCCCTTCACAGGGGAGTGGCATAGGCCTAAATGTTTCTGGCGCAGGCACAGGTCGCAGCAGAGTAAGGGGACGTGGCAGCAGGAGTCATAGCGAGAGGCTTGAGCTCCCGGTGTCATCTAGCGGTCGTGTCTTGACCAGCAACCCAGCGGTTCTTGAATGGTTGACTCGGTCATCCACCTCGTCCCAAGTGACATCAGACACCCCCAGCCAAGAGTCGGTGGGTTTGTCAGACACAACCCTTAGTTGGTATGGCCAGGGAGCAGGCCCTGTGCCCTCACCTGTCCTCAACCTGCCTCTGTCCTTTTCTGTTCCCTCAGCCAGAGAAGTATTATATGCTGTGGGCTCAGCCCCACTCTACAACGAGGATGAGCTACTAGAGGACAGTCAGCAGCTACTGCCCAGCCAAGATCTGGAGGAGACATCCGCCGCTTCCTCCGCTAGGCAGTGATGAGGAGAATGGCGTGGGCGCTGGTGTTGCAAGCGGTGAGGCTCCTGACCCAGAGACCGTTGAGGAGGACATCAGTGACGTGCACATAGTACTCGATGATGATGATGTAGCTGATCACACTTGGGAGCCGGGTGAATTAGGGGCTTCATCATCATCGGGAGAAGAGGGTGCCAGCTTGCCCGTGATGCAGCGGTGGAGCCAGCAAGTCTCTAGCGTGGCCGGGAGTCAGCAGGGTGGCAGAAGTGGGAGATCGGTAGCCAAACGTGCCCGGGGTAGACCACCCACTTCGCAGGAGCCTACCTGACCGGAAAGTAGTGGTGCACGGGTTCACAGAAGCAGCAGAGGTAGCAGTCAGTCAGTGCGTAGTGTTGGGGGTAAAATCACCTACTTGGCCTGTGGCAGTTTTTTGTTAAGCCGCCGGAGGAGGTAAACATGGCCATATGTAGAATCTGTGGGCAGAAGGTGAAGCGTGGCCAGGGTGCCAATGTTGGCACCACGGCCCTGCGTCAACATATGCAGTGTCACCATAAAGTGGCCTGGGAGAACCGTGGCTCCGATGTGGGGGTCCAGCCTGCAGCAGCAACCACTGCGTTACCCAGTGGCACGCACCCGGTTTCAGGCAGTCAAGGCTCCACCACCTCAGCCAAAGGGAGCTGTCTGTCATCTGCGACCATCATCTGCTGGTCCTGATGCTCCTGCTCCTCCTACTCCTCGTCAGTCATTCCATCAGCAATCAATCACTGAAGCGATTGCCAAGAGACAACAGTATGCGTGCACTCAGCCAACGACGCAGAAGCTAAATTTGTGCTCCTGTGGTGGACTCTGCACCTTTCAGAGAATTAATGGCTTGTGCCGAGCGGAGGTGGAGAGTCCCAAGCCGTCATTTCTTTGCCAAAAATGCAGTACCAGCCTTGCACACACATGTATTGGTTGGCCAGTCCTTGAGCCTGTTGGTGTCTGCCAAAGTGCACAGCAGCCCCGACGTGTGGAGCTATAACTACGGTCAGGAACAATACTGTACATGTCCTTTACGGCCCACTGTGTGAATGTGGTTCTTGCACAGCCACACCAGGAACTTGGCCAGGTGACGCCGCTTCCGCCTACACGTTGTCAAGGCATTGGTCCTGCAACAATGTCCACCTCTGTCTACTCATCCTCCACCGTGTCCTCAGCCTTCACTGCAGGGACAATTCACAGTGCCCCTCTAGCATACCACATGTTCAGGGCATGGCGGTGTTACGCTGTTCTTCACCTCGTTTGCCTGGGTGAACAGAGTCACACAGCGGAGGAAATGCTCCGTGTCCTTTATCAAGAAATCGAATCCTGGCTTTCTCCGTGACAACTCAAAATCAGAACCATGGTGACCGACAACTGAAAGAACATGGTGTCGGCGCTGCATCAAGGCGGGCTGAACCATGCGCCCGGCATGGCACACGTGGTAAATCTGGTTGTCAAGCGGTTCCTGAAGTCTTCCACCCATCTGCAGGACATCCTAAAAATGGCATGCACTTCAGCCACTCGTACACCGCAAAGCACACCTTCTTGATCTGCAGCGACAGAACAACATCCCCCAACATTGGCTGATATGCAACATTTCCACCAGTTGGAATTCCACCCTCCATATGTTGGACCGACTATACGAACAGAGAAAGGCCATAAACGATTTCCTGATGATCCAAGCGGACAGGAGTACTCCTCTGTGTAACTTCAATGTCAGCCAGTGTCAGCTAATGCGTGACACCTGCCGTTTTCGCAGGCCCTTTGAGGAGGCCATGTTATTTGTCAGTGACCAGGACTACGAGATGGACAACATCAGTCCGGGAACAGATGCTGGTAAATGTGGCTGGTCATGGGACTGGAGACGTGGCGCCTAGATCTCATGGCCACATGAGCCCTGTGGGGGCTAAACTGGAGGAGGAGGAGGACATTGGAGCGCAAGCAATGTGTAGCGAAATGGGTGGTTTTTGCATACAGGTGACAGGAGAGGAGGAGCAGGAGCAACCAGAGGAGCTACAAGGCGATGAGGAAGATGAGGCAGAGGACCCAGACACACCATGGCAGTATGCAGTGGAGATGGAGCAGGGAGTCCCTCCGAGTCGCTTGCATAAATGGCCTGATGCATGCTTACTTGCTTGCGTAGTGACAGCCGAATTGTCACCATTCAGAAGAGGGATGACTTCTGGGTCTCCACCTTGTTGGGCCCTAGCTATTGGTCCAAAATGGGGGTCTTTTTTTTACACCCGCTGAGAGGGAGGACAAACTGAACTACTATAGAGACATCCTATGTAGTGAGTTGGCCGCTGTCTATCTGTGCCATCGTCCATCCTCTCGCAGGTCTGACGGGCGGGGGGGTGGGGGCTCTCTGCGCTCACGTTCCTCTGCCTTGGCTGCTGTGGCAGGGTGGGGGGGTAGGAGCTGTTCCAGCTCCATCAGCAGCAACTTGAGTCTAGAGTCGCTGATGAGCAGCTTTCTTCGCCCGCCTAGTGAAGAAACTACTCACCAACAGCAGCAGCTAGACCTGATGCAGGACCTGAACCAGCAAGTGGTGGCATACTTGGACAGTACCCTGCCACCCCACATTGAAGATCCGCTGGACTACTGGGCAGCCAAACTGGATTTGTGACTGCAACAAGCAGAGTTGGTCCTGGAAAAGCTGTTCTGCCCGGCCAGTAGTGTGGCATCAGAGCAGGTGTTTAGTCCGGCGGGGGTCATAATTACCCCAAGAAGAACTCACCTGTCCACCCAAAATGTGGAGAGACTGACCTTTGTCAAGATGAATCAGGTGTGGATTAACCAGGATTTCCATCCATCAATGCCTGATGCATCAGACTAGATCATCCATGGTGCCACACCAACACTTTGATAAAAGAGACCGGTTTCTTCTGGCTACTTGCCTCAGCTACTATTCTGATGCTGCCATCCGCCTGATGCCACACATCTGATGCCAAGTGCTCCTTCTTTCACCCACCATCTTCAGCTGGTACTCATATTGCCACCCACCTCCCCACCCTGTCACCGGGTGATTCTGTGGTCTCCTGATGCCTGTGCCACCTCCACACTCTGTCACCTTGCCACTCTGTGGTCTCCTGATGCTGCTGTCACCTCCACACTATGTCACCTTGCCACTCTGTGGTCTCCTGATGCTGCTGCTGCCACCTCCACACTGTCATTGTGCCACTCTGTTGCCTCCTCCTGATGCTGCTGCTGCCGCCACCTCCACACTCTGTCATTGTGCCAATCTGTGGCCTCCTGATGCTTCCGCAACCTCCACACTCTTTCATTGTGCCACTCTGTGGCCTTCTGATGCTGCCACCACTTCCACACTCTGTCATTGCGCCCCTCTATGGCCTCCTGATGCTGCCACCACCTCCACACTCTGTCATTGTGCCGCTCTGTGGCCTCCTGATGCTGCCGCCACCTCCACACTGTCATTGTGCCACTCTGTGGCCTCCTCCTGATGCTGCCGCCACCTCCAGACTCTGTCATTGGGCCACTCTGTGGACTTCTCATGCTGTTCCTACCCTCCCCACTGCATGACTGGGCCACTATTTTGCCTTTCGGCTTGGCTGACATCATCATTTATTTGACTGTTTTTCTGATCTGTCAGAAGGAAGGAAAAATGATACACACAACGGATCCTGTCTGTGCAGCAGCTGTAAGGCCTGCATGGTCCCATCAGAATTGGCTTGTGAAAAGCAGGAGTGGGATCAAAACACAGAAGACATGCAAATATTCCATTCACGTGTCATCTCTGTTCTGGATCTACTCCTGTCTTTTTTGGCATTAGCAATACTGATGGATTACTTACCAAATGCTGACCGAGTAAAGGTGGATGCTCAACAGACAGGATCCGTTTTTTGGGGGTTATTGTTCTGACGGATCAGATGAAGGGCAAAATAATCAGTGACATCAACAGAAACTTACTGCTGACACCCTCTCCACTCTGTTCGGGGGCTCTACTTGTATAAGAATTTAATAAAACAGGTTCTCTAGACATCTACAGTGGCGGAAATAATTATTTGACCCCTCACTGATTTTGTAAGTTTGTCCAATGACAAAGAAATGAAAAGTCTCAGAACAGTATCATTTCAATGGTAGGTTTATTGTAACAGTGGCAGATAGCACATCAAAAGGAAAATCGAAAAAATAACTTTAAATAAAAGATAGCAACTGATTTGCATTTCATTGAGTGAAATAAGTATTTGAACCCTCTAACAAAAAAAGACTTAATACTTGGTGGAAAAACCCTTGTTTGCAAGCACAGAGGTCAAACGTTTCTTGTAATTGATGACCAAGTTTGCGCACATTTTAGGAGGAATGTTGGTCCACTCCTCTTTGCAGATCATCTCTAAATCCCTAAGGTTTCGAGGCTGTCTCTGTGCAACTCTGAGCTTGAGCTCCCTCCATAGGTTTTCGATTGGATTAAGGTCCGGAGACTGACTAGGCCACTCCATGACCTTAATGTGCTTCTTCTTGAGCCACTCCTTTGTTGCCTTTGCTGTATGTTTTGGGTCATTGTCGTGCTGGAACACCCATCCACGACCCATTTTCAGTTTCCTGGCAGAGGGAAGGAGGTTGTCGCTCAGGATTTCACGATACATGGCTCCGTCCATTTTCCCGTTTATGCGAATAAGTTGTCCTGTGCCCTTAGCAGAAAAACACCCCCAAAGCAAAATGTTTCCACCCCCATGCTTGATGGTGGGGACGGTGTTTTGGGGGTCATAGGCAGCATTTTTCTTCCTCCAAACACAGCGAGTTGAGTTAATGCCAAAGAGCTCTATTTTGGTCTCATCAGACCACAGCACCTTCTCCCAGTCACTCTCTGAATCATTCAGGTGTTCATTGGCAAACTTCAGACGGGCCTGCACATGTGCCTTCCTGAGCAGGGGGACCTTGCGAGCCCTGCAGGATTTTAATCCATTGCGGTGTAATGTGTTTCCAATGGTTTTCTTGGTGACTGTGGTCCCTGCTAATTTGAGGTCATTAACTAACTCCTCCCGTGTAGTTCTAGGATGCTTTTTCACCTTTCTCAGAACCATTGACACCCCACGAGGTGAGATCTTGCGTGGAGCCCCAGAGCGAGGTCGATTGATGGTCATTTTGTGCTCCTTCCATTTTCGAACAATCGCACCAACAGTTGTCACCTTCTCTCCCAGCTTCTTGCTAATGGTTTTGTAGCCCATTCCAGCCTTGTGCAGGTCTACAATTTTGTCTCTGACATCCTTGGACAGCTCTTTGGTCTTTCCCATGTTGGAGAGTTTGGAGTCTGCTTGATTGATTGATTCTGTGGACAGGTGTCTTTTATACAGGTGACTAGTTAAGACAGGTGTCCTTAATGAGGGTGACTAATTGAGTAGAAGTGTCTAACCACTCTGTGGGAGCCAGAACTCTTAATGGTTGGTAGGGGTTCAAATACTTATTTCACTCAATGAAATGCAAATCAGTTGCTATCTTTTATTTAAAGTTATTTTTTCGATTTTCCTTTTGATGTGCTATCTGCCACTGTTACAATAAACCTACCATTGAAATGATACTGTTCTGAGACTTTTCATTTCTTTGTCATTGGACAAACTTACAAAATCAGTGAGGGGTCAAATAATTATTTCCGCCACTGTATGTGGAATCAGCTGACGACGGTGTAAAAGGAGTGCACTTCTTCTTGGTGCTGACATCGCCCTTTAAGGCTGAGTTCATACTTGAGTTATTTGGTCAGTTTTGGCCCCGTGACTGCCCAAATAAGTAAAGTGTGCAGTGATTCTAAGAGCGACGCCTGTCATATGCATGTCATACTGACTCACAATATTATTTCACTACCACAGCAGACTCCCTATGTGTGTTGCTACAAGGCACAGTGTTCTACACCACTATAAAGGCTCTCTGCAGCCAGGAAATAGCCGTTTTTTAATGTGATTCACTGCAAATAAATTTGGATTGAACCAGGGGCGTAGCTAGAAATGCATGGGCCCCATAGCAAAAAAATGTATGGGCCCCCCCGTGCCATCCACAGATCCCCCTCCCCTAAACAGTGCCATCCACAGATCCCCCCTCCCCTAAACAGTGCCATCCACAGATCTCCCCCCTAAACAGTGCCATCCACAGATCCCCCCCAAACAGTGCCATCCACAGATCCCCCCTAAACAGTGCCATCCACAGATCCCCCCTAAACATTGCCATCCACAGATCCCCCCTCCCCTAAACAGTGCCATCCACAGATCTCCCCCCTAAACAGTGCCATCCACAGATCCCCCTCCCCTAAACAGTGCCATCCACAGATCCCCCCTCCCCTAAACAGTGCCATCCAAAGATCTCCCCCTAAACAGTGCCATCCACAGATCCCCCTAAACAGTGCCATCCACAGATCCCCCCTCCCCTAAACAGTGCCATCCACAGATCTCCCCCCTAAACAGTGCCATCCACAGATCCCCCCTCCCCTAAACAGTGCCACCCACAGATCTCCCCCCTAAACAGTGCCATCCACAGATCCCCCCTCCCCTAAACAGTGCCATCCACAGATCCCCCCTCCCCTAAACAGTGTCATCCACAGATCACCCCCTAAACAGTGCCATCCACAGATCCCCCCTAAACAGTGCCATCCACAGATCCCCCTCCCCTAAACAGTGCCATCCACAGATCTCCCCCCTAAACAGTGCCATCCACAGATCCCCCCCTAAACAGTGCCATCCACAGATCTCCCCCCTAAACAGTGCCATCCACAGATCCCCCCTCCCCTAAACAGTGCCATCCACAGATCCCCCTCCCCTAAACAGTGCCATCCACAGATCTCCCCCCTAAACAGTGCCATCCACAGATCCCCCCTAAACAGTGCCATCCACAGATCCCCCCTAAACAGTGCCATCCACAGATCCCCCCTAAACAGTGCCATCCACAGATCCCCCTCCCCGACGCTCACAGCAGTATATTTATAAACTAATCAGTAACTACTTTAACTTTAATCATTGCTTAGCTCCGGTAACAGCAGGCAGTGCGGGCGGCGCTCACTCACTGACGTCATGCGCCTGTGCCGCCTAGTGGGAGGAGCAGGCGCGTGACATCAGTGAGTGAGCGCCGCCCTCCCGCACTGCCTGCTATTACCGGAGCTAAGACAGAGTAAGATATCCAAATAATCCAAGTAAAGAGCTCAGCAATGAGCAATGATTAAAGTTAAAGTAGTTACTGATTAGTTTATAAATATACTGCTGTGAGCGGCGTGGCCCAGTATATTCTGGTCACCATGGGAACGCCTGGGGGTTAGAATATACCATCAGATTTGAGTTTTTACGATCTCACTGAGCTCGTGAAAACTCAGATCCGATGGTATATTCTAACCCCCAGGCAAGCGTCCCCGTCACCATGGGAACGCCTAGGGGTTAGATTATGATCGGATGTTCTGAGTCTCAGTGGCCTGGCTGGAGCCTCCGCAGCCACTGTGTCGGCCCTGCGTGCGCCCTGCTCCAGTCCTGACTCCTCCCCAGCCAGGCCCGAGCTGCGGACCGCCCGCGCCCCGCCCACTACACTAGTCTAGTGTAGTGGGCGGGCGGTCCGCGGCTCGGGCCTGGCTGCCTGTGTGTGGTGTGTGTGTAAATAAAAAATAAAAAAATAAAAAAATCAACAGAAGGCGGCCCGGACGGGCCCCCAGTGGCGTAGGGCCCCATAGCTACTGCTATGGTTGCTATGGCGATCCCTACGCCACTGGATTGAACCAAATTTTTTCAAAAAATTTGGCGAACCGGCAGAATTACATTTTTGAAAAATCTGCTCATCTCTAGTCATGACAGATCCGTCTTGCTCCGCACCACATCGCAGACACAACCAAATGGAACGCATTCTGGTGTATTGTGTTACGTTCAGTTTAGTTTTGTCCCCCTTGACAATGAATGGGGACAAAACGAAAGCGTTTTACCCCGCTATTGAGATCCTATGACGGATCTGAATAGTGGAAAGGGAAATTGCAGATGTGAAAGTAGCATTAGGTTGTTTGGTTTTTTTCTTTTGAAACATTGCACTTTCTGTAATAACATGGTTTCAAAAAGTATTCAAATCATGAAAGTTTTGTTACTATGTATCATGTCATGTGAGAACACAGTTCCTGCCTGATGACCCCTATTTAGAAGGATGTCCATAGTAATCATCATTATGCAGATTACTGCTTGATGCAAATGCTCAATTCACATCACGAAGCACTTATCTCACTCACTAGATATCACTTTATCACTCTTGATTTTCAGTCCTTTTGAAAGTCATCAGAACAGACATTTTTTTCTTTATTTCTACAGCTGCAAGCATGTTTATTATGCAAGGCACAGTCTAGAGGTAGAAACTGCATTGTGAGTTAGGGTATGGCCATACGGTCAGGTTTCTACCTGCAGTTTTGGAAGCCAAAATCAGGAGTGGATTAAAAAAAGAGGAGAAGTTGTAGCTCTCTCTTTTTATGATCCACTCCTGATTTTGGCTTCCAAAACTGCTTGCAGAAATCTGACAGTGTGGCCGTACCATTAGGGCTCATGCACACAAACGTATTTTTCTTTAGTTTCCGTTTTTTTTATAGGTCCTTATACGGAATCATTCATTTCAATGGGGCTTGAACAAAAACTGAAATGACTCCATGTGCATTCCGTTTCTGTATGTCCGCTCCACAAAAAAACATAGAACATGTCCTATTCTTTTTTTTATTTTTTTATTCTTTATTTAAGTGTATTCACAGATACAAGTAAGGGTTACAGTGTGTACATCTGCAGGCAATGGATAGATATGTTGGTGCCCGGCCAACGGTGAGTCATAAACAGATCAGATAAATCCTGCCATCAAAGTCTAAATGCACTCAAAATATGACAAACATCTGACAGAGGAAATGCATAAGAAAGAAGTGAAGCCACTCTATGAGCGGCACGAAATACATGAGCTTAATCCAATTCAAATAAAAAAAAAAAAAAATTCTTAGTTAAAACTAGATAACAGAAAGGGGTAACAAGACTAACACACAAAAGGAAAGGTGGACCACATAAGGTAGGGGAGAACAGCAGTAGAATGGAGCAAGTAACAGGAGTAGAACAACCCCTTCAGGTCAATAAGGATTGGTATTCCGGGAAGTCCTGGAAGGTAAACCATGGTGTCCAGGCAGTAACAAAGGCCTTATGAGTATTCTTCATAAACGCTGTTAGTTCCTCCATTCTCCGGATCTCTTCCACCTTCTGAACCCAAAGCTCAGTGGATGGCGGAACGGGGGATTTCCATTTCGCTGGAATGCATGACCTGGCCGCAATAACCAAGTGGGGAATGCAAGACCGGCGGAGCAAACTCCAAGGTAAGTCTGATAGAAGTAATAAGAAAAAAACGTGAGTATTCGGCACAGAAAAAGAAAAAATGGTCGCCAAGGTCTTATGAACCGATTCCCAGAATCATTTGATTTTGTCACATTGCCAGAAAATATGAAGCAACAAGCCATGAGATGCTTCGCAATGCCAACATAATGGGAGGGCGTCGGAAACATTTTCTGAAGACGGGTCGGAACATTATACCATCTAGTATACCATCATGATAGTATACCATCATTTTCTGTAGCTGGCCTCTTGATACTTAATGGCAATGGAGGATTTATGAGCTAATTGGAACAGTTTGGGCCATTGGTCGGAGGACATATCAACTTGCAAATTCTGAATCCACTTGTCAATAAACGGAGGGCGGAAGTCCGAATCAGGTAATACTAGCGCTTTATAGAATTCTGAAAGAGAATGACGGTAGACTCCTGAGCTGATACATACTTTTTCAAAGAGTGTAGGGGGCCTATCGAGGCTGGGGAGGCGGGGATAGAAGAAAGGAAATTATGTAATTGTCTGGATCTCCATGGTTCGAGGGCACAGGGGTCTGAAAACCTCGACAGTTCAGCATACGTGAACCATCGTCCAGAGGTTCTAAAGAAAGGTGCACGATACCTACCACCCGATCGCCACTGCATGAAGGGGCCCCCAGAACAACCTGCTGGAAAGTCTGGGTGTCCCAGGATAGGAAACATTGGAGAAGGTGTTGGGGAGATCATGGGAACGCGTTGATACGGACGTCAAGCGGATGTCATCCATATTTTTTTACGGATCCATGTTTTGCGGACTGCAATATACAGACGGTTGTGTGCTTAACCCCTCGATTGAAAGACATCCCTTTTTTGGGTTACCACTTTTTTAGGTTAATACAGCAGTTTATGATCACAGAGGGGATGTTGCCGTATTCAAGAAACAAATGGGTAATAAATTGTGGGAGGGTTTTTTATTGTAAGCCCTTGTGAAAATGAAAAATTTGGGGCTATAGCAGCATTTAATGTTAAAATTTTATTTTTCATTTTCACCAAGTGTTTCTAAATTCTATGAAACACCTGTTGGGTCAAAGTGCTAACTACACTCCTTAAACCTTTCTTTGAGGGGTGTAGTTTTCAAAATTGGATACTTTTGAGGGATTTCCACTGTAGGGGTACCTTTGGGTCTCTTCAAATGGGACATACCACTCAAAAACCATCCCAGCAAAATCTGCCGTCCAGAACCATATGGCACTCCTTCCCTTCTGAGCCCTGTAGTGTGGCCAAACAGCAATTAACAACCCCATATGGGGTGTTTCTGTAAACAGAATCAGGGTAATCAATATTGTGGTTTGCTTTGTTGTCAACCTTTGCTGTGTTGCAGGAAAAATGGATTAAAATGGGAAATCCGCAGAAAAATAAAATTTTTAAACTTTACTTCTATTTTCCTTTAGGAACACCTAAAGTGTTAACAAAGTTTCTACAATGAGTTTTGAATAATTTGAAGGGTGTAGTTTCTTAAATGGGGTCATTTATGAGTGGTTTCTATTGTGTAAGCCCCTCAAAGTTACTTCAGAACTGAATTGGTCCTTAAAAAAGTCAGTTCTTGAAAATGTAAAACAATTGCTTCTAAAATTCTAAGCCTTCTAATGTCTTAAAAAATAAAATGATGGCAACATAAAGTACACCTGTGGTGACTGTTAATTAATAACTATTAAGGGAGGGAGAGAAATTCAGTTTTAGAAATTAAAGAATTTTCTGTAAATTATTTTCTGAAGGCAAAACATATAAACTCAAATGTATCACTTACATAAAGTACAATGTGTCACAAGAAAACCGTCTCAGAATGGCTTGAATAAGTAAAAGCGTTCCAAAGTTATTACCACATAAAGTGAAAAATGGCTGTATCTTGAAGGGGTTAAATCAGCGCCAATCCACTTGTTATAGCGTTAATCTGCATTCTATCCAATCTGTTAAAAGGTTATGAAAAAGCAGTATGATGTACTAATGAAATATATTGACTATCTAAGCCTGTAACTACTGTATGTTACTAGTGATCAGCCATGTTTTTAATTAGTGAATGGGCTTTTAGGATATTCATTGAAAAAAGGCTTTCTTATATTTCAGTGCACAGCTCATATTTAGCAATGTGGAAGATCTGTGACAGGCATGCCACTATTACACAGAACATTTTTATATAGATTCAGATTTCATAGGAAAGAATACTACTACTAATAATAATCTTATGAAGTCAAGATACCTTAAAATTTCATGCCCAGATCTATGTACATTTTGTGTCCCAAAACAGAAAAGAGCACACTAAGGCTATGTTCTCACATGGTCAATATGTTGCAGATTTATTTTCTGCAATGTAATTGTGGGCGATAATCCACAGCATATTATAGTACCAACAAAGTGGATGTGATTGTACAAAATCTCATCTACATGTTGCAGAAAAAAGTTATCTTGCGAATTCTCACTGCAGATTTTGTCCCTTGAAATGCATAGGGGAAAGCAAACATTACGTCCACGCACATTGCCATTAATTGGCTCTTCTCCAGACACTCATTCTAGTCACGGATTAAGATCCCCAATGGGGGACTCCCCGATATTATTCTCAGATCAGGTATTCGAAAATCAGACAAGTTCTTTAACCCCTTAGGGACCCATGACGTATCGGTACGGCATGGATCCCGAGTCCTTAACCCCTTAAGGACTCAGCCCTATTTCACCTTAAGGACTTGGCCATTTTTTGCAAATCTGACCAGTGTCACTTTAAGTGCTGATAACTTTAAAACGCTTTGACTTATCCAGGCCGTTCTGAGATTGTTTTTTCGTCACATATTGTACTTCATGACACTGCTAAAATTGGGTCAAAAAAGTTAATTTTTTTGCATAAAAAAATACCATATTTACCAAAAATTTTGAAAAATTTGCAAATTTCAAAGTTTCAGTTTCTCTACTTCTGTAATACATAGTAATACCCCCAAAAATTTTGATGACTTTACATTCCCCATATGTCTACTTCATGTTTGTAGCATTTTGGGATTGATATTTTATTTTTTGGGGATGTTATAAGGCTTAGAAGTTTAGAAGCGAATCTTGAAATTTTTCAGAAATTTACAAAAACCAAATTTTTAGGGACCACTACAGGTCTGAAGTCACTTTGCGAGGCTTACATAATAGAAACCGCCCAAAAATGACCCCATTCTATAAACTACACCCCTCAAGGTATTCAAAACTGATTTTACAAGCTTCGTTAACCCTTTAGGTATTGCACAAGAGTTATTGGCAAATGGGGATAAAATTTGAGAATTTCATTTTTTTGCCTAATTTTCCATTTTAACCCATTTTTCCACTAACAAAGCAAGGGTTAACAGCTAAACAAGACTGTATCTTTATTGCCCTGACTCTGCTGTTTACAGAAACACCCCATATGTGGCCGTAAACTACTGTACGGGCACACAGTAGGGCGTAGAGTGAAAGGTGCGCCGTTTGGTTTTTGGAGGGCTGATTTTGCTGGACTGTTTTTTTGACACCATGTCCCATTTGAAGCCCCCTGATGCACCCCTAGAGTAGAAACTCCATAAAAGTGACCCCATCTAAGAAACTACACCCCTCAAGGTATTCAAAACTGATTTTACAAACTTTGTTAACCCTTTAGGTGTTGCACAAGAGTTATTGGCAAATGGGGATGAAATTTGAGAATTTCATTTTTTTGCCTAATTTTCCATTTTAACCCATTTTTTCCACTAACAAAGCAAGGGTTAACAGCCAAACAAGACTGTATCTTTATTGCCCTGACTCTGCCGTTTACAGAAACACCCCATATGTGGCCGTAAACTACTGTACGGCCACACAGCGGGGCGTAGAGTGAAAGGTGCGCCGTATGGTTTTTGGAAGCCAGATTTTGCTGGACTGTTTTTTTGACACCATGTCCCATTTGAAGCCCCCCTGATGCACCCCTAGAGTAGAAACTCCATAAAAGTGACCCCATCTAAGAAAC
Source organism: Bufo bufo (assembly GCF_905171765.1). Taxonomy (NCBI): domain Eukaryota; kingdom Metazoa; phylum Chordata; class Amphibia; order Anura; family Bufonidae; genus Bufo; species Bufo bufo. The sequence goes on along the minus strand of NC_053389.1, from coordinate 683,462,201 downwards.
TACACCCCTCAAGGTATTCAAAACTGATTTTACAAACTTTGTTAACCCTTTAGGTGTTGCACAAGATTTAATGGAAAATAGAGATACAATTTCAAAATTTCACTTTTTTGGCAGATTTTCCATTTTAATATTTTTTTTCCAGTAACAAAGCAAGGGTTAACAGCCAAACAAAACTCATTATTTATGGCCCTTATTCTGTAGTTTACAGAAACACCCCATATGTGGTCGTAAACCGCTGTACGGGCACACGGCAGGGCGCAGAAGGAAAGGAATGCCATACGGTTTTTGGAAGGCAGGTTTTGCTGGACTGGTTTTTTTGACACCATGTCCCATTTGAAGCCCCCCTGATGCACCCCTAGAGTAGAAACTCCAAAAAAGTGACCCCATTTCAGAAAGTACGGAAAAAGGTGGCAGCTTTGTTGGTACTAGTTTAGGGTACATATGATTTTTGGTTGCTCTATATTACACTTTTTGTGCAGCAAGGTAACAAGAAATAGCTTTTTTGGCACTTTTTTTTTTTTTTGTTATTTACAACATTCATCTGACAGGTTAGATCATGTGGTAATTTTATAGAGCAGGTTGTCACGGACGCGGTGATACCTAATATGTATACCTTTTTTTTATTTATGTAAGTTTTATACAATAACTTCATTTTTAAAACCAAAAAAAGTTTTAGTGTCTCCATAGTCTAAGAGCCATAGTTTTTTCAGTTTTTGGGCGATTATCTTGAGTAGGGTCTCATTTTTTGCGGGATGAGATGACGGTTTAATTGGCACTATTTTGGGGTGCATATGACTTTTTGATCGCTTGTTATTACACTTTTTGTGACGTAAGATGACAAAAAATGGCTTTTTTTACACCGTTTTTTTTTTTTTTTTTTTACGGTGGTCACCTGAGGGGTTAGATCATGTGATATTCTTATAGAGCCGGTCGATACGGACGTGGCGATACCTAATATGTATACTTTATTTTTATTTATGTAAGTTTTACACAATGATTTCATTTTTGAAACAAAAAAAATCATGTTTTAGTGTTTCTTTAGTCTGAGAGCCATAGTTTTTTCAGTTTTTGGGCGATTATCTTGGGTAAGGTATGATTTTTGCGGGATGAGATGACGGTTTGATTGGTACTATTTTGGCGTACATGTGACTTTTTTGATCACTTTTATTACCTTTTTTGGGAAGTAAGGTGGGCAAAATTTCAATTTTCTCATAGTTTTTATTTTTTTATTTTTATGGTGTTCACCGTGCGGGGAAAGTAACATGACCGTTTTATAGATCAGGTCGTTACGGACGCGGCGATATTTTTTTAATTTTTATTCAGTGATGAATGTTTTTTTTTTTATCTTAACTTTTTTTAACTTTTTTTAACTTTTTTTTTGACCCAGACCCACTTGGTTCTGGAAGATCCAGTGGGTCTGATGTCTGTATAATACAGTACAGTACAATATATGCTTTTAGCACAGATCTGTTCAGCACCATGGACAGCAGGACGCCTGAGCAGGCGTCCTGTTGCCATGGGAACCCTCCCCGTCTGCTCAGAACTTCGCAGACGGGGAAGGGTAAGCACAGGGCTGAGGGGGGCTCTCTGGGGGCTCTCTCCCTCTCCATCGGGGGGCTGCAAAGGCACAGCAGCCCCCCGATGGAGAGGGAGGGAGCTCCCTGACCGACGACAGTTAACTTTTTCCATACAGCGGTCCGTACGGACCGCGGTATGGAAAGGGTTAAACGGCTGACATCTGCACAGATGTCAGCCGTTTATACCAGGGTGCCAGCAATGTGCTGGCACCCTGGTATAACCACTAGAAACCAACGATCATTCATGGGGAGGCGGGCGGGGGATCGCGATCCCGCCTGCTGCACCGCCCGCCTCCCGCACCGCCCCCACCGCATGCGACACCCCCCCCGCACCACCCGTCGGCATAAAATCGTGCAGGGGTGCAGGGGGGGGTGAAAAATATTGATTATAGGCACTCAAAAGTTTCTGATCCCCGCGGTCAGGGACCGCGGGCATCAGAAACTGCAAAAAGCGCAGCAAACCGCAGGTCTGAATTGACCTGCGGTTTGCTGCGATCGCCGACACGGGGGGGTCACATGACCCCCCCTGGCGTTGTCACAGGATGCCGGTTGAAGGATTTCAGCCGAAATCCCGTTCCGTTTAACCCCTCGGGCGCCGGAATACTGAGTTCAAGTTAGGACGTACCGGTACGCCCTGAGTCCTTAAGGACTCGGGAAATAGGGCGTACCGATACGCCCTGCGTCCTTAAGGGGTTAAGGACCCATGATGTACCGGTACGTCATCTATAGTTCCGATCACCGCCGCCCAGCGGGCGGTGATCGGAACACGGTGCCTTGGCTAAATGCGCGGGGAATTCCTGTGACCCCCAGTTTGCGGTTTTTTATTGTGCGGGCGGCAGTAGTCGGTGGTGCCATCGGGTCCCCATGGGGCTGTGGGGGGAACGCGATGGCATGGAAGGCAGTGCGATGCCTAAGGAAGGCATCGCGCTGCCTTCCGGTGAAAAGCCTGTGAGATCCAGCCCCCTGGATCTCACAGGTGGGAAGCTGTATGAGTAATACACACAGTATTACTCATACAGCCAATGCATTCCAATACAGAAGTATTGGAATGCATTGTAAAGGATTAGACCCCCAAAAGTTCAAGTCCCAAAGTGGGACAAAAAATAAAGTGAAAAAAAAAAGTTGAAAAAATAAAGTTTTCTCCCCAAAAAATTAAAAGTTTCAAGTAAAAATAAACCAAAAAGTAATTTTCCCCAAATAAAGTTCTAAAAAATTAGTAAAATTTAGGGGGGGGGGGGGAAAGTATACATATTAGGTATCGCCGCGTCCGGATCGACCGACTCTATAAACATATCACATGACCTCACCCCTCAGATGAACACCGTAAAAAAAACAAAAAAAACTGTGCTAAATAAACCATTTTTTTGCCACCTTACGTCACAAAAAGTACAACAGCAAGCGATTAAAAAGGCGTTTGCCCACCAAAATAGTACCAATCTAACCGTCACCTCATCCCACAAAAAATGAGCCCCTACCTGAGACAATTGCCCAAAAAATAAAAAAACTATGGCTCAGAATATGGAGACACTAAAACATCATTTTTTTGGTTTTAAAAAAGCTGTTATTGTGTAAAACTTACATAAATAAAAAAAATGTATACATATTTGGTATCTCCGCATTCGTATCGACTGGCTCTATAAAAATATCACATGACCTAACCCCTGAGATGAACACCGTAAAAAAAAAAAAAAAACTGTGCTAAATAAACAATTTTTTGTCACCTTACATCACAAAAAGTGTAATAGCAAGCGATCAAAAAGTCATATGCACCCCAAAATAGTGCCAATCAAACCGTCATCTCATCCCGCAAAAAAATGAGACCCTACCTAAGATAATTGCCCAAAAACTGAAAAAACTATGGCTCTCAGAATATGGAGACACTAAAACATGATTTTTTTTTTTGTTTCAAAAATGATATTATTGTGTAAAACTTACATAAATAAAAAAAAAGTATACATATTAGGTATCTCCACGTCCGTATCGACCGTCTCTATAAAAATATCACATGACCTAACCCCTCAGATGAACACCGTAAAAAATGTAAAATAAAAACTGTGGTAAATAAACCATTTTTTGTCACCTTACATTACAAAAAGTGTAAAAGCAAGCGATCAAAAAGTCACACACACCCCAAAATAGTGCCAATAAAACCGTCATCTCATCCCGCAAAAATCATACCCTACCCAAGGTAATCGTCCAAAAACTGAAAAAATTATGGCTCTCAGACTATGGAAACACTAAAACTTGATTTTTTTTGCTTTAAAAAAGAAATCATTGTGTAAAACTTACATAAATAAAAAAAAGTATACATATTAGGTATTGCTGCATCCGTGACAACCTGGTCTTTAAAAATATCACATGATCTAAACTGTCAGATGAATGTTGTAAATAACAAAAAATAAAAACGGTGCCAAAACAGCTATTTGCTGTTATCTTGCCTCACAAAAAAGTGTAATATAGAGCAACCAAAAATCATATGTACCCTAAACTAGTACCAACATTACTGCCACCCTATCCCGTAGTTTCTGAAATGGGGCCATTTTTTGGAGTTTCTACTCTAGGGGTGCATCAGGGGGGCTTCAAATGGGACATGGTGTAAAAAAAAAAACAGTCCAGCAAAATCTGCCTTCCAAAAACCGTATGGCATTCCTTTCCTTCTGCGCCATGCCGTGTGCCCGTACAGCGGTTTACGACCACATATGGGGTGTTTCTGTAAACTACAGAATAAGGGCCATAAATATTGAGTTTTGTTTGGCTGTTAACCCTTGCTTTGTTACTGGAAAAAATGGATTCAAATGGAAAATCGGGCAAAAAAGTGAAATTTTGAAATGTTATCTCTATTTTCCATTAATTCTTGTGGAACACCTAAAGGGTTAACGACGTTTGTAAAATCAGTTTTGAATACCTTGAGGGGTTTAGTTTATAGAATGGGGTCATTTTTGGGTGGTTTCTATTATGTAAGCCTCGCAAAGTGACTTCAGACCTGAACTGGTCCCTCAAAAATTGGGTTTTTGAAAATTTCAAAAAAATTTCAAGATTTGCTTCTAAACTTCTAAGTCTTGTAACATCCCGAAAAAATAAAATATCATTCCCAAAATGATCCAAACATGAAGTAGACATATGGGGAATGTAAAGTAATAACTATTTTTGCAGGTATTACTATGTATTATAGAAGTAGAGAAATTGAAACTTGGAAATTTGCAATTTTTTAAAAATTTGGGGTAAATTTGGTATTTTTTTAAAAATAAAATATATATTTTTTTAAATTCATTTTACCAGTGTCATGAAGTACAATATGTGACGAAAAAACAATCTCAGAATGGCCTGGATAAGTCAAAGCGTTTTAAAGTTATCAGCACTTAAAGTGACACTGGTCAGATTTGCAAAAAATGGCCAAGTCCGTAAGGTGAAATAGGGCCGAGTCCTATAAACTATAGATGTTCTTCCATCATGTGGGCCTTCCACAGCTAAGGTAGTGAGAACCAGGGGATAGCCGTTTTAGGGGATAGCAAACTGGAAAATTGTCCATAGTTCCTGTTTCTTAGGGGACCCTCAGGGACAGAACCTTCAGGAAGTACTGACCCTGCCATGTGGTTCTAAGCATGGGGTGAATATACTGTAGTCAAATAAAACTGAAAAAACTGAAAAAAGGCACGTATTTATGAAACATAAATATGTTTCCCAGATAAGCAAGTATATAGGATACTAACAGTCCAAATGTACCGTATATATATTATATTGTTTGCTACCCCAGTATATTATTTTACAATTTGATATGGACCATAAGCTTCTTCAGTATTTATTAACAATGTAATATGTAATGGTGTTATCTTGTGTCTCCAATAGGTCACCTGTTCTCCAGGGCCCTCATGAATAAAAATGCAATTAGTAGCGATTCATGTAACTCCCTCCCTTTTGACAGACGGATTAGATTCCAAACACTTACCTTGAAAAGCGTTCAGCGTGTGCTTTATGAATAATTAAACTGGCTCTTTTAAAATTAATCTTTATTTAATACCTTCTCGCAAATACATTCTACCTCACTGCATGTGTCCCATTGTATGTGTCTTTCTACTAACCATTGTGACTTGAGACATTAAGATGCTGCACCCTTAAGAGATTAATGACCACAATGGCAGCGTGGAAAAATGTTTTTCAGAACAAGTTAGAAAGAAAAGGAAAAATCTAAATATTCAAGACACGGCAACGACTTGAATGGATAAAATCAGTTTATACTGACTGGTGCTTGGCACTCACACATCCAGCTGGCTGCACGTTGTAGTTGTAGATGTCTGTTCCTGTAGTGGCAGGTATGCTTTGTAAATAACAAAATTCGATGGGACAGGGACATAAGATGACCATAGACACAGCAGAACTGTCATCAGATCATTTGTGAAAAGGTATCAGCCCTGACTTAGATGACCATTATCCATATGCCTCCACTGAGCAGATCAATGCTGAAAATTGATGTACAGTATGTGTCATCCCAGGTCATCTCCAACACCTGCCACCATGTTTCTGGCCTCTAACCTTTCCTGCCTGGGATTCAAAGATAGGCAGCTGTTGCCCACCGCTGAGAACATCAATACTCTGAGGTATACCATGTGTCTGCTATGGGACCCATGGCGAGGGCCCAATTTGTCTTTAGTTGTATTCACTTTGTTATTAGATGGTTAGAGGTACATAGGACTAACCTCTACGGGGGAATGAATTGTTAGTGAAAATGGGTGGGCATTTTGCCCTTAGGGTTATGGAAAGCAGAAAACAAACACCACAATGCTACTCTTAGCCAAACCTGGCACCATAATAGGCACTCAATTTGATATATTATGAGCACACCCTCTCTCTTAAATGTACACCCCTGATTGACTCTGGGTTTGTACCATGAAAATATTTATATATATATATATATATATATATATATATATATAGTTATTTTAACTGGATGGATCATATGTATGACTTCTGGACCACTGTACACACATGGCACACATCTGTAATATGTACGACATAGGAAGAACTGCGCTTGATACAACAGTTTATTTCTATTTCCATAAAAACATCTGTCTACCTTTATTTCTAAGTATTTTATGAAGTATCCCAAAATAACACAAAACAATCTATAAATGAAATTACTTCAGCAGTTCAGTTTAGAACCAGCACGAAGAAACTATTACGTGATTTGTGCCCCAAAGAGAGATTTATATGGCAACTTCTAAAGTATGAAGAAGTTTCATTACAGATAAAACACGGTTAACATCTCCAGGGCTTATCCTTAACTTGTCAGACAAAACTTATTTTACTCTTAGACATATATCCAGCTTGTTTACTAAGGCTTGTTCTCATCTCTCTCTATCTCCTGACATCCCCTCAGATGCTGTGGTGAATTGCAACACCACAGCATAATTACTCCCCTGCAAACAAATTGAGGAACTCATTCAGTTGCTATGGCAGACTGGGACTTTCTGAAGGCTCAGAGACCTGCCATAGTGAAGTTTCAGTCAATCCCTGCCAATAGTAATGCTCTGATTCTCCCATAAACTGCAATAGTAAATCATTGCAGCCTATGGGAGAAGTCTATCATATGATCGCATGTTAAAGTCCCCTAGGGGAACAAAAAATAAGTGAAAGCAAAAACCTGTAAAACAACACATAAAAAACCCCAAAACAAAACAGTAACATAGTTTGTAAGGCTGAAAAATGGACATCTGTCCATACAGTCCAGCCTGTTATCCTGCATGTTAATCCAGAGGAAAGCAAAAAAAACCCTGTGAGGTAGAAGCCAATTTTCCTTATTGTAGGGGAAAAAATTCCTCCCTGACTCCAATCAGAATAACTCTCTGGATCAACAACCCATCTCTAGTAACTATAATCTGTAATATTATTACACTCCAGAAATACATCCAGGCCCCTCTTGAACTCTATTAGTGAACTCTCCATCACCACCTCCTCAGGCAGAGAGTTCCATAGTCTCACTGCTCTTACCATAAAGAATCCTCTTCTATGTTTGTGTACAAACCTTCTTTCCTCCAGATGCAGAGGATATCCCCTTGTCACAATCACAGTCCTGGGGATAAATAGATGATAGGAGAGATCTCTGTACTGACCAGTGGCGACTCTAGAAACAATATATAGGGGGGGCAGATAAGATACCACAGTCAAAAATGGGGGGAGGGGGGGCACTAATAATTTTCACCACTTAATCATACTACTGAAAAAAACAAAATAAGTATTGTGGGGACTCGCTCTGGTAGACAGGATTAGCGGACACAGTATAGAGGCAACAACAAGTTCTTTGGATCAAACAGTTTAGTGTTTTATTCACACTTTAGGCAAGTGACAAAGCAAGTAGTCATATTCAAACCAAAAGTCACCTTGCGGTGTTGGTGGTAATTCACACTATGCAGCAATTCTGCCTCAAAGAGTCCTTGCTCATAGCAGCACCAACCTGTCTTCGCACCAAGCAGGTCGCAAGCCTTCATCCAGACACCAGGCTCCCAGATACCAACACAGATACATGGCTTCTGAGCTCAGCTGCCTATTTAAGGACAGCCAGGTGCTGCCAAAACTCGGACCGGCATTTAAAATCTGGTCTGGTATTTGACCTCACCTGGCTGTAAATCAGCCAAGCAAGCACATGCTGGGAGGAAAATACCTGTTTTCCCAGACTAAACCTCTCTGTGTCACAGGATATATAAATAAGATTACAAAATACGAGAGTATTGCGGTATGGAGGGATACCTGATGTTTCCCGATGTTAAATTCCCAAGCCGCATTCTTTTCTGCCTCTGCAGGCCCTGCTAGGCTGAAATACACAGACAGCCAATGGCAGTGCTGCCCTCTCCCTCCCAGCCAATAGCAGCTGAGATGGGCGAGGGAAGATTCACTTGGCTGCCGACTGCCAAGGAGCCCGTAGTGAAGCAGGTGGGCAGCATGAGCAGTACTTTCAGTTTGGAAAAACTGACAGATCGCCGCTGTACTAGTGGGGGCGGCCAGCGTTTTAAAGGGGAATCAGCAGACGTGGCGTAGCGTGGGTTGCCAGCACCCGGGGCAAGCCACGTATTGCGCACCCCCCCCCCCCCCACCTGTTGTCACGCCCCGTTTACAGATAATGTTGTAGATTTCACTTGCAATCCTATGTAACACCACAGATAACACAGTGATAACTCTCTGAGTACAGATAATGTAGTAGATGGGTGTGACCTGAAGTCTGGGGCCAGGCTGAGGCAGTGTTGGCCTAATTCTATATACCCACTCCACCCTACCCCCACCCTACCGTGAAACTGATATTTGGATGGACATTACATACATTGTTACGAAATATACAGGAGAATACAGCAGCACATACCTCTTACATCCAGTGACATCTCCTGTCATGTAGACTTTCCTCAATGTCTTCATTCGGAGATTAGACCGCCATGACACCTTCTTTCAGCTGTGTCTCGTCTCCTCAGAGTTTCACAGAAATTGTTTTTAGATTCCATACTTTACTATCATCCTCTCCTTCCTGGTGCCTAAACACAGTCATCCTGCTGCTACCTCCAATACTGAGCTAGTTCCATTCAAATAGTCCAGAATGGATAAGTCCAGAGACCTAGGAGAAGCTATTCCTTCCTCAGCTAGTCTGTCTCCCACACAGCAGACTAGCTGCAAAATTCCTCTATTACTCCTACTATCACTACACTCAAATTTATTGCAAGTGAGCCAGGAGTCCAGGGGAGTGAAGTCTCCTCCCATGGGCTCCACTCTCACTTCCTGCATTCAGCTTCACTGAGGAGCCGAGGAAGATGGCGCTCCCAAAACCCAAGTGGGATCAAATGTCTGTGCGAGGAGAACCAGTCTATGCGACTCACCCACCAGAGATCCGGGTCTCCCAACTTGTGAGGAGTCCTCCAAGATGGTTGCCACGCTCAAGCTCTTGCGGAAGCCGTTGACAAGGCCACACAAGTCCCAGAGACATCACCGTCAAGCGCTCTGTTGTCATCGCCAGCGACCGACGTCCCGGCCCAGGAACCAGCTGCGTCCTCAGAGGAGTTGACCACAGTTCCAAAGATAGCCGCGACCGCCCACGATGACCAGCAGGAGGCACCGGAACCGGCCGCCCGGCCGCAACATCAGGTAGTAGCAGTCCCGCACCCTGAGGCCCCGGTCCAACCCGTCGCTGCCCCTGCACCGCGGCAGGTGGTACCCAACTTACCTACTAGGCCCAGAGAGGCCCCGCTCCGCACGCCGGCTGGTGCAGCAGAGGCGGCAGGAGTGTACACTCCGCCGCCCAGCAAGACCGAACCCAAACCGAGTCATCTGAACCCCGAAGTCCCCCTCGAAATCACTTGCTATGCCCAAAGTCAGTGGGAATATAAAACGGCAGTGGAGGAATGGGTGAAGCAAGTCCTGGATGACCCCCAGCCTGGCGATCCTAAACTCGCCTGGCGCACCGGAACGGTGCTCTGGTTTTCCGTGGAGAGGGGAGTGGGCTTCCTGCAGGACAATTATTCAGGAGCTGAGTTATTCATGGGCCGCCGCTCAGTCAAGCGGAACTATCTGCCGCAGGCCCGCCACAATCTCTATGTCTGGGATCAGGTAGAATATACCCCAATACGGTCCGTACAAGGCCCCTTTGCCGCAGGAGTGACCCTTTTGGCAAAGCCATTAACCCCTGCCTCTACCCCTGTTAGCATTTTTTCTTCTGGCAGGTTTGTGCTGGTTATATGATGAGGCATTAGACCTCCAACCCGTGAATATTTCCCTGTGCAACGAACATCCGGTTTGCTTCTGATCAGGAGATAAATAAACAGCCCAGACTGAACTCAGGTTGTTGAATATCTGAAATCTGTATTTCACAGCAAATATTTAAAGGGCATTTGGGGGGTGAACATAGTGTCAAGATACAAGTGAAAACTCTGTTAAACAATACTGGTATCTGCTATATTCAATACATGAAAAGGGTTATTTTACATGTTGAACAGGTTTACTCCACATGCTAATACGTTGAATGACTTGTCATAGGTTGCTGTCATTGTATATGAGGTGTGATTTTAAATAGTCTTTTGTTAAGGGAGGCTGCTATTGTGTCCAGCAACTGGCAAAGGGTGTGAGATGTGCTAATTCGGGGTATGTATTCCACAAGAGATGAGGCTTGTATAATCTATGTATAATCTGTGATGTATCAATAGTAAAATTATGAAAAATCCCTTTCAACCCAACCATTGATCCCTTGAGAAAGGCTCACACATTGAGCCGAAACGTCGCTTATCCCATATGGGTAATTAAAGATTTTTTCATCTTTTACTTTCTGGAGTGCTGCCCTTTTTGTTATTTTTATCTATCTGGATTGGCTTACATCCACACTGGGCCAGCTTCACCCGTATTTGTTCCATTGACGGTGCTGCCACTGAACTTTTTTGTTTCTTTATATATATATATATATATATATATATATATATATATATATAGTTTTCCAAAAAAGAGGCAGCACTCCAATGTAAAGGTGAAAAGACCCGCTTTATTCCCCTCTGCAACGTTTCAACTGCTCATTGCAGTCTTTCTCAAGCATACAATTGGTGTCAAAGTATCCACTTTTATACCCACAAAACCTTGTGAGTCAATTAATAAGTGACAATTACATGATAAATTACACAAAAATATTAAGAATACAGGATCCAATGTGAACAAATTATATACAACATATATCAAATCGTTAGTGCATATACATTGTGAAGCCATAATCACTAATCTTCAAGAGATCGCAAATATAAACATCCATTTTCAAAAAATTTCATGTGCTTTAATCAAAGTGATCACCTGTGTGTGTTAAGTGGCGGTCAATCGGCAGCACAAATTATATAAAAGATAAACTTACACAGCGGAGTACTGTGATGGCGACTGTCTCAGTGTCCCCGGTCCTCCATTGCGCATGCTCGGTAGCCAGGCAACCAGTGCACACAACCCGTGACACGCCACCTGCTGCGTGACGTCAGCCACGAGGCGCGCACCAGCAGCCAGGCCCCTCTCCAGAAGCGTGACAGGCCAGAAGGAGACGCCCCACCGCCCAGCCACAAGATCACATGACGCATCATATGAGCCGTCACTCGGCAACCGTGAAGCACCCACCATACCGGCATATCACTAACATCCAGAGCCGGACAGGGCACCGCAACTATGACCAAATCAGGGAAATAAAGTACCATATTAGGAATGGTTAGGTTGCATAATGCTAATAAGCAGATTTATGCGAATACTAGTAAAATAAGGATATCAAGCCGTGAATGTCAGAAGAACATAAGTCCCTTAAAGGGACAGTACATCTAAAAGTGAAATTGTATAGAGTTGAGTTATAGCCAATATCAGGCTTAACTGGAGAGGGTGTGATATATGTGGTTGTGTCATGTGAGTGACCATCACCACATACCTGTTATGGCACCAAGATACCGAGTGTAGTCAACACCCAATATTCTCTTAGCCAAAGTCCACCCTTGTTCCTCGTCTGTAACTAAATAACATCTTCCATTCACGACTTATCCACTTTTTCTTTCCTTCACTGGGAGAACTGTGATTCCAACCTCATTCACCTAACATGGGACTAAACCGACATAGACCGTAGCCATCTTTTTCTACCGCTGTGATAATAAACTTGAAAAACTGGAAAATACTTTTTTTCAGATCCGATAAAATCTGAAAATAAAAGAAAAACATGATGAGTAAAATAGGTAGGATATTAAACACCATAAGTGATCACAATACCAGAGTAACACAAGAGGATAATGAACCCACAGGCTTGCAAGGAGGACCCCCACAAACCTACATAATATTCCATTTGAAATCGACATTCAGGCCCTGTGGTTTAAGGGACTGTAGGCGATGTATCCACCGCAGTTCCCTTTGTTTAAGGGTCACAGTGCGGTCCCCACCCCGTCTGCCCCTTTGAACCTGGTCTATTATCATACATCTTAGATCTCTCTCAGTATGACCATACTCAACAAAATGTTTAGGAACCGTCAGATCCTTTCTTTTACGCCTTATAGAGAAGCAATGGTTATTCAGTCGTGTTTTCATGTCACATGTGGTCTCCCCCACATAGAGGAGACCACATGGGCATTGTAGTACATATATGACAAACGTACTGTCACATGTCAAATAATGACGAATATCAAACTGTCATCCAGTACCCGGGTGTGTAAAAACACTCCCCTTCATCATATAAGGGCAATTCACACATGTAAGGCACGGAAAACATCCCGTCCTTCTTGCACCAAGAAATGTTTGCACCTTCCTCTTGACAGGGACATCCGCCCTTACCAACCTATTATGTAGGTTGGTAGGACGCCTATATGATAAAAGTGGGGGAGAAGCAAGGGACTCTATCATGGGAAAATTGCTCTTAAGGATGGGCCAATGTTTTCTCAAGATACCAGCCACATCTCTACTCTGTTCTGAGTACGTTGTAACAAATGGAATCTGTCTGGGTTTGGGTTTCTTTTCTGTCGCCTCCTCACCCTGCGGGTGCTGTATTCTCTTCAGGTGTTTATATAAGTTCCTTCGTGGGTACCCTCTCTGTCTAAATTTATTAACCATTTGTTCATATCTGATGGGTAAGCTTTCAGGGTCTTGTACAATTCTCTTCACACGCAGTAATTGACTACATGGTAAGGATTCAATACAAGGTCTGGGATGACAACTCTCGTAGCGCAACAAGGTGTTACAGTCAGTTGACTTGGTAAAAATATCGGTATACAATCTGTCACCAACAATGGACCCCATCGTGTCAAGGAACTGGACCTGCTTATTAGAATGTGTGAGTGTGAACGCAATCTCACTGTCCATACAATTCAAATAGCAATGAAATTTTTCTAGGGACTCAAGGTCACCTTGCCAAATGAGGAAGACGTCGTCTATGTACCGCCACCACCCCAGTACTTTACTGAAGTGGTGGGATACATAGACAAGGTCCTCCTCAAGGGCCGCCATGAAAACATTTGCATACGTGGGCGCCACATTTGACCCCATTGCGGTCCCACGTAATTGCAGAAAAAACTGCTCCCCAAACATAAAATAATTATGTCTCAGGACCAGATTCAATAGTTGAGTAATGAAGTCACAACATTCTATCGAATAGTCACTACGTTCCAAACATCTCCTTACCGCACTAATTCCCCGATCGTGATCAATAGAAGTGTAAAGACTGGTCACATCAAAAGATGCCACCAGACACTTATCAGGCAATCTCACGGTGGAATTTTTTTTCAAAAAATCCTCCGTATCCCTGATATATGATTTTGTATTGGTTGCATAAATACGAAGTATGCGGTCCAGGAAGATGGAAATGTGTGACCAAATTGAGTCAATACCCGACACGATGGGTCGCCCAGGGGGATTCATCAAGGACTTGTGTATTTTTAGCAATACGTAAATTATTGGCGTGCGTGGATTTTCTATTGATAGAAAGGAATACACACTCTCATCAATAATGCCGTGATCACGTGCCACATCTAATACATTTCTAATCTTTTTGATATACTCAAATTTAGGGTCACCAGACAATTCCCTGTATACATTCTGGTCATTCAACTGTCTCCTTATTTCACCCATATACCAGGATGTGTCCATGACAACAACCGCCCCGCCCTTATCGGCCGGTTTTATGGTAAGGCTGTTGTCATGGCACAGCTCCTCCAGAGCTCTGATATCGGCTGAAGTCATATTTGGGTGTTGCAAAGGTGTGTCAGAGACCCTGGATTTGAGTCTATTGATATCCAATGCCACTGCTTTCATAAACGTTATATATATATATATATCACGTTATATATATACCGAGCAGACGGGGAAGGTTCCCATCTCTGGCATCCTGCTGTCCATGGTGCTGAACAGATCTGTGCTAAAGGCAGAGATCTGTTCAGACAAAGTGTAAGTAAAATAAAGTACAAGACACTATATAGTGTACTGTACTGTATTATACAGACATCAGACCCACTGGATCTTCAAGAACCAAATGGGTCTGGGTCAAAAAAAAGTAAAAAAAAAAGTGAAAAAAGTAAAGATAAAAAAATACACATTTATCACTGAATAAAAATTAAAAAAAGAAAATACACTACACATATTAGGTATCGCCGGGTCCATAACGACTTGATCTATAAAATGGTCATGTTACTTTCCCCGCACGGTGAATGCCATAAAAATAAAAAAATTAAAACTATGAGAAAATAGAAATTTTGCCCACCTTACTTCCCAAAAAAGGTAATAAAAGTGATCAAAAAAGTCGCATGTACGCCAAAATAGTACCAATCAAACCATCATCTCATCCCGCAAAAATCATACCCTACCCTAGATAATCGCCCAAAAACTGAAAAAACTATGGCTCTTAGACTATGGAAACACTAAAACATGATTTTTTTTTGTTTCAAAAATGAAATCATTGTGTAAAACTTACATAAATAAAAAAAAAGTATACATATTAGGTATCTACGCATCCGTATCGACCGGCTCTATAAAAATATCACATGACCTAGCCCCTCAGGTGACCACCGTAAAAAAAAAAAAAAAGTGTAAAAAAAGCCTTTTTTTGTCATCTTACGTCACAAAAAGTGTAATAGCAAGCGATCAAAAAGTCATATGCACCCCAAAATAGTGCCAATCAAACTGTCATCTCATCCCACAAAAAATGAGACCTTACCTAAGATAATCGCCCAAAAACTGAAAAAACTATGGCTCAGACTATGGAGACACTAAAACATGATTTTTTTTGTTTCAAAAATGAAATCATTGTGTAAAACTTACATAAATAATTTTTTTTATACATATTAGGTATCGCCGCGTCCGTGACAACCTGCTCTATAAAAATACCACATGATCTAACCTGTCAGATGAATGTTGTAAATAACAAAAAAAAAAACTATTTCTTGTTAGCTTGCCTCACAAAAAGTGTAATATAGAGCAACCAAAAATCATATGTACCCTAAACTAGTACCAACAAAAATGCCACCCTATAACGTAGTTTCTAAAATGGGGTCACTTTTTTGGAGTTTCTACTCTAGGGGTGCATCAGGGGGGCTTCAAATGGGACATGGTGTCAAAAAAAACAGTCTAGCAAAATCTGCCTTCCAAAAACCGTATGGCATTCCTTTCCTTCTGCGCCCCGCCGTGTGCCCGTACAGCAGTTTACGACCACATATGGGGTGTTTCTGTAAACTACAGAATCAGGGCCATAAATATTGAGTTTTGTTTGGCTGTTAACCCTTGCTTTGTAACTGGAAAAAAAATATTAAAATGGAAAATCTGCCAAAAAAGTGAAATTTTGAAATTGTATCTCTATTTTCCATTAAATCTTGTGCAACACCTAAAGGGTTAACAAAGTTTGTAAAATCAGTTTTGAATACCTTGAGGGGTGTAGTTTCTTAGATGGGGTCACTTTTATGTAGTTTCTACTCTAGGGGTGCATCAGGGGGGCTTCAAATGGGACATGGTGTAAAAAAAAAACGTCCAGCAAAATCTGCCTTCTAAAAACCATACGGTGCACCTTTCCCTCTACGCCCTACTGTGTGCCCGTACAGTAGTTTACGGCCACATATGGGGTGTTTCTGCAAACTACAGAATCGGGGCAATAAATATAGCATTATGTTTGGCTGTTAACCCTTGCTTTGTTACTGGAAAAAATGGATTAAAATGGAAAATTTTCCAAAAAATCTAAATTCTAGAGGTGGGACGAATCCAATTTTTTTCGAATCCGAATCCGAAAAGGTTCTCGAATATATTGAATCTTTCGAATCTCTAATCCTACGAATCCTGTACATAATTGTGTGAACGCACAGTGTAAGAAACAAAGTCAGACCGCGTCAGTTTGTCTGAACCTCCACCTCCCAGTCACGGTCGCACCCTATATGACCGCGATGACCCCTGCTATGACCCCTGCTCCTATCTCTACAGAACATACAGGGTAATACAGCGCCACATACCTATTACATCCAGTGACGTCTCCTTTGATGTAGATGTTCTCTTTCCTCATCTTCTCCTTTCAGACCTTCAGACCAGACACCATTTTTCAGCCATTTTTCGTCTCTGCAGTTTGAGCAAAAAAAATCTTAGTTTACTACTTTCCCATCATCCTCCCATCTTCTGGACAAATCATCCTAACACCCCCAATACTGTTCCGCTGTGCTCCCCAATACTATACTGCAGAAACAGATAATAACCCTGATAATACTAGTACCACACAGAGCCCCCCATACAAAATACCCCTTCTTTGTGGTCTCAGTAGATGCCCCCAAAGTGCCCCCCAATAATGTGCCAATAAGAAGTGGCCCCACAGTGCCACCCAATAATGTGCCAGTAAGTGTCCCCATAATCATGTGCCAGTATCAAGTGCGGAGTGCCTCTCTCCTCCCCCCCATGTGCCGGTATCATAGTGCCATCTCCCCCCCAATGTGCCAGTATTATAGTGCCATCTCCCCCATAATGTGCCAGTATCATAGTGCCACCTCCCCCCATAATGTGCCAGTATCATAGTGCCATCTCCCCCCATAATGTGCCAGTATCATAGTGCCATCTCCCCCATAATGTGCCAGTATTATAGTGCCACCTCTCCCCATAATGTGCCCGTATCATAGTGCCATCTCCCCCATAATGTGCCAGTATCATAGTGCCATCTCCCCTCATAATGTGCCAGTATCATAGTGCCTCCCCCCCCCCAATGTGCCAGTAGTATCATAGTGCCTCTCACCTCTCCCCCTGGCATCCACAGATCCCCCATCCTATAACAGTGCCATCCACAGACCCCCCATCCTATAACAGTGCCATCCACAGACCCCCCACCCCATAACAGTGCCATCCACAGACCCCCCCACCCCATAACAGTGCCATCCACAGACCCCCCACCCCATAACAGTGCCATCCACAGACTCCCCACCCCATAACAGTGCCATCCACAGACCCCCCACCCCATAACAGTGCCATCCACAGACCCCCCCACCCCATAACAGTGCCATCCACAGACCCCCCCACCCCATAACAGTGGCATCCACAGACCCCCCCACCCCTTAACAGTGTTATCCACAGACCCCCCCACCCCATAACAGTGCCATCCACAGACCTCCCCCCCACCCCTTAACAGTGTAATCCACAGACCCCCCATTGCCGCTCCAGTACAGTTATAAAATGTGTAATTTAATTAATAATGATTCATGCTGCCCCCTCTGTAGTATAACATTCAATATATCCTACTCACAGGGCTACTGATATCGTAATGCAGGCCGGCTGGGCAGACGAGCGGCAGAGTGACTGACTGACGTCACGTGCCTGCGCCGCCTACTTTATGAATGAAGCAGGCGGCGCAGGCACGTGACGTCAGTCAGTCACTCTGCCGCGCGTCTGCCCGGCCGGCCTGCATTACGATATCAGTAGCCCTGTAAGTAGGATATATTGAATGTTATACTACAGAGGGGGCAGCATGAATCATTATTAATAGAATTACACATTTTATAACTGTACTGGAGCGGAGGGGCCAGAGCACAGTGAACGCACCGGCCCCCAGCTCCTCCTCCCAGTCCCTCACACCGGTATTCGTCAGATTCGTATCAGGTAAATTACGTCGGGATTCGAGTCCACGAATCCCACGAATCCAGCAAGATTCGAGGGATTCGTGGATTCGACGAATCCCCCGTCCCATCTCTACTAAATTTTGAAATTTTAACACCATTTGCCATTAACTCTTGTGGAACACCTAAAGGGTTAACAAAGTTTGTAAAATCAGTTTTGAATACCTTTAGGGGTGTAGTTTATAGAATGGGGTCATTTTTGGGTGGTTTCTATTATGTAAGCCTCGCAAAGTGACTTCAGACCTGAACTGGTCCTTAAAAATTGGGTTTTTGAAAATTTCTGAAAAATTTCAAGATTTGCTTCTAAACTTCTAAGCCTTGTAACATCCCCAAAAAATTAAATATCATTCCCAAAATGATCCAAACATGAAGTAGACATATGGGGAATGTAAAGTAATAACTATTTTTGGAGGTATTACTATGTATTATATAAGTAGAGAAATTGAAACTTGGAAATTTGCAATTTTTTACAAATTTTGGGTAAATTTGGTATTTTTTATAAATAAAAATGAATTTTTTTTACTTCATTTTACCAGTGTCATGAAGTACACTATGTGACAAAAAAACAATCTCAGAATGGCCTGGATAAGTCAAAGCGTTTTAAAGTTATCAGCACTTAAAGTGACACTGGTCAGATTTGCAAAAAATGGCCAAGTCCTTAAGGTGAAATAGGGCTGAGTACTTAAGGGGTTAAGACAGTGGATGGTAATTACCATTTGATTCCCCATTATTACAAAAGGGAATGCTTCAGCTGCTATGGGAGGGGTATCTCCTGGTTCAAAACCCTTAATCTTTGCTGCCCGTGCATATATTGTTCTACTGGGCTGTGCAGACTTTACAATAGGTTGATTAGCATGCTCAGAGAAATCCTGTACCTCAGGTTCTGTAAAGCCAGATTCTGTTGTTAATTTTGTTACTACATGGTACAATGGCACATATGGGGGTGGGGCAGGAGTTGGAGTGGGGGTTCTACTTTGCTGTCTTGTATTTGAACTGCAAAAATCTGTCTAAAACGTTTGCACTGATATTCATGCTTGTCCACAAGTTTTCATATACATCCTCGTCCAGTGAGGGTCTCCTTTGTACCATGGAAAAGTATCTATGTCATTCAGACATAGGCCCTTGAGCATGGCCATATGAAAGTCTGAAAAAGACCCTTTTTTTGGGAACAGGTCAGTACATTTCATTTCTTCTGTCCATTTACACATATTATCAACCCAAGGATCAGTATAAAATGGACCTAAACACCTCTGGATAAACATTTTTGGACTTTCCCTCAATTCATTTTTAGGAGACAGTTTTACCATAGAGTGATTTGTAGCAGACTTCGGAACATGATTTTCAGTTCTAAATTTAAAATTCTGGTTCTTTTTGGGATCCTTCTTACCATAATAATTGCCCATTTTTAAGGTTCATCTAAGGATGATTATGTTTGTGTTTAGTGCAAAAATACTTACTGACAAACCTTATGCTTATCAGTTTATGTGTTTTTTTTATCCTATTTCTTCTAATACAGCCTCATACTACTCCTGAATTTATGGAAGATTTTAAAGGGAACCTGTCATGTGGATATTTGATTATACTCTAACTAATTTATATACAATCATTAACTACTAAAAAGTACCTTAGATGTATTCACTTATTGGTGTGACAGATGGTTACCTCATAATATACACACAAATGTGCCTCATGCCGTATGCTAATGAGCTGATTTGAGTCCAGCGTGATGTCATTGAGTCCAGCGTATTTTTAATTCAGAGCTATAGCCACTCCCCTGCCCACCTGTTGCTGATTCATATGGAAAATAACTGTCAATCAGCAGCAGGTGGGCGGGGAGTGTCAGGAGCTCATAAATATTCATGACTCATCCTTATGAGCTGGAGCTTTTCAATACAAGATGTTGGCAGATTGACTGGGTCAATTAAAGAAAGTGACCCAGCATTTTGCTAAGAGAATCAGTCACTTATTTATGTTGCCCTTAGTTAGGACACCATAAAACTGGTGACAGGTTCCCTTTAAACTATTCATGGCCAATTTTATACCTTCAATTTCAGCATGAATTTGCATACAATTTATACATAATCTATACACAGTCTATACAGTAAAATTCAACCTTATATATATTGTGGCAATGTGAACATTGAGGTGTGCAGTAAAGTCCCGGGGAAGCATGATAAAAGGGGTGCCTGTTCCCCATGCTCCAGTCCGGGACTTAGGGCCTGCTCACGTCCAGGGATTCCATTTAATCTGGTTGCTGGAATTGGGTGTGTCTGACTCTGGAGAGTGTGCAGACAGAGGCCTGGTGAGGCTCTGTCAGTGTGGTCTCAGCTAGGCAAGGCTGAGGGGTCACGAGGCTATGCAATAGCCTGGACTTTGGGGGACTCAGCAACGCCCGGGAACAAGCATTGAAAAGTCAGAGTCGGGAGGACTGCTAGACCACAACCCCCTCCAAAGGTACTGCATTTGTTACAGCCTGAGGGCTGGTGGACTGTATGTCTGGGGTAAGTCGCACCTGGTTCCATGTGTGAATGCTATCGTATAGCCGAGTTAGGGATACGATGTTTATTATGTTTAGATAGAGCCCAGATGGGCAGGCTTTTGTTTTATGCCATGTGGTGTATGAAGAGTGTAAAATAAATCGCACTGTTTGGACCTGAAACCCAGTGGTCATGAAGATAATTCTATGAGAATGACCCCCGAACAAGAGACGATCCCTACAATATATAATGACTAAAAATGCTTAAGCAACTATACAGCAATATACAGTTTTAGCAAAGGATATTCGTTGCACACAGTACTGTTTTTCAGATTAGGGGACTCCAGACCCCTCTTTTTCTTCAGGAATATCAGATTCCTGGAAGACGCTACAGAAGCGCTCACCGGGTTCAAATAATCCACTCTTACAGTATAGGGTAGTAATAATATATATATATATAAAAAAATATAGAATCACTTACCCGATACTGTTTTTTGGCGGATCCCACTTCTGACACCAAACTGTTAGCGTTTTTTCTTCTGGCAGGTTTATGCGGGTTATATGATGAGGCATCAGACCTCTAACCCGTGAATATTTCCCTGTGCAACGAATATCCGGTTTGCTTCTGATCAGGAGATAAATAAACAGCCCAGACTGAACTCAGGTTGTTGAATATCTGAAATCTGTATTTCACAGCAAATACTTATAGGGCATTTGGGGGTGTGAACATAGTGTCAAGATACAAGTGAAAACTCTGTTAAACAATACTGGTATCTGCTATATACAATACATGAAAAGGGTTATTTTACATGTTGAACAGGTTTACTCCACATGCTAATAAGTTGAATGACTTGTCATAGGTTGCTGTCTTTGTACAGTCGTGGCCAAAAGTTTTGAGAATGACACAAATATTAGTTTTCACAAAGTTTGCTGCTAAACTGCTTTTAGATCTTTGTTTCAGTTGTTTCTGTGATGTAGTGAAATATAATTACACGCACTTCATAAGTTTCAAAGGCTTTTATCGACAATTACATGACATTTATGCAAAGAGTCAGTATTTGCAGTGTTGGCCCTTCTTTTTCAGGTCCTCTGCAATTCGACTGGGCATGCTCTCAATCAACTTCTGTGCCAATTCCTGACTGATAGCAACCCATTCTTTCATAATCACTTCTTGGAGTTTGTCAGAATTAGTGGGTTTTTGTTTGTCCACCCGCCTCTTGAGGATTGACCACAAGTTCTCAATGGGATTAAGATCTGGGGAGTTTCCAGGCCATGGACCCAAAATGTCAACGTTTTGGTCCCCAAGCCACTTAGTTATCACTTTTGCCTTATTGCACGGTGCTCCATCGTGCTGGAAAATGCATTGTTCTTCATCAAACTGTTGTTGGATTGTTGGAAGAAGTTGCTGTTGGAGGGTGTTTTGGTACCATTCTTTATTCATGGCTGTGTTTTTGGGCAAAATTGTGAGTGAGCCCACTCCCTTGGATGAGAAGCAACCCCACACATGAATGGTCTCAGGATGCTTTACTGTTGGCATGACACAGGACTGATGGTAGCGCTCACCTTTTCTTCTCCGGACAAGCCTTTTTCCAGATGCCCCAAACAATCGGAAAGAGGCTTCATCGGAGAATATGACTTTGCCCCAGTCCTCAGCAGTCCATTCACCATATTTTCTGCAGAAGATCAATCTGTCCCTGATGTGTTTTTTTTTTAGAGAAGTGGCTTATTTGCTGCCCTTCTTGACACCAGGCCATCTTCCAAATGTCTTCGCCTCACTGTGCGTGCAGATGCGCTCACACCTGCCTGCTGCCATTCCTGAGCAAGCTCTGCACTGGTGGCACTCCGATCCCACAGCTGAATCCTCTTTAGGAGACAATCCTGGCACTTGCTGGACTTTCTTGGATGCCCTGAAGCCTTCTTAACAAGAATTGAACCTCTTTCCTTGAAGTTCTTGATGATCCTATAAATTGTTGATTGAGGTGCAATCTTAGTAGCCACAATATCCTTGCCTGTGAAGCCATTTTTATGCAACGCAATGATGGCTGCACGCGTTCCTTTGCAGGTCACCATGGTTAACAATGGAAGAACAATGATTTCAAGCATCACCCTCCTTTTAACATGTCAAGTCTGCCATTTTAACCCAATCAGCCTGACATAATGATCTCCAGCCTTGTGCTCGTCAACATTCTCACCTGAGTTAACAAGACGATTACTGAAATGATCTCAGCAGGTCCTTTAATGACAGCAATGAAATGCAGTGGAAAGGTTTTTTGGGGATTAAGTTAATTTTCATGGCAAAGAAGGACTATGCAATTCATCTGATCACTCTTCATAACATTCTGGAGTATATGCAAATTGCTATTATGAAAACTTAAGCAGCAACTTTTCCAATTTCCAATATTTATGTAATTCTCAAAACTTTTGGCCACGAATGTATATGAGGTGTGATTTTAAATAGCCTTTTGTTAAGGGAGGCTGCTATTGTGCCCAGCAACTGGCAAAGGGTGTGAGATGTGCTAATTCGGGGTATGTATTCCACAAGAGATGAGGCTTGTATAATCTATGTATAATCTGTTATGTATTAATAGTAAAATTATGAAAAATCCCTTTCAACCCAACCAGAGACCTGGCAGGAAGACCCAGGCTCTGCTGGGAGAGTCTGGTGCTTACAAGAGACCCCGAATGGACAATTGCATTTTAGGGAACGGGCCTGACCTGGCCGCACACCCAACACTACAGGTAGGCCAAATTAATAACTCGGTCCTAACTTTTAATCCCAGGGTGCAACCCTATGTTTTACCGTGGAAGCTTCCACAGTCTCACCTGGTTGAAGTTCCAGAACCCCTTCAGCCAGAGGTTTTGCCCACCTCTGCACTGACTAGGAATTCCGGCTTGCAGCATGTTGCAGCTGCATTCTCTAAACTAACTGCTCAGTCAGTACCAAAAAAAACCACAGGAGGGCAGTGGTGCACCACAACAGCTGCGACATTTAATTATCGGAAGCAGGAGCGCCCCCTGATGAGCTTCAGCAGCTCAAGCAGTGAGGAGGACGTGCAAGTCCTTATCTAAATGCCTCTTTATCTTAAAAAATAAAGATCTACTGGGAGCTACAACATGGACTGTACTTGATGGGTGAAGATCTATTGGACATTTGTTCTGTGTCTTGCCCTTGTTTGCTCTTCACCAGGATGGACATAGTTTGCAAGGACTTCCCCCATCTTCAACAACTTTCTCAGGTTATTTGAGAGCTTCATAGAACTATGGTTCTCACTTTTGCTGCTTTTTTACGTGCTTTTATATACTGTTTTATAATGTTCCTTGGATTACAAATATACCTTCTATTGAATTACAATTAACTCTATTGTTTCCCGTGGATTGCAAGTGACTTTTGTTTGTTTCCAGAGGATTCCAATTTTAAAGCACTTCAATAAAAAAGGACTCAAGTCATATTTGAGCGTATTATGATAATATTGATTGCACTAATAAATGCATAATGTTTTTGCAGTGTTTTTCCCAACAAGTTTACAGGTTAAGCAACGTTCAAGCACTTTTGCCCATTGTCTGTATTCTTTTCTAGGTGCCGCTATGTGAATCTATGCACTTTTTGTGAAATTGCACAAACTTTTGCACCTAGCCAGAACAGTAGCACCTTTCTTCTGTGTGCCTTGCTTTTCAGCTCTGTTCTATTTATACGGACTGCCTCTGTGGACACTAATACTAAAGGCATACTCTTGGTGCGCGGGTAGGACCAGTGGTAAGTCCCAGGCAGGTCCAGCAACTACAAGGGTAACCCTGCTGCTTCGGAAATGGCTAGGGGAGTAATATGCCCCTTCTCCCTGTTTGTTATATGTGTCAGGATTGGTAATGGGACTACTAAACCCCCATCCTGGTGTGTCTTCCAGGAGTTCCATGGGATTATTATACCCTCTTCCTGTGAAATTGCTAGAAGCGTTTGGAGAAGCTGATACCTCCCCCTTCTGTGCCTTTGCCTAAGATATTGCGCCTCCGCCTTAGAGCCACTTTTCTACCCTTAGTCACCATAGTGATCGTGCTATAAGCCTTAATTTTGACTTTGGTGCAGGGAAGGGAATACAGAATAAAGCCACCCTTCTATTTGCGGGCATTTCATTACACCATGGTGGGATTACAGAGTAAAGACACCCCATGCTTTCTTTGGTGTTTACATAGCTAAGAACACTTCAAAGTCAGTCAGTAGTGATTGCTTAGTACAGACCATTGTTTCACTGGGTATACCAAGAGGAAAACTGTTAATAAGACACCCTACTCATGCGGGGAGAAACCTTAGGGTAGCTGTTATGTGTTTGTCTTTGTTTGTCTTTATGTGTATCACATGCAGCACTTTGTATTAAATTGGGTACCCCAGAGCTTGTTCCTCTTATCCTAAGCATAAGCCAAGGGCGGCTTAACTCAAAGTAAGGGGGAATGTAACACCCCAGAGTTGTGTTACTACACGCCTCTACCCCGCTACTATCTTCTAAGAGCTTCTATACTGTCATCTGATGTGATTTTGCTTATGTTCCCCAGAAATGTGCATAAAAACTATGTTTAATGTAATTGTTCTTGTAATTTTCCAGGTTCACCAGCAGGTGGCAGCATCATTGGCAGACATAGTCTTAATGTTATGGCAGGTCAGAATGGAACAATCCTGTTCTATTATTATATATATATATTCCCAGTCTGAGCACTTTAAGCCTCAGCTGGATGAAGAAGCAGAAAACTACAGACAACCTGCAGAGTTCCAGCAGGAAAGCATCCCCTGAGAATCCATCTGAGAGATAAGTCCAGAGACCTAGGAGAAGCTATTCCCTCCTCAGCTAGTCTGTCTCCCACACAGCAGAAGTCACATTCAAAGCAGAAGCACTCATTTCTGCAAGTGAGCCAGGAGTCCAGCTGTACCCAGGTAGGAGACAACGTGACACAATTACCACTACCCTACAGAGACATTATTGACCATTACACCACTCTGGCATTCCTAATCTGGGATGTGCGTTATAACACCTTGGAAGGGCCCTGGGATAGTACCCTGCGCACGCTGCAATTGGCATCACAAACAAATACAGAATATTATTCACCCGTACCTGGCCACTGCACATGCACTTCTGTTCTGTGGCCCTGCAAAAAAGATACAACATGTCCTATTCTTGCTCATATTTGTGGACAAGAATAGGCATTTCTATCATGGAGGAGGATATTCCATTCAAAAAAATCAGTTTTTTTTTGCAGATCCGCAATTTATGGTCCGCAAAAATGGATACAGTTGTGTGCATGAGCCCTTACACTGTTTAGTATCATCAGCAGAAACTGATATTTTACTGTGTAACCACTCTACAAAATCATTAATATATATATTAAAAAGAATAGGGCCCAATACTGACCCATGTGGTACCCCACTAGTGACAGTGACCCAATCTGAGTGTGTACCGATAATAACGATCTTCTGTTTTTCTTATCACTGAGCCAGTTACTTCCCCACATACAGACATTTCTCCCAGTCCAAGCATTATCATTTTATATACTAACTTTTTATGTGGCACAGTATCTAATGGTTTGGAGAAGTCAAGATATATGACGCCCATTTACTCTCTGCGGTCAAGTCTAGAACTAACCTCCTCATGGAAACTAAATTATTTCTACTCAAAATAAAAGTTTTTAAAAGTAAAATAAAACAAAGATCATTATCAAGGAATTTAGCATGTCAGTCTTACTACATAGGGAACCCAGGAAACACTATAGCAACAAAACTCATAAAACTATGGCAGAATTGCATTTTTTTCCAGCTCCACACCATAAACAAAAGAAATTCCAGCTCCACACTACATCATATGCAACATTAAATGAAGCCATTAGAAAGGACAACTTGTACCACAAACAAGTGTTAATATAGCTATCTGAAAAATAAAAACAGTATAGCTATGGCTCCATGAAGGCTGGGAGTGAAAAACGAAAAAATAAATAAACATCAATGCATCAAGTAGGGGTTAAAGGGGATAAGTAAAACTTTTTATGAAAGACAAAACAGAAAAAATGATCTGAAGTACTTACATTTTGATATAAAATCCATTTAAATTTATTGTTTAAGTTTCTGAATATTTCAAGTCCAGCATCAAACTATTTCTGACCCACAACCATTGTTCATTGACAAATGTTAATTATGTAAATTGTGCCATTTTTTTGTCCAGAATTTGTGTCTATTATTTATTTTGTTTGTCTAAAAAATTGCAATTTGAAAGACATTATAATTACCAGAGTACACGTGCCTCAGACCCAGAACCTGTGTATCTTAAATGCTCATTAGTTACCTGCAGCTTTTTTTTTTAAAGATGGCTAATTAATCTTTGTTGTATAGACTGTGAAACCGAGCCACTTATCTTCTATGTCTCCAGTGCCAAATTCAAATGAGTGAACAAAACTTTTTACACTCAGAAGCATTGTTGACCTTAGTCTTTTCTGCAATAACCTTGCCCTTTAGTAAGAAGACAACCTCTACTTATTGCAAGCTCTTCCTTTGTAAATAATTGCTAGGTAAAATGTCACCATTTTAGAGCTATATCAAATAATATACCTAGAGCAAAGAGGTTGTGAGTCCTCCCTACACTGCCAGAGATGATTAGTGAGGGGGATAATTAGGCTTTGATTCAATGAAAGTAAGGGTACCGCCACACATTCAGGTTTCCTGATGTAATTTTTTAGGTCAAAATCATGAGTGGATCATAAAAGGAGAGAAAGTATAAAGGACAGATATGACATCTGTTTTTTATTTTATTTTATTCATTTCTGGTGTTGGCTTCCAAAACTACATCAGGAAACCTGACCATATGTCCATACCTTTAAAGAACCATTGAAGTAAACATCAGTGTACCAAAATCGTTAATAAACACAGCTGATTAATAATTGTTCTTTAGTCACATCATGTATTTGAGAAAAATGCACCATAAAAGTGAATTGAATAGTTGGGAAGCAAGAGGTCTCTGGCGTTCCATAGATGATGTTTTGAGTACATTTCCCCAGTATTCTCACATCCCACTCTAAGCTGAAGTCTAGAAGGAGGTTAGCTAGGTATTCTTTGCATCTGCTCTTTTTCTATTTTATTCATTTTGCATGGCATAACAAAAGTCAGAAAAAAGTATGAGTAAATCAGGAACAAATGAAGAAAGCAGTAGTGAAATAGGTTGAGCCCCAAAGTTTATAAATACCATACATGAGATGGAGCATTACCTGTAATTAGTATGTAGAGATGTTTTAATCCAGAGAACCACTTGCAGCGAGCCCCTGAAGGCTGAGGAGCCAGTGCAGAGGATGGGAGTGGTAGTGGCCCTGATGAGATGTTGTGTTGCAGTGTACTCTTTCAGGCCGTTGCTCCCTGGTTATCAGTGCAGTGGAAATGTAGTTTGAAAAATGAGCCCAGAGGTGAAACATATAACAGTCTCTTTTTACTAAGTGCAGAAAAATAACTTGTGGTACGTCTAATAGCAGCAAATTCAAAGTGCCGTTTCTGGCACCAGTTAAGGAGGTATGGCGGCAGGTTTGATGGCTGCAAATGGGCACTTGTGGGTATAGGCGTCCACTGTCAGGTTCCGACTTGACTTTATCTGGCCTAGTGGTAGTGTTGGGTGATGGGATGTCTGAGCCATAGTCCTTCACCTTGCAGAAATATCTGAAACGTAGTTTTCTAATGATCACTCTGCGGTCTCTCAAGTGGAGCTGTATGGTGTTTGTCTCTCTGGAGAATCTTTCCAAGGAGCAGGAGCTCCACAGTATGCTTCCTTTCCTCGCTGTAGCTACATAGCGACTCCCTCTCCTGGTAGGAAGCAAGACCGGCCCACTCCTACCACGAGGGGAGGATCAGGGTGGTTAGCCCTCTTCCTGCCAACCCTTTGCCATCCGTAAATGTTTTGGCTTACGGACAAAACATAAAATACATAACATTAGAAAAATTGCACATACTGGGGTACATGGGGTACTGCACACTTATAGGAGAAAAATAGAAAGGGAGGATAAAGGAAGGATGGCAGGGAGGAAGGATGGAATGAAGAGATAGGGGGAAGCAGAATAAACACAAGCTCTCTTCGTACCCAAAGTTCAAGGTGGTACCCACCAACCTTGTTTCTTCAAAGTTCAGCATGCTGGCTTTTTGATAAAAAATTAATTACATTAATTAATTAACATTATAATTAACATTATAATTAAATGTTATCATATCTAAAGATATGTGTAGTGCAATGCCACCATCTCTGGTGTCCAAATTGGACACACTCATCAAAAAGTTATCAACTATGCCAATGACCTACTGGTTCTCATTAAAACCCCCAATGTACAATATCTACCACTGAAGATTTTCTTTGCGTGCTTCTTCTTGATAATTATATGTATCATTATAAATTGATAAGCTTGGTAAATTTGTGTTGATGAAGCAAAGAAAATAAAGAGAATATTCTGCATTATAAGAGCATAATTCAGTATATTGTTCCTGGAATGGGTAGCTACATAATGTTGCAGCATATAAAAAGAAAAGTTTGAGCTTTTACACGTTGCTTTCTATTGATTTTTCAAGTGTACTGGTAGAAAAATGCCAGGAGTGTGAATAGGACTTTGGAGACTTGCAACATCCAGCAGCCACATGTGCCCAGCCCACACTCAAAAAGCCCAATTGGGATCAGAGGCAGACTTTATCAACATGCGTTTGCTAGCCACAAACAATTGGCTGAAGAAAAAAAACAAAAAACAAAAACAAAAAAACAATAACCAGGGGAGTAGCTATAAGGGAAGCAGGGGAAGCTGCTGATTTGGGGCTCAAACTCAGAAGGGGCCCACCCAGGAGGAGGACTAAAAGATTTTATTGTCAGAGCCCCCTCAACAGTATTATAAAATTACATTATATACAGTGAAACTGTAGGAAACAGATGGAGCGGCTTCTGGGCCCCTTCTGAGAGAGCAATCTTGACTAGTCACAGGAGTGGGGGTTGCAAAGAAGTGGCTGTGGGGCCCAGTAATTTCTAGTTATACCACTGAAACCAACTAAACTGAGGCAGACATACTGTCTGTGCAGCCGTTTCAGCTTCACAAGGGCCCAGTGGGGAAGGTGAGTCCTTCCAACTGTAGAGCAGTAGCAGAAGTGCCCAGGCTGCATTGCTAAACTGAGGGTAGGGCTTAGCCGTCGACAGTGGCAGACCGTAGTGGTGTGACAGGGCAGAGTCTAGCAGTGCATTGGTGCAGAGTTTAGAGGTGCAACTTTGCTTGGGGGTCCAAAAATGCCAAATCCATACCTCAATGGGATATACAATTTGCCAGATCACATTCATGCTTTCACCATCACATTTATTTTTCTGGGGTCTGTAATGTACAGTCGCACTTAAATGATCTCTAGAACCAGTATACTTCATATGATGTCTATGGTTTCCTTACTATCATTTCATGAAGTCACTCTGAACACAAGTTTTTTTTCACCCAATGAATAGGGTATGATTGTATTTAATAATCCACCAGCATTATTCGTCTGCTTGATCCATCCAGCAGGCTACAGTGAGCGCAGAAATAGGGCTTTTGTCAATAACCTTATATCAGGGAGATCAGAAGCCAGCGATACAGAAGGTTAATGTAGTTATTTAAGTATAAATGTGCCTGTGTGGGCAGCTTTTACCCTTAAACAAGGATGGAGGATGAAAAGACAGATGTCCTAATACACAACATGTGAATTATATTGCTGTTTTTTTTTTTTTATAGCTTGGATAACCTGGTTGGAAGCCTCCGGGAACACGTTTCTGACACAGATGCAATAAATTAAATTGAAAGCAACCTTGATTACAGAAAGCCAGAACATATTCCAGAAACAGGAAAACAATTACCCAAGTCATATTGAATGTTCTTGAAGGTAACATGCTAACCCATTATCTGGACAAGTGATCAATGAACATTCTTTGACTCTACAGCTAATGTTGGGTTCACATGAACTTTATTTTTGTCCGTTGTTCTGCTCCATTAGAGGAGGTCTTTTTAACGGAATAAATGCAGATGTGAACTGTCCCTAAGAGTGGTATTACACTGCTGGATCTTCTGGCCGTGCGAGAGCTGATGGATAAGAACACATCTATTGGCGCTGGTTTTCAGCAGATTTTCAGATTACACAGGCAGATGCAAAATTAATGCATTTGCTTGTTCATCTGGTAGTCAATAGGTATGAGCAGCATAGGCAATATTCGTTTTCGCGATATTTTGTGAATTTTTGGCTCACCATACTCCTGGAGAAACAAAATTACCTGCCATCTGAGTGTACATCGGCACAGGGGGAAGTATACTGCAAATAGGGGTGGCCCAATATCTCAGCTAGATAAACTCCCAGGGCTAAGGAAATTAAGAAAAACAAACAACAAACACACTGAGAAAAAAAGAACGGACAGATAACAAACGGCCCAAATACACATAAGAACAAAACCTACCTGAGTCCCACCTGCAGATCTGCAGACCCACACCTTCAGATAACCCCCACCTGGTTGCCTCAGTGACAGCCCCAATTCTAAAAGGATGTGAAGAAAATTCAAAGGCATTAAAACTGTGCCTTTCAGGGCCATTACGAAAAAGGCCTACAAATTGAAAACGAGACAGGGCCTTTCCATCAGCATGCACTAAAAGAGTCCTCTCCCCCCCTGTACAAACTGGCTGCAAGCTTCGAACTGGACAAACCATGGAGCCAGGCATCCCAAACAAATGAATCCTATGACCCCTGCCCTGCTGTTCCAATTTCAAACTACGCCGCCAACACAACAATCATGTCATCCGAACAGGAAACATCAATCCATTGCATAACATCATGAGAAGCTCCAATGTGGCTAACCAACTCACTGACATGATATGCCTCAAAAAATGCAAGGACGAAAGCTGCTCTAAACAATAAACGGTTGTAATATGACATGACCATCAAATGAAATCATAGACTTCCTATACCCTTTCAATACTTGGCTTACCATAAATTCCTTAAGGACATCGGGAATACCTAAGTGAATGAATGCATAGACTAAACCTGCCACCTTCTTAGAAATACCTGGACAAATCCCTTTTGTAGACAGACCCTATGAAAAACAATAACAAAGACACTTAGATTGTGTTCCCTATTGGAGACAGCGAGTGATGCTTTATAAGTGTACAAGATAAATAAATAAATTATAAGGTACCAAATCCCTACTCACCTCATCACGACCTACCCACCACAAAAACCAACCACTTTCCTTCTTGGGAAAAACCCCTAAAGGAGAGACCAAGGAGGGTTAATAAACGGTCACGCCATCTGCCCTAAGGTAGATAATTTGGGCTGCATTCACTGTCTAGGTGATGAGGTGCTTCGGTGGAGTGGATATAATCCAGACATAAATAATAAAGAGAGAACCACCGCACACTAAAGGGTTTATATGCAAAATAAAGTTATTTAAATTTTATGACAAATCCTCCAAAAAGAAGCAAAAAAGGAATAATTGCCAATAATTAGATTGTGACTGTTTTTCTTTGACATTTCGGTCACAGACGGACCTTCGTCACAGAGTCACTAGTAGTTCCTTCTACTAAGGACTCTTATGACCAAGGTCTGTCTGTGATGGAAACGTCAAAGAAAAACAGTTGCAATCTAATTATTGGCAATTATTCCTTTTTTTGCTTCTATTTGGAGGATTTGTCATAAAATAAAAATTATTTTATTTTGCATATAACCCTTGAGTGTGCGGTGGTTCTCTCTTTGTTATCTGCCCCAAGGTCACCTCCTCTGAAAGCTTCTCAGCCACCACAACAAGATTGCGGGGGCAAAAATAGTCTGGAATAAACAAAATCTTAAAATCAAAATGAAAGCCTTTCTCCAAACGTAGGGCAGCAGCCCTAGCAGGGTAATCAATTAGAATCCAGAGCATCGCCTCGAGCCTCACTGGCGTCATCCCTTTTTACACCAGGGTCACCAGAATGGGGCTTTGTACGCTTGAATCACTTTGACTGATCATGATCCCCCACATTGCACACTCGTGTTTGAACCGACAAGTGCCACGAAACATCTGTGCCCTTCATTGAATTTACAGCAACATCCAAGTTGCTGGGTGACCAAGGGTCCAGCCCTTGAGGTTGAACCCCTTGCTCACGGCCAAAATAGCTGATAGAGAGCCCACACCATGACAATCAAGCGCATCCACAAAGATATGTCTTTGTGAATTCAACACAAAGATGGGCACACCACTTTTTGCTGCCGAAATTGTTCGCCATAAAGAAGCCAAGTGGTGCCGCAATAAACCCAATAAGCTTCGCCTATTGACTCCAGGGCAGAGCAGTTCTGCGAAGCGTGATCCCCAATAACACTAGCCAAAATGGCACACGCCTGAAGCCAGCTGGAGAAGGTTCGAGGTATCAAACGATACCAATGCCTCTTTTCTTCTTCCTTCTTACTCTCAACTGGCTTCACCCTGTCTAAATTCAACTTTTTCAGGGGGAGAAAGGAAAAAATCTCAATGTATTCATACCTTCGTAATTTTTCTGACACCTTCTGTTTCTACCCTGTCCCCCAATATCCCACAAAAATAAACGTACAACTCACCCAGCGCCACATCAGCAAACAGCACCATGGGTTCACTGGCCCCAGATGGATCTTCAGCCCTCTCATGGGCCTAGTACTAGATGCAGGCCTCCAGTGCCTGGGATAAGGCTCCACACTCCCAGCCGTCCCTTACCTTTGCTGAGAAAAGGACGCAGCTGCCCCATGTCCTGAAGCAGATGCTGCTGCAGGGTAGAAGATGTGTTCCAAACGTTACCCCCCCCCCCCCCCACCCAAAGCAGGTCCGACTGCTGGAAGAAACTGGTGGTGCCCTCCCAGACAGCACCAGATGGTCCACGCTAGGGCTTCTAGCATGGTGGGAGCATCAGGGAACGTCAGAACTAAGCTGCTCAGGCAGATAACTGCAGCAAAGAGACGGCGTTCCCCTCACCCAAGGCAACACTAAGTTGCTCCTGAAGCCAAGAGACCCCATGCTGCACTGAACTGTAACTCTCTCTCAGCAAGGACACCAAAACTGCTGGCTCCATCAGGGGACACAGAGGTGAAACAGGTATGTCACTCCTGGTCCTGAATCAGGCGAACTAATATAATACCCACCCATGTTAACCTAATTAACCCCTTCCTAAACCTTCTCCCCTACAAACTCTGTCATGTCGGGCCTGCACTAAGCTCTCCTCACTTCGCCATCTCTTTACAGATTTGGGTCAGTGAGTGGGACGGGTGGTTTCTAGAGCATCAGCATGGAGCACGTGTGATCTGATATCACATTATTGGATTTCCTTGACAAAGTGCAGATGGGACACAAAGTAAAATCACAATGACAATCACATGTCAAGTTATCCGATAAACCATTGAACCATTGAGTTGTTGCCATGTAATTTACCTCTCCAGCAGTCCCTCTCTGCACTCAGTCAAGGAAACCTTTTAATGTGTTAATCGCACACAGATTTAAATTTCCATCATATACTGTGCATATTGCTATCTTCTTTATGAGGACCACCCTTCTAAAAGATAATTTTAAATTCAATTTTGGTTGATCATCTCAAAGATGTTTAACTGTGTGTAATATTTTCAGGGCCAGAACAGGGGGTACGTGAGGGTAGGTTACTACCATGCACATAGATTAGGAGAGACAGACAGGAATTTAATGCACATTTCATTTACAGTATATCCTGTTTGCTGTAAATGAGGAAAAACCACAGTGTGCAATGATCCCCATATGTGTGATGAACCAGTTACTGTTGAAGGACCTGCAGTCACATAACTATATCTGTGCAGGTCCTCAAGATAATGAATGACAGAATGTGGTGAATGTAAAGTGGAGGAGAATGTGAGCTGTTCTGTGTAATTGTGGTCTGTATTTGTTTAGGGTGGTAGTCTGGGGTCTGTATTTATTTAGCAGGTTTATTTTGGGGTCTGTTTTTATTTAGCGGGCTGGAGTCTATACGGTGGTCTTATTATTTTGGGGTCTGAGCTAGAATCTGTATTTATTATTGGGTTTGTATATTCAGTCTATCAGTCTAATTTGAGTTATGTATTTATTTTGGGGTACATACAGTCAGGTCCATAAATATTGGGACATTGACACGATTCTAACATTTTTGGCTCTATACACCACTACAATGGATTTGAAATGAAAATAACAATATGTGCTTTAACTGCAGACTGTCAGCTTTAATTTGAGGGTATTTACATCCAAATCAGGTGAACAGTGTAGGAATTACAACAGTTTGCATATGTGCCTCCCACTTGTTGAGGGACCAAAAGTAATGGGACAATTAGCCTCTCACTTGTTCCATGGCCAGGTGTCTGTTATTCCCTCATTATCTCAATTACAATGAGCAGATAAAAGGTCCAGAGTTCATTTAAAATGTGCTATTTGCATTTAGAATCTGTTGCTGTCAACTCTCGAGATGAGATCCAAAGAGCTGTCACTATCAGTGAAGCAAGCCATTATTAGGCTGAAAAAACAGAACAAACCCATCAGATAGATAGCAAAAACATTAGGCATGGCCAAAACAACTGTTTGGAACAGTCTTAAAAAGAAGGAACGCATCGGTGAGCTCAGCAACACCAAAAGACCCGGAAGACCACAGAAAACAACTGTGGTGGATGACCAAAGAATTCTTTCCCTGGTGAAGAAAACACCCTTCACAACAGTTGGCCAGATCAAGAACACTCTCCAGGAGGTAGGTGTATGTGTGTCAAAGTCAACAATCAAGAGAAGACTTCACCAGAGTGAATACAGAGGGTTCACCACAAGATGTAAACCATTGCTGAGCCTCAAAAACAGGAAGGCCAGATTAGAGTTTGCCAAACGACATCTAAAAAAGCCTTCACAGTTCTGGAACAACATCCTATGGACAGATGAGACCAAGATCAACTTGTACCAGAGTGATGGGAAGAGAAGAGTATGGAGCAGGAAAGGAACTGCCCATGATCCTAAGCATACCACCTCATCAGTGAAGCATGGTGGTGGTTGTGTCATGGCGTGGGCATGCATGGCTGCCAATGGAACTGCTTCTCTTGTATTTATTGATGATGTGACTGCTGACAAAAGCAGCAGGATGAATTCTGAAGTGTTTCGGGCAATATTATCTGCTCATATTCAGCCAAATGCTTCAGAACTCATTGGACGTCCCTTCACAGTGCAGATGGACAATGACCCAAAGCATACTGCAAAAGCAACCAAAGAGTTTTTTAAGGGAAAGAAGTGGAATGTTATGCAATGGCCAAGTTAATCACCTGACCTGAATCCGATTGAGCATGCATTTCACTTGCTGAAGACAAAACTGAAGGGAAAATGCCCCAAGAACAAGCAGGAACTGAAGACAGTTTTAGTAGAGGCCTGGCAGAGCATCACCAGGGATGAAACCCAGCGTCTGGTGATGTCTATGCGTTCCAGACTTCAGGCTGTAATTGACTGCAAAGGATTTGCAACCAAGTATTAAAAATTGAAAGTTTGATTTATGATTATTATTCTGTCCCAATATTTTTGGTCCCTTAACAAGTGGGAGGCACATATGCAAACTGTTGTAATTCCTGCACCGTTCACCTGATTTGGATGTAAATACCCTCAAATTAAAGCTGACAGTCTGCAGTTAAAGCACATCTTGTTTGTTTTATTTCAAATCCATTGTGGTGGTGTATAGAGCCAAAAATGTTAGAATTGTGTCAATGTCCCAATATTTATGGACCTGACTGTAATTAGGATGCCTGGCCTGGAGTTTGTATTTGGTTTCTGGTCTGCAATAATTTTTTTGGTCTTTATTCAGGGAATTTCTCTTGGGTCTGTATTTATTCATGGGTCAGTATTCTGTGGTCTAGTCTGAGGTATGTAGTTATTCTATTTATTAAGAGGTCTGTAGTTATTTTTTGGGGTCTGTATTTATTCTGGGGGTTGTATTTATTCTGTGGTAATTTGAGGTGATTGCAAATGCTTTTGACACTTTACCTATTAAACGTCTATGAGGGATAGTAAGGTCTATAGGCTTGGAAAGTATAGTTTGTAATTGGATTGAAAACTGGCTGAAGGACCGTGTCCAGAGAGTTGTGGTCAATGACTCCTATTCAGAATGGTCCCGGGTTATAAGTGGTGTACCCCAAGGTTCAGTGCTGGGTCCTCTATTATTTAATTTATATATTAAGGATATTGAGGATGGAATTAATAGCACCATTTCTATTTTTGCAGATGACACTAAGCTACACTCACCTAAAGAATTATTAGGAACACCTGTTCTATTTCTCATTAATGCAATTATCTAGTCAACCAATCACATGGCAGTTGCTTCAATGCATTTAGGGGGGTGGTCCTGGTCAAGACAATCTCCTGAACTCCAAACTGAATGTCAGAATGGGAAAGAAAGGTGATTTAAGCAATTTTGAGCGTAGCATGGTTGTTGGTGCCAGACGGGCAGGTCTGAGTATTTCACAATCTGCTCAGTTACTGGGATTTTGACGCACAACCATTTCTAGGGTTTACAAAGAATGGTGTGAAAAGGAAAAAACATCCAGTATGCGGCAGTCCTGTGGGCAAAAATGCCTTGTGGATGCTAGAGGTCAGAGGAGAATGGGCCGACTGATTCAAGCTGATAGAAGAGCAACGTTGACTGAAATAACCACTCGTTACAACCGAGATATGAAGCAAAGCATTTGTGAAGCCACAACACGCACGACCTTGAGGCGGATGGGCTACAACAGCAGAAGACCCCACCGGGTACCACTCATCTCCACTACAAATAGGACTGTTGAAGACTGGAAAAATGTTGCCTGGTCTGATGAGTCTCGATTTCTGTTGAGACATTCAAATGGTCAGAATTTGGCGTAAACAGAATGAGAACATGTATCCATCCTCTGATGGCTACTTCCAGCAGGATAATGCACCATGTCACAAAGCTCGAATCATTTAAAATTGGTTTCTTGAACATGACAATGAGTTCACTGTACTAAAATGGCCCCCACAGTCACCAGATCTCAACCCAATAGAGCATCTTTGGGATGTGGTGGAACGGGAGCTTCGTGCCCTGGATGTGCATCCCTCAAATCTCCATCAACTGCAAGATGCTATCCTATCAATATGGGCCAACATTTCTAAAGAATGCTATCAGCACCTTGTTGAATTAATGCCACGTAGAATTAAGGCAGTTCTGAAGGCAAAAGGGGGTCCAACACCGTATTAGTATGGTGTTCCTAATATATAGTGTATATAGTACTGTGCAGTCTATGGAAGAGGTCCATATACTACAAGCTGACTTGAACACTGAGTGATTGGGGATCATCTTCGCAAATGAGATTCAATGTGGATAAATATAAAGTTATGCATCTTGGTAGTAATCATCTTTGTGCTTCATATGTCCTAGGGGATGTAACACTGGGAGAGTCACATAGAGAAGGATTTGGGTGTCATTGTAGACTGTAGATTAAATAACAGCATGCAATGTCAATCAGCTGCTTCTAAGGCCACCAGGATATTGTCATGCATTAAACGAGGTATGGACTCGCGGGGCAGAGATATAATATTACCACTTTACAAAGCGCTGGTGCGGCCTCATCTGGAATATGCAGTTTAGTTCTGGGCATCAGTCCATAGAAAGGATGCCCTGGAGCTGGAAAAAAGTACAGAGTAGAGCGACTAAACTAATAAGGGGCATGGAGGGTCTAAGTTATGAAGAAAGATTAAAATAATTTCATTTATTTAGTCTTCAGAAGGGGGGGACATGATTAACCTATACAATATATAAATGGGCCATACAAAAAATACGGTGAAAAACTGTTCCATGTAAAATGCCCTCAAAAAACAAGGGGGCACTGCCTCCGACTGGAGAAGAAAGATTTCAGTCTCCAGAAGCGTCAAAACTTCTTTTCTCTAAGAACTGTGAATCTGTGGATTAGACTTCCTCAGGACCGGGTCACAGAGGAACAGTGGACAGTTTTAAAAAGGGTTTAGATGAATTCTTAAAAGTAAACAACATTAATGCTTATGAAAACGTATAGAAATCTGAGTCTCACTTCCCTCTGAGATTCGCGTCCCCACCTATCCCTTGATTGAACTTTTTTCAACCGTATTAACTATGTAACTATATAGGAATATAGTGTCACAACTCAAAACTGTCTGTCTTTATAGCATGGTCCCTGTCTGTACTCATATCCTGGAGAGACTCTGCATCTGTAGTGGATGTGTGCTTATGCA
This sequence comes from Bufo bufo, assembly GCF_905171765.1. Taxonomy (NCBI): domain Eukaryota; kingdom Metazoa; phylum Chordata; class Amphibia; order Anura; family Bufonidae; genus Bufo; species Bufo bufo. The sequence goes on along the minus strand of NC_053389.1, from coordinate 683,423,338 downwards.
TCTAATACGATATATGTGTATGTAGTTGTGGACATATGTGTCTGTGCATGTAATAGATGTACATATGCAACTCTGCTGTAATTTTTAATTCCAGCAGAGGGTGCCAGATCCTTGGTCAGGACAGCCAGGGAAGGAGATTCAGCATAAACAGGAAGGGAGCAGGGAATACTGCTCCAGTGTGTGCATGTGTGTGTAGACACCAGGTGTATAACTCAGTCAGAGTCCTGGTACCAGAGCTTTCAGGGTGGAGAATTGGAGCCACAAAAGGAGAAGTTATGGCTTTTTGGTTGCAGAGTATGAGATCCATCGGGATACCAGAGAACCTGGTGTCAATTAGAGCATAAAAGAGTATGCAATTCTGTTGCAATGGTGCCTCTGTCCTGCTCCATCGTTATGTAGCGGTCAGAGGAGGGAGAGACCGCAAAGCAGTATTCAAGTACAGTACAGCGGACAAGGAGACTGAAGCAAAAGCCGGCTTTATTAAGGAGCAAAATGAAACTGCCGGAAAAGTTGAGTAACAATACAGTACCACCGCACCAGCGGCACAATGGGTCAATGACAGGAATGGTATGAACAGGTGAACATAAAACAACAACAGTGGTAATGAGATTTTGCATAGACACAGAATAAGCTAAACAGTAAGCAGTCAGCTTGCAGGCTACTTTCACTACCAATTACCTATCTAGCCCTGCTACCCAGGGGACGCTTCTACAGCGCACTGACTAAGTCCCTGACTCTATAACCTATCACAGATAAGCACCGGTGCCACTCACAGTTCTGCAGATTCTCTTGGATCCAATAAGATGCAGTCTGGCTCCAGGTCCGGTCGCTTGCTTGGCTGTCTTTCTCTCTCTGGTCACAACAGATGCAGCTCTCCACCTCTGGCAGGAAGGATCCGGCTGGTCTCTACACACGGTCCCACTTCTTCTGGAACACACAGTGCAGTCCTCTGTGTGCAGCTCCACAGCTGTCAGGAAAATCTCAGCTAATATAGCCTCCTGCTGCTCCAGTCTTTTTCTGTTATCTCTCAGCAGTCCATCTCTCCCTGTTATCTCAGCAAGGCCCCAGAAACTTCTACAACAGCCCGGGAAAAATCTCTTAACTCTTTCTTAGCCTCTGGCCAGCACAACTCAGGTTCCTGTTTAGTCACAGTGGCCTCTGGTGGCCGGAGGGAACATGACAGTCTGCATAGATATAAGTGCTGGAAATGCTGCTGTTTGATTCAGGGCTGCCTCTTACATGCCTCCCCACTTAAAGGTGGCCGTCCTCGGCCTCGCTATATAGTCCATGGAAAACAAAGGGGTTAATGAAACATTTAAACAGCAGTACAACATTGTCCACAATACCTACAGGCAGACCAAATGAACTCGTCAGCAGGGTACCTGTTTGGTGGAACCCCTGCAGTAGACCTACTGGATCTCCGGAGGTCTTGACTATCTGCTAGAACCTGACTTTCTCCACTGGGAGTTGTTAACCTGGGCTCTTCCATTACAGCAGGAGATCTGGGTGTGGTCACGGGTTCCTCCTCACTGCGAGACGGTAGTGATTCTGTAGCAGGAGCCTCATCACCTACGGCATGGGGACCTTCCGCAGTGTCAGGAACGGTCCACCAGTCTTCACATTCGTTTCCATCTGAGATAACACATTCTGGGTATGGGGCAGGAGGAGAAGGTGTCCTCTGAATAGGTGCAGGATCTGCGGACCGGCATGGCCGTAGCATATTCCTATGTAAAGTCCGTGAAGCAAACTCCTCATTTTCAACTTGCACTTCGTAAACCGGACCATTAGGGTACACTCTCTTGATCACTTTGTATGGCTGTACTTCCCAGCGCTCACTCAATTTTCCTCTGGGGCGTTTCTCTCGTATCAGGACCCGGTCTCCAGGCTTCAGTGGCACCTCCTGGACTGGAGGACGGTCTGTATGAGTTCTCTCCTGTAACCGCTGGCCTGCCAAACGGCGGATGGTCTGGAGTCGCTGACGGTGTTCTTTCACCCATGAGGTGGTTGATGGCTCCATTAGGTCTTCTGGCTGCTCCAGGTTCAATTCAACGATTTCTCTACCAGCTCTCCCAAACAGTAACATATACGGGGTGTAACCGGTGGTGGTATGGACCTGATTATTGTAGGCCCAGACTAGTTCCGGCAGGTAATCAGGCCAGTGTGCCCTCTTGTCTTCCTCTAGCGTTCTCAGCATTTGTAGCAGCGTCCGGTTGAAGCGCTCACAGGCCCCATTCCCTTGGGGATGATAGGGGGTCATTCTGGATTTTTCAATACCGTACAATCGGTGTATCTCCTCCATTACTTTTCCTTGAAAGCACTCCCCTTGATCTGAGTGGATCTGCTTTGGACACCCGTAGACCCGGATGAAATCCTGACAGATAGCGCGTGCTGCGGACTCAGCCGTCTGATCCCGAGTTGGGGAGACTACTGCAAACTTGGAGAAGTGGTCAACCATGACCAGGCAGTACTGTGGACCTCTTGATGATTGTCCCACGAGGAGGTAGTCTATCATCAATAGTTCCAGCGGTTCTTTGGTCTGTATAGACTGGAGGGGTGCCCTCTGTTCCGTGCTTTTAGTGAGTTCACACACTCGACACTGTCGGCAAACTTCCTCCACCACTGCCTCCAGTCGCGGACAATACACATAACGCTGCAGCCACTGGTAAGTCTTGGCGGGCCCGAAGTGAGCTCCAAATTCATGGGCTTCTCTGGCTATCTCACATGCCACGCTTCCGGGTATGACTACTTGCCACCTCGCCTCTAGGTCATTAGGCTGTTGACACTTGTGGTACAGAACAGCTCCGTGCATTTCCAGTCTGTCCCATTGATGTAGAACGGACTTCATCTCGGCATCCAGGTCAGCCCTTACTTCTTTGTTGGGCTTCCTTCACTGGGTTACCCAGCTTTTCATCTGCCGCAGTCCAATATCTTCATCTTGTAATCGGCCCCAGTCCTCATTAATCCTCCTCAATGCCTTAGGTAGCTTACGGGACTTGTCTGGGCCGCAACTGTGGGCAAAACGAACTTGCGGAAATCCGGAGTTTCATCTTCTTCTTTTTGTTCATCGACATCCCCTACTGGGGTTCTCAAAAGTAACTCTCGACAGGCCATCGGCATTAGTGTTCTCCGTAGCGGAACGGTAGCGAATTGAGAAGTCATACTTTGCAAGGCGAGCTGCCCAGCGTTGCTCCAGGGCTCCCAACTTGGCAGTGTCCAGATGGGCCAGGGGACTGTTATCAGTCCGTACAAAGATATTAGCTCCTGTCAAATATCCCGCAAACTTCTCCGTCATGACCCACACCAGGGCAAGGAGTTCTAGCCGGAAGGAACTGTAGTTGTGGGGGTTTCGCTCTGTCTCTTGCAAGGATCTACTGGCGTCGGCGATCACCCTCTCATGTCCACCTTGTACCTGCGACAGGACTGCCCCGAGTCCGTAGAGACTGCCATCAGTAGATAAGAGAAATGGTTTATCAAAGTCGGCATAAGCCAATATGGGGGCCGATTTCAGAGCTTCTTTCAGGGCCTGGAAGGCCTCTTCCTGCTTCTGACCCCAGGTAATATTTTGGCCCTTGGGTTGCCCAGCCGTTCCTCTCAACAACTCATTCAGAGGGCCCGCTATCTTGGCATAGTCTTTGATGAACCGCCGGTAGTACCCCGGTCAGTCCAAGGAAGGCCTTCAACTCCCACAGCGTTCTGGGCACTAGCCATTGTCGTATTGCAGCCACTTTGTCTTGGGACGGCAACACTCCGTCTTGGGACACCCTATGGCCCAAGTACTCGATCTCCCTCTTGAAGAGATGACACTTCTTTGGCTTTACCTTCAGGCCATGGGATCGCAGTCGCTCGAGTACCTGCCCTAGCCGATTCAGGTGTTCTTGAAAAGTAGCAGAGTATACGATGATATCGTCCAGGTATATCAGAGTGGCTTCAAAATTCAGGTCTCCCAGGCATCTCTCCATCAGCCGCTGGAAGATCCCCGGGGCATTTGTCAGCCCAAATGGCATCCTGTTGAATTCGAATAGTCCCATGGGGAGTATGAATGCCGTCTTTGCCTTGTCTTGCTCGGCCACTGGTACTTGCCAGTACCCGCTCGCCAGGTCCAAGGTAGAGAAGTATTTGACTCATCCTAAAGCAGTCAGAGACTCCTCGATACGTGGCAGAGGATATGAGTCTCGCGCGGTGCATGCATTCAACCGCCGGTAATCCACACAAAACCGAATAGTGCCATCCTTCTTCTTAACAAGCACACTGGGGCCGACCAAGGGATCTGGCTACCCCGCACCACTCCGGTATTTATCATCTGTTTCAACAACGTTTTCACTTCCTGGTACAACTTGGGCGGAATCTGCCGATATCTTTCCCGAATTGGAGGAGTGTCCCCCGTCGGTATCTCATGTGTGATAGCATCCGTGCAGCCAAAGTCATCGGCGTGACGGGGGCGAATGCAGCCTGATTCTCCCACAGCATGTTTTCAACTGCTTGCCGTTGGTATGAACTGAGAGCCTTCACATCTATTTCCATTTGATCCAAGATGGTTCTCCTATTCCATTCTGGGGTTGGCATCTCTTCTACACTGGCAGTAACTGCCAGGGTCCAAACAGCATCACCTACTGGAGCTAGAGTCACTTTTCTCCGACTCAATACTTCTCCCCGGTGTAGGTACACACGAGCCAGTTCCACTCCTGGCGTCAAGGAAACTTCTAGATTTCCCATATTCACAGCTCTTATGGGTACTCGTCCATTCTGGACCACTCCCAGTGTTCGGGCCACCAGGACATCCTGACCAAACTCTCCTAGGGCCGTCGGTTCGATGAACACCTCCGAACCTTCAAGATTGCGGAAGGTTCCCACGGGTAACGTCAACACGGTCTCCCGTCCAGGGGGGATGGTGAGGGTAGCCTTTCCTGGCGCTCGAATCGTTCCCACGGACTGGTGTGCTGGGACACTTTTCTGTGTCCCACAGAATCGGATCAGCCATTGAAACGCTTTCTGAGTAGGTTTGTGCGGAGTGGCTTGCTTCCAATAGCCTGGCCCCCGTTTGGTGAACATTATCTGATCTAATTCTCGCAGAATGTTCATGCCCATTATCACAGGCACATCTTCTTTGAACGTCTCAGGGACCAGCAGGATACCTTTCCGTCCCACTTCTTGCCCACATAGCCGTACATTCATCCACACGACTCCTGTGACAGGGATCTGTTGTTGATTGGCCACTGTAACCCGGACCAGCGTCTCTCGCTCTGGCTTGGCCAGCGCTTGGAAGTAACGGTAGAAAAGTGACTCAGGCATAGTCGTTACTTTTGACCCGGTATCCACTAAGCAGTTGACCGGAATGCCTTCAAATTCAGCTCGAATGGTGGGACACCCTGCGACCAGATGTTCTGAGCCATACTGGGTATCTTGGCTCTCCACCTCCCCCGCAGTACGCCCCACTACTACGGGGGCAGGAAGTTTAACGGTGGCTCTGGGCGTCTGGCCACATCACTCCGACACTCTCTGGCATAATGTCCATTATTTCCACACCGCCAACACTGTGCCCCTTGACGGCCTTCTCCTTGTCTGCGTATGGGGGGTGCCCTTAGGACTTGATTGACGGGCCTCCTTGGAGGATATTGAGGGGCTTGGTGAGGAGGTAAATTAGGGTGAGGATATTCTGATATAGGAACCCATGGGGGCGCCTGATAACTTTGTTGTCGGGCCGGGTAGGCAGTTTCAGGGGTATAGTGCGACTCCATCCATTTTTCCAGGTGTGTCAACTTTTCGTGCATAGCACTCAGAGAGCTCTGTAAGTCTTGTACTACTCTGACTAGGACCTCTTCTCTCTTTGAAACCCCGGGGGAGGTGACGGTCTGGGTCTGTATCACTCCGGACACATAACTTTCTTATTTGCTCCGTGCCACTGCCTCTGCTAATATTTGTCTAAAGGTTAGTGTAGAGTCCACCCTAACTCGTTCCTGCAGGGCCCGTTTCAGGGGAGTGCTGTAGAGTCCCAGAATGAATTGTTCCCGCAGGATCCGATCTGCAGTTCCCATGGCGGTTATTCCGTCTGCCTCTTTTTTCTGCACCTCGGCCAACACTTCCTGTAGCGCCATTGCATACTGCGAGACACCTTCGTCTTCCCGCTGAACTCGGTAAAAGAATTTCGCCCTGAGGTGCCCTGCGCTGGCTGTTTCCCTGTATATCTCTTTCAATGTATTGCGCGTGGCTTCCGGTTGTAGTAGGACATTTTGTCGGGCCTCACCCTCTAGAGCGGCCAAAGCGATTTCTACTTGTAGTTCTGGGCTGACATTGTAAATCCTAGCAGCGCTCTGTAATCTTGACACCCAGTCAGACAGTGACATGTTCTGGCCATCAAATTTAGGTAGCAAGTTAAACAACATGCCAATAGGGAGGGCCCTTGCAGGGGTTCCACCATTGCCTGAGGTGCTTACATTAGCATTATGCACATTGCCTTCAGCCGCCTCCATCTCTGTGACTGTACCCTGCTCGCATCGCCACTTGTAGCGGTCAGAGGAGGGAGAGACCGCAAAGCAGGATTCAAGTACAGTACAGCGGACAAGGAGACTGAAGCAAAAGCCGGCTTTATTAAGGAGCAAAATGAAACTGCCGGAAAAGCTGAGTAACAATACAGTACCACCGCACCAGAGGCACAATGGGTCAATGACAGGAATGGTATGAACAGGTGAACATAAAACAACAACAGTGGTAATGAGATTTTGCATAGACACAGAATAAGCTAAACAGTAAGCAGTCAGCTTGCAGGCTACTCTCACTACCCATTACCAATTACCTATCTAGCCCTGCTACCCAGGGGACGCTTCTACAGCGCACTGACTAAGTCCCTGACTCTATAACCTATCACAGATAAGCACCGGTGCCACTCACAGTTCTGCAGATTCTCTTGGATCCAATAAGATGCAGTCTGGCTCCAGGTCCGGTCGCTTGCTTGGCTGTCTTTCTCTCTCTGGTCACAACAGATGCAGCTCTCCACCTCTGGCAGGAGGGATCCGGCTGGTCTCTACACACGGTCCTACTTCTTCTGGAACACACAGTGAAGTCCTCTGTGTGCAGCCTCACAGCTGTCAGGAAAATCTCAGCTAATATGGCCTCCTGCTGCTACAGTCTTTTTCTGTTATCTCTCAGCAGTCCATCTCTCCCTGTTATCTCAGCAAGGCCCCCGGCAACATGAATCTCTTAACTCTCTCTTAGCCTCTGGCCAGCACAACTCAGGTTCCTGTTTAGTCACAGTGGCCTCTGGTGGCCGGAGGGAACATGACAGTCTGCATAAATATAAGTGCTGGAAATGCTGCTGTTTGATTCAGGGCTGCCTCTTACAGTTACATGACTCACCCAGCTTCTTCTGTTCCGGCGTCACTGACCTACTTGCCCTCCGCTGCTGACCAGAAGCAGGTTTAAACCGCCATTGTCCCATGTTGCCAAGTATTTTCTGACCCCTTGGTGCTTTGGACCAGTGCCTCTGGCCCCAGTGGGTCAGCTGCCAATCACACCAGGACTATTCCAAGAGGTAGTGGCCTGGTGGATCTCCTACAGCAAAGAGCAGATTCCTTTATAGGATGTAAAGGTTTAATACCAGGGGACTGCAAGGACAATGCCCTAAGGTCTAGCCCAAAGTCAAATCAGTTGGTTGGTGCGGTGGTTCCACATCCACTGTCTGTAACAGTGAGCTCATGCCATGGAACTCACTCACCCACCCCAGATGGGTCTACCAGAAACAATTACTGACCTATACGCATGATGTATCTGCCTGCCTGAATGTCTTAACCACTACCACAACGGTACCGCAACCTCCAGTCTCAGCTGCAGTACCTATTCTTCCCTCTCAAGTTACACCCACCGGAGGGTCCGGCTCACACCTATCACTTCCTTCACGCTATGATGGGACTATGAAGGGTATTTATTAACCAGTACACTATCCACTTTGAATTGAAACTATACCAGTTTCCTACTGACTGGGCTAAAGTAGCCATCCTGGTCTAAATTCTGTCTGGCGAGGCTTTAGACTGGGCCAATCTGCTATGTAATCCTGTGAACTGTAATCTGCAAGAGTTCCTGTGAACATTTCACACAGTCTTTGAGGAACCAGGACATACTTCTTCTGCTGCCTCTTATCTCTAGCAACTATATAAGGGCAACCTCATTGTTGGTTAATACCTAATTTAGTTCCGTACACTTTGTGATATATTTATGATTGAAGACAGCACACCGATGAAGTTATTTGAATAATTGCTTATTTTATTTCTTTCATTTCAACACCAGTGGTATACAATAGACATCAGTGCAACGTTTCGGGCCCTTTTTAGTAGGTACCCTTTCTCAAGCTGATGAATATAGGAAAAATAAAGAAAATAAAGAAAACACATACATTTTAGGGAAATTTAAATAAATGATACATGATTATCAATATTAAATGCATGATTACAGTAGGTGACGGATACAACCATGGAACAAACCCAAACTTAAATATGATAATATAAATGCTCAGGTTTATCCATGATTAGGAAAGTTATTCATAATTAATTAAAAGGACAGGATTATAAAGTATTGAGTTTGGCGGCAATTTCATGATAGGTTTTGATTTGTTGCACATGTGGGATTGGTCAAAGATACACTGTATATACATGATTCGTGGTACCAAGGGGATTCAGTAATCAGTACATGATGACAGAAATACGGAACTGAATTAAATAAAAGAAGCGATTATTCAAATAACTTAATCAGTGTCTTTTCTTCAACCATAAATATATAACAAAGTGTATTCGGATCACCAGGTGGAGGGAGATCAACCCGGGAAAATGCACTCACAAAAGCCATCTGGACGAGTGCTGTGGCAACAACTTTACTTCAGTTCTGTACACTGGCCTCAGAGTTGGCCTGGAACAATAAGGCACTTGTGGCAGCATTCTGGGAGGGTCTGTTGGGGCGCATAAAAGACGAACTGTCAGGTTGGAATGTGTCAGCTACATTAGAGACCTTGATCTTCTTTGCTACCCGAATTGATCTTCAGTTCCAGGAACATGCCAAGGTGGCTGCTTGCGAGGGACGACTTCCTCGGTTGGCAACATCTTTCCAGAAACTACAAGCTCCTTCTTCCTACACCTCTGCAACTTTACCCGTGCAAGTGGATAGAGTCAGGCTGTCTGAAGAGGGACATCAGCACATACGCTCCAGTGATCTCTGTATTGCGAAGCCAAGGGACATTAGATCTGCACTTGTCCTAACAAGGCAGGACTCCAGAGCTAAAGGTTAATTAGGAGAGACAGCCCTTGGTGAAGAATAGTTGTTTCCAAAATTTACATTACATATGTTACTGTTTTGCGGTGGTATGCAGTTTACCGTGCAGGCCTTCGTAGGTTGTGGTTGGGTGGGAATCCTGCATCTGTTCCTTGGTGAACCAGTACCAACTACAAGTTCAGCGCCTAGAAAAGTCTTTGGTGATGACATCAGTCAATGGGAAGCCACTCTCAGAGACCATATGTATGCAACCGAGCAATTGGATCTTCAAGTGGGTACACTTGACACAGAGAAGATTTCTTTGTATCTCATGCCTGTGTCTACCAGTCCTCTACTTTTGGTACTGCCCTGGTGCCGTCTGCATAATCCTGACCTGGATTGGAACTCTGGGCAGATTATACATTGGGTTTCCACTTGTCGCTCACTATGCCTGACTCCTGTACAGCCTGTACAACTTCCACTGGTTCCGCAAAACCTGCAATGCTCACCTACACCCTACTCCAGTTTTGCCAATGTCTTTGATAAGGAGGCTGAGACCCTGCCTCTTCATCAATCTTATGATTGCTCTATCGACCTGATTCTTGGAACTTCACCTCCACTAGGCCACTATTACCCTCTGTTTCAACCTGAAACATTAAACAAGTCAGACTACATTAAAGAAAACTTGTAGAGGGCGTGTATCCAGTCATCTTTCCCAGAATTTTTTTTTGTTATGAAGAAAGATGGGTCGCTTTGTCCATGCATAGATTACTGAGGTTTAAATAAAGTAACCGTGAAGAATAAATATCCAATATCATTGATCCCTAAACTAATTGACAGTCTACATGACACCAGGATGTTCACCTTACTAGATGTGTGTGGAGAATACAACCTGATTCACATCTGTGAAGGAGATGAGTGGAAAACTGCTTTTTTTTAAATATGAGATTTTTATTAGTTTTATGAAAACACAAGTAGAGATATAGGGGGTCATTTACTATTATGAAATATGCCTAAATGAGGCGTATTTCAGGCGCAGAATGCGGCGCAATGGTTAGTTGCACCACTATCTGCAACTTCGCCCCACTCATAAAATTGTAGGCACAGTCTGGGCAGGGAAGGTGACGGGCCAACAGACCCGTCTCATTCATAATTTTTTACACCTGAAAATAGACTAAATGTAAGACAGCTTGGAAGCTGTCTTACATTTAGAACTGGTGAAAAGTTATGGAGAGGCCTAAAACGCCTTAATAAATGTGCTCCATAAACATACAGAAACAAGAACAAAAATCCACACAGGGTTAACCCTCCTCCCACTCCAACCACCTCCCGGGAACAATGTAGATTCCCCTCAATGAAATGGGTATGAACTCAAATATAGCAGGGAAAAGCACTTCATAGATTCCATACAGCGCATTAGACCATATCAAATAGGTCAAGATCACTAGCCCATATTACTGTGCCACACATCTAATTCCAGGTAAAGTGCATTATGTAGACCCAGAGGAGGCAGGACTGTCAAGCCTTACCAAATACGGGGAAGGTAATCCTGGGAAGCCTATCCACTGTCAACAAATCTGCTAAAACATTGATAATGTTTCTTTCTTGATCTATACCCCTCTCCAATCTAAGAATGAAACACATAAGATTGACAGCAGAAAAAGACCACCTGGTCCATCTAGTCTGCCCTTATATAATTTTTTTTATCTCACTTACTGTAACATTTAGTCTATTGATGTATTCTATAATTGTCAGAGGCAATGACTGAATCCAATGTATGGCTATTAGTTTCCTAGCTTGATATAATATACACTGCATCCCAAGAGTCACTGCATAATCATCAGTAGCACGGTTTAGGGGAGGCAGGAATCTGAATGCCATACACCTGACCTTGAGCTGGGTTCACACCTGGGCATACTGTATGGAGAGCTCTGTATACGCGATTTTATCGGGCGTTTACTTACGCGGCCTGCAAACAAGCAAACGCCCATTGTCGCGCGTTCCCGGAAGTCTATGTATGGGAACGCGCGACATTACGCCCCAAAGAAGCTCCTGTACTTCTTGGGGTGTAGGGCGTTTTACAGCGCGTTCGTACGCGCTGTAAAACGCTCAGGTGAGAACCATGCCCATAGGGAATCATTGGTTCTTGCCTGTTGAGCGTTTTACAGCGTGTAGGAACGCACTGTAAAACGCTCAGGTGTGAACCCAGCTTTACCAATAAGTTCTGAAACATCCTCACAAGACCTCATCAATTTTCTGCATTCCCATATCATATGTAGCAAATTCGCATTTTCAAGACCACATCTAGCACAGTTGTCATCTGAGCGAATCCCTATCGTGCAAAGTAAAACTGGGGTACAGTAAACTCGATGGAACAAAAATAACTGGGATAACCAATGAGCTTTAGACAGAGCCAACTGAGGTACAAAAGCAAGAATAGTGGACCATTCATCACCAGACAGGGGACCCACACCTGCCTCCCATTTGTGTTTGATATTCAAAGGATATCTTTCATGATAAGAACATAACAAATGAGAGTATAGCACAGAAAAAAAAAGCCCTTCTTCTCTGCGGATAAAGATATATTATTTAAGATAACATCAGACTGTACTCTAGGACTGGATATTTTAATCTGTTTGGACACTGCATGTCTAAGCTGCTCGTATTGATAAAAGATTTGGTGGGGCAGCCCAAATTCATCCCTAAGGCAATCAAAATCTTTGATGTTTTCACCTTCCACAATATGGGAAACAGTCTGTATCTCTGCCTACTGTACTTCTACAAGGAGAACTCACCTAATTTCAAAATTTCAGAAAGGTTGTTGTTACACCTTAGGAGGGTGAATCTATTACGACCAACCTTACCACATAAAGCATTGACCTTACTCCAAACTTGTTGTCCAGAGTAGGAATAAGTTCTGGTGGTTTAATTTGAGCCCCAATCTCCAAGAGAGGGCTGCCCTCCAGCTAAATACTTAGTAAGTCATTCTATACACATAAGTTCCCCCCTTTAACTGCTGCAATTGTGTAGCTAGAAAATAAAGCCATGGATTAGAGTTGGCCAATCCTCCATTCTCTTTACTCCTCTGTAGGGTTTCTAATCGGATCCGGGCAAACTGCTTTTTCCAGATCAGAGCCTTATTTATTTATTTTTTTAATACGGCATTGGTATCCATATGGGAGAGTTATAACCATTTATATCAATTATAACCATTTTTATAAAATTAGTGCATACAATCACAGAGAGTGGCAATTTCCACCATGTGTTTTTTTTAAAGACTGTGCTCAATAATAGGAACCAGATTTAGAGCAATATAATCCGATGGATGTGGTGATATTTGCATGCCTAGATAATTAAATGAAGAAACAATGGAAAGGGAAATTAGTGCAACTGAATTAAAAACATAACAGATCAGCTTCTTTAAATTTCTCAGAAAAGAAGCATATTGTTTGCAATCCACTCCTCTATACAACCATATTGGAAACCCATTATCTCCTGTGAGTTGCAGATCAAAGCATCTAGGGGCTCAATGGCTAATGCAAAAAGAAGAGGGGATAGGAAGCATTCCTGCCTGGTGCCTCTTTTCATTATGAACGAGTATAACAGTCTACCGTTAGTTTGTATGTGCGCAGTAGGAGGAGGAGGTATACAGCAAATGGTCCCATGCTAAAAACTGGGGACCAAAACCCATTTTTTTCAATACTGCCCATAAAAATGCCCACTCGAAGCTGTCAAAAGCTTTGGCAGCATCAAGTGAAAGCACTCCCCTGGTCAACCCCTCCCCTGATCCTAGCTGCAAGTTAAGAAAAACCTGCCACAAGTTTGTTGTTGTTGACTTACCAGGGATAAAGCTTTGTTGATCTGCATGGACATGTCACGGTGGGGAGTGGGGAAAACCCCCCACCGTACAATGTCAAATTTAACGGGATTTAACGGGAAAGCAGCTAAGCCAGGATGCCGGAATCAGGGAGCAGGTCACCTGCTAAAGCGTTCCTAATCCTCACCCTAACTCCTCACCGTATGAGCGGACCTGGATGGTAGGACGGCTCATACCAGGATACTTTAGGACCTGAGTCGCCCTGATAATCCCTCACATAGGCGCAGGGGATAGACGACCTGTTCTTCCCAGACATGGATGAACAGGAGTCTCAAATGGCCTAGCAGCAGGGAAAGGAAAAAAACATATGCAGCCACAGAGTCAGCAGGTAAGAACAACAAGACAACTCACTTACCTGCTGAAGACTCCACAACTAGAACCCGTGCATCAGTACAAGAGCCCGACCACACAGCAGGTCAAACAACCGACACAGGAATCTAGCATACCAACTCTGCCAGAGCCCCCCATGCTCACACAATTCATGGCAGCCCCAAGCAGCGCTGCATACAGACGTATGGTTCACCCCTCCGGGAAACCAGCCCCGTTTCGGAGGTACAACACACAGAGGGAAAACGTCTGGCACACATGCAGGGACAAACACCAACAACAGCCCAGTCATGTAACAACAAACAAGACATACAGCAAACCTTGAACATAAACCCACTCCAAACATACAACAAGTGAGGTTGGGTACATAGAGGATAAGGGAGACAAAGGAATGACATCGCAGATGACCTCGCAGGTGACATCGATGTCCTACAAGCTGGCCCTCAAGGACTGGGCAGATAGAACACCCTGGACTGGAGCAGAGCTCCAGCACCAACGACAGCTGAAGTGCAACTGACTCCAGCCAGGAAGCCACAGGAGATAAAACCCAAGTGACCACACCCAGTCAGGGAGTTAACCCTTACAGCACCAGACAGGGAAAGGCTCCAACTTAAAGGGGAAGTGCACACACCAGCCAACACGCAACACGTTGCCATTGGCAACAGCATGCGTGGCAACCATGTCACGGCTCACACAGCCAAAGCCGAGACACTGCCACATGCCATAACAGCAACACGTTGCCACCGGCAACTGCAAGCATGGCACAAGTGTCACGGCGCACACAGCAAAGGTCGTCACAGGGCAAGACACAAAACATGAGATATTAGTCTGTTCACTAAAACCTTAGTCAGTAATTTCACATCATTACACAACAATGAAATTGGTCGATGAGGAGTCAGGGAGAGTAATGATCTTTACCAGGCTTGGGTATGACCACAATAATTGCCTTACTTATTGAGTCTGGAAGTCGTCCCATCTCCAAAGCAGCTTGAAGTGTGGTAAGCAGCTCAGACAATAGCTGGTCTTTATATTACTTAATAAATTCCCCTTGCAGGCTGGGGCCTTATCTTTAGGGAAGCTGTTAAGGCAGTGGTCCCCAACCAGTGGCTCGGGAGCCACATGTGCCTCGCGACCCCCTGCTATGTGGCTCACCATGCGAGTCTGGAGTTATAACCATGGCAATTGACACTGCAGCATCCTCCTCCAAGAGTCTCATTATACTGCAAAGTGCAAAAAATATATTTGTCATGTATGCATTCACTATGTAGCTCTGTAAAACACATGTTAATTATATATATATCATAGCCACCACTAGATGGGGCTGGTGTCATCCTCTATATAAGGAGAGGGCAGAACATTTTAGAGCCAGTTCAAGCCAGAAAGCGCAGTGTTAGAGGAAGCACGAACATGTGAAGCTGACATTTTAGTTCATACTGGACCTGGCTCCACCCAGGATATAGCCACAACATCTCTAAAGCAGACCAGATGATAGAAAGGTGTAAATAAACACCTGTAGAGCTGAGCAGTCTATAAAATACTTATTTCACTCTACAGCATCTGTGTTCAGGAGAAGCCTCCAGTGCCTGAGCACATACCAAAATATAGTTTGGCGCACCTGTGTATACCTCCACATCCCAAGGTGGAAAAGTGGATAAAGAACCTGTCAAACAATGTAGCAGAAGAGTTTGCTTGCCATGGAGGGGAATGCCCTTATTGGTTCCGAGAGAGAATATTGCTTAAAGTAACATATTACACCCCATGCCTGGAAGCTAAAGTCAGTTAGTAAAGTGCAGTTAAGGAATATTGCTAAAACCATCTAAAGAGACACCTTTTTGGCCTATGATTATCTGTGCAGATGCAAGACCTGTAATATCTGAGAATACTGCATTTCTGTGTAACAGCCGGTCTATAACAGATAAGACCTGTCCTAAAATGTCTGCACTTGAATCTTCAGTAAAGAATCGTTTGCAATTAACTTGGACTCATTAATTCTACATTATATTTGCACCGCAAGTTGCTGGCATCATGACAACCATCAATATCAAAGACACCTTCGACTGCCTTCAGGCAGGAGGATCCCAAGAACCAGAGTGTGCCCCGAAAGGAAGAGTCAGTGCTCCCTTCCCAAACTATCCTAGATTTAACATCAAACAGTGCCAATTTTGATCATATAATAGTAGTGTTAAAGTTCACACTAAAATATTTCTCAGCAAATGCGTGCAATTTCATGTTTTTTGTTTGCCCACAATAAAAATGTATCTATTTTTGAATTCCATGTTGCTCCCGACCATCACTAAAAGATTAATGTGGCTCACAACAAAAAGTTGGGGACCCCCGTCTTAAGGGCATTCTCCAGTTCTTCCATCATTATCGGTCTATCTAGCGTACTCCCTCTAATCAGCAGTAAGGGTGAGCAAGGGGATCCTAGCAATATATTCTCTGAGCTGACATTCACTCATCTGAGGCCTTGAAAAATAGATATTAGAGTAAAACATTTGCATCACTGTCAGTATAGCTGCATTATCCATGGTCAACACACCATTGGCATCACACAGTGATGAGATATCTGAGGGACCAGACTGTGCCCTAATAACCCTAACTAACAACCGACTTGTCCCCTCACAATATTTTTGTGAAACGAAAAAACGTTTATTCTCTGCAATTGTTAGCATATGGGTTTTTAGGTGCTCCGCTGCCTCAAGCCACAAAGCTTTATGGGAATCTGTTGGACAGTCTGTATAAACTTTTCCCATAGTTATAACGCATCCCATCCCTTATATATATGTCTTCTAATCTCCCTCATGAACAGGCCGCTGATAAATGCTTTATAGGCATCCCATACACACAAAGCCAGGGGTCAAGTCCTGGGAAAAAAAAGTGTGGGAACTCACCCAAGATCCACTGCTAACCCCCCCCCCCCCCCACAACCCCCCCCCCCCCTGAAAAAATATATATATTTCGCTGAAAATTCAGTGCAACATTTATTGTAAAGTGCCAGTTTACACAAACAACTGCAAAATTAACATGAAATAAACAAATATATATAGGGACCCCCACCTATCAGACAATGGGGGCATATCCTAGCGATGTGCCCCCATTGTCTGAGATGGAAAACCCCTTTAAAATACAATACATGTGAATGGGCTTTTGAAAGCTACGTGTAGCGGGGGAAAAAAAAGCACAGAAAATCTAGCATGCTGTAATTTGTGTCGCTGCGGACTGAGCCAAATGTACACATTGTGATCAAAACAAAACAAAATCTCCCCTTATATATAATTTACTTACAGTTCTGAAGACTCAGGGGTGCTGGCTGGTTTTGCCTCAGGGGTGCTGACAGGCTTGGCCGAGCAGAAGGAGTGTGGGACTGTGAGGCCTTTTTTCTCCAAGCTGCTCCGGATCAGTGCTCTAGGCTGCTGGGCTCAGGGCTGGAAGTGGGCACCGCACAATAAGAAACAAATATTTTTCATTACACCTCAGGTCAGACCACCAATCAGACCCCCAATGTTAATAAGACCCCAATAATACCCCAATAAGACCTCAGATCAGAACCCAATATGAATGACCCCCAATCAGACCTCAGATAAGACCCCCATGCCTCATAGCAGCCCCCAGTGCCTCTCCATCAGCCCCCCGTCAGTGCCTCTCCATCAGCCCCCCGTCAGTGCCTCTCCATCAGCCCCCCCGTCAGTGCCTCTCCATCAGCCCCCCCGTCAGTGCCTCTCCATCAGCCCCCCCGTCAGTGCCTCTCCATCAGCCCCCCCGTCAGTGCCTCTTCATCAGCCCCCCCGTCAGTGCCTCTTCATCAGCCCCCCCGTCAGTGCCTCTCATCAGCCCCCCCCCGTCAGTGCCTCTCATCAGCCCCCCCCCGTCAGTGCCTCTCATCAGCCCCCCCCCGTCAGTGCCTCTCATCAGCGCCTATAGTATAAATAAAATATGGAAAAAAAAAAATTACACTTACCTCTCCTGCTCCTGGACGCAGACGCTCCTCTTCTACTGCTGTAGGCTGCGCACGGAGTGACGTCACAGAGCGACTCACTCGGCTCCTGTGCGCAGCCCTCACAGCCGACAGCCGAGGACCAGGAAGGCGGCGGTGAGTACAAAGCCTTCACCGCTTCCTCCTGGTCCTTTTGCCCTGAAAGGGAACGGCGTTCCTGCCATGAAAAAAGTGCAGGAACACCGTTCCCACGCCTCGACTCGACCCCTGCACAAAGCTGAGGCAGAACCTTAATTCAGGCCCATAAACTCCCTCATCCCCTGAGGGCATCATGAGAAGGAAGAATCTGAAGCCAAAATGGGTTTAGATGCCACACACCTTGATGACTATGTCCCCTCTCTCCACAGCAATCGTAAGAAAAAGAGAAGAATGGTCTGATATACTGTACTACATGACAAATAATCCACGTGGAACTCAAATAACAGGAATATTACACAACTCTGTGTAACATAGTCTCCAAATGTCAAAAAGACCTACTTTTATTTTCAGTCTGCCCAAATGTGTACATTATGAATCAAGAGGGAGAGTAACTAATCACAATAATGGGTAGCTTATTAATACTTAACGTTTAATTGTATCAAAAATTAAAATAATAGGCCCTTAAAGTGTAGATTAAAAATCTATGCTGAGTGCAATTAAAGTGCTGCATACAAATCTCCTGTTAGCAGATGCCAATTAGGAGAAGGGGGGACCAAAAAAGGAAGGGGATAGTAATATGGATAGATTGAGGAGAAAGGATGCACAGTAAGAGGGACACACTGCTGGGTCACAGGCCCTAGGAGTCCCTAGCTGTCGCTCCTTATCACCCTGTATCCTATCACTAACCCTACGTCCCCCTACCTAGACGTGGACTGCCCAGCTTTGTCCGAGAGATAGAGTGTGGTCCCTAAGATCTAAAAAAAGGGGGAACAAACTATATCAGAAAGAAGAGGGCACGAGTTGTAGACTGACAAACAACAGATATGAGGTGAACTATGCTGATTGTTCATATTGTAATTTAAATAAGCATAGTCCTCTGGGGTCAATGATAGATCCCAATATAGGTGAACAAAAAATGTCCCGACGCGTTTCCTTGAAGGTTAGCAAATCTTCAGGGGACTATAACCTTTATGTAAGAAAAGGGGCAGTAACGTTTTAAAATCTATCTTTTATTTAGACGATTAAGAACTAAGATGGTGAGCCCCTACTAGACAAACCACATAACAATGACGAACAATAGTAAGATCACTTATGGTCCGGTCCAATTAGGCCCATAGGTGGGAGCCAAAGTGGAGGTGACCAAAATACATATACAATATTGAAAGGCCCTGGGTGGTGTACCCAAGGTCTACTAGTATGCCAATAGGCAGAAAAAACAGGGTGGGTCTTACCGGTAAGGATGCCCAGGTCGTATGGTCCACTGCTCAAAACAGGTGTCTTTGAACCTGGTTACGTCTGTCGGTCGGTTAGGTCTTGATGGCTGAGGGCAACAGGGAAAAATCTAACCCTGTTACTGCCCTACTTGGCCTCTTGTACCCTAACCACCTAACACGAGGTCCTGGCCCCGCAAGGGGTGGCCCCGTCCGGAACCTGACCCTGAAACATGCACCCTAGATGGCCCTGTGAAAGAAGGGAAGAGGCCAAAGAGGGGCTGTAACTATAAAGATGGTGCGGTGTGTAAAGGGAAAGGAGTCCTGAATGACTATGGTAAGGATGTATTCATAGTCCAAAGGACAGATCTGGGGATATATTCATGGTCCCAACGCGTTTCCTTAATGAATATATAACACCTTATGATAAATACAGTTCATCTACTTCTACACGACCCCCTAATTCATCAGGGGACAGGGGTCATGGAGATAGGACAAGTGCCCCACTCCTGTGTTGGCTGTATGATGTTAGCGGACAGAGGGGAGGGTAAAGGAACAGAGATTATACCAGCTTGAATGGACCTAAACAGTCCAAATCAGCACAAGTACCTGTGGAAGGGAAAACATAGAGAAAAGCCCTCTCAGGTACAAAGTATAACCATAATTCCGGCAGCTGGCATATTAGATGCAAGTTACTTACTTTTATCTCCCATGGAATGCGTATGGCCTATACCGAGGAGGATTGCAGGGCAGCTAGATACACTGCCTGTCTGCCGGCGTCTGTTAGCGCCAGTGGTGTGCGCTCAGGGGTTTAAATGTGCAGGGGGGGCTGGCCGTGCGCCTGTTTAGGGGGCGTGGCCGCCGCGCACGCTTAGACTAGTGTATTGCATGACGCGGTCGGCCACATCCCACTACACATGCGCACTGGCAAGAAGGGGCGGCCGTTTGCGACGCTCGACTACCGCAGCGTCACAAAATCAGGGGGCGTGGTCTAAACGGAGCACCACGCCCGCCGTCCAATGGGGGCAGCGAAGGTGGGAGGAGTCACTGGTAAAAACGAAGTGACACCTACTACCAACCCTGCGCTGGTGTTGGGGATGGAAATATACATCAACCCCTATGTAGGACCTAGAGGGGGCATTTCTGGTAGGTTAACTATCAGGTCTGTACGGAGTGCCATGACTCTACAAATGAGCGATAATGTTTTCAACTTATATGTGAATTTACTTGACTGCACCGCTCAAATCTGGCAGTGTAGTCATGACTAAGATCCGCATATATAGCGACATAGTGGAAGTAAGCAAACCCGAGGTGATGATAGCCTGAGGCGGGTATAGGGCTATACTAGTCATCTCAGATCAGGTCCCAGGGACAGGTCACGGTTATTTTAAAGACGATGCGCCTCCTGTCCAGACCACGGGAGATCTAAATATCCAGTTGGTATACATGAAAAACGGTTATCAGAGAGGTTACAGGAAGCAGCCAAAGTGCAGTTGGTCGTTCAAGCCAAGGGGGTTGGTGGTCCTCAGCTTGAATATCCACCAACACTCCCTCTGGAGAATTTTTTAGTCCCAATCGCCTCCCCGTAGTGGCTTCTTGATCACCTCCAAACCTATGAATTTAACCCCTGATGCACGTCCACCGTGGGCCGAGTGCATATGTCTTGCTACCGGGGTATCTCTCTTATTACGGATGTCGCCCATGTGCTCACCTATACGTATCCGTAGCTCCCTACGGGTCTTGCCTACGTATCTGATGCCACACTCACAGGTGAGCAGGTAGATTACTCCTAACGTGCGGCAGTTAATGAAACCACGTATTTGGTGAGTGAAACCTATGGGATCAAAGGTCACTGTTTTAACCTGGGTGACGAATTTGCAAAAACTACAGCGGCCGCACTGGAAACATCCGAATACTGGTTTGTCTAACCACGTACTTTTCTTGGGGGGGCTATAATGGCTATGAACAAATAAATCTCTGAGGTTGGTTCCCCTCCTAAAGGTGATTGATGGATGAGTACTGATTACATCTGCTAGATCTGGGTCCATCCGGAGAGTGTCCCAGTTGCGGGCCAAAATCTCCTTAATTTCCCTGGCTGCTGAATCATAGGTGCCGATGATTCGTAGGGACTTTTGTGGTTCAGTTTTGGCTCCTTTCACGGGGTGTAGGAGTGTGGTGCGGTCCTCCTGTTGTGCTCTCTGATATGCTTTTCTTAATACATTATCAGGGTATCCCCGTGCCCGAAAACGCTCTCTTAACTCATGTGCTTGGCGTTTGAATTCACGCGGTTCCGAGCAGTTCCGCCTAAGTCTAAGGTATTGGCCAACGGGGATACCCCGCTTCAATGGGACAGGGGGACAACTGTCCCATCGAAGCAGAGAATAAGTTGATGTTTCCTTACGAAATATGGTTGTCTGGAGACCTCCCTCCCTGTCTCTGGATATGCAGATGTCAAGAAATGGCAGATTATCACGTACAATTACAGATGTGAACCTGAGGTTAATGGAATTATGATTGAGTTCATCCACCAGCCTCCCGAACTCGTCCTCTGGCCCGCTCCACAGAATGAAAATGTCATCTATGAAGCGGGCCCAGAGGACGATGTACTCGGTGTACCAACCCGGTGTATCACCAAACACCGTAGTTTCCTCCCACCAGCCCAGGAGCAAGTTTGCATAGGATGGTGCACAAGAGCTACCCATCGCGGTGCCCCTGAGCTGGTGGTATAGACGTCCATCAAAGAGGAAACAATTACTTGTCAATACAAAGTTCAGAAGTTTAAGTATCAGTTCATTATGTGCAGAGAACTGCATTCCTCTAGCTCTCAGAAAGTGTGCTGTGGCTGAGAGACCCCTCTCATGGGGGATTGAGGAATATAGGGCCTCGACATCAATCGATGCCATGAACCAATGTGGTTCAAGATTAAGATCTTCTAACTTTGAGAGTAAATCTCCAGTGTCCTTAACATAAGATGGCAGGGACTGCACGAATGGGCTTAGAATGCGGTCCACGTATATTCCGCTATTTTGTGGCAAACTGCCTACCCCTGATACAATTGGGCGACCCTTAAGGGGTGATGTGCCCTTATGTACCTTGGGTAGGCAGTAAAAGGTAGCCAAAGTGGGGTGTTCCGGGAACAGAAAATCAAACTCATTGCTACTAATGAGACCATCCATCTTGGCCCTCGTTAGAATGTCACGTAATTCCTGTTGAAAACCAGAGGTGGGGTCAGATGGTAGTATTTCATAGCTGTCTCTGTCGCTAAGTAAAGTAAGACACATGTCTCTATAGGTGGCGGTATCGAGAATGACCACATTTCCCCCTTTATCCGAGGGCTTGATTATGATATTGGTGTCGGTGGAGAGTGTTTTAATCGCCTGTCTTTCTTTCCAGCCACAGTTATACCTCGTGGCAGTGGGACTGATCCTAGCTAATTCCGTGGTGGTCTGTTTCAGGAATACGTCAACACATGAGATGTCTCCTGCGGGTGGCATTTTATTACTTTTGTTCCTGAGGTCAGTGAAAGGTCCTCTGCCGTCAGGGTTATCCGGCATGATGTCCAGATTAAACAGGAAACGTACATCGCCCAGAATCTCCACCGGCACGCCCAGCTCACGGCTTTCTTTCTTGTCCCTCAGCTTGAAGTGTTTGTGCCACTTCAGCTTGCGGGCGAACAGATGGAGATCCTTGGTCCACCGGAACAGATCAAAATTGGTGGTAGGCACGAAAGATAAGCCGCGTCTCAATGCCCTAATTTCAACTTCTGTAAGGGAACGTGACGACAAATTGATGACCAGCTTATCATCTACAGGATCAGTCAGTTGGATGGCGGTACGACGTTCCTGCTCCGTAGTGGATAGTGCATTGTCTGTTCTAAAAAAAGTGGTGCAGAGGATGGCTGCGAGGCAGATGATTGAGGGGCGGGGGGTGCACATTGTGGCTGGTAATGTGGCTGGTTTGGATTATACCGGCCACCACGACGTCTGGATCTATTGCCCCCACGTCCTCGTCCCCTATTCCTGGGGTATCTGTCCCTCTCACTATCTGACACGTCCGTTTCAGAAGAGGAGATGTCGGTTCTATGAGAAGTGTCAGGGTTAGTCAAGAACAGGTAGGCCTTATTTTCTTTGAAATCCTGGCTGTCCCTGGCAAACTGTCTATGTTTGCGTTCTTTCAAGTAGTACTGATACTTCTCAATAGTGTTTTGTAGCTGTTTTTCTTTGACTCCAAACTCTGCCTCTAGATGGAACTTTTTAGTTATCTCTATTTGATCTAAGAGGCTGCTGTCAAGTTTGGCAAGTAGCCCTCTCTCCTCCTCCAGCAGTAACTGCATAAACCTAAGTGAGCTGTTGGTGGCCTCCTGTTCCCACTTCTTCAGAAGTTCGGGGTTCCTGATGCGGCTGGCTGGAGTGAGGGATATACGTAAACCGCGTGGTACAATCCCCTGTTTGATGTAGTTCTCAAGGCCCAGGACCTCCCACCAGGAACTAATGTGCTCTTTGTATATACGGGTCAAATCCGCAAATGCCCCATTCAAGGTCGGGGTGAATTTCTTTTGGGTGAAACTTTGCTCAGAAAAGATAGTCTTGGCTTCGGTGAGCCATGCGTCCCTATCCAGACCTGTAGACAGGAAACCTGCCATGTCCCTATAAATAGCAAAATAGAAAGAAAAGAGGGTGGTCCCTGGAGAGAGAAGATGCGGAGACACCTCTCAAGTGTACTGCTCTGTGAAGCAAATATGTAAGAAAAGGGGCAGTAACGTTTTAAAATCTATCTTTTATTTAGACGATTAAGAACTAAGATGGTGAGCCCCTACTAGACAAACCACATAACAATGACGAACAATAGTAAGATCACTTATGGTCCGGTCCAATTAGGCCCATAGGTGGGAGCCAAAGTGGAGGTGACCAAAATACATATACAATATTGAAAGGCCCTGGGTGGTGTACCCAAGGTCTACTAGTATGCCAATAGGCAGAAAAAACAGGGTGGGTCTTACCGGTAAGGATGCCCAGGTCGTATGGTCCACTGCTCAAAACAGGTGTCTTTGAACCTGGTTACGACCGTCAGTCGGTTAGGTCTTGATGGCTGAGGGCAACAGGGAAAAATCTAACCCTGTTACTGCCCTACTTGGCCTGTTGTACCCTAACCACCTAACACGAGGTCCTGGCCCCGCAAGGGGTGGCCCCGTCCGGAACCTGACCCTGAAACATGCACCCTAGATGGCCCTGTGAAAGAAGGGAAGAGGCCAAAGAGGGGCTGTAAATATAAAGATGGTGCGGTGTGTAAAGGGAAAGGAGTCCTGAATGACTATGGTAAGGATGTATTCATAGTCCAAAGGACAGATCTGGGGATATATTCATGGTCCCTACGCGTTTCCTTAATGAATATATAACACCTTATGATAAATACAGTTCATCTACTTCTACACGACCCCCTAATTCATCAGGGGACAGGGGTCATGGAGATAGGACAAGTGCCCCACTCCTGTGTCGGCTGTATGATGTTAGCGGACAGAGGGGAGGGTAAAGGAACAGAGATTATACCAGCTTGAATGGACCTAAACAGTCCAAATCAGCACAAGTACCTGTGGAAGGGAAAACATAGAGAAAAGCCCTCTCAGGTACAAAGTATAACCATAATTCCGGCAGCTGGCATATTAGATGCAAGTTACTTACTGTTTCTCCCATGGAATGCGTATGGCCTATACCGAGGAGCTAGATACACTGCCTGTCTGCCGGCGTCTGTTAGCGCCAGTGGTGTGCGCTCAGGGGTTTAAATGTGCAGGGGGGGCTGGCCGTGCGCCTGTTTAGGGGGCGTGGCCGCCGCGCACGCTTAGACTAGTGTATTGCATGACGCGGTCGGCCACATCCCACTACACATGCGCACTGGCAAGAAGGGGCGGCCGTTTGTGACGCTCGACTACCGCAGCGTCACAAAATCAGGGGGCGTGGTCTAAACGGAGCGCCACGCCCGCCGTCCAATGGGGGCAGCGAAGGTGGGAGGAGTCACTGGTAAAAACGAAGTGACACCTACTACCAACCCTGCGCTGGCTAGGTATGTAGGTCACTCAATCAACTGAATTATAGATATCACAGATTCAGTCGGATGTCACAAATTCTGTAAGAGGTAGCCCTTAGATATCAAGACCACAGCCAATCTAGTGGTATACAGAAATCATGAAACTAAAGGATTTCAAGTCACTTCACCAAAAGTGGCTCAAGATCCCCAGTGGCCACCTGTTTCAGGGTCACTAGTTCATCAATCATCAAATAAATAGGTCTCGAGTCACTCTAGTCCAAGTGGCTCAAAGTAACCAGTGACCACCTGTTTCAGGATCACTAGTAAGACACGGTGTATCAAATAAACCACCGATATGGTCAAGGTCCAGGTAAAAAACAGTGTAAATAACCTGGATTACATCACACTCAAAGATGTTAGAAGAGCTGGCTCTCAGGTGTTGAATCGGCTTTCTTGGTGTATTAACACCCACCAAATTGTATTCAAAGCCGTTCAACACTACGTGCAGAGAAGCGCTAGACAGCGATGGTATTCAAACACAGAGTCAGCTAAGTACTTATCTGCACAATCTTGATGAATCGATTGTTCACAGAAAGGTGCGGATATCACTCCTTGGCATCCCGCGTGTGGCAGCAGCAACGAGGGTGAGTTTGCGGCTCATTTAAAAAGCCGTCCTGTTCCGCCCACTCCCCGCCCAGTGACGTCATCTAATCATCTGTTCGGGTCACGTGACAACAGCACGTGATTGCTCCCCGGTCAGATGATATATAGAGTCATGGATACCGGGATTACATAATGGAGTTTTTATGGCTAGGCCTCATAATAACTGCCTTGATTTAAACTAAAGGGTGCACCCACCGCAAAAACAGTAATATTAGACCCTGGAGCCGAGTAGGAATAGTGGGATAAAAGGAGGGTTCCAAACATGTACAGGCTACAAACCAGGGAGACAAGTGGATCCATGGGGCAGTGGCACATTTAGTCCTTTAAGGATCGATGTAACTGCTAAATGACAATTGTTCATTCAGCCCCATCGGAGCCACCGTTTGCAGTTGAAAGATCCACCAAATCTCCCTCTGTAAAATCCTCCTATCCCAATCACCTCCTCGTCTTGGTCTTTGGACCATTTCAATTCCCATAAATTTGAGGCCAAATATGTCACCTCCATGTACAGTATTCACATGTGTGGCTAAATGTGTATCTCTATCATTTCTAATATCACAAAAGTGTTCACCCACCCGCCGCCGAAGCTCACGGGTGGTCTTGCCCACATATTCCAGGCCACATATACAGTTAGCTTTGTATATCACGCCTCTTGTGCGGCAGTTCACGAAGTGTCTAATTTGGTACACAGTACCAGTGACATTACCACAAAATGAGCGTCCCTGCATAATATGTGGGCACGCCACACAGCCACTGCAGCGAAAACTGCCAATAGGGCGCCGGAGCCAGGTTTCTCCGCTATCCTGATTCTCGCTAAAGTGGCTGTGGACTAGCCGATCCTTGAGGCTTAAGCCCCTACGGTACGTGACCTGTGCTGTCTCCGAGACGACATTTTTTATATCAGGGTCAAGTAGGAGGACTTCCCAGTGATTTCTCAGTACCCGTTTCACTTCATCCGAAGCGCCATCAAAAGTGCCTATCAGGCGTATCGGGCCACTAGTTGTTGTTTTTGGTTTAGGGTATAATAGTTCATCCCTGTTACTACCACAGGCCCTCCTATACGCTGACCTCAGGACAGCATCAATATACCCCCTCTCACGAAATCTGCACCGTAGATCTTTAGCTTGTTGTTTAAAGTCACACCAGGTTGAACAGTTCCTCCTGATGTGCAGGTACTGTCCCACCGGTATCCCTCTCTTCAGGGGTTGTGGATGGTGACTCGTCCAATGTAACAGCGAATTCGTGGAGGTAGGTTTCCTGAATCTTTTAGTTTGCAACATATTATCCTTGTCCCTTGATATCTCTATGTCAAGGAAGGGCAAGGTGTTGCTTTTAAATTCCGAAGTGAATTTCATATTGATAGAGTTTATATTCAGTTCCTGTATGAAACCAATAAACTCACTCTCCTTGCCCTTCCAGATGATAAAAATGTCGTCTATAAATCTGGCCCACGTTAAGACGCATGGGATGTAGTTGCTGGGTGCATCGCTGAATACCAGGGTCCGTTCCCACCAGCCCAGGAACAGATTTGCATATGACGGGGCACAGGAACTCCCCATCGCATTGCCCCTGAGCTGGTGGTAAAGGACCCCGTCAAACAGGAAAAAATTCCTTGTCAAGACAAAGTTCAATAAGCGTAGAACAAATATGTTATGTAGGTGGAACTGACGTCCCCTCATACTCAGATATGTTTCTACAGCCCTCATTCCTAGGGTGTGGGGTATTGAGGAGTATAGGGCCTCAACATCAATTGAAGCCAGGGATGTACCCTCCTCCAGAGATACCCCCTCCAGGCGACCCAAGAGATCGCTCGTGTCTCTCAGGTATGAGGGCAATGTCTTGACAAAAGGTGCCAAAATACGGTCTATATAGATCCCCACATTTTGTGTCAAGCTATTTACACCCGACACAATGGGGTGTCCTTTCAAGGGGGTGCCACCTTTGTGAATTTTTGGTAGACTATAAAAGGTGGCTAAAGTTGGATGTTTTTTATACAGGAATTTAAATTCCTCCCCTGAAATCAAATCTTCCGTTTTGGCTTCTCGCAGTATGAGGACAAATTCTTGCTGGAAAGCGCCAGTAGGGTCACTACTCAGTTTCTCGTATGTGTCTCTGTCACTAAGTAGAGTCTGGCACATTGCCTTATAGTCAGTAGTGTCCATCAAAACAATGTTCCCCCCTTTATCAGAAGGTTTGATGGTCAGATTTTTCTTATGTTCAAGGTCTTGTAATGATTTGTATTCAGCTTTACTACAATTAAAGTCATATGAAGATGGAGTAAGATTTAACAAGTCACGACAGACCTGATTGACAAACACGTCTATACATGTGGGGTCCCCCAAAGGTGGAGTTTTAACACTTTTATTTTTTAGAGAGGTAAATGGACCCTTGCCCTCCTGAGGTGTACTATCACTCAAACTAAATAATAAACGGACATCCTTTAAAATATCTGGTGAGACACCCATCTCTCTGCTTTCACGTCTCTCAATTAACGCAAAATGTTTTCGCCATCTGAGTTTCCTCGCAAAGAGGTGGATGTCTCTAACCCAATTGAAAAGGTTAAAACTTGATACAGGAACAAAAGAAAGGCCTTTGCTTAGGATACACATCTCTGAATCCTGCAATGACTGGCTGGAGAGGTTAACTACTTGGTTGTATTTCCCTGCGGCCTTGTTATCTGTGACGGTGATTTCTGAGGACCCCAAGTGGATAAGGTGTCTCTAAAAAATCAAACCCGCCACCAGTCTGACCCCCTCTTAGGTTCTTCCTGTCTCCTCTACGACCTCTTGTCCTCTGTCGACCTCTGCCCCTACCTTTATTGTAGTGGCCTGCCTCTCTCTCATTTTCAGAGGTGTCAGTCTCGCTAGATGTAACATCCGTGTCTGGTCGTTTAATTTGTGATGTACTTTGGTCTACAGTGGAGTAGACTCGGTTGTCCCTAAAGTCTTGGAGATCTCGATTGAACTGACGATGCTTACGTTCTTTTAGATGGAACTGGAACTTCTCCAAAATATTTTTGAGTTGTAGTTCCTTGTTGTTAAACTCTGCCTCAGTTTTGAATTTTTGTGTAAACTCAATCTGATCCCTCAGTTTGTTTTCTAGGGTTACAAGGTTGATCTTTTCCTCGTCCAGCAATAGTTGCATGAACCGTAGCGAGCTCCTGGTCGCTTCATCTTCCCATTTACTTATCAATGAGGTGGTTCTGCATCTATTGGCCGGCGTCAAGGTGATCCTCAATCCCCTAGGGACAATTTTATTCTTCAGGTAGTTTTCAATAGACTGTATCTCCCACCATGAAGTGATTTGCTCCTTATAGACTTTAGTAAGATCTTTAAATGCTGCTTTAAATGAGGGTGCATATTTACTCTGTACTAGGATTTTCTCAGAGAAAACCTCACTAGCCTCAGAGAGTAGTAATTGTTTATCAACACCGATAGAGAGGAAACCAGCCATACTCCAAATGAAATGAGGTCAATTAACACAACCAAAATAAAGGTTTGGTCAAACCTGTACCAATGTAATGGGCTAAACCCTTCAATCCAATAACTAATCACAATAATGGGTAGCTTATTAATACTTAACGTTTAATTGTATCAAAAATTTAAATAATAGGCCCTTAAAGTGTAGATTTAAAATCTATGCTGAGTGCAATTAAAGTGCTGCATACAAATCTCCTGTTAGCAGATGCCAATTAGGAGAAGGGGGGGCCAAAAAAGGAAGGGGATAGTAATATGGATAGATTGAGGAGAAAGGATGCACAGTAAGAGGGACACACTGCTGGGTCACAGGCCCTAGGAGTCCCTAGCTGTCGCTCCTTATCACCCTGTATCCTATCACTAACCCTACGTCCCCCTACCTAGACGTGGACTGCCCAGCTTTGTCCGAGAGATAGAGTGTGGTCCCTAAGATCTAAAAAAAGGGGGAACAAACTGTATCAGAAAGAAGAGGGCACGAGTTGTAGACTGACAAACAACAGATATGAGGTGAACTATGCTGATTGTTGATATTGTAATTTAAATAAGCATAGTCCTCTGGGGTCAATGATAGATCCCAATATAGGTGAACAAAAAATGTCCCGACGCGTTTCCTTGAAGGTTAGCAAATCTTCAGGGGACTATAACCTTTAGGTATGTAGGTCACTCAATCAACTGAATTATAGATATCACAGATTCAGTCGGATGTCACAAATTCTGTAAGAGGTAGCCCTTAGATATCAAGACCACAGCCAATCTAGTGGTATACAGAAATCATGAAACTAAAGGATTTCAAGTCACTTCACCAAAAGTGGCTCAAGATCCCCAGTGGCCACTTGTTTCAGGGTCACTAGTTCATCAATCATCAAATAAATAGGTCTCGAGTCACTCTAGTCCAAGTGGTTCAAAGTAACCAGTGACCACCTGTTTCAGGATCACTAGTAAGACACGGTGTATCAAATAAACCACCGATATGTTCAAGGTCCAGGTAAAAAACTGTGTAAATAACCTGGATTACATCACACTCAAAGATGTTAGAAGAGCTGGCTCTCAGGTGTTGAATCGGCTTTCTTGGTGTATTAACACCCACCAAATTGTATTCAAAGCCGTTCAACACTACGTGCAGAGAAGCGCTAGACAGCGATGGTATTCAAACACAGAGTCAGCTACGTACTTATCTGCACAATCTTGATGAATCGATTGTTCACAGAAAGGTGCGGATATCACTCCTTGGCATCCCGCGTGTGGCAGCAGCAACGAGGGTGAGTTTGCGGCTCATTTAAAAAGCCGTCCTATTCCGCCCACTCCCCGCCCAGTGACGTCATCTAATCATCTGTTCGGGTCACGTGACAACAGCACGTGATTGCTCCCCGGTCAGATGACCTGGCAGTGGTAGGAGGCGTTCGGCAAGTAGTTCTATCTTGGCAACCGCTCAAACAACAGTTGTCTCCAAGGGGTGGAGACCACGGTCAGTAGGCTATTAGTCTTGCGGCCGCCGCAGCCATAACGCCGCCCCACATGGCTCAGGATTGTTGGCGTCACCAGGGGGCGGGTTTGTTACAATGTATCAGTGGAATCAGCGGGCAAAGCAGGTCGACCAAATGCATTGAACAGTAAAATCATGCCTCAGGGATCCATAGATTCATGGATCCCGGGATTACATAATGGAGTTTTTATGGCTAGGCCTCATAATAACTGCCTTGATTTAAACTAAAGGGTGCACCCACCGCAAAAACAGTAATATTAGACCCGAACAGATGATTAGATGACGTCACTGGGCGGGGAGTGGGCGGAACAGGACGGCTTTTTAAATGAGCCTAAAGGTTATAGTCCCCTGAAGATTTGCTAACCTTCAGGGAAACGCGTCGGGACATTTTTTGTTCACCTATATTGGGATCTATCATTGACCCCAGAGGACTATGCTTATTTAAATTACAATATCAACAATCAGCATAGTTCACCTCATATCTGTTGTTTGTCAGTCTACAACTCGTGCCCTCTTCTTTCTGATACAGTTTGTTCCCCCTTTTTTTAGATCTTAGGGACCACACTCTATCTCTCGGACAAAGCTGGGCAGTCCACGTCTAGGTAGGGGGACGTAGGGTTAGTGATAGGATATAGGGTGATAAGGAGCGACAGCTAGGGACTCCTAGGGCCTGTGACCCAGCAGTGTGTCCCTCTTACTGTGCATCCTTTCTTCTCAATCTATCCATATTACTATCCCCTTCCTTTTTTGGTCCCCCCTTCTCCTAATTGGCATCTGCTAACAGGAGATTTGTATGCAGCACTTTAATTGCACTCAGCATAGATTTTTAATCTACACTTTAAGGGCCTATTATTTTAATTTTTGATAGAATTAAACGTTAAGTATTAATAAGCTACCCATTATTGTGATTAGTTATTGGATTGAAGGGTTTAGCCCATTACATTGGTACCG
The DNA here is from genome assembly GCF_905171765.1 of Bufo bufo. Classification (NCBI taxonomy): domain Eukaryota; kingdom Metazoa; phylum Chordata; class Amphibia; order Anura; family Bufonidae; genus Bufo; species Bufo bufo. The sequence goes on along the minus strand of NC_053389.1, from coordinate 683,391,966 downwards.
GTTTGACCAAACCTTTATTTTGGTTGTGTTAATTGACCTCAAGAGGGAGAGTACCTCCATGGAACCTATCTAGTGTAGGAGCAATATATTTATTAAAATATCTCCCACTCTGACCTCTACAGTGCTCAGCCTTTCAAATACTTTTGAAGCCACCCATAAGGGCATTCAGAGCTGCAAGGGCTAAATTACACTGTGCCATGGCTGAGATTACATCTTTAATAGTAGGTTCGCTGACTGGAACTGGCATAGCATGCGGGGGGCATAGTAGCCATAGATTGTGTAGGTCAAAGACAATGTCTCGGCTGGAACACATACTGCATCTACAGGTTGATCCTCAGAGGGCCATTCGTGACTTGCATCTCCAAGTGTCTGCCAGTCCTCCTGTGTCAGCTATGATGAGGAGTTAGAGTCAGCCAAAGAGGCAAATTGGATGTTGGCGCCATATTTGCCATACAGTCTTGGTGTAGCCAAAGGCGCTTCACCTCCTGCGTCCTTGTCCTTGGCAGCCTTGCAGTTTCTTCGGGTCATAGTAGTGCTGGATGGTAAGTGGTTGTCACAGCCAGGGGCGTAGCTAGAGGCTCATGGGCCCTGGTGTAAGAATTCAGCTTTGGCCCCCCTTCCCTCAGTGCTTTGTGGCCAGGGACAGGGAAGCACATAGCCTTCGTTGTGCCTGAGGCAAAAATGGAAACGGAACCCCCCCCCCCCCCCCTCATGCCAAATTCTTAACCTAACCCCTTCCCTCCAGCCAGAGTTGAGACCTGCATGCACTTTCTATAATACCAATGTCTTCTTATGCACCACAAGGGTCTTTGGGCCCCCTCAGACTCCTGGGCCCGGTAGCGACTGCTACCTCTGCACCACCTAGAGCTACGCCCCTGGTCACAGCAATTAAACAAACCCTCGTTCAGGATAAGTAAAATCAGGATGTCATGGATAACAGAGGCTTCACAGCGTGAGCTTCTGCAAGGCATGTCCACTCCCATCCTCAGTCAGACTCCGCCCCGGAAAAATGCTTTTATAACCTTGCATGGCCACTACAAGTATTTGGTCATGCCCTTTGGTCTTAGCAATGCTATAGCAGTCTTCCAAGAATTTGTGAATTACATGTTCTGGGATATTCTCTGAGGTATGTGTTGTCGTGTACCTTGATGACATCCTAATGTTCTCACCAGGCCAGGTCTCCCATTTCAAACATGTCCGCACAGTACTCAAGTGGCTAAGGGAGAATAGACACTTTCAAAATTAGCAAAAAAATTTTTTAGAAAATCTATCAGTTTCCAGGGCTTTATAATACACTGCGTGCAGAATTATTAGGCAAATGAGTATTTTGACCACATCATCCTCTTTATGCATGTTGTCTTACTCCAAGCTGTATAGGCTCGAAAGCCTACTACCAATTAAGCATATTAGGTGATGTGCATCTCTGTAATGAGAAGGGGTGTGGTCTAATGACATCAACACCCTATATTAGGTGTGCATAATTATTAGGCAATTTCCTTTCCTTTCGCAAAATGGGTCAAAAGAAGGACTTGACAGGCTCAGAAAAGTTAAAAATAGTGAGATATCTTGCAGGGGGATGCAGCACTCTTAAAATTGCAAAGCTTCTGAAGCGTGATCATCGAACAATCAAGCGTTTCATTCAAAATAGTCAACAGGGTCGCAAAAAGCGTGTTGAAAAACCAAGGCGCAAAATAACTGCCCATGAACTGAGAAAAGTCAAGCGTGCAGCTGCCAAGATGCCACTTGCCACCAGTTTGGCCATATTTCAGAGCTGCAACATCACTGGAGTGCCCAAAAGCACAAGGTGTGCAATACTCAGAGACATGGCCAAGGTAAGAAAGGCTGAAAGACGACCACCACTGAACAAGACACACAAGCTGAAATGTCAAGACTGGGCCAAGAAATATCTCAAGACTGATTTTTCTAAGGTTTTATGGACTGATGAAATGAGAGTGAGTCTTGATGGGCCAGATAGGTGGGCCCGTGGCTGGATTGGTAAAGGGCAGAGAGCTCCAGTCCGACTCAGACGCCAGCAAGGTGGAGGTGGAGTACTGGTTTGGGCTGGTATCATCAAAGATGAGCTTGTGGGGCCTTTTCGGGTTGAGGATGGAGTCAAGCTCAACTCCCAGTCCTACTGCCAGTTTCTGGAAGACACCTTCTTCAAGCAGTGGTACAGGAAGAAGTCTGCATCCTTCAAGAAAAACATGATTTTCATGCAGGACAATGCTCCATCACACGCGTCCAAGTACTCCACAGCGTGGCTGGCAAGAAAGGGTATAAAAGAAGAAAATCTAATGACATGGACTCCTTGTTCACCTGATCTGAACCCCATTGAGAACCTGTGGTCCATCATCAAATGTGAGATTTACAAGGAGGGAAAACAGTACACCTCTCTGAACAGTGTCTGGGAGGCTGTGGTTGCTGCTGCACGCAATGTTGATGGTGAACAGATCAAAACACTGACAGAATCCATGGATGGCAGGCTTTTGAGTGTCCTTGCAAAGAAAGGTGGCTATATTGGTCACTGATTTGTTTTTGTTTTGTTTTTGAATGTCAGAAATGTATATTTGTGAATGTTGAGATGTTATATTGGTTTCACTGGTAAAAATAAATAATTGAAATGGGTATATATTTGTTTTTTGTTAAGTTGCCTAATAATTATGCACAGTAATAGTCACCTGCACACACAGATATCCCCCTAAAATAGCTAAAACTAAAAACAAACTAAAAACTACTTCCAAAAATATTCAGCTTTGATATTAATGAGTTTTTTGGGTTCATTGAGAACATGGTTGTTGTTCAATAATAAAATTAATCCTCAAAAATACAGCTTGCCTAATAATTCTGCACTCCCTGTATGTGATCAAGGCTTACAAATTGAGCCTAAGAAATGATAAACTACCCATGACCTACAGGTCTATATGAAATTCAACGTTTTTTGTACTTTGCAAACTACTACAGGCAGTTGATTCCCCACTTCTCCACATTGATCACATCTATCTCTGCTCTAACCAGCAATGTAAAGAATGCCAGGGAATTAATCCATTTTTCAGACACTTAAACAGACTTTTGCTTGTGCACCTGCTATTCACGGTCCTGATGTCACTTAGCAATTCTTGTTGGAGGTGGACTTATCCTCTGTGGGACCTGGAGCTGTTCTAAGGCTACGTTCACATCTGTGATAGCAGTGTTCTGGTAGCCTGTTCTGGCAGGCAAGCGGAAGATCGTCCGGACACAAACTGCAGCATGCAGCGGTTTGTGTCTGGTGGGTTCTGCGCTTGTCTGCCGGATGTGAACAGAATGTCTGCCGGACCCCATTATACCCTAATGGGGCCGGCGGACATTCCATTTGCATCTGGCAGCACTGTTCTCTGACTGAACATTCTGCCAGAATAAAATTGCCAGATGTAAAGCTCTCCTAACTCAAAAAAACATTTCTAGCAAGATGGTCACATGTGGCTTCTTTTCCAAAGCATTCTCTCCAGCACAGCATACTGTATGTAATTACTTAATCAGAGACAGAGAGCTACTGGCCATCAAGCTGGCCTTGAAAGAGTCGCCTTGTCTTCTGAAGGGTGCTAATCATCCATTTATTGCTTACACTGATCATAAAAACTTGTCTCCAATCTGCTCAACAACTCAATCCTTGTCAGGCCTGATGGTCTTTGTTTTTTGCCAAATTTGATTTCAATTTTGCAGACAAGAACATTAAGACGGATGCTTTGTCACGGTCCTTTGATCCAGCTGACCTAGAGGAAGTACCACTGCACATCATTGATCCTGCCATAATAGTGAAGGTGGCTCCTGTCTGATTGAAAGACATCTCTCCTGCTAAAAATGTCATTCCTGTGGCAAAGAGAAAGCAGGTCCTGGGGTCACATCTCTAAGATTGCTGATCATCCTGGACAATGCAAACCTGACAACATGATTACCAAATATTGTTGGCCTACTATTTCAGAGGACATTCTGAACTATTTCTGTGCCTGTACCTCTTGTGCCCAAAATAAGACACCAAAATAGAAACCAGCTGGACTCCTTCTCCCTTTGTCTGTGCCAAAAGTCCCATGGCAACATATTTTTATGGACTTCATTACTGATTTGCTCTCCTCCTCTAATTGCATGGGTATATGGGTAGTAGCAGATTGTTTTTCAAAGATGGCCCATTTTGTACCCCTGTCTGGTCTATCCTCTGCCAGCCTGTTAGCTAAATTATTCATTCAGCGCATCCTCTGTTTTCATGGCATCCCTTTGCACATTGTGTCTGATATTGGAGCTCAGTTTACTTCAGTTTTGATGAGCAGTCTGCAAACTTCTGGATGTCAAATTAGACTATTCTTCCGCCTACCTTCTACAAACCAATGGACAAATTGAGCACATCAACCAGATTTTAACCAACTACTTGTGGCAGTTTGTCAATGTACAGTAAGATGACTGGGTCGCTTTACTTGCATGGGTGGAGTTTTCTTAAAATAACGAGGCTAGTGAATCTACAGGCAAGTCTTTTTTGAAGAATAGTTCGAGAGATCCGCTCACCTCTGTTACCCTCAGGGTAGGTGCACCAGCCAAAGCTTGAGATTACCCCTCAAAAAATGGTTAAAAATGTAGAATAGGTATGGATGGGCACTCGTATATGGAGGTATAGGACACAATTTATTGATAAAACTTACAATAAAAACACAATGTGAGATGACAATATAAACAAAAATAATAGATGAAATAAAACACTAAGTTAAAACACAATAGGAAACATTTGTATGTCGTTTTAGACCGAGATTGGCGGCCTAAATATCCTCAATTTAATGCTTGGTACAAGTCCTGATTGCAGGAAGAGGATAAATAAAGCAGCCAGCCTCTGTTCAATTCAGTAATATTTTCCTATAATTAAGTGCATAGGATTATCACACATTTGTCTATATATCCTATATTACTATATTTGGTCCTATATTTAGAATGCACATATGTGCTTGAATGTCACTGGGTATCCGATATCAATTTAACCTATGTCCAGAAATGGAGTTCCGCATATATACTGTTTCTTCTATGTTTAGCGATCTCTGCAGGATATATATTATCTCTTTTGTATCTATATGATACTGCTACATTTGTATCAAGGTTCGATCATTGAAGGCAAGTTCTTAGTATAATTTGTTATCTCTCCTTCTGATGTCTTGATGTTACAACTTCACAAGTTTTGACCCACTGTGTGGGCTTACCTTTGCCTGTGTTTCTTTGCTTGCTAAATGGGTTCACACTCCGCGATGTGTGCCGGCGTCCTGGCTATGGAGTTAATCGCGTCCCACGTGTTTCTCAGCTGGTTGCAAATTATGACTCAGTAGGAGGATTGCGTACCTCTCAGGCGCAGGTTAGTGACGTCTTAAGGTCTTTTTCTCACAAAGTAGAGGAATTCCTTTTTCTTTACAGTGCACTTGTATCCATAGACGATGGGGTATTTGTCCAAGGTATTACGCCAGAAGCGTTTCGGGGAGACGCTGTCCCCTTCCTCAGTGGCATACCCCAATTCTTTCAGTAGTTGTAATTTATACTAGTCATCGGTCTATCTCAAGAACCGATCTGGATTTCCATTATGTCTCAAAAACCGGTCTGGATCTGGTTTTTGTATGTCATTTTATATCCCTACGGTTTATTTGCGATTTTGAAGCGGCTTTTTTTGCAGAGATGCGTTTTGTTTTGTTTTTTTCTTTCCATGTTTGTAAAATAGTCCACATATCGTTATTTCAAATTATTTTCCCACAAATCTCATCATTTTGTTATTTTCTTATGTGTTGGATCTTTTTTCTTCCCATTCCATTCCATATATATTATTATTAACATTTTAAAAGATACTATGTTAAACATAGGTGTGTAAAAAATATATATAAAACATAAACTTTACTGAATAAAAACATATGATTAAAACATATAAATAAATACAGATTTTCACAGCTTTAATATCAGAGGGATATTTTCCCTCTATCAATTGGTCTCCACAGAGTCGTTTATGACTAAAAACGCATATGCAGTTTGATTGCGTTTTTTTAAATTAGCCTGCGTTTTAGCTTGTTATTTTTGGGGTTCATAGATTATTATAATTCATAAAATCCACTTTAGATAATTCATATATAGGATTTCTATCTTCTTTTTGGTATATAAAAGGAAGAAGAAAGAAGAAGGGGGTGGCCTATGTGGGGTAGAGGGAGAGTTGCAGTGCTGGAACAAACAGCCTGACATGCAACTCTGCATCGACACCCACACAGACCACCCATTCTCTATATGAAGCCGAATATTTCTAATTCAGCATTCAAGCCTCTTGGTAAAAGGCTGCCAAATTCATAAATCTTCCTCGATTCTGCCCTTGATAGTCTCTCAATCTGATTTCCTCCCCGCCAATGTTTTTCCACCCTTTCTAGTGCCATGAAGGAGAGACCCGTGGGGTCTTGATTATGTGCATCCTTGAAGTGTCTGGACAGTGAATGTTTTTCATAACCTTTAGTAATGTTGTTCAGGTGTTCTGCTATCCTGACCTTCAAGGTGCGTTTTGTTCTCCCTATGTATTGTCTCTGACATGGGCACTGGATCAGGTATATAACATTGTTGGAATTGCAGGTGAGGAAGTGTTTAATGGTCATTGAATGAGAGTTTTGTGTAGAGATAACTGATGTGTTTTTTCTTGGGAATTTAGTTTTCTTACACCCTAAACATTTCCCACATCTAAAAGAGCCTTTGGGTTGGAGCCAATTTGTCATTACGCCTTTTTTATATCTCTCTTTCACTGAAGGGGCTACTTGGATTCCTAAATTTGGAGCCCTTGAATATATTATTTTGGGTATTAGAGGCAGAAGCATCCCTATCGTTTTATCATTATGTAAATGATGCCAGTGTGATTTTATGATATGTTCAATCTGTCTTGCCTGAATGTTGTATGGCAGAATAATCCGAAAGTTTAAGTTCTCTTCCTGTTTTATTTTTTGTGTTGGTTGGAAGAAAGTCTTTCTATCTAGATTTTTTACCTTCTCAAGGGCGTCATTTATAATGGGTTCTGGATAATCTTTTTCTTTAAATTGGTTCCTCATAGTGTTAGCCTCCTCCTCAAATTTTTCATCTTCCGTACAGTTCCGTTTTAGTCTACGGAACTGTCCGAAAGGAATATTTGTTAGCCACCTTAGTAGGTGGCAACTTGTAAAGGGGATGTATCCATTTTTCGCTGTAGACTTATGAAATGTATTACATACATATTTATTTTCTTTCCATGTAATTGCAATATCCACAAATTCAACCCTTTCATTACCAATATTGGAGGTGAATTTTAGATTATTTTTATTGTCGTTTATTTTTTTGAGAAAGATTTCGAGATTCTCTCTTGTTCCACCCCAAATAAAAACAATGTCGTCTATATACCGCCGCCATAGAACCAGGTCCGCCCCCAGTTCGGGATCAATGTTGTTAGTCTCCCAATGTGACAAAAATAAATTAGCATAACTGGGGGCAAACCTGGTACCCATGGCGGTCCCTCTCTTCTGTAGATAAAATTGTTCAGAAAATAGAAAATAGTTGTGGTGTAAAATATGATCTACTCCCTCCAGTACATAGTCAATCTGATTTTTATTCCATAATTTATTTCTGACTAGTTGTTCCCTCAGGGCTAATATGCCCTGATCATGACTGATGATGGTATAGAGGGACTGAACGTCCAAGGTACCCATAATCCAATGGTCCTGGACGCACAGTCCCTCCAAAATACCAACAATTTCCGTTGTGTCACTTATATAGGATCTAATTTTTTTCACCTCAGGTTGAAGTAAGGTATCTATATACTGCGATAAATTTACAGTTAGAGATCCAATGCCCGAAATAATGGGGCGACCTGGTGGGTCCACTATATTTTTGTGGACTTTTGGTAAACAATAAAAAATGGGTAGTCTCCCTGGTGTATCCATAATAAAATTAAATTCTTGTTGTGTTCAAATATTTTGTTCTAGCCCTTTTTTGTAGAGAAGGGAAAGGGACTGTTTCAAATCTTCCGTTGGATCTTTTTTCAAGGGGGTATATGTGGCTTGATCTGCCAATTATTTGAGGCATTCAGCATTATACTGATCCTCTCCCCAGATCACTATAGCCCCTCCCTTGTCTGCTGGGCGAATGACTACTTTTTCATTTTTTTGTAACTCTCTTATAGCCTTCATCTCCCCATTTGTTAGATTATTTCTATACCCTTTTTTTATTTTTATTTTTTCCAAATCCACTTCCACACTTTTTTGAAATGTGGCCATTTCTGGACCAATTTCAGCTCTAGGGAATTTTTTCGATTTATTCTTCAGCTGTGTGTGGATATAGAGATCTTTCATTGGTGGTTCTATAGTTGGTGGATTTTTAATAAAATATTTTTTTTAAACAGATTTTTCGGATGAATTTTTGGATACCTATTTAGGTATCGAATTTATTCAAGGTGGCTGACGGCGCAAATTTTAGGCCCTTGTTTAAGAGTGTGGTCTGTGCAATAGTGAGATTAATTTTACTCAAATTGATAATATTGTCATTTAATTTTAGTGGTGATTTCTGTGCTCCCCTCTTTCTCTGGGATCTTCGTGCCTTCCTCTTCTTTGGTGATTGTTGGTAGCTTTCCCGTGTGTTCCCTGGGTTGTGATTTTCTTGTATATCCCGTGTCCACCTCTCGTGTCTCCCTAAATCTATTTTTGGGTGTGCTTGATTTCTCTGATCCTGTGGTGCCCTGTGTCTCAGATTGTAAGGTGTTCTGTATATGTGAGGTGTTGTTTTTCTGTGATCTGTTGGTTGTAGTGGTCTTTGTTTTAATCGTGGTGAGTGGTGGGGGAAAGTGTGGTCTAAAAAAGAGCTGTCAGCCAGAGTTTCATATCTGTTTTGTGTCGGTATATTATATCTCTTTTGTTCTTTTTGTTCACTAGTTTTAGAGTGGGGATTTTCTTCTATATATTCTTCTCTACTATATTCTTTCTCATCTTTCCTAGTATTATTTCTATATTTCTTTGTTTTTTTGGCTATAATTTCCTGCTCGGTTTTATCCAGGCTTTTGTGTAGTCTTTCTTGCCACATTTCGTATACTTGATCTTTTGGGAGTTTGTCAATTTTTATTTTTAATCTCATTATTTTTTCAGATAGACCATCTAAAATGATAGTCCTCCTTTTAATGATCAGTTCCATAAGGGCTCGGGATTGTATATGCAATAAATCTTCCCATTCTTTATTGAAGTCCTCCCCTATTAAAGGGTTTCTATCACTTCGTATGACATAATTAGCTGTCAGACACTAGCGATCTGCTAGTGTCTGCTCTGGCCAACCATCCTACTATAATCACTTGTGGGGCAGCGGTTTTGCTAAAAAACTAACTTTTATAAATATGCTAATGAGCCTCTAGGTGCTATGTGGGCGTCATTAGCACCTAGAGGCTCCGTCTACCTTCATACACAGCCGCCGCCCAGCGCGTCCCTCCAGCCCGCCCATGTCCTCCTCCGTGTGACGCAGCGGACGAGTTCTCGCGCATGCGCCGTGCGCGGCTGTATTCGGCGCATTTGAGATCTCAGCTCGGAGCAGTCAGACATTCAATGCGCATGCGCGGCTGTATTCGGCGCATGCGCATTGAATGTCTGACCGCTCCGAACTGAGATCTCAAATGCGCCGAATACAGCCGCGCACGGCGCATGCTCGAGAACTCGTCCGCTGCGTCACACGGAGGAGGACATGGGCGGGCTGGAGGGACGCGCTGGGCGGCGGCTGTGTATGAAGGTAGACGGAGCCTCTAGGTGCTAATGACGCCCACATAGCACCTAGAGGCTCATTAGCATATTTATAAAAGTTAGTTTTTTAGCAAAACCGCTGCCCCACAAGTGATTATAGTAGGATGGTTGGCCAGAGCAGACACTAGCAGATCGCTAGTGTCTGACAGCTAATTATGTCATACGAAGTGATAGAAACCCTTTAAGTCCTGTGCTGGGATTTTAGACAATTGTAAGCCCTTCGGCACTTTGTTATGGTCTAAATATAATCTTAGGGAGCGTATTTCCCAGATCTGTCTTAATTTTTTATGTAGTAGGTCTTCCAGATCTCGGAATGACTCAACTACAGATCTTCCTTCCTGATTATTATTTCTACCTTCTATATCTTCAAAGCTGTAATTTTCTGCCTTCAGTTGTTTTGTCTCCATATAACTCCATATATCCATGATGGGTGCAGGGGGAGCTTGATCTCAATGGGTGGTTAAATATGCAAATGAAGAATAGTTCGAGAGATCCGCTCACCTCTGTTACCCTCAGGGTAGGTGCACCAGCCAAAGCTTGAGATCACCCCTCAAAAAATGGTTAAAAATGTAGAATAGGTATGGATGGGCACTCGTATATGGAGGTATAGGACACAATTTATTGATAAAACTTACAATAAAAACACAATGTGAGATGAAAATATAAACAAAAATAATAGATGAAATAAAACACTAAGTTAAAACACAATAGGAAACATTTGTATGTCGTTTTAGACCGAGATTGGGGGCCTAAATATCCTCAATTTAATGCTTGGTACAAGTCCTGATTGCAGGAAGAGGATAAATAAAGCAGCCAGCCTCTGTTCAATTCAGTAATATTTTCCTATAATTAAGTGCATAGGATTATCACACATTTGTCTATATATCCTATAATACTATATTTGGTCCTATATTTAGAATGCACATACTGTATGTGCTTGAATGTCACTGGGTATCCGATATCAATTTAACCTATGTCCAGAAATGGCGTTCCGCATATATACTGTTTCTTCTATGTTTAGCGATCTCTGCAGGATATATATAATCTCTTTTGTATCTATATGATACTGCTACATTTGTATCAAGGTTCAATCATTGAAGGCAAGTTCTTAGTATAATTTGTTATCTCTCCTTCTGATGTCTTGATGTTACAACTTCACAAGTTACAACTTCAAAAGTCTTCTTTTTTCATTATGTATGGTCATCAACTTAGATTCACTCTTCCTGTGTCTGTTTCTTTTGGGGTGCCGGCAGCTGACTCTTTTCTCTTGTACAGATTTCTGTTCGGATGAAGAAGATGGCTGAGTTAAGATGCAGGTCTCCACCACAGTTCTCGCCTGATGACGAGTCTGGCTATCCTCTCAGAACATCAGACTCAAAGTAACCTATTTCAAGTTGGCACCTTGTTTCCTTAGTCCATTTGAAGTGATTAAGAAATTGAATCCAGTCAGTTGCAAGGTGTGTCTACGAGGTGTGTCTCTCAAATTGCTATTCCAGAAGTTCTACTTCTGATGCCTCCTAGGTCTGTTCTGAAGATTTATATGAAGTGAAAGATATTTTGAAAATGAAGAATATCAATGACAAGACCTTTTTCCTGGTGGACTTGAAGGGCTTTGGTCGTGGAAACCTCTAGGTAACATTGATGACTTCTAAAGAGGTTCCTGAAAATGTCCAGTTCAAAGAAGAGATGATGTAAGGGGGGGTACTATTGCAATGGAGACCTGTGTCCGCCACTATCCCTCTCACCACTTTTCCTTCTGTGCCGGCAGCTTGGACCCATTTGCCCTCCACTGCCTACCAGCAACGGGTCAGGATGCCAGTGTCCCACATGTCTTCTGCAGCCCAAGGCCTGCGCTTCTAAGTGAAGGCCTCCTGGCCTGACTCTATGACATGTGCGCGCTTTCCGGTTATTTAAGGGCCAGCGCGCGACCTAGTTTTTTTTATACTATATGTCACTGTGTTCTTTTAATATCTTCAGTGACATTATGTAGAAATATGAGGTATGTCTACTACATTTGAAAAACTGTAAAATGCCCTGATATTTGAACATATTTTTCCAGCAGTATATGAATGGGGTTTTGTAGCAACGTACTGTAAATTTTTGCAGATCTTCTAAAAGGTATCCACATTGAAGGTTCGCAAAAAAATCCACATCTATACATGGCCTAAAGGGGCAAGTATAGCCTCACTATCTAGGGCAACATGAGTTGGAGATCCAGTCCTGCATGCACTGAAATCATATACATTATTCATGTAGTTTCACATAGGCATCCATGACAGAAATACATTTCCCAAAATCAAATGACTATTACTTACAGAGCATAAGCTATCCTATTACACTTTTCCATTCTTTTCATCCACATCAAATCTGCATATATTGTATATTAATGGAAATGTGTGAGTTGGTTAAGTTTATTAATAGCACAGTGCTGAGATACAAAACACTGACCCAAGTATTGCCACTACTAGTGAAATCAACAACTGTCCCCTGTTTCACCCTGACAGTTTTAAATTTACACGTGTGGTTCATTTTCGGTTTTGTAGTTTTTAATAAATAATAATAAAGTATGTAGATTTATTACACCCAAGTTGGGATCCCTAAAGGCGTTTGGTGGTCAATTGACTGTGATTGTTATTTTGTATTTATCCCGAGGGTCCCAACAAGGGCACAGAAATTTAGTGCTAGTGTGAAAGAAACCTTACTCATTCTCTTTTAAATCATTCTTTGTTATTATATGTAAAGATGGGGTACAGATGCTTAGTCAAAAGGCAGGTATGAGATCGTTAGCGAGACGACTCCATATTATACAAACGGATCTATTAACGAGGAGCGAATTTTTTTTAGCATGCTGAAAGATCATGATGGATGTCGATGATCCATGGTGATGGATCATGTGATGGACCATGTGATGAGCGCAGTAATGTCACCACAGGTCCTTTTCCTCCTGGGCATCAAAGAAGAAGACAGAAGAGAAGTGGATGAGGTGAATTAAATTATTATTATTATTTTTTTAACCCCCCCATCCCTATTGTACTAAGCGTTCTGTATTAAGAATGCTATTATTTTCCCTTATAACCATGTTATAAGGGAAAATAATAAAATCTACACTACAGCTAACCCAAACCCGAACTTCTGTGAAGAAGTCCGGGTTCAGGTCTGGGTACCAAACATGCAGATTTTTCTCACGCGTGTACAAAATGCATTAAAACACTTTGCACTTGCGTGGAAAAATCGTGCATTTTCCTGCGACGCACCCGCATTCTATCCTGCACTCACACGCAACACCCGTGTGAAAGAGGCCTTAGAGTCTTGCAGTTAGGCCTCATGCACATGACCGTTCCGTTTTTTGCGGTCCGCGAACCGCGGATCTGAAAAAAACGGAAGCCGCCCGTGTGCCTTCCACAATTTGCGGAACGGAGCGGGCGGCCCATTGTAGAAATGCCTATTCTTGTCTGCAAAACGGACAACAATAGGACATGTTCTATTTTTTTTGCTGGGTCACGGAACGGAGCAACGGATGCGGACATTGAAGTGAATGGGTCCGCATACGAGCCGCAAAAACGGCGGCTCGGATGCGGACCCAAACGGTCATGTGCATGAGGCCTAATGATTAGAAAATGTACCATGTATCACAGCTTGCTAATAGGCTTTTCTTTCTATTACCTGAAATGATTCCCAGCTGCAGTGACATGAATTGACTGAATGCAATTAGTGCGTTACCAGAGATCTGACCTGACTTCACTCAGCAGACCTCCGTGACACGCACAGGCTAATGAATAAAATTATATTTTACCCAAAACAGCACTTTGAGGAGTGAACCTGCCCTTCCACCTACTGCAGGAAACAGTACCAGGACAGCTGCCTGCTTAAATGAAATTATTTGCAGTGTATGCACTTATTAATTACACTTGTTTTCCATTAATAACAGCAGTGCTTTCTTTCTTTTACATAGTTAGAGCAAATTGAGAATGATTTCAAAGTGTCTTCCTTGAACAGAACTTTTGAAAAATGATTTGCAAATATTATCACTTGTAAGGAATCGTCTCTTATCTGGGGGTCATTCTCACAGACTTAAACACAGACACCAGATTGAAGTCCAAACGATGCTTTTATTTTTAAGCACATCAGCACAAAAACAGCAACCAAAGCATAAATCCTCAGCCGTCTGGCCACTGACTAAACAGTTTTTTCCCTCTCTATCGTGATCTGGGTCTACCACCCAGCTCCCCAAAAAACATCACAGTGCTTACCCCAACACAGGGTTAGAGGGTTAGAGGGGTCGAGGGTCCCACATGCCTTGACACAGCCTTCTCCTTTCCCAGATTGGGAGAGCCCTGATTGAGGAGCTCAGCCCAGATTTATTCAGACTCCCCAGCTGGCTGCTAATTAACCTCATTACCAGCCTAGCTGCTGCAGACAATGGGAAAACCCTATTTTGCCAGGCTTTCTTGTTCTCGCTTGCTCTGAGTGAGATACACCACTTGAATGGCCTTCCTATGGCCTTCTGGCAGCTCCACTGCCACACACTTGATAGTATATTCTTATTATAAATGATGTTTTCCTATGTGGAAACATGTGGAGGCCTGTAAACCATGTAACCACAGGTGACGCTACAATCAGCAGTCATAGAGATAGATGTGCGGCTGAGTTCACACTTCAGTTATTTGGTCAGTTATTTCAATAATTTATTGTGAGCCAAAACCAGAGGTTGGTCAAAACACGGAATAGATGCAAATCTTTCCATTACACCTGATCTCTGAGTAGGCTTCACTACTGGTTTTGTGAACTTGGACTAAGATACACAGAAGAAAACATTATGCTCTCCGCCTTATCTCTCTTGGGTCCAAATAAGAGGTGCTAGGAGATGACTGGAGCCGGAAACAGTTGTATCCACAATGAACAAATTCAAAATGAATAATCCCCAGCACTCTGTAAAAACATTATTATTATTATTATTATTATTATTATTATTTATTATTAAAGCGCCATTCATTCCATAGCGCTGTACATATGAGAAGAGGTATACATACATAATACAGACAATTGCACTAATCATAAACAAGACGAGTTACAAACTGGTACAGAAGGAGAGAGGGCCCTGCCCGTGAGGGCTTACAACATCACTTTTTTTATTGGAAAATCCTTAAAAACATCTTGTACAATGATAAAAAATCATACATACGTATTTTGGACATAGTGTGACATACATAATCATGGTATTTTGAATTTATACATAATCTCTTAACACTGACCTCCCTAGCGGTCCATCCCCTTAACTGTGACCTCCACCATTCCCTGCCCCCTTAACAGTGACCTCCACAGCATCCTGCCCCTTAAACAGTGACCTCCACAGCGAGCCACCCCTTTAACAATGACCTCCATAGTGGCCGCCCCTTTATTTGTGACTTCCACAGTACCCCGTCTCCTTAACAGTGATTTCCACAACACCCCGCCCCCTTAACAGTGGCCTCTACAGCAATCTGCCCCTTAACACTGACCTCCATAGCGGACCGTCCCTTTAATTGTGACCTCCACAGCTGCCTGCCCCTGGGGAGGCCAGAGGTCAAGTTTTAGGCAGTACAGTCCGGCTTTCAGACTTCCTGTCCTCTGTCCGGCCCAGGGCCTGGACGGACACAGGGATGTGCTCAGGGGTGCACCTAGCCTGTCTGCTGCCTGGGGCGAAAACTGAAATTGTGCCCACTCTTGCCAAATTTTGTGCTCTCCACGGACAGCACACGTCCCCATTCCTTTTAGGCCTCTTTCACACTACCGTATGGCTATTTCAGTGTTTTGCGGTCCGTTTTTCACAATCTTGTTATGTAACTGTTTATTACATGTAATGTGCCTGGTTCACCAG
The DNA here is from genome assembly GCF_905171765.1 of Bufo bufo. NCBI lineage: Eukaryota > Metazoa > Chordata > Amphibia > Anura > Bufonidae > Bufo > Bufo bufo. Next base: position 683,376,342 of record NC_053389.1, on the reverse strand, counting down.
CAGGTGGCAGTGTAAATGGCAGAGCTATCCTTAGAAGATAGAATGGAACTCTCCTTTCCATTCTAACTTCCCCTCTGGAGAGAAGTGGGCCAGTCCTGCTTGCTACCAGAAGGAGGTGGGCCAGTACTGGTTTGTTCTGGTTGAGACTCTATGTTGGAGCTGCCAGGATTCTAACCTACTTTTTGGCTGAACATAAGTCCAACTACAAGAGTGAAGTGCAGCATAAAGAAGAAACAAAGTCAGCAAGGGAGCTTGTCAGTACAGCAGAGTGAGAGAAAGATATAGCAGAGTTGAGTTTGCCTGCCAGTTTAATGCTAAAGCCTGCTGGAACCAATACAAAGCCTGAAACTGTTTGGAGAAATGTTTATTCAAGTAAAGCTGCCATTGAACTTCATCTCAAGGTCTGGAGCTATTTCTTAAAAATCCCTCAATTATTCCCCCTATTTATTGCTTCAGAGCCAAAGCCGAGGGTCCAGTCGTATCCAGCTAGGAGCACCGTGACACACATAAAGAGACAATTTAGGCCGTGACATACCACGGCATTTCCTACACCTGGGACCTCAGATCAGACCAGCAATCAGACCCCCTATGTTAATCAGAACTCAGCTCACAGCCCCAATCAGACCCCAATCAGATCCCCCAGACCTCAGATCAGACCCCAAATGTTAATAAGACCCTCATTTAGACCTCAGATCAGACCCCAATGTCAATGAACCCCAATCAGACCTTAGATAAGAGCCCCAATATAAATAAAACGTCAGATGAGACCCCCCATACCTCAGATCAGACCCCCATGCCTCAGTTCAGCCCCATGCCTCAGAGCAGCCCCCCATATATCAGATCAGCCCCCCAGCCTCAGATCAGCACCCCATACTTCATATCATCCCCCAGCCTCATTTGATCAGCCCCCTGCCTCAAATCGTAATGGAAGCGCTAATTAGTATTCATCCCATAAGACACAGTGAATTATTTTTCCCCACTTTGGGGGAAAAACTGTTTGTCTTATGGGGCGATAAATATAGTGTGTGTGTGTGTGTATGTATATATATATATATATATATATATATACAGTGGATATAAAAAGTCCAGGAAGTCGCAGCGGGTGGCTGCACGCTCTATGTCTAAAGACAGTGCTGTTTATTAATGGTAGCTTTCTGGGTTTGCCTTGCAATCCTTTTTTGCTCACTCAGGGATCCGTAGCTTCTCCTCCTCAGCTGTTTCTTGTCCAGCAATCCCAACCTCCTTATATTCCCATCTCTCACTTCTCTGGTTGCCAGATATAGAGCTTCCTGCCTGGACTTCTATACTGACCCACTGGAGCTGTGTAGCTGTGTTCCCTGGTTGTTGTTCCAGAACGTTACCCTCCGGATGTTGTCGCCCACCTGGGATTATATGTTTGTCTGTATTGTCTGTCCTCTCCTTGGTGTTTTCCTCTTAGTGTCAGTGGTGCGGACTAGTGATCCCACCGCCCCGTTCACTACATAGGGCTCATCTTAGGGAAAGCCAGGGTTTAGGCACGTGATCGGCGTACGGGTGAGGAACCCGTCTAGGGACGTCAGGGCAGTCAGGTGCCAGCCGCAAGGTGAGTCAGGGGTCACCATCTTTCCCTCTCCCTTGGACAGGGCCTTCCCTTTTCCCTCCCTTTGCGTGACGCCGGTCATTACATTATATCTGGCCCTTATTTTGTGTAGGTAAAAAAAAATATATATATTTTTTTTTCTTTCTACCTACTTAGAATCCAGTATGGATCCAATTGCTGCTTTGTCAAAGCAACTTCAAGGCCTGTCTTTGGAGGTGGCAGGATTGAAGGCGTCGGTCCTCCAGCAACAGCAGCAATTGCAACAGACCGCAAGCCCAGCGGTTGCTACAGGTAACCAGGTTGTTGCGGAACCCAAGGTTGCTCTTCCTGACAGATTTTCTGGGGGAAGGGAAAAATTTGTGCCGTTCCGTGAGGCCTGTAAATTATATTTTAAACTGCGCCCTTACTCCTCTGGTAATGAAGAACAGCGGGTGGGGGTTGTTATTTCCCTACTTCAGGGGGACCCGCAATCCTGGGTGTTCTCTTTACCCACTGATTCCCAGGCTCTCCGGTCAGTGGATGAATTTTTTGGGGCCTTGGGTCTCATATATGATGACCCTGACCGAATCGCACTGGCTGAATCAAAGTTACGGAGACTCCTACAGGGAGAGCGGCCAGTAGAGGAGTATTGCTCAGAGTTCCGTAGGTGGGCTACGGATACCCAGTGGAACGACCCGGCTCTCAGGAGTCAGTTCTGCTCTGGGTTATCCGAAAGGATTAAGGATGCGCTTGCGCTGTATGAGACTCCCTTTTCCCTTGATGCGGTTATGTCCCTTTCTATCAGGATAGATAGACGTCTTAGGGACAGATTGAAAAATCCGGAGCAACTGGTAACCCCTCCCAAGCAGCAGTTAGTCTGTACGGACTTAGACGAGCCTATGCAGCTAGGAGGAACTACTCGTCAGGTCCGTCCTCCTGAGGCTCGCCGTAGGCGTGGGGTTTGTTTTTTCTGTGGGGAGAGGGGTCATTTTATTAATGTCTGTCCTTCCTTTCTCAAAAACAAAAGACCGTCGGAAAACTACTAACCCAAGGCTGTGTGGAGGATGTCAGCCGGGAGGTATACGTTTCCTCCATATGAACATCGCAATTTGTGTTGCCAGCGGTTGTTGTTTTTGGTGTTAAGACGGAGACTATTTCTTTTTTCTAGACAGTGGAGCAGGAGTAAATTTGATAGATGCCCATTTTGCCCACACTATGGGTTTGTCTCTCTGTACGCTACAGAGACCTATTCCCATATTCGCTATTGATTCTGCTCCTCTGTCTCAGAGAAACCTCACTCACATTGTCCATAACTTACACCTTCGGGTAGGGGACCACCATAACGAGTGGCTTTCATGTTATGTTCTGGAGGGCCTTCCCACTCCTGTGGTGTTGGGTCTTCCCTGGTTGGTAGCGCACAATCCAGTGGTGGATTGGCAGGCCAGGGAGATATTGGAGTGGAGTGAGCATTGCAGAGAAAATTGCTTAAATAGCAATTGCTTAGTCGCCTCCATAGCTACCCTACCTACATTTGTTTTGGACTTTGAGGACGTTTTTTCTGAAAAGGGTTGCCAGAAGTTACCACCTCACCGTCCTTATGATTGCCCGGTTAACCTGATTCCCGGTGCAAAATTACCCAAGACCAGATTATATAATCTTTCGGGTCCGAGAGCTTGGCTAAGGGACACATCAGACCCTCTTCATCACCCGTGGCTGCAGGGTTTTTCTTCGTTAAAAAGAAAGATGGGGGCCTGCGTCCTTGCCTAGATTTTCGCGAATTAAACCGGATAACCATCCGAGACCCATACCCTCTTCCTCTCATTCCTGACCTGTTTAATCAGATTGCGGGTGCTAGGTGGTTCTCCAAACTTGATCTTAGGGGGGCCTACAATCTGATTCGTATCAAGGAAGGGGATGAGTGGAAGACAGCTTTTAACACCCCTGAGGGGCATTATGAAAATCTAGTCATGCCTTTCGGTCTGACCAATGCTCCTGCTGTCTTCCAACATTTCGTTAATTACATTTTTAGTCATCTTATCGGCAGGTTTGTGGTGATATACCTAGATGATATTTTAATTTATTCGTCTGATCTGAAAACACATGAGGTGCATGTCAGACAGGTACTGCAGGTCCTACGGACGAATAAATTATATGCTAAAATTGAAAAGTGTGTCTTCGCCGTTCAGGAAATACAGTTCCTAGGTTATTTATTATCTGCTTCAGGTTTCCGTATGGATCCTAGGAAGGTCCAGGCAATTTTAGATTGGGATCTTCCTGAGAACCTCAAAGCACTGCAACGGTTCTTGGGCTTCGCAAATTTCTTTAGAAAGTTCATTAAAAATTATTCGGTCATTGTAAAACCCCTTACTGACATGACTAGGAAGGGGACTGATTTTTCTAAATGGTCTGACGCCGCTAAAATTGCTTTTTCCTCTCTAAAAGAGAGGTTTACCTTGGCACCTGTACTAATCCAACCTGATGTCTCCCAGCCTTTTATTGTTGAAGTAGATGCGTCAGAGGTGGGAGTGGGGGGCTGTGCTGTCTCAGGGTCCGTCTCCTGGCAAATGGCCGTCCTTGTGCGTTCTTTTCTAAAAAACTATCTGCAGCAGAGAAGAACTATGATATTGGCAATAGGGAACTATTAGCTATTAAACTAGCGTTTGAAGACTGGCGTCACTTTTTAGAGGGGGCAATCCACCCCGTCACTGTGATTACGGACCACAAAAACCTTCTGTACCTCGAATCAGCTAAGCGTCTCACCCCTAGACAAGCTAGGTGGTCGCTATTTTTTACCAGGTTTAACTTTGTTATTACCTATCGTCCTGGGGCAAAAAATACCAAGGCAGATGCACTATCTCGTTGTTTCCCTGGAGGGGGTAATGTGAGTGATCCGGTACCCATTCTACAAAGAGGAGTGGTTGTCTCTGCGGTACACTCTGTTCTGGAGGGGAAGGTGTTAGAGGCCCAGGGGGACGCCCCGGTCTCTTGCCCCTCAGAGAAATTGTTTGTACCGTTAAACCTGCGTCTCGAATTATTAAAGGAACATCATAATTCGGCACTTGCTGGGCACCCGGGCAGTAAAGCAACCTTGGAGCTATTGTCTCGTCGTTTTTGGTGGCCAAGGTTGCGTCAGGATGTAATGGATTTTGTGTCTTCCTGTTCTACTTGTGCACGCGCGAAAGTCTCTCATACACGTCCTGCAGGGTCTTTATTGCCACTTGTCATTCCCAATAGGCCATGGACACATCTGTCAATGGATTTTATCACTGACTTACCTTTGTCTGCGGGTAAAACTGTTATCTTGGTAGTAGTGGACAGGTTTAGCAAAATGGTACACTTCATTGCGTTACCCGCACTACCTAATGCTAAGACTCTTTCTCAGGTATTCATCAGTGAAATCGTGAAGCTTCACGGGGTCCCTTCCGATGTTGTTTCGGATCGGGGAACCCAGTTTATTTCTAAATTTTGGAAAGCTTTTTGTTCCCGTTTGGGGGTACACTTGTCCTTTTCCTCAGCTTTCCATCCTCAGTCGAATGGACAGACTGAGCGTACCAACCAAAACCTTGAGACATATCTAAGATGTTTTGTGTCTGAAAACCAAGAGGTGTGGTCATCATATTTACCGTTAGCCGAGTTTGCCATAAATAATCGCCGTCAGGAATCTACTGGCAAGTCATAATTTCTTGGTGCATATGGTTTTCATCCCCAATTCTGTACTTTCAAAGAGGGGGAGTCTTCTGGGGTTCCCGAAGAGGAACGGTTTTCGTCATCTCTTTCTTCTGTATGGCAGAAAGTGCAAGCTAATTTGAAAAATATGGGAGGTAAATATAAATGCATGGCTGATAAGAGACGGTCGCCAGGTCCGGACCTAGGAGTGAATGACTATGTGTGGTTGTCTACTAGGAATATTAAATTAAAGGTTCCCTCTTGGAAACTGGGTCCTAGGTTCATTGGCCCTTACAAAATAGTAGCCATCATTAACCCCGTGGCTTTTCGCCTGGAGCTACCTCAGACTTTTAAAATCCATAACGTCTTCCATAAGTCGTTACTCAAGAAGTATGTTCCACCTCTAGAACCGTCACCGCTGCCACCTCCTCCTGTTGTTGTGGATGGTAATCTAGAGTTTCAAATATCCAAAATTGTTGATTCTTGTCGAGTCCGCCGCTCTCTTCAATATCTGGTGCATTGGAGGGGTTACGGTCCCAAGGAAAGAATGTGGGTTCCAGCGTCTGAGGTAAACGCCGACAGGTTAGTTTGTGAGAGACCTAGTCCTGAGTGTCCGGAGGCCCCTCGTAGAGAGGGGGGTACTGTCACGAGGGTGTCAAGAGCCACGCCTGACTCCGTTATACCCGGGGTCAGGAAGTCGCAGCGGGTGGCTGCGCGCTCTATGTCTAAAGACAGTGCTGTTTATTAATGGTAGCTTTCTGGGTTTGTCTTGCAATCCTTTTTTGCTCACTCAGGGATCCGTAGCTTCTCCTCCTCAGCTGTTTCTTGTCCAGCAATCCCAACCTCCTTATATTCCCATCTCTCACTTCTCTGGTTGCCAGATATAGAGCTTCCTGCCTGGACTTCTATACTGACCCACTGGAGCTGTGTAGCTGTGTTCCCTGGTTGTTGTTCCAGAACGTTACCCTCCGGATGTTATCGCCCACCTGTGATTATATGTTTGTCTGTATTGTCTGTCCTCTCCTTGGTGTTTTCCTCTTAGTGTCAGTGGTGTGGACTAGTGATCCCACCACCCCGTTCACTACATAGGGCTCATCTTAGGGAAAGCCAGGGTTTAGGCACGTGATCGGCGTACGGGTGAGGAACCCGTCTAGGGACGTCAGGGCAGTCAGGTGCCAGCCGCAAGGTGAGTCAGGGGTCACCATCTTTCCCTCTCCCTTGGACAGGGCCTTCCCATTTCCCTCCCTTTGCGTGACGCCGGTCATTACAGTGGCAAGATTTAAAGGCTATGGACACCTTCAGAACAATTTTAATGTTCTTTGGACTAAAATCATTTTGTAATAAGTTTTTATTATAATCTTTGCATCGTTTTTCTTTTACAGATTCTATGTTTCACAGTACATAGAAGCTGCAGGAAGCTTATCTGTGGTAAGTCTGTAAGACTGGCAGTCTGATGATTTATTCTCCAGCCATTCTCTCCTCTCCTGAACGATCCTCTAAGGTGATTAATGACTAAAGTGGGCCAAAAGCACTTGCCCAACAATGTAGCTCTTTCAAACAGAGTTGCCGATAGGGGTGACAGGGTTGCCGTGAGACTTTGGTCCTACCAATCCAATATTGACGGCTTATCCTAAGAAGCACATTCCCACATTCAGTGTGAATTAGCCTGTGTGATGGGCCGATGGAAACGAGCGCCGATGGAGTTTTTTATTGTCCATTGGCGTTCTGCCAAAACATCGAGCAGTCTAATAGGGCCCTAAGGGGCAGGATTCCTGTCCAACAGTGATTACGTGACATGGAATTCGCTCATCCGTTTAGAGAAGGAGCTCTGCAGAAGTCGAGGTGTGTTTTATGATGTTCTGCAGCAGCAGGAACGAATAACTGGGGACCACTCATGAGACAGCCTTGACGCGGTGAGTGGCTTACTATGCTTTGGCCAAAATATAAACCAATGTCTCATCCAGCATGGAGGGCAGAGTGCTGGATGTAGTGTGCGATCACATTTGCATTTTCCGTTTGTATATGTATTTCGCCATAGCGATCTGCACCTACAGGCAGGTTGTGCTGACCCAACCCCTTATTCTTTTCTTTGTTGCATAATGCACATTATGGCTGCTTTTTTTTTTTTTTTAAAGAGAAGCACTAACTATCAGTCATTCAGTGGTTGACACAGGAGAAGAAACTTCCTGCCAAAGCAATATGTGACCAGACACTTCCCCGAGAAGAACTGAGCAGCGTCCACTCATCCCAGTATTTTCATCAGGTTTTGACCTCCGCATGTGATGTTTATACAGATATTATTTACAGACTTGTCAGTGGAAGATTTTCACTATTTTATTTGCAGTTATGAATATTTTCTATAAAGGACGTTTATTTCCTAGTCTGTATGTATCTACTTTGTATAAAATGTGTATCCGTAATGACAGAGATATTATTCCCTTTGGTTGGATGAGTGACCATCAAAGAGGATCACAAGGCAGCATCATCCCAACACTGTCCTACCGCCAAGACCTGTAGAAAATTAGTTTCATTTATTACAGTGTGAGCATGGCAATAAATAGTCACTAGATGCAATAAATCACACAGGAGCCTATTGGAGCAGGAATATGTAGATCATGGTAAAGTGCCTGAAGTCTACATTGATTTCTCTCTCAGTATGTCTATGCACACACACACACCCCTTACATTTTTTTAAATATTTCATTATATCTTTTCATAGGACAACACTGAAAATACGACACTTTGATACGGTGTAAAGTATTCAGTGTACAGCTTGTATAACAGTGTAAATTTGGTGTGTCCTCAACACACAGCCATTAATGTCTAAATCGCTGGCAACAAAAGTGAGTACACCCCTAAGTGAAAATGGCCAAGCTGTACACTGACTAACATACATTGTATCAAAGTGTCATATCTTCAGTGTTGTCCTATGAAAAGATAGAATCAAATATTTACAAAAATGTGAGGGGTGGACTCGCTTTTGTGAAATACCGTAAGCTATATTTATATATAAGCTGTCCTATATTTATCAAAACTCACTGTAATACATGACCTCTTCGCTGCACTGTACAGCCATGTTATACTATAGTGGCTTACTGCTTCATCACGTGCTTGAATGCCACTAATAATAAATGTGCCCCAATGTTTGTATATACTGCACCCTTCCTGCTGCAGTGTTATTTTCCATTTTCCGTGTTTTTTTACTCCTTGCCTTTCAAAAGCCGTGGCTTTTTACCCTTTTTTTGCAGGATGTTGTACTTCCTATTGGGCTCCCAAAAAATATAAATGGTGTGGAATTGGAAAAAAATGAAATTAAAACATTATTTTATAGGTTTCATATTTATGGCTTTCATTAGACTGTAAAAATGGCATTTTACCTTTATTCTGCAGATCAGTCCGATTAAAGCAATACCAAATTTGTAAACTTTTTATGATATTTTAATTTAACAAATCCTTGGTAGCAGCATATCCTGACACCCATCATTTTTTTTCTTGTTTCAGTCTACAGAGCAGTGTGAGGGCTCTTTTCAAGCTGCAAGCTGTGTTTTTTATTAATTTCACTTTGGATATGTATGACTTAGTGACAATTTTTTTGGAGGTGATATGACCAAAAAACAGAGATTCGAACATTTCATTGTTTTTTTTTGCTCGTTACAGTGTTCACCTTCGGCTACTTTCACACTAGCAGTTTTGCTGGACCCGGCAGGGCTTAGCAAAAATGCTCCCGTTACTGATAATACAACCGTCTGCATCCGTTATGAATGGATCTGGTTGTATTATCTTTACCATACCCAAGACGGATCCGTCATGAACTCCACTGAAAGTCAATGGGGGACGGATCCGTTTTCTATTGTGTCAGATTGTGTCAGAGAAAACGGATCCATCTCTATTGACTTGCATTGTGGGTCATGATGGATCTGTCTTGGTCCACATCCAATGACGGGAAAAAAAACGCAGCATGCTGCAGTTTTCTCTCCGGTATGGGAACGCATTTTGGAGCATTCTGTTCTGTTCAGTTACGTTTTGTCCCCATTGACAATGAATGGGGACAAAACTGAAGTGTTTTTTTCCGGTATTGAGACCCTATGACAGATCTCAATACTGGAAAATAGAAACGCTAGTGTGAAAGTAGCCTTATGGGATAAATACTTTTATATTTTAATGGTTTGGGCATTTTTTCTTGGATGCAGCAATATCAATGATGTTTTTTTTTATTTGTAAAATGGGGATAAGGGAGTGACTTGAATTTTTACTTCTTTTAGTTTTTTATATGAAAAACATTTTTTTACTTTATTTTTAGTCCCCCTAAGGCAGTGGTCGGCAAGCCGCGGCTCGCGAGCCACATGCGGCTCTTTTGATCCTTCACTGCGGCTCTTTGGTTCGGGCTGGCGGGTGGGCGGCCGCGCAGCCATATCACGCCGCTCAAGCTGCTTGTAAATTGTCCATCATGCGCCTGCTGCCCCGTCTGTCTGCTCCTTCCACTTTATGAATGAAGCAGGCAGGCGGGGCAGGAGGCGCATGACGGAGGGAGAGATGTCACGCTGCGCACAGCAGCAGAAGGGCGGGCAGCGCGGCTCTAGTTCGGCTGCCCACTGTGAGGAGGGGTGGAGTGGTGAAGAGGCCGCCGCTCAGGAGGAACGAAATGTCCTGCAGCAGAAAGGTAGGAGCTGCCCCCGGTGTGTGCACTGCACCGGCCCCGCCGCAAGTGTCCCTGCCCCCTTCCTTCCCCCCACTAATACATTACTTACTGGAAGGCACTTATGGGGGATATCTGTGGATGGCTCACTTATGGGGGATATCTGTGGAGGGCACTTATGGGGGATATCTGTGGAGGGCACTTATGGGGGATATCTGTGGAGGGCACTTATGGGGGATATCTGTGGAGGGCACTTATGGGGGCTATCTGTGGAGGGCACTTATGGGGGATATCTGTGGAGGGCACTTATATAGCATCTTATGCTATATATGTGTCATCCACAGATATCCCCCATAAGTGCGTCATCCACAGATATCCCCCATAAGTGCGTCATCCACAGATATCCCCCATAAGTGCGTCATCCACAGATATCCCCCATAAGTGCGTCATCCACAGATATCCCCCATAAGTGCATCATCCACAGATATCCCCCATAAGTGCGTCATCCACAGATATCCCCCATAAGTGCGTCATCCACAGATATCCCCCATAAGTGCGTCATCCACATTACATCCACATCTGCAGACAAGTTTAAGAAAAGTAAAAAATGATAAAGATAAAATGAAATAATAATCAAGATCCAAATAAAAGAAAGTACATATAAAAGTATTCAAAAACACACTCTGGGCTCATGCCCACGAATGTAAGGGCGCCGTGCCTGTGCTGCGGACCGCAAATAGCGGTCCGCAATGCACGGACACAGACCATGGGGCAGCTGCATGAGGATCGCGGACCCATTCACTTGAATGGGGTTCGCGATCCGCATCCGACTGCCCGCACCGCAAAACTAGCGCATGCTGAAGTGAATGGGTCCATGATGCGGGCTGCACACGGCCGTGTGTAGCCCGCATCATGGACCCATTCACTTCAATGGGTCCAGGATCCGGGATATGAGTGCTACAGTGTGCTTCCGTGGTGCTTCTGGCTGTGCCTCCGCACCGCAAAAAAGTAGTGCATGCGCCCGGATCCTGGACCCATTGAAGTGAATGGGTCCTTGATGCGGGCTGCACACGGCCGTGTGCAGCCCGCATCATGGATCCATTCACTTCAGCATGCGCTACTTTTTTGCAGGCACACGGTCGTGTGCATGAGCCTAATAGTCCTCACTGGTACTGTTGATGCAATATTTTAGGTTTTAAAAATGTGGCTCTCGAAAGAAATTCCAATCGTGGTTTTGGCGATTTTTGGCTCAGTTGACAAAAAAGGTTGCCCACCACTGCCCTAAGGGATATGAACATGTGATGGTTGGATTGCTTATATCATAGACTGCAATAATATACGGCTTAATAGGAACTTGAGAAGATCCCAAAATGCTATAGTAACAAAACGGTTCCTACAATCTCAAAGTGGGGAGGAGGGGGTATCAAAAGAGAGTTGTGTCAGATCACGGACACTGCCGGCGGATGCCTGCTGTGCAAAATAGCTATCTGCCAGCTATGGCGCCTGGTAAGCTCCTATAAAGACATCCACCATACATATATGTCAGATTGTTGGGAAAGAGTTAAAGGGGTTATCCCATGACTAATGTAAAAAATGAAAATCAGATATCATATAGTACCTGACAATCTCTTTCTAACAAAGCTAGAACCAGCCCTGTACCTCACGTGGATCCAGAAATCTCCACATTCATTGCTCTGCTAGATTTATATCAAGCTGGCAGCTCAGGGGAGTGTCTTTTCTGCTGCAGCTCAGGGGGCGTGTCTCAGCTCTCCCTATCACAGCTCAGGGGGCGTGTCTCAGCTCTCCCTATCACAGCTCAGGAGGCAGCTTTAAAGGGGTTGTTCTTGGCAGCAATGGTGAAGTGTATTTAGACAGTATGTCACATGTGGGGTTTGGTAAGGACAGATGCTTTGGCACTGGAACCAGGACATACTGACCATGTGAGTCTTCTTTTATCTTTATACTAGCTGAAGGACCCAGCTTCGCTCGGGTATATTTAATCTATTTCATTTAATGTTTGTGTGTGTCGTTAAAAGATATCGACAGTATCCACTATAACAGTGACATCTACAGCCCCCCACCCCTTAACACTGCCCCCCCCCACAGTGTCCCGTCCCTTAAAATTGGACCTCCACAGCAGCCCATCCCCTTAAATTTGACCTTTACAGCAGCCTGCCCCTTTAGGCTTCATTCACACGTCCGCATTTTTTGTCCGCATCTATTCCGCAAAAATGCGGAAGAGATGCGGAATATATGCGGACCCATTCATTTCAATGGGTCCGCAAAAGATGCGGACAGCATTCCGTATGCTGTCCGCATCCGCAAATCCGTACCGTTCCGCAATGCGGATCCGTCAAATAAGTACCGCATGTCCTACTTTTGCCCGCAAATTGCGGACCGTTGCCCCATTGAAGTGAATGGGTCCGCAAAAAAACGGATGACATGCGGAAAGATGTCAAATGTCATCCGCATGTCATCCGCAATTGTGTATCCTGAATTGCGGAACTGCAGGAAATAGAAAAAGAAGCCTGCCCCATGTGACCTTGAATCTCCAGGGAGACAGGTGGCAGGAAGACAGGAATTTATCTTCTGAGCCGACCAGCACATAGATTAGCAGACACTATGTGCAATTTTGAGGTAGAAAAACTTATAGTCCTCATCCAAGAGAGGCCAGCCCTGTGGGACTCCAGGACAGAAATTTACCATGAGCGGACCAGCAAAGATCAGTCATGGAATGAGGTATGCGTCGAGTTGCTGGCCACTGCATGGACCTCTGCTTCTAAAGACAAGAAAATTAAAATGCGTGAGTAAATACTTTACTTCAAAGTTATGTGTATTTAATATTAGTTATGTCATGTTGCATGGTGTGTGTACAGGCAGCCTGGCATGCACACGTGTACACCCAGCCTGCCAATGCACACATTCCTGTTGCATGGTGTGTGTACAGGCAGCCTGGCATGCACACGTGTACACCCAGCCTGCCAATGCACACATTCCTGTTGCATGGTGTGTGTACAGGCAGCCTGGCATGCACACGTGTACACCCAGCCTGCCAATGCACACATTCCAGTTGCATGGTGTGTGTCCAGGCAGCCTGGCATGCACACATTCATCCTGGAAAAACACTGATTGTGTGTACAATAGATAAATGTCCTTTTACATTTTTGTTTGCACAATTAAAGATTATTTAATGAATACATTTTTTTTTTTTTTTACAGTGGAGCAAATTAAAAAAAGGTGGTACACATGCCGGGATCAGTTCCGCCGCGAACTCAATAGTTCACAAAAGAGCGGTGATGGTGCAAAAAGAAAGAAGCCATATATGTTTACCAGGCAGCTCCAATTTCTGAAGCTAATAATGGACGTAAGACCGTAAGTAGTTTTTAAGTTATATATTTTTGGGGGTGCACCTTTCACCAGTTTGTACTCATTAAAATGTGGTACCTTACACAGTAGCACATGTGCCCTACTATGTCATGTAGTAAACAATTTTCATTTTAACCTCCGTTGCGGTGCAGTAGTCCATTAGATTTATGCGCCCTGTATGTAAATACCTAGCATGGGAACAGGGAGGAGGAGATATCTGCTTTTCTCACAGGGTGATTCTTCTATCTGGCATTAGGGTACATGTGCTACAGTGTGAGGTACCACATTTAAATAGTTTTAACTGGTGAAAGGTACTATGTTAATATTTGGTTAAATTTGATAATTTATGTTTTGCTTTTTTATTATAGCACGGTCGACAACTTAACCGAAGCTTCAGGTTCTCAAACCATATCTGGAGAAGTGGCAGAGAGGCCACACACTTCCACAATGGTGGAGGACCAACCACTGGGGATGGAAGAGCATGAAGGCACTGAATAAGCCTCATGTTCGCAGCTTCTGACCACAGAAGAACCGACCTCTGAAAATGTTGAAGTCCCAGAAATCCCTCCCAGCAACGAGGCAGCAGAGGAACCCGTTTGCCGTTCTTCTGGCAGACGAGCTAGAAGAGTTAATACCGATTCCGGTTTAGATCTCCAACAAAGAGTAAATATGATTGTGATGGAGTATCTAAACCGGAATCGGTCAGACGGGAAGGAAGAAATCACCTTAAAAGGGCTGGCTCCTTGCTTCCGCCGTGTGCCCGAAGAACGGCAAACACGTTGTGTTTCTGCAATTGCCATGCTTATGGACCTTTTTTCTGGCCCCCAGGAGCCACATCATCTCATGGACTACATGATAAATTCAAGAAATGCCATGCTTCATGTCACTCCTCCTGCAAGTCACCGTCCTGATCCCCCTATGGTCCATCCTCCAGGCCCTTTCATGAGGGATTTATATGACCTCTAATTTTTTTTTTTGGGTTGGGGTTTGGGTTTGTTCTTAATAAAAAATGTTTTCCTTTCAAACTTTGACTGTTATTTTTCACTTTAAAGTTTAAGATTTTGAACATTTTGGCCAAATTTGATATTGATGACCTATTATAAATTTCGGTCATTTATATTAAAAATGGTCTAATGCACACGAAAGCTCATGCTTCAGTTCCATGCATTTGGTCCCGCAATTTGTGGTCCCCAATACACAGAGAACTAAAGTTCGGCATTCGGGACTGATCCAGACCCATTCTACTTGAATGAGTCCGGGATCCGTCCGTTCTGCATCATCGTGATTGAGAAGGCACACATATTAGTGCTATTGACATCACCAAACACAGTGCTTGGTAAAAGCATCTGCCCATCAGTGGCAATGTTTTGGGCAAATAAGGTACCCATTTCCATGCCCGATCTAGTGATGTGCAAATGAGAGCATTGTAGTATGAAATGCTCCGATTCTCACATCGCAGTGTCTACCTGGATGAAATTATGATGTAATATACTTACCTTTTCAGCGTGGAAGGATTTGCTCAGTGGATTGCAGGCCAGATTACGTCTGTTGTTGTCCTTGTTGAAAGCTAAACGCATACATATCCCATTTTGTTTCCAAAAATTGGACATGATCCTATTCAGCTGAGAGGACATGATCAAATGTAAAAGTTTACAAACATTATTTTATAGACGTAATTAGAAATGAGGTATTAGAAGGTATTTACACCAAATTTCTGAAAAAAAATAGGAATTGGCACAATACCCCAGCCCGCAAGCCCACGTCAAGGGTCCTCATTATATCTTGCGAGTCCCTAATCTAAAATAACAACAGGGGATCTAACTAAACTAAGGAATTTCCATTTTTATCCAATTTAAACCAGATTCCAGCTGAAATCAGCGTCTTCCACGGATGGCATCCAACTGCCACGACAATGCCCCCTCAGGACTGCAGAAGTAGTCGGCATAGAGTTCCCGAACAGCTAGTCCAGCTGTTCCAGGGCGTCCAGGCCGGCTCAGGTCTAAACTGACTGAAGATGTCATATTTAGGCCCAAATCTGCATCTGTTGAGGCATCGTGGATCCTGGTGAAGTTGTGTAGTAGTACACAAGCCTGTATCACCAGGGTGGCATTGTCCGGATTCATCTGTATGGATGACATGAATACTCTCCACTTAGTGGAGAGTATTCCGAAAGCGCACTCCACATACCGACGGGCGCGAGACAATCGATAGTTGAAAATGCGCTTCCTGTCATCCAGATCGCGTCTAGGGAAGGGCCGCATCAGGTGGGGTGCCAATGCAAATCCTTCGTCTGCCACGATCACAAATGGAGCCGGCGGAACTGCAGATCCGGGAAGTCTACTGGGCTCTGGCAGGGCAAGCTGGTTTGTCTGAAGCCGTTCACCCATTCTGGAAGCACTAAAGATGCGGCTGTCTGAAGTGCTCCCATAGGCCCCGATATCCACAATTACAAACCTGTAGTTACTGTCAGCAAGGGCCATCAGCACTACAGAAAAATATTGCTTGTAATTGAAATACCGGGACCCTGAATGAGGCGGCTTCTTCACACGGATATGCTTACCGTCCAGTGCCCCAATGCAGTTAGGAAACTGCGCCGATTGGTAAAATCCCTCGGCGATACGTAGCCAATCTTCCGCCTTGGGGGTGGGCATCACCGCTTCTCTGAGACGCTGCCATATAACTGTACAGGTATGACAGACGATCCCAGAGATTGTAGAGATTCCAAGCAGAAACTCAAAATGCAACGAAGCGAATGAATTTCCAGTAGCAAGGAATCTGAAAAATACAAAAAAGAAAAGAAAAAAAAGTTCAAACTTTCATTATAATAAATTGATATTGAATATATATCAGTGGTGGTGAACCTATTGCACGGGTGCCAGAGGCGCCACTCGGAGCCCTCTCTGTGGGCACCCACACCCTGGAAAAAGTCTGACTGTACCAATATGACCTTTCCTGCCATTCATCAGCACAGGACGCACCATGAACAGCACAGGCAGCGCAATGAATGTAGACAGGCTATTATAGCTACTACATGATAAAGTACATGAAAGATATACTATATTGGACGGTCGGATTTAGGTTAACTTGCCACGTTGGCACTTTGTTTTAAATAAGAGGGTTTTGGGGTTGTGGTTTTGGACACTCGATCTCTAAAAGGGTCGCCATCACTGATATATAGGATCTAAAAATGCCACATTCACTTACCTCAGGGTGACAAGCAAGCGTTGTTCAGCAGATATGCAGCGCCTCATGCTGGTGTCCATGAAATTAAGGTCAGGATGAAGAGAGACCAGCAGATGATCGAATGCTTCCATGGACATCCGGCAATAGCTTTTGAACTTTAGAGGGTCACGTCGCAGATCGTTGTATAACTTATGAAATTGTCCTTTCTGAAGGCGCTGAGCAACAATGGGATGGACCCACTGCCGTCTCCTCTTCCTCCCCGGTTCTTCATCCAGCATAGATGACGGCTGTCTGAATTGCCGAGAGAGAAGCCAGTAAAATAGTACGTTATCCATGTCTTCTGCCATGATGATCGCGGAGAAATCGGTAGAAAACTATGCCAGCCAAGCAGAGGTTTCTTACACAGCTCTGAACGACACCAAAAGCACAATAAAATGGCGACTGTACAAGCACATGTCCTCTGTTCTTATAGACCTTTTTTTTTTTCTAGGGCACACTAGCAACATCTTTTCCTCCTTCTTTTTCTGATTTTTGCTGAAACACGGAAACACGGAAAAGATGCGGATGCACTTTTGAAAAAAAAACGGAACACGGATCAGCAAAAAAACGGAACACGGATCAGCAAAAAAAACGGAACGTAAATCTGGAAAGAAAAAATACTGACGTGTGAATAAAGCCTTAACAGGGAGTTTTACAGCACACCACCCCTTGACAGTGACCTCCACAGGGGCCCACCCCCTTACAGTGGCCTTTACAGCAATCTGCCTATTAACACTGACCTCCATAGCGACCATCCCCTTAACTGTGACTCCACAGCAGCCTGTGCAGCGTACTCAAGTTGTGTGTAATAGGTGTTTCTGGGTGATGTAGTGCAATATACACTAACCTGGTACGGCTGACTCTCTGCAAGGGCAGGTATAGGTAAGGAATAGTTTGTGACGCCAGTGCCAAGTAAACGGTGGCACGCCGTTTGCGGATGCAGGAATAAATTGAGGAAACGTAGGATTAAAACAGAACTCAAACTTTAGTAGGTTTTCCAAGCAGAGACAATAAAGGAAATGCAGTTCCTCAGCATACAGTCGATTTTGCAATTCGGTCGATGCAGGCAATTCAGTACAGCAGGGTAATTACAGAGTGTTGAACACAGGATTTGCAGCAAAGGAG
Organism: Bufo bufo; assembly: GCF_905171765.1. Taxonomy (NCBI): domain Eukaryota; kingdom Metazoa; phylum Chordata; class Amphibia; order Anura; family Bufonidae; genus Bufo; species Bufo bufo. The sequence goes on along the minus strand of NC_053389.1, from coordinate 683,358,769 downwards.
CTTGCACTCTAACTCTGTCTGATCCTGGAATGTAGCAATTCTTCACCAAGGCCCATTAACCTAAGTCTGGCTTTATATCCTTGATTATGGCTTAAATAAGTACCTCCTCTGTCTCTCTCAGTACCTCTGGCTCTTCTGATCTTTGCCTCTGTCTCTCTCAGCTTCTGAATGGTTCCTCAGGCTCTTAGTCTAAGATATTCCTGCTTCTGCATATGGGAATTCAGGAGGGAATCTTCTCCTGAACAGCAGGCTTCAGGCCTGGACTTGTCTCAGACATTGTCTAATCTCCAACTGTAGCTTACAGATACTAGACTCCGTCTCCTTGCACTTCCCTGACTGGGCTTTATATAAACTAGGGCTCCCTAGCTCCCTCTATGGACTAGAAGTAGGAATGACACCCCTAGCAGGCCTGTAAGTGCAAGTTTCAGTGACAGGGAAATACACACATTACATTACATTTTATAAAACTGGCATACAACAATTTCCCCATAATTAGGAGGGACGACAGCACACCAAGTGACACTTTGGTAGTGACGGGTATTACAACTCCCGTACACTACATACCCCACTGCTTTAAGCTGAGTACGACCTCGTACTCCATCATGGGTCGCCCAACTGGAATCTCTACCTGAAATAGAAAATAGAGACATGCAGGCATACATACATGTAATTCATCTGCATTTACAATTACATCAGGTCCAATTGGCAAAGGTGAAGTGTGGTGACAAGGGGCGTCGTTCTCTTCTCTCAGGATAGTGAATGGAACGGGGGCGCTGACCTGGCACAGCGTAACATTATAACCAGGATAGTCCATGACAATGAATAAGTCCATGATAAAACAGTAGAAAACGGTATAAAAGTTCTTGGAGGCTCAAATAACAAACATGAGTCCGTACCCAGGTTATTTCTTATTAAATCACAGAGGCTCTCATGCAGTGGAGTCCATCTCTGGGCACAATACTTTTAAAAGAGTAAGAATCTCAGAGGCTCAGGTACTTTTGAGTCTGTCTCCGGGCACGGTTCCTTAGTATGAAGTTGCACAACAAACGGACAGCAAAGACAAGTGCTGTAATACCCCTGATCAACCTGAAAAGGGGGTGAAGGGTAAAAGGTGCAACAAAGGAACAGGCACAACTTGGCGTGGGTAGCAAAAGCAGGCAGGAGGTCCTGGAAACAAGCCTGGCCTTGCAGACTTTGTAATTTCAGTGGTCAACACCTACCACTGAGCCGTGGACAAACTGGCAGCCGCAACAAAGGACCAGAAACATAGGACTCCTGTCCTGAAAGGGTTAACATCACTTCTGGTGAAATCAATCAAAGGCCTAGCAGGCTGATCACAGTGGCATATTGTAATCACTTGACTCCGCTGGCAAGTACCGTCTGTAGTAGTCCTCTACAGGAGGATGGGCCCACATGACTGTATCAGGGGGCAGCTGTAAGGTAAAGGGGCCCCTAATAGGTATTGGCCCCATAGGCCTAGGGGTGAACCCTCTGATGGACCGTGCCGGCCCTGGCATGATCACTGCAGGGGGTGACGTGCTTGGCACCGCCGCAGCAAGCGGTCCGGTGCTCTGGGTGCAGCAGTTTACGGCAATCGCGGGTCCGGTCTGGGGCACTGACGGAGCGGTGGCAACAGAAGGCGGTCTACGGGTGGTGACAGGCACCCTTACCTCATCCCTCCTCGGCGGTGTCTGGATCCTGGCGGTGTATGTCTTGCGCAACTCCCGCAACTTCTCCTCCAGCCGGACGATCTGCTCACCGATGCTGTCTGTGTCGGAGTCGCTGTCCTCTGCTGGCGCCGCCGGCGCAGGTACAGTCACCGATGATGCGGACTCGGCCTCTGCAGGTTCTGGCGATGCGTCTGGTCTCCGTCCCATCCGGATGTTCTGGAAGGTAGCACTAAGTCCTTTTAACTGCTCCAGCTCAGATATCGTCTTCTCCCGACGAGGCAGCTCGGGGGAAGGGTAGGGGCTCACCCATTTTTCCAACACGGTTGGCTGCCAGAAGACGTTTGGCCCAATGAAGGAGCTCCGCTCCTGAAAGGCGTGATGGGCCGGCTCTGGAGAGCGTTCAGGTTCCCGCTCGCAGCCAGAGTAGTCTTCTCTTTCTTCTGCCTCCCAATCCTCAGGTGCTCGCTTGGGACGGGTCACAGCAGTCGCATAAGGGCCTCGCAGGCCCTCGGCAGGGGTGTACTCCACTTCCTCTCCCTCGCGGAGGCTGTGCTGGTACGAAGGGAGGTAGTCTCTTTTGACAGACCTTCGATTAACATAGAGGTCTCTGCCAGTTAGATAGTCCTGAATAAACCCGTAGCCACGGGGTTTGTCAAACGACAGCACCACTCCCTTTCTCCTTTCCAGGCGGGGTTGGGTGTGCGTATGTTTCTCATGTATGGTCTTGGTTAGTTCCTCATAGACGATTTTAGTCCTTGTGTTCCGCTTGATAGCGGCCTCTCGGATCTCCGCCATCAGGGAGGACCATTTAAAAGAGGGTTGGAAAAAGTCCCTCCACGAGCCATAGTAGGACTCGGGTTCTTTCTCCCTTGGGCGGCAGGCGGGTTGCTCCGGTCCCGGAGCGTAGGCCGGTGGAGCCTCCTCTGGCTCTACACCAACATTAGACATCTGTGTTATCTCAGGTGCGGACATTGCAGCAACGCTCTGTTCACAATCCAACATGCTCGATCCTTCTGAGGAGAGCGATAGGGTCGTGTCAATTAGAGTAGCCAGCTCCTCCCATTGCATTGGGGAGCCGCCCCCCAGGTATTCCAGTATATGGAAGGCGGTGTCCATGCTGGCAGACATGCAAATGTCCAGATAAGCCGTGGCGCCTGCCCTTGACCTTCTTCCCGCTTTTTCCTCAGAAAGGCGCCAATTTTTCCCGCCTTTTCGGGATGAAGGTGACGCAGCAGTAAATTCAGCAAGCTCAGCGGCCATCTTTAGGTACAAACGCTGTCTATTCACTGACAGCAAGCAGGATTGTTTAAAGTCCACAAAACCACACTCCAATGCGGCGATTTTCTTCCTCTGTGCAGCGCAACACTGCACAGTGCTTTTTAGGGGTTTTTGGTACACTTTGGGTACGTTTTTCAGTCCACAAAGTCCACTTGAATAAAACAGGAAAATGTCACTTTGGTCACAGGGCAACGGTATAAGGCACAAAGTTCACGCTTCTTGCACTAGAAAGCGTGCGTATCCTGTTCGTGACGCCAAAAGAGAAGTGCAGCGTACTCAAGTTGTGTGTAATAGGTGTTTCTGGGTGATGTAGTGCAATATACACTAACCTGGTACGGCTGACTCTCTGCAAGGGCAGGTATAGGTAAGGAATAGTTCGTGACGCCAGTGCCAAGTAAACGGTGGCACGCCGTTTGCGGATGCAGGAATAAATTGAGGAAACGTAGGATTAAAACAGAACTCAAACTTTAGTAGGTTTTCCAAGCAGAGACAATAAAGGAAATGCAGTTCCTCAGCATACAGTCGATTTTGCAATTCGGTCGATGCAGGCAATTCAGTACAGCAGGGTAATTACAGAGTGTTGAACACAGGATTTGCAGCAAAGGAGCTTGCACTCTAACTCTGTCTGATCCTGGAATGTAGCAATTCTTCACCAAGGCCCATTAACCTAAGTCTGGCTTTATATCCTTGATTATGGCTTAAATAAGTACCTCCTCTGTCTCTCTCAGTACCTCTGGCTCTTCTGATCTTTGCCTCTGTCTCTCTCAGCTTCTGAATGGTTCCTCAGGCTCTTAGTCTAAGATATTCCTGCTTCTGCATATGGGAATTCAGGAGGGAATCTTCTCCTGAACAGCAGGCTTCAGGCCTGGACTTGTCTCAGACATTGTCTAATCTCCAACTGTAGCTTACAGATACTAGACTCCGTCTCCTTGCACTTCCCTGACTGGGCTTTATATAAACTAGGGCTCCCTAGCTCCCTCTATGGACTAGAAGTAGGAATGACACCCCTAGCAGGCCTGTAAGTGCAAGTTTCAGTGACAGGGAAATACACACATTACATTACATTTTATAAAACTGGCATACAACAATTTCCCCATAATTAGGAGGGACGACAGCACACCAAGTGACACTTTGGTAGTGACGGGTATTACAACTCCCGTACACTACACCTGCCCCTAGGGTGGCCAGAGGTCCAGTGTTAGGCCGGACAGTCCGGCTTTCAGACTCCCGGTCCTCCATCTGGCGTAGGGCCTGGATGGATACAAGGATATCCTTTTGAACAGCTCACTCTCATAAAGCAGCACTGTGCTGTCTGAGTGTGAGCTGCAGGAAGAAAGTCACCCTCCCTCCCATCCCTGCAGCTGACAGAAGTTGATTTTTAACTTCATTTTTTCAATCCCTGTCGGCTAAGAAGTGGGAGGAGGCGTGGCCTAACCAGATCAGGGGAGTGGTTTAGCGGGACCTGGGGGCGGGGTTTTAAGTTTGTCTTCTGAGGGTGGACACATTGCGGCAGGGGGCATGTCTGGGCTCCTTTCTGCAAGAGTGACGCCCCTCTGGGCACCTTACTGGCTCATTGGCATACCAAATAAACTGGATTTTCAGAGGATAAAAAAATCTATTGCTGGAACAAAGGCACATCTTGAAATAAGGTACTAAGTGCTATTAGGCCATGGCTTTACTTCAATAGCGATTATCCTGGTGACAGATTTCCTTTAAAGCTCTCCTACAGCAGTGAAGATAAATGGCTGGGTTGTTATGGAAACCTGGAGTAAAACTGTGTAAGTGGAGGCTGGAGGACCTGCGAGCTTCTATTGGCTGATAAGGGTCATGTGACCAAGCTTCTATTGGCTAATGTATTTTTTTTGGAATATCTCAGGAACAGTACGTCCTAGAGAGCTGAGACCTGGTCTAAAACCTTCCCGGACACCTGATGTACCTGTGTGCCAAATTTCGCGATTGTAAATGCGACGGTGCAGATTCCTTTAGCGGACATAGACACACTCACACATACACTCAGCTTTATATATTAGATCATGGGTGTAGCAATATGTGTGTGGGGGGGGGGGTTTAGGGCATCTGTCAACAGATTTATACCTAAACAGCCTGACCTGTTACATGTGCTCTTGGAAGCTGAAGACATCTGTGTTGGTCCCATGTTCATATGTGCCTGCATTACTGAGAAAAATTATGTTTCAATATATGCAAATGAGCCTCTAGGAGCAATGGGGGCGTTACCATTACACCTAGAGGCTTTGCTTTTTCTGCAACTGCTGCACCCTCTCCACGATGATTAACAGGTCCATGCATGATCATAGTAACACAACCTGGTCCTGTCAATCAAAGTGGAGAGGACACGGCAGTTGCAGAGAGAGCAGAGCCTCTAGGTGTAACAGTAATGCCCCCATTGCTCCTAGAGGCTTATCTGCATATATTAAAACATCATTTTTCTCAGTAATGCGGGCACATATGAACATGGGACCAACACAGATGCCTTCAGCTGCCAAGAGCACATGTAACAGGTCAGCCAGTTTCATAGGGACAAATCTGCTGACAGATTCTCTTTAAAAGCCCCTCTGTCATATTACAGGACACCAGTAATATAAATTGCACATGGTAGGTGGGGTCCCTGCTGCAGATTTTGCATTGTGGCTCAAAAGCCTCAAGTTATACCTTTGGGAAGTATTCTAGTGAAAGAGGTACCCAGCATGGAGGTGCAGCTCCACTGTACATGTGGAAGATCACAACATCACAGGAGCTTCATGGAACCAGATTGCTCTTCATTCACATCATTAAAGGGAACCTGTCACCTCCAACAAACATTCCAAGCCGGCAGCAGTACCTGAGAGTACCCAGCAGCATGTTCGTAACGATAATTTTTTCCTGCAGGCAGATGAAGCAAAAGCTGTAAAAACCTGCCGGCGCGCTTCTCTAGTCAGACTTGAAGTCACGGGGGCAGCGGCCTCCTTGCTTCAAGTCACGGTAACCACCCCCCTTCCCTGCCCCTTCGCGGTGACTGATAGCCAGCAGTTCGGCAAAGCCAGCCGAACTCTCGTGCATAAGTGCTGTCAATCACAGCGAAGGGGCAGGAAAGGGGGCCTGGTTACCGTGACTTGAAGCAAGGAGGCCGCTGCCTCCGTGACTTCAAGTCTGACTAGAGAAGCGCACCGGCAGGTTTTTACAGCTTTTGCTTCATCTGCCTGCAGGAAGAAATGATCGTTACGAACACGCTGCTGGCTACTCTCAGGTACTGCTGCCGGCTTGGGATGTTTGTTGGAGGTGACAGGTTCCCTTTAATTCCATAATAAAGTGCAACAATTCAGCATTCTTAAAGAGGGTGGTTTCTTCTGTCAAAATAATCACACTTTGGATGTAATGATGTGAATGACAGCAATCTTGCCCTGAGAAACTCCTGTGATGCTGTGATCTTCTTCGTAAAAGTCTGGAAAGTATACAGTGTAAACCAGCAGGAAATATGCAAGAAACGCGTTGAATACTGAGCTGATACTGCATTGTTCTGCTGGGTGACAACCACTATGCATACTGTGTGAGGGTAGAATAGAATAATGCATATTCAACACTATGTTCATGAATAAAAGCATAAAGAGTCACATTCACCAGCTCTGTACGTAGAGTTCTATACGAGTCCTTATCAAATCTTCAGAGAATCTCCTAGCCCAAGTGTCATCACTTTAGTGCTTTCTCCTTCTGTCAAGAGATTGTTCTTCAAAATTTTAATCAACGGATATGTACCATAGCTTTGGGCAAATTATGTTAAGCTACAGCAAGGTCAGATAAGGGTCTGACAGTGAACCTAGAATAAAAGAATCCCCGGAGATAAGTGACAATAAATCTCCTTTTCCTGTAAAGTCAATATCTAGAATCGAAATGCAATCTCGTCTCAACAAAGGGCTGGACCTACAAGGGACAAGCCCCCCAGTATCATGAGTGTGTCCATTAAGGGCTGTATCAATGACATGGTGCAGACTTCTTCAGTCTTTTAATAAATGATCTTCGCTGTGTTTGGTTAAATAGTTTGCTCCTGGTCATAAATATAATTAAGAAATTATTGATTCTAGATATATCAGGATCCATAGACCTGAAGATCGTACTCATAACCTTGTCTATATGTAGCAAGCGGATATGTACAGTAGCAGAATAATAGAAACATCAGGGTAACTGAGACTTTCCACGTAAAGGTGGTTTCACACGTAGAGTTTTTATTTATTTATTTTTTGAACCTTTTAATAAAAAAGCACTGAAGCCAGATGTTAAATCCAATGTAGAAATATACACTGCTCAAAAAAATAAAGGGAACACAAAAATAACATATCCTAGATCTGAGTTAATTAAATATTCTTCTGAAATACTTTGTTCTTTACATAGTTGAATGTGCTAACAACAAAATCACACAAAAATAAAAAAATGGAAATCAAATTTTTCAACCCATGGAGGTCTGGATTTGGAGTCACACTCAAAATTAAAGTGGAAAAACACACTACAGGCTGATCCAACTTTGATGTAATGTCCTTAAAACAAGTCAAAATGAGGCTCAGTAGTGTGTGTGGCCTCCATGTGCCTGTATGACCTCCCTACAACGCCTGTGCATGCTCCTGATGAGGTGGCGGACGGTCTCCTGAGGGATCTCCTCCCAGACCTGGACTAATGCATCTGCCAACTCCTGGACAGTCTGTGGTGCAACAGGACGTTGGTGGATAGAGCGAGACATGATGTCCCAGATGTGCTCAATTAGATTCAGGTCTGTGGAACGGGCGGGCCAGTCCATAGCATCAATGCCTTCGTCTTGCAGGAACTGCTGACACACTCCAGCCACATGAGGTCTAGCATTGTCTTGCATTAGGAGGAACCCAGGGCCAACCGCACCAGCATATGGTCTCACAAGGGTCTGAGGATCTCTTCTCGGTACCTAATGGCAGTCAGGCTACCTCTGGCGAGCACATGGAGGGCTGTGCGGCCCTCCAAAGAAATGCCACCCCACACCATTACTGACCCAATGCCAAACCGGTCATGCTGGAGGATGTTGCAGGCAGCAGAACGTTCTCCACGGCGTCTCCAGACTCTGTCACGTTTGTCACATGTGCTCAGTGTGAACCTGCTTTCATCTGTGAAGAGCACAGGGCGCCAGTGGCGAATTTGCCAATCTTGGTGTTCTCTGTCAAATGCCAAACGTCCTGCACGGTGTTGGGCTGTAAGCCCTCATATCACCCTCATGGAGTCTGTTTCTGACTGTTTGAGCAGACACATGCACATTTGTGGTCTGCTGGAGGTCATTTTGCAGGGCTCTGGCAGTGCTCCTCCTGTTCCTCCTTGCACAAAGGCTGAGGTAGCGGTCCTGCTGCTGGGTTGTTGCCCTCCTACGGCCTCCTCCTTGTCTCCTGATGTACTGGCCTGTCTCCTGGTAGCGCCTCCATGCTCTGGACACTAACGCTGACAGATACAGCAAACCTTCTTGCCACAGCTCGCATTGATGTGCCATCCTGGATAAGCTGCACTACCTGAGCCACTTGTGTGGGTTGTAGACTCCGTCTCATGCTACCACTAGGGTGAAAGCACCGCCAGCATTCAAAAGTAACCAAAACATCAGCCAGGAAGCATAGGAACTGAGAAGTGGTCTGTGGTCACCACCTGCAGAACCACTCCTTTATTGGGGGTGTCTTGCTAATTGCCTATAATTTCCACCTGTTGTCTATCCCATTTGCACAACAGCATGTCAAATTGATTGTCACTCAGTGTTGCTTCCTAAGTGGACAGTTTGATTTCACAGAAGTGTGATTGACTTGGAGTTACATTGTGTTGTTTAAGTGTTCCCTTTATTTTTTTGAGCAGTGTATATAACACAAAGTACAAACCGTGCATTGATTTCTGGCCCTTTTCCTTACTTCTAGTGCATTTTGGGTCAGTGGCTTTTTTGTTCCCCCCAAAACAAAGCTTTCTGTTGGTGTGGCTTCATTTTCATGACTATTCACGTAGGCTTCTTATAGGACTTAAAGAACACATGAAAAAAAATGCATGTAAAAAATGTGTGACTAAAAAGAGCTACTGGAAAAAAAATCATGATGTGTGTTTGTTGTTTTTTTTGGGCGGCATCTGATATACATAAAGGAGTGGAAAATAAAAAACAAACACAAAAAATAACTGATCCATTTTCTCACGCTGGCATCTTGCTTGAAGGTCTGCCGCGAAATCCTGCGCGGCCTGAGATGACGTCATCACGCCGGCCAGGGTGGTGACATCATATGTCATCGCACACGAGATTTCGTCCGAGATCTTCAAGCAAGATGGCAACGAGCAGCCAGTCGTGAGCAAATGGAGCAGGTAAGTATTATTTTTTCTTTGTTTTTACCCTATGCGAAGCACGGGGAAATTTAACTTCATGGCGAATCAAATTTCTCCTGAAATTCGGATTAAAGTCTACTTTGTGGACTTCGATTCGCTCATCCCTAATAAGGACTATAGATTTAAAGGGAATATGTCACCTATTTTGACCATATAAAACCGTTAACATAGCAATGTGCATATTCTGCTCTAGTGCCCAGTAACACCCCCTGCAGTGCCCAGCCGGTCTTTCCTCCAAGCCCAGCACGCCTCCTTAGAAATAAATGTCCTCCCACATACTTGCCGAACGGCGCCGCCCCCTCCACTACTTCATTTAATTTATTCACTGCACCTTCCTGGCTTCCTCCTCTCTTGTCCTCCGAAATCCCGCGCAGGCGCAGTATCGCTGAGTGCCTGCGCCTGTGCGATACTCCTGCTCCAGAGGGCAACAGCGCTCTGATTACATCACTGGGCTCGGCGCATGCCCAGTGACACTATTGAGGCTGTTGCCCTCTGGAGCAGTAGTATCCTACCGGCGCAGGCACTCAGCGATACTGCGCCTGCGCGGGATTTCGGAGAACAAGAGAGGAGGAAGCCAGGAAGGTGCAGTGAATAAATTAAATGACGTAGTGGGGAGGGTGGCGGCGCAGTTCGGCAAGTATGTGGGAGGACATTTATTTCTTAGGAGGCGTGCTGGGCTTGGAAGAAAGGCGGGCTGGGCACTGCAGGGGGGCGTTACTGGGCACTAGAGCAGAGTAATAACGCCCCTCTGGGCACCTTGAGACTTCATTTGCATATCTGAAAAATCGCTTTTTAATAAGAATGAAAAGTTGAATAAAAGAAAGAAGACACATGCAGGAATGAAGGAAGTTTATTGCACATTGCTATGTTAACGGTTTTATATGGTCAAAATAGGTGACAGATTCCCTTTAAGGTGCCTATACACATTAGACATGATTGTGTTACAGTCTGTTGACAGCCTAATGTGCATGGGTACTTTCCCATGTAATTAAGGATCTGGCATGATGGATTTCAACATGTCTCATCCTTTGTTCCCACAGGAGATAAGCCCCTGTCAGAGGACTCGATTTATTCCACACTCCACATTGAAATGAACATGCAAACTCGATCATTCTAGCATCTTCATGTGGGAGAAATAAGAAACCATCCAACCGCTACTTAAAGGGAATATATAACCTTTTTTAACCCCTTCATAACGAGGTGATTTTTTCATTTTTGTTTTTTACTCCCATCTTCCCAAAGCCATAAGTTATTTTTCCATTCACATAGCCGTATGAGGGCTTGCTTTTTTGCGGGACAAGTTGTACTTTCTAATGGCATCATTTCTGGTTGCATACAATGTAGTGGGAAGCAGGAGAAAATTCCAAAAGGGGTGGAATTATTTTTTAAAAAAAACACAATTACGCCACAGTTTTATGCCTTTCCTGTGCGGTAAAACTGACATGTTATTTTCATTCTCTTGGTCAGTACAATTACAACAATGCCAATATCTATAGTTTTTCTTGTGTTTTAATACTGAAAAACAAATAAAAATATTTTTGGGCTTTACATCAATTTAACTGTATTTTGTCTTTGCACAATCACTTGTAATTCTCAACTGCCCCATTTTGGGATATATATTATTTATTTATAAAAAAAAACGTAAAAATAAAAATTCCACGGCACTCCCACAGGTTGTAGTTTAAAATTTTTTTTTCTTTAATCACCAACACAACGTTTCAGTCCTCCCACTGGGACTTTTCTGAAGCAGTGATGCATACATATGGTGCTGGGTACATATATATATAGGTGAAACAAATAATTGATAATAATATTCAATTATCCAAAAAAAGTCATCAAAAAACATACATTAAACATTAATATATACATATCTGTCACTTCCCATTAATACCATATCGTGATACATAATCTCCATTGATATTCATATAACAATTATATCCACATATCACATAAATCAATAAAGTGTCATAATTGATATATATATTTAAAAATTCATGTGCACACCTTATTAAAAACAAAGTTCAGGACAATGCAGATTACTAACCAGCATGGACTTTCCTATGATGCAATTCGCATCAGGAAAACCCGACTGCGCATGCTCAAAGATAAATTCAATGGCCGTGGAGCGCAGGAAGCCGCGACGGGGTGGAATGCACACATGGCTGTCAGCTGTCAGACACGTGAGCGCATCACACCACATGACAGCCCCACCGGTACACCGCGGCCCATAACTTTGATTTCTAGTTTCAATGACAGTACGGCATTGCGCGCACTACAAAATCTGATGATTAATTCAATAGGCAAATTGCCATAATAGAGTATACTACATTTAACTGATCAGGGGGAGAATTAAAATGGAGTCATATGGATATATCGATGGATTCTGTAATATAGGATAACCCCATGTACCATCACAATGTTATATGCAGACAGACACGGGGAATAAGTACAGAGGCGGTTCAGTATCCAAGTACTGGACACCAAATCCCGCCCCTGTAACTTCTTACTCTCCAATAGGTGAAAATTCTATTCAGGGGAATAAAAAGAGGACACAATGGACACAGGTACCGATCATGCATCTGTGTCCCCGCTTATGTCTCAAATTTTCCCCAACAATAAAGTACAAAAGTAACACTATCCAGCTCCTAATAATTCTCCCACTGTCCAAAGTACAAAATAAAATTATTAATTACAACATCATCATTTTGTAGGCACCCACAGTATACATAAAGAGACCGACAACAATGCCATACATCATTTTTTCAAACCACTTTATGGATTTATGTGATATGTGGATATAATTGTTATATGAATATCAATGGAGATTACGGTATGTATCACGATATGGTATTAATGGTAAGTAACACATATGTGTATATTTATGTTTAATTATGTTTTTTGATGACTTTTTTTGATAATTGCATATTATTATCAATTATTTGTTTCACCTATATATATGTAACCAGCACCATTTGTATGTATCACTGCTTGAGAAAAGTCCCAGTGGGAGGACTGAAACGTCACGTTGGTGATTAAAGAACACTTTTTTTTAAACTGCAACCTGTGGGAGTGCCGTGGAATTTTTATTTTTATGTAATTTTTGGATATAGGATTTTCTCCATAGCCGCTGGCACAACATTTACATTTTTTTTGCTGTGCTGCTTTCATTTTTGTTTTGTTCATTTATTTATTAGCTTTTATAACAATTTTGTGAGGAATGCAAAAAAAATCCCTGGCAATTCTGCAATTTTGGGGTTTTTGTTTTTACTGTGTTGTTATACATAGCATGTTGTTAACTTTTTTTCTGTGGGTCAGTACAATTATATAAAGTTTTTTATGTTTCACTACTTTTGCACAATAGGAACAAAAAAAAAGTGTTGCCATATTTTCAGAACCATAATCTTTTTTAATTTCCTGTAAACTAATCTTTCAGGCTTATTTTTAGAGAAAGGGGTTGAAGTTACAGTTCATTTTGGGCTACATATAGCTTTTTGATCACTTTTTATTCTTTTTTGGAGAGGAGGTAACCAAAACACAGCAATTTTGGCAATTTGGCAATTTTATAGTTCTGATCATTAAGGGAGTGGTGATGCCAATTATGTGTACAGTTGGTCAGGTGTCAGGGTCAGGGGTCAGGTGTCAGGGTCAGGTGTCACATTGGCATTATTGTGATACTTAACTATGATATCTGACCATGTCCTAAAATGAACACTGTATATGTGTTATTTTATTATATTTGTGATATTATTTTGTGTAACTTGTTTTATGTTTTTTTTTTCTGACTGGCAAGCATCCTATCAGACCTTGCCTCTGGTGCCTAATATAAATATCTTTATGACATAGGGAATATTGGTAAGCCCTTTACTCTGTTTAGCCATTTAGATGCTGTGATTGCTATTGACTGCATCATCTTAGGGGTTAAACTGCCAGGATCAGAGTTACCTCCTATCCCAGTAGAAGTGCTGTGTGATACAGGAGCCACTGATCTCGCAAGTGCACTGACAGCACCCATGAGATCACCATGACGAAAATGTACACCGCTCCATATGCTGGGAGTGACAGCTGTATAATATAGCTGGCATCCTGCCGCAATGACCAGTATCGGCAAAACCGGTCATTTAACCCCTTAGACTATTTGGTCAATAGTGACAACAGAATCTGAGCACTTAGACAGAGGGAGGGGCAATGACAGCCTGGGTTTCCAACTCTTTGATAGTAAACTGCTTGCTAATCCCATAGACTGTAAGAGTATTCCATTGCCATCTATGGTACAAGTAATCAGAAGATCACATGTACCCTAAATGGACTAAAAAGTATAGTGAATAAACTTTAAAAAGTATACTGAAAATTCAAATAACCCCCTTTTCCAATTTTACAAATATTTTAAAAACAAATAAATAATAAAAAAAATAAACATAACAGGTATAGCAATGTCCAAAAACATCCAAACTATAAAAATTTTACAAATATTTTTCTGTGTAGTGAATGCCATAATGGAATTAATAAAAATTGTGAGTTCCCCTTTTTAGATCACTTTGTTCCCAATAAATTAAATAAAAAGTTGGCACAAACTAGAGCTCATCAAGCCCTTACAAAGCACCATAGTTTAAATTTTTTTTTTCAATAGTTTTTATTTTTTAAGTAGCAAAAAATTATAAAAACTATATAAATTTGGTGTTGCCTTAATAATAATGGCCCACAGAATAAGGTCATCATGTCATTTTTAGCATATAATGAACCCCATAAAAACAAAACACAAAAACCCATGAAAATGAATTTAATTTTTTTATTTCACCCGACAGACTTTTTTTTTTTCAATTGACATTATAGTGAATTAAATGGAGCCATTAAAAAATACAAACTCGTCCCACCAAAAATAAGCCCTCAAGGCTGTGTGAATGGAAAAGTAAGAAGAAAAGTAAAAATGTCATAGGCGGGGACAAAAAAAAAGAAAATTGGCAAGGTCCTTAAATTGTTAGGCCTGTTTCACATTTGCGGTAGATATCTCTGGCAGGCTGTTCCAGCAGGGAGCAGTCTGCGCTCCTGAACATAGAAGCCCAATGGCTTAGGTAGGTTTAGCGTAGGACCCGCCTGACCTGAGACCGCCTTGGCACTTGGTAGGCGGGCACAGATGTGTTTTGATCAAAATATATTGGCTGTGTCTCAGATTTTATCATATCAGAGTGAGGACTTAGTAAAGTAGATGCAAGCATTATACCGTATATGGACAAAGTGCATTATTATCTTATTTCTGTGATTCTGTTCCAGCAGGGAGCAGCCTGCTGGAGATGTCTGAATATGGCACAGCAGGAGGGTACGTGACTCCATTGGAGATCTGGCCTCAACCTGGCAAACATGCCGAGAATCGACTGGAAGAAAACCACAGTAGTTTCCCTTTGGCTGATTCTCTGCATATTTGTCGGGTTGTGGCCGGATCTCCGCCAGCACCATTATAGTGAATGGGACTAGACGGCGATGCAGTAGCTTCCGGCAATGCCGGAATACAGAGAGATCCAGTGCAGCTGATGGATAAGAAAGGCATTTTTCCAATCTCAATGTTAATGGATTTCTGGCTTATAAGGGTTTTTATCTGTATGCCAGCTAGTGATTTGAGGTTGAAAGATTAAAGGAGGAGCATTTGTCTTTTATATTTCATTAAGTACATACCGTAATTCTGGACTCTTAGGGTCCTTTTACATGGGGAGATATTTTGCTGTAATAAGTATCAATTGAAGATTTAGCAAGTCGATTGGCACTTGAATGACGGGAGTCTATCACCTACCCTGGAGGATCTAAGTGCAGTACTACATGAACAGTACTGCTTGTACTCAGTCTGGATCCCTATTTTTCTGTTGATACTCTCCTCTTCCCCATTCGCCTGCTGTACTACCGCAAAGCTCGTGTGGAATACACTGACAGGACAGGGCGTGCTCAGAAGTCCTGTCAATGTATTCCGGCAGCTCTTTGCAGCAGCGCAGTGGGGAACAAAGGCATCAACATAAAAATGAACAATCCAAAATCAGCTTTAGGAGTTCATGTAGTGCTGAAAATTAAGGCCCCTTTTACAAGAGCGAATCCCACGCATCGGACTTGCAGAATGTGTCAAGGAGAGCACCCATTCTGAACTCCAGAGCACTGCCGGGGTCGCATAGCATTATATTGATTTATGATGCGATGTAACCCTTACAGTTCTGGAATGTATTGGATAACACTGGCAGCATTATGTCAGTGTTAACCAATACATTCCAGAACTGTAAGGCCTCTTTCACACGGGCGTGTCCGGATTAGGTCCGGATGCGTCCCAGTGCATTGCGGCAAACCCGCGCGAGTAGGAACGCAATTGCAGTCAGTTTTGACTGCGATTGCGTTCCGACGTTCAGTTTTTATCGCGCGGGTGCAATGTGTTTTGCACGCGTGTGATAAAAAACTGACTGTGGTACCCAGATCCGAACTTCTGTACAAAAGTTCAGGTTTGGGTTAGTTGTAGTGTAGATTGTATTATTTCCCCTTATAACATGGTTATAAGGGAAAATAATAGCATTCTGAATACAGAATGCATAGTACAATAGGGCTGGAGGCGTTAAAAAAAAATAAAAAATTAACTCACCTTAATCCACTTGTTCGCGCAGTCGGCATCTCTTCTGTCTTTAACTATGAGCAATAGGACCTTTGATGACGTCACTGCGTTTATCACATGGTCCATCACATGATCCATTACCATGGTGATGGATCATGTGATGAGCGTAGTGATGTCATCAAAGGTCCTATTGCTCACAGTTAAAGACAGAAGAGATGCCGGCTGCGCGAACAAGTGGATTAAGGTGAGTTAAATAATTTATTTATTTTTTTAACCCCTCCAGCGCTACTTTATTTTCCCTTATAATCATGTTATAAGGGGAAATAATAATGATCGGTTCCCCATCCCGATCGTCACCTAGCAACCGTGCGTGAAAATCGCACTGCATCCGCACTTACTTGCGGATGCTTGCGATTTTCACGCAACCCCATTCAGTTCTATGGGGCCTGCGTTACGTGAAAAACGCACAAAGAGGAGCATGCTGCGATTTTCACGCAACGCACAAGTGATGCGTGAAAATCACCGCTCGTGTGCACAGCCCCATAGAAATGAATGGGTCGGTATTCAGTGCGGGTGCAATGCGTTCAACTCACGCATGGCATCCGCGCGGAATACTCGCCCGTGTGAAAGGAGCCTAAGGGTTACATAGCATCATAAATAAATATAATGCTATGCGACCCCGTCAGTGCTGGGAGGTCAGGCCGGCAGCTGCTGCATACTCACGCTGCGAGTCCAATGTGTGGGACTCGCTCATCTGAAAGGGGCCAAATTGCTCTTGGGGGACCTGAGAGATACACAGGGCAGATAAATAGACAATCACATGACCAATTATGCATACTAACCATCACTCTTGCGGCATGTGCATCATTACTGTAGACAGAAGTTCCCCTTATTGACAGGGTGTTGTGCTGTAGAAAAAGCACATTTTCATGTCTGCATAAAAGATTCAACTAGCAGACAAAGTTTACCGGGCGGTTTATGGACCGTTACCTAATCTTAATGGGGAGTAAATCAAAGAAAAATATGGCCAAACCAGAAAAGGCGCCAACTGAATCTAAAATGGCAACCCGCCAGAATGAACCTGCAGCTCCTTCCTTGTCAAGCGACTCACCCCAGCAGCCTCCGGTTCCCGCCGAGGATGAAGATCTTCCCTCTGTGGACTACAAACAGCTAGCGCTGGAGGTAGCGGCTCGGATATCGCCTGACCTACAAGAAGCACTCTCTTCTACAGTGGCACAGTCTCTTGCGGCGATACAAGCAGAGGTCTCACAACATGGGGCCCGCCTGGAGGAGCTAGAGTCCCGGATGTCGGACATAGAAGCTGATAACGAGATGCTAAAAAATCATCTAACCCAGGTGGTGTCTGAAAACGCAAAGTTCTGGAGCAAGGTGGATGACCTGGAAAATCGCTCCAGAAGGAGCAACCTCCGCTTGATAGGTCTGTCTGAGAACATACCGGCACGGGAGCTCATCGCCATCTGTGAATCCGAATTGCCGGAGGTGCTGGGTTTAGGGGCCAAATGCAAGGTGGAAAGGGCCCATCGTGTGGGCCTGAGCACGCAACCTGACGACACCGCTAGGTCCCGTGGGTCACGCCCGAATCAAACGCGAGGAAACAGACCCCGCCAAGTTATAGTCAAGTATCTGGACTATGCCGATAAATCCGCCATACTCCAGGCATATAAACAACAAGGCAGAGGTGTGCAGCTACGAGGGCAACGTGTGCTTATCTTTGGGGACTTTTCTGCAGATGTCGCCAGGCGCAGAAGAGCTTTTGCCCCTCTTTGCTCTGCTTTGTTCAAGGCCCAGATCCGCTTCTCTTTATAATACCCGGCACTTCTAAGGGTGCAACAGCCAAACGGGTCTGTGGAAACCTTCGACTCACCAACAGAAGCAAGTCGTCGTCTAAAGATCAGCTTGATGGAGCGAACCCCATTACCAGCAATTACTTACCGAAGCATTACAGTCAACGCACCAGAATCACCTGAGATGTCGACATCGAGAGAGTCAAGAGGTGCCACGGGTCCACCTGCTTGGAAATGGCGCACCCCAGCAGCTATCCCGAAAGAGGCCGGATGAGGGACATATCGCTATCACGGGGTGAAGATGAGTAATAATACTTCACATGTTCCTGCTAATGTTCGGAACAGTTATTCTGTTTTTGTTTTATTGTGTTCATGTTCGACAGGCCTCCTGCACGGGACGTTCGACCAGAACTCAATTTACAGCCGCTAAGGGCGAGCTTTGCCGCTTCGTCATTATTATCATTATTACTACCATTATTAGTTTTATGTCTGTGGTTGTCAACATTAATATGGCTGCATACTAATCTATGCGAAAGAGGAGGAGAGATGTGATTTATAATCGTCTGATGATGATGTATGCATGCTTGACCAGAGTGTTGGGAAGAAGTGAAGCCTTTAACACTATGTGTAGGGGTAGAAGCCCTTGGTTTATGTCTTTTACTAGACGATTAAGTTTTAAGTTATGTTGGGATGGGCAAGTTGAGGGGGGGGGAGGGGGGGCTGGGACTGGGGACACGGGTTATCTCTCTTAGCATTTCTTCTCATGATTCCTTTTTGGGTTTATCCTCATGGCTAACACTCTAAAAATAATAACTTGGAACGTAAAAGGTCTCCGATCTCCTCATAAGCGTATTATGGTTTTGAAGCACTTGAAACGTCTGAAAGCAGACATAGCCCTACTCCAAGAGACCCACTTAGATCAGGGGGACTTCTTTAGGATGAAGCGACTATGGGTAGGTGAGGTGTTTGGGTCCCCGGCAGTAGAAAATAAGGCTGGTGTGCTCACGCTTTTAAAGAAAGGGCTTCCATACAATGTGGTGCAACATTTTCATGACTCGCGAGGCAGGATTGCTCATATTCATCTCACTTCACACTTGGGAGATGTAAGCCTGTATAATGTTTATGGCCCGAATGAGCGTGATGCTGGGTTCTTCAACTCCTTGGGGGCTCGTATTACGGGAGATCCCATAGAACTGAAGATATTGGGGGGTGACCTGAATGCAGTGGTGAACTCAGAGGAAGACAGACGGAGAAGCCGACCTAGAGACCTAAGTTTTGATGCACGGGATTCTAGGCTGCCTTCGTTACTCCTGGACGCTCAGTTGACTGACACATGGAGGGCATTTAATCCTGAGGGCAGGGAATTCACACACTTCTCCAACACGCATTGCTCTTGGTCCCGTCTAGACTACTTACTTGTGAGCAAGAGCGGTCTCTCTCTTGTATCTGATCCCCGGATAGAGGAGTTGATTATATCTGACCACTCTCCAG
This sequence comes from Bufo bufo, assembly GCF_905171765.1. Lineage (NCBI taxonomy): Eukaryota > Metazoa > Chordata > Amphibia > Anura > Bufonidae > Bufo > Bufo bufo. Next base: position 683,339,594 of record NC_053389.1, on the reverse strand, counting down.
TCTCAATCCTGCTCAGGGATCGTATCCTTAGGGGCTCTGATTTTATCTGGAGGTTTCCCTCTAATTTGTTCTCAGATGAGAATTTTAAAAATCGATTAAGGGGGTGGTGGTTGGAATATTTCCAGGACAATAGAGAAACAGTAGGTCCTCAGAGTCTCTGGGATGCGGGTAAAGTGGTTCTACGCGGTAGGATTATGGCTTTTGTGGGTAGTAAAAAGAAAAACATTAGAGCCAAAATAACAGAGTTTAGTGACAAATTGAGGATAGCTTACACTAACTTTTTGAATAAACCACTTTCCAGTCTAAAAAACATCTGGCAGTCGGCTAAAGAGGAATATGAGCAGTGGTTGCACAGATGGGAAACGATCTCCCAATCCAAATGGGAAGCTCGTCTGTATAGGCACGGTAATAAGTCGGGGAAATTATTGGCGGGACTAGCGAAAGGTCAATGACTTACTACTGTCATCCCTCCCCTTAGGAATAGTTTGGGTCACTTGCAGACACACCCCAAGGAAATAAATGCAGTCCTGAGAACCTTCTATGAAGATCTATACAAGGCCAAAACACCCCTCTTTTGGATAATAGTCAGTGGCTAGAGAAAGTATCTTTGCCGAAACTTAGCGAGGAAGAGAAAAGTGTTCTCAATGCCCCCATTTCCAAGGGGGAAATTGAATTTACTATAAAAAACCTATCCTTGGGGAAAGCCCCAGGCCCAGACGGGTTTTCTGGTGAGTTTTATCGTCTTATATCCCCAGAGATCTCGCCTCTACTGGAACAAGTATATACGAGCTACATGCAGGGGGAGGCAATTCCAAATTAAACTAATACGGCCCACATTAAAATCTTACCAAAACCAGGGAAGGATCCAGCCTATCCATCATCATATCGCCCAATTTCCCTAATAAATGTGTATTTGAAGATAATCTCCAAAATTTTAGATAGATTGGCAAAGATACTACCAAGATTAATCTCCCCAGAGCAGGTGGGATTTGTACAGGGCAGGGCAGCAGTTACTAATGTCCGTAAGGTACTTACGATTTTAGATGAGGTCAAACTTCGACCTGATCTCCATCCATCCCCAGCATTAGTAACAGTGGATGCTGAAAAAGCTTTTGATAACGTACACTGGGGATGGATGGAGCAGGTACTTGAGGTGATGGGATTCGACGGGGCCTTACGTCAATATATAAGGGCATTATACTCAGAACCATGGGCTAGGATTCATACCCCAGGGTATTTGTCACAGCCCTTTAGGTTGGGCAAGGGTACTAGGCAGGGATGTCCTCTGTCCCCCCTTTTATTCAACCTGGCCTTAGAGCCCCTGTCCAGAAGGCTAGCTGGAGATAGCAAGATTGAGGGAATTAAGGTGGGGAATAGGGAACTTAAGCACGTGTTATTTGCTGACGACTTATTAGTCTTTTTAGAAAACCCTTTTAGAGACCTACCTCATTTGTTTCAACTACTTTCTGAATTTGGTGTTAGGTCAGGCTACCGAGTTAACGCAACCAAGTCTGAGATTTTATTTATTGGCCCAAATATTTCAAATACTGGCGAAAGGCCACTAGGAGTCCCCCTCCAGGTTGCTACGAAGTCAATTAGATATTTAGGTATCCAGATAGGAAGGAACCCGGGGTCACTTTATTCTCTAAATTACCCACCTATTATCCAAAAGATCAAGGGAGACTTGCAGAGGTGGATGCAATCCCTGCTGTCCTTAGGAGGTAGAATACAACTAATAAAAATGATGTGCACTCCAAAGCTTTTATATCCGATGCAAACGATCCCCATTTTGATCAAACATAAGGATATATTGGAGTTGGAATCGGCATTCAGAGCTTTTATTTGGAGGGGACGCAAACCTCGCATAGCTTTTCCGAAACTTCAACTGCCAAAAGGTTCAGGGGGAATGGCATTACCTGACTTACGGTCATATAACTTGGCCGGCCTATTAAGACACGGTATTGATTGGATTTTCGGATCCAACTTCTACACTAACACACAGTTGGAGTCTCAATTAGCTAGACCATGGTCCTTGGGAGCACTTCTCCACACAAAATTCTCCGCTCTACCTCTTGTGGCCAAGCAAAGCACTCTGTTGACAGACACTATTGCGGCCTGGAAGGGGGTGCGGAAAATTTTCAAGCTCCCATTCATGGTTTCAAAGTTTATGCCAGTCTGGGGACACCCGGAATTCCCTGCAGGCATCGAAGCAAAACACTTTGAATCATGGAGGCGAGGTGGTGTGAGGAGGGTTCAAGACTTCTGGGATAGACAAACTAATACCTATTTGTCTTTCACTGAGTTACAAATTAGATTCCCACAAGTCAAACCACAGCACTTTCTGGCACATGCTCAGCTGATGAGCTTTCTCAAACCTAGAGTGAAAAACATGAATGGGGAGTTTTCTGTCAATGCTTTTGATCGTTTGGTGGGAGATGGTTCCAAAAAAAGATCACTTTCAGATCTATATTATGAGTTGCGGGATAGCAAGCAAAAGTGTCTGGCTGACAAGGTTTTTTCCCATTGGAAAAAAATATTCCCCTCACTGGATGCAGATACGTTAGTACTTCAAGGATGGAATATAGTCAATAAAGTGATAATTAACCAAGTCTGGAGGGAATCCCATTTTAGATTTATCCATAAGGCTATCTATGGGTTCCAATTCTCTTCACCCCTCCTATCCTCAGATAGGTTAACTAGATGCCCTAAATGTCACTTGGACAAATCTGATCTGAGCCATGGAATGTGGTCCTGTCCAGCCTCTCAGAAATTTTGGAAGCTAGTTAGATCTCAGATTAAAAGGTATTTGAAAATCTCAATTCCTTTGTCTCCTGATTTGATGCTTTTCCATGCCCAGGCGAATGGGACCAGTGTACAACCAGTTATCCACATCTTACTACTGGCAGCCAAACGCTGTATCCTTAAACATTGGCTCAAACCTCAATTACCATCAATGATGGAGGTCCTCAACCATGCTAAGCTTTGCCTGGATATGGAGAAGGTTGAAGCGGAACAAATGGGGGAGCGATTCATAAACTCCTTTTTCAGGAGATGGGAGTCTTTTATAGGAGTGGTATATTCAGACAGGGATATGCGCACTTTAATGACCCCATTCATTCTGTCAGAATGGTACTTAAAGAAAAAATTAAGCCAAGCCTTGGGGAGACTTCAGATTGACTGATAGCAATGTTAGCGCATTGGAGAAGTAGAGAGAGAGGGGGGGGGGTAAAATGTTTTCCCAGTTGGGGGAAAGGAGGGGGGAGGGTAGAGGAATTGAATGTATTATATTGTACTGTTTATGAATATTGTGCATATTGTCACTTTTGTGGAGACGAAAAAAGTTGTATTGATGCTGTACAATTGTCTTGCTTGAAAATAATTGGAAAACTTAATAAAAATTATGTTTAAAAAAAAAAAAATAGCATTTGCACCTTTGTCAGCTGTTTGCAGCAGTGATCAGCCATATTCCTACATATGTTTGTCCTCGACCATACTAAAAGTGATACACAGTATATCCAAACTTCATCAATAAAGGATATACATAAATGGTCTCATCTACCAATTGCATTTTAAAATGTGGCTAAATATCATTCTTTAGCTTTCTTTGTTTGTATTGTTTTGGAATCATTCAATGGTTCATATCTAGTTAATATCATTTTGTGTTTGACCAGCTCTATGTGCACCCAGACCTTGGAGAATCTGCAATTGTGCTATACATTGCAATGTTATATTATTTTTCTGCACTCCAGGGCACAGTTGGCAATGGTTGGCCAGAACAGGGCTAACCATGCAGTTCCTCCCCTTTTGGTAGTTATGGGGTGGTCCAGCTTCCTGCTAAGAGGGGAGTTCGAGTCCAGAGAGAGCGGACTTAGGAAGCACACGACAGAGCTCCTACTCTAAGGGCCCGTAACCAGTTCTCCCATGAGACCTTCACTCCAGGAAGGGTGCCAGATGCAAGAACATTGCTTTAACAAAATGTCAGAGTACCTAGACAGCAGAATGATCTACAAAATCACCAGACCCTGATGCAGGTGAGTGACTATGGCTTGAACACCCATCACCTAAACCACTGCCAGGCCAGTCAAACACCAAGCCTGTATCTCACCGTGGACACCTTTATCCACAAGTGCCTGAAAGTGCCATTTTATTGCCACACAACTAACCACCATACTCCATCACCTGGTGACAGAATATACACTTTATACCTACTATTGTAGTAAAGAGAAACTTTTATATGTTTACTTCTGGCCGGATTCTTCAAATCACCTTTTCACTGGACCGAACCCCAGGAAGCAACAGTCTGAGAGAGTACACCATAACACAACATCTCATCAGGGCCACTACCACATCCATCCTCTGCACTGGATACTTAGGGGCTCACTGCATATGTATTATATAATTAATTTTTTCGATGTTTTGAAGGACCTTATTAAAAAAAAACTGTTAATTAAATAAAGTTCATGTGGCTTTTGATGAATCACAGCTATGAGAACAGAAAAGTGACTTCAGATGAAGGGATAATTAATTGACAGCATAACACAACTGGGTATGTGTATTGGTGCATCAAGCAATACAATGCAATACTTGAAAATTACATTTACTAATGTAACATATAAGCCAGCTGACAACATTCTTGTCAACATTTCTCTACATGCAAAATCAAAACCTTAAAATGAATTTCACATAAACCATTTAGCTATTTTAAAAAAGCAGGATTTGTACAAAATGTGTTTTGCTGGTTTGTCTTCACAAGTAGGCTGCATCTACTGGGAGAACAGAGGACACCATCTCTCTACAAGACTATTTACTAATAGCATGCTGTAGGGCATGATTTAATTAATGTTTATCACACATCCAAGTGTTCTGGTAAATCAGAGTTTCAGTATATCCTTAGTGATCTCAGGGGCAGCTGCTGCCAAGGCCATTTGTCCTCAAGTCCAAGTTGTTTGAATAGCCATTGTAAGACTGAAACACTTGCATCTCCTGGTTCAAAACGATCATCTTTTTAGCACGAAAAGATGACATTGAGCAGCGAAATGACCCCGTAACAGAGGAGCTTGTGTCAGTGTCTGATGTCCTTCTTCTTCCACAATAGCGCTGAAGGTTTTTCCGAAAGTGTATTGTAAAAAGTCCATAAGTGATGGGATCTAGACAAGCATTGATAAGGCCAAAGATGAAGAGAATGTGTGTGAGGGACTGAGAAACCTTCTCTTCCATGGTCTCAGGATAGAACCAGTACCACAAGCCCAGGAGATAGTAAGGGGTCCAGCAGATGATGAAGGAGCTAACAATTACTATGCTCATCTTTAGAGTCCTCATCCGTGCTTTGGGTATGTTATTCTTGGAGCGTCGGAGGTAAACCTCTTTAGAAGACACTAGAATAAAATAAAAAACATTTTGTTCTTATATTTCTGAGATACCTATTACCTAATCTTACAAATGTAATTGGGCGCAGTGTCAGAATTGGGCAATATGAACCAAACAGTGAAATTAATTTGTAGAGTGGGCCCTCAATCTATTAACATTTCCACAAATTACATTTTAAATAAAACTGTTATCGGTGTGTAGACTTCTCATATATCATTAATACATTCTATATATTATTTGTGAATTTACCTAAAACAGTACACATATTGCATCATTTACTTAGTGGCCCCTAGAAGCAGGTGATTGGGTTCTCTTCTGCTTGAATTTTGGAGCCTATTATTTTGTTCGGTACCACTAATTGTTCCTTCTATTTGGGCACCTTTCGATGCCTTTAGGTAAAACATTACTATTCTGTTTGATTACTATGAACTCTAGGATTGTATGAACTCAAATCTCATTGGAAGCCCTTGGTTGTGGGGTATATAATATTTATACTACGCAATGCACCCTTGTGCAGAATCAGTCTATGGGCTCCTTGCTTTTCTCATAGGTCTCTGCTGTCCATGCTGATAGGACAGTGTCAGAGCTGTGACATTCAGTCCTCCTTTAGCACTGAGTGCGGATGACCGCCCTTTTGGTTATGCATAGCCATGTTTGCATATCAGGCACCTGAACTAAGGGTCCTGCTATTTAGGGAATGGGAGGAATGAAAGTTACCACCAGTAGAATCAGTGGAGCAGCACCAAGTAAGAGAGAGGCAGAGATTTAAATTAAAGGTCCTCTTTATCTGTATCTGCTTCCCAAGGATCAATGTTCCATCTATTTCTTAATAGGAGAAGCTTCCCTATACTCCTTCCTGGACCTTTCAAATAGTTACAATTAAGAAGTTCATTGACTTTGGAGTGTGGTTATAAGAAACAACTCCCACTGTGATCTCGATCTTCAGTATGAAAATTACAGTAGATCCTGCTTTTGAAAGCAGAAGAAAACTGTATACCAAATGACTGAGCTATGAACAGAAAGATGTCACACGGTTCATGCACGCGATGATTCAGTTCTCATTGAAGAGGTACAAATGCTTTAAAGGGGTTGTCTCATCATAGACAATGAGGGCATATCGCTAGGATATGCCCTCATTGTCTTATAGGTGCAGGTCCTACCGCTGGGACCCGCACCTATATCGGGAACGGATCCCAGCAAGGTGGTGGCTGGAGGACTCCGGTCCGGCCCCCACCAAGCTGGCTCCCCATAGACGTGAATGGGAAAGCACCGAGCATGACTGGCTATCGCTCCCATTCACCTCTATGGGCTCAACGGAAATAGCTGAGCCAGCGCACTGCTATTTTCGCCGGCCCAATAGAAAATGAAAAGAGGGCGGCTACACATGCGCAGTGCGCCCTCTTTCACTTTCGGGGCTCCGTTCTCTATATAGGTGCAGGTTCCAGCGGTGAGACCCACTCCTATAAGACAATGGGGACATATCCTAGCGCTATGCCCCCGTTGTCTGTCATGAGAAAACCCCTTTAAGTGCCTATCTGTCATATCAGTGCAGCAGAAGTGTAAGGTCAATAAAGAGACATATCTAAAATCTGTTCATCTTTTTATATAGATTTAATTTGTCAAAGTGGATGCAATTTACCAAGAGTGGAGTTATTGTTCAGAAGTGAAGCAAGTGAACTATCGACAATCTTACACACTTAATCGCAATCAAACTTTCAAAGTGTGCAGTTTACCCCTCCAATAATAAAAACCTTGGAGTGAAAATAATATTAGACTGTTAGGTAAATGAAATCTCTGCACAAAGTCCATTCTTATTGCTCTTTTTGATCTCATGCTATATGTGAATATAATACAGCATAAAATATCGCTCTGTGCCTGCAAAAATGTTATTTTTTACAACAGTATGTACACAAAAAATCTGCGATATCCTGTGTTTTCCTCGCAGCCTAATATTTTATTATTCAAGCATTATAGAAGATGTAGATCTAAATGTGTGAAATTTATCAAAACTGCAGCAAAGGAAAAATGGCTTAGTTGCGCCTAGCAGCCAATCAGATTCCACCTTTCATTATTCAAAGCTCCTTTTTAAAATGAAAGGCTCAATCTTTGTCAGCTTTCCTTTTGATAAATTTCACCTTGTAGGGAAGATTTATCAAAACTGGTGTAAAGCACAACTGGCTTAGTTGCCCATAGCAACCAATCAGATTCCACCTTTCATTTTTCAGAGCTCCTTTGGAAAATGAAAGTAGGAATTTGATTGGTTGCTATGGGCAACTAAGCCCGTTTTCATTTACACGAGTTTTGATAAATCTTCCCCAATTTGTTTATCTTCTATGATGCTTTAATCTGAATACTAAAACATCTGGATCAATTAGCAGGATAACAGACTGAACTGGATGGACAGATGTCTTTTTTCAGCCTTATAAACTATGTTACTATGTTACTATCATATTAGGCACTGAGGCCCAAATAGAACATATATTTTAGACATCCAGCTAGACTGTCCCGAATTTCAGTCTCTGTGCCATGGTCGGGGACAGCTGCTGTTTGTCTTAACTTCAACTGTATCTGTGTCCTCAACTGTATCTGTGTCCTCAACTGTATCTGTGTCCTCAACTGTATCTGTGTCCTCAACTGTATCTGTGTCAGCTCTCTGCTCCACCATTCCCCTGCCATCAATAGTCCAGCATAGGTAGGCAAGATGCAGTGACATCATTGCGCCTGCAGCACTAAGCCACAGACAGCACACACCACGGGAACGTGGAGTAGGTGAGTATTCAGTCTGGAGTAGGGGCGTTGCTAGGTTAAAACATTCGGGGCCTGGGCCCCTGATGTTTTGTCCCAGGCCCCGAATATACTGCCTGCCTGCTAGAGCCTTGCAAGAGCTGAAGGACCTGTGATGTCATCACACTCCATGTGATCAGTTCTAAATGCAGTAGCTGAAAAGGACCTGCGATGATGTCACCATCATGTGACCAGTGCAGTAGAGGACGGCTCAGCAGTGAAGAGAAGTCCTGGGAAGAAGCTGTGGTGAGGTAAGTGAAGGGGTAGATTACTTTGAAAGGCAGAGCAATGTTGGGAGTTGTAGTTATTTAACTGGGACTGTATGTTAGGGCTGAAATTTACGTGGGACAGTGGGGTGGAGTGATGTTATTTACATGGGAATGAATATTGAGGTGTGATGTTATTTACATGGTACTGTATGTTGAAGGTGGCTGGGGAGGGGGTGATATTATTAACGTGGGACTGTATTTTGGAGGGGGCTGTAGATAGAGAGGGATGTTATTTACATGGGACTGTATATTGGAGGGGGCTGGAGAGATGGTGTGATGGTATTTACATGGGACTCTATGGCGAAGGAGGGAAATAATATTATTTACATGGAACTGTATGGTGGAGGGGCTGAGGATTTAAACGGAGGAATATAACTACAGGGGGCACTGCAGGGGGCATTATAAATACTGGGGCACTTCAGGGTGAGCATTATAACAGTATGGGGTATTATAAATACTGGGGGCACTATGGGGACATTTTAAATCCAGGGGACATTAAGCGTTCTTATTACTACTGGGGGCTCTATAGGAGGGACTTATAGATCCACATTATTTCTATTAAGAGCATTATGATGGGCATTATTACTACTGAGGGGTCTGTAGAGACCTTTATTACCACTGGGATAACAATAGGGGGGCCTTATTTCTACTAGGGGCTCTGTAAGGACATTATTAATACCAGAGCGCTCTTCTACAAATGGAGGCACTATCACTGTTGGGGGAAGTATTACTAATGAGGGCATTCTAGAAGGAAATTACTATTGGTGGGACTATGAGGAGTACTATTACTATGGGGGTCACTCATTTTTCTTCAGGATAGTATTTGGGGGTAGAGAAAAGTGAGGAAGTTAACATGTCTGTGTTTCACACTCTGCAGAGACGAGGCGCGGCTGAGAGAAGTTGTCCGGACCGAATGGAGAAGAATGATGACAGAGAAGATCTACATAAGAGGAGACGTCACCTGGGAGGCACTGGATATAAAAGGTACGTGCTGTCTTCAGTGCTAGTGTTTGCAGGGAGGGTTGGGGGGGTGATTGGTTGACTTCGAGATTTGGGGAATATTCATTGGGGCTTGGGCCCCGGATCTTTTGAGACCCTAGCAACGCCCCTGATCTGGAGGTAATAGAGGGACATCACTCTGTGTGGCGGACTTAAGTCAGCATAATACTGTGTGTAGACACTTAAGGAGCATTACTTTGTGTAGGGACCATTTAAGGGTACATCATACGGTGGGGGAGCAAGTATGGGGCCATGACACTGTGTTGGGGTTACTTAAGGAGGCAGCGTACTGTGTGGTGAACACAAAGGGATCATTCTGCTGTATTTGGGGCACTTATCGGAACATTCTATGGTAAGGGTGGCACTTTCAGTCACCGTAATGTGTGGGGGGCACTTGGGAACATCATTCTGTGTGGGGAGGCACTGTGGGGCATCATAATCTGTTGTGGGCACTAAAGTGGTATCTTACTATGTGGAAACACTAAAGGAGCATCAAAATGGGTCAGGGGCACTAAAGAAGCATCACACTGTGTGGGGGAGCTAAAAATGCATCATTACTTTTTGAGGGTCACTAAGGGGACATTGTGACCGTTTTGGGCCACTAAGGAGGCACCCTAACTGTGTGAAGGTCACCAAGTATTCTTCATGAGCATGGGGCATTGTGTGGAAGCATTAAGGAAACTGGGTGGGATTTTTCATGTATAGATAGGAAATTAACGGGTTGAGGCATGAGGTTTCTGCAATGCTATATCTACATTCTGAAACATTGAGACATTTTAGTTTTTTTTATGCCATTGTGGTTTTCCACTATAGACATGTATGGCATATACACAGGAGAACGGTCACAGTGGTGTCAGCTGTTTCTGTAACTGTTATAGAACTGAATGTGAACAATTGCACACATGCATGGCCAACTCTTGACTCCACCTCCACCTGTTGCTGAGGTCATCATACCAGGTGGAACAAGAGTTTGGGGGCTACTGTTCTCACAATTGACAGTGCTCTGTGGATACGGATAGATGCAGAAAACCCCTTTAATTTTGCTAGAACCAGAGCAAACAGAATAAATTTAAACTAGGGCCTCAAGATCTTTAAATAGGAAATAATGAAGAAACGTCATACATTTTAGCTTATAACGTTAATGTTCTCCTCTCAGCATAGTACTCACGTGTTTCCTTGCTCATGCGCTTGGAGATCTCCAGTAGAATTCTTGAGTAACAGGATATCATGATCAGAAGAGGAAGCAGGAAGAGACACACGAAGCTCACCATGTTGTAGGTGGTTTCCTGCCAGTGCTCCTGGAAACTACCTCTGGTGGTGCACTGCGTGAAGTTCTGTGGTTCAGTGATTGTTACAGTATGAAACAGAAAGAGCTGAAAGTAAAAGGGAAAGTGACAAATGACTTGTTTGATCTGTAATACAAACCTACTGGAAAAAGAGCTCCAAAAGACAAGAAGTCCAAAAGAAAAGAAGTACCCTTTACAGCAAAAACACTCAATGTTGGGTTGGGACAAGGGGTAGGTGACAAGGCAGACACCTAGGTATATCCCCTGTTTAGGAAGAACTGAATGCATTTCACATAGGACCTGCCACCTCTCCTGACATGTCTGATTTAGTACATACAGTACAGTACATATCCCATGTAATGACAATTCTGGAGTATCTATTCTTATGACTATGTCGTGCTATTCCTCAATTATTCCTGCAGATTTGCTAAACACTTGTAAAGCTCCCACTCATCTCTGTTAACTTCTACTTACATCTACAGCTTTAAAGGGGTATTTTGGTTAAGGTATATGAAGACATCCCCTATCCAAAGGTCCTACCACTGAGACCCCCCCCCCCCCCACACCATGAAAACGGGGACCCTATACCTCATGGAGCCGCCTGAAATGAACAGAGTGGCAAGTTGGGCATGCGCTCAGCCACACAATTAATTTCTATGGGGTTTAAGGTGATAGCCAAGCCCTCTACTCTGCTGTCTCCAAAATTCCCCTAGAAATAAATTGAGTGGTTGTGTGCATGTCCACAGGGTACAGGGTCCCTGTTCTTGTAATAGGTGGAGGTCCTACCACTGGGGCTCCCATTGATCGTGAGAATGGAGGCCCTGTATTTTGTGGAGCCTCCCACAATGAGCAGAGCAGCTGGCTGAGCATGCACTCAGCCACTTCATTAGGTTCCATGGGAGTGTCCGAGTTAGAAGAGTAATGTGAATACGGGATAACTTCATGTAACCAGAATACCCCTTTAACTTTAGATTGACTTGTCATTTCATAGAGCAGAGCATACAGGATCTTTTGCTAAACTGCTGCCTTTCACAAATACCATTACAGACTTGATTTTCAATATCTGCCAGGGTGGCTTGGTTGATTTAGAGAGTTCCATACAGCGTGCCACAAATCAATTGATATCTACACCAAGCAGCCATATGATGAGCTTAGACAGGAATGACACATGGTTTGGAGAAGAATTGAAGAATGGTAGAAAACACTGAGAACATAATGAATCCTCTGGGTTCTGTATATTAATACTGTCAGTGCGGTGCGGAGAGGCAGGCATCCCCGGACAATCATGTGTTCCCTGCACTGGATTGCTGTACAACCACTTTACATTTTGATCAGGCATTCATGACTCCCACACACCTTATACAATGGCAGCAGGGGTTTCATTTTTTTTAAAAACCCCATTCTTTTTCGTAGGAACGAATGAAAGATTTTCCTAGAACGGTTATAAACATCGGAGAACAGTGCTATAATCATAGAGTGCTGCCCTATGTAAAATGAACTGACAGTTCTTCCCCAAAACATTTTTACTTTGTTTCAAAAGGATTGAAAATGGTTTTATTAACAGGGAAATTTTTTCAAAGAAAAGGTCTCACATGTTTGTAAGTCTGTAACAGAACAATAATGTGTTCTTTTTTTTGTAATTACTGCATTTATTAATTTTTAAAAACTTCCCTTGGTGGCCATATTGGAAGCAAACACTTATTTTATTGATGCTCTGTATAGACAGCACAGCAGAGTATGCATGCTTTATGGCAGCTGCAATGAATAGGATTTAAAGGGGACCTGTCACCACTCCTGACATGTCCTTTTAGTAAATAATTATATTGAAATGAGTTAGAATTCTGGAACATTTATTCTTATGACTATGTTTTGCCATTATTGTTCTATTGTTTATGGACAAAGGTCCAGAAGGGTGTTACCAGTTGGGGGGAGGGGGGTCCCTGCACAGTATGTCAACTGGCATCACCCATCTGTACCTTTATGTATATACTTCTAGCAGGAATAAGACAGCACAACATGGAGTTATAAGGAAAGATTATCCAGAATTGTAATTGCACGGGGAATTAAAGAAGCTACTAAAAACAGACAAATCAAGAGAGGTTATCTGTTCTCTTTATTTGTTCAGGGACCTATCACAGACTATTACAATCTCCAGTCCTATGTGTGTGTGTATAGTGTTACTATCCTGCTTTATCTAGGCCTCCTCTAGGTACTACAGATCTGTCATTAAATGCCCCATCATCAACTGACACTTTCTAGTCTCCACAGCAAAGCTGAGAAGCGAGCTGCAGACGGACTGGAAATGTCAGACTATTGTGTGTGCTCAAGTGGCAAGGGGGAAACTAGAATATTTTAACATTTCTTTCATTAGGATAAGGGGGGAAACTAACTCTCCTTAGGGAGAGAGCACCTTAATCAGTGTGAGGAGACTTATAGGGCATACATGCTCCTCTGGAATTCTGGGAGGGAAGAGATGCAAATGAGCTCCTAACAAGCTCTGCCTCTAATGCCACCAGATGTAAGGCAGCTATTCTATAAGTCAATATTCAGCTCTTAAAATAAGCCTTGATAGTCACATATATCCCCTTGTAAAAAAAAACAACAAAAAAAACATTAAATACAGAATTTGCAAATAAAAAGCTTTATTATAAAAAGCTGATTTAAATAATATATTTATTTCGGAATATTTTTTCCCCAATACACTGAAATAAGTCTTAAATATATTTATAGCTGGACGTTACCTTTTCCCTTGGGTGTTTCACTTCACAGCCCTACAGCGCTAATTGGACATATCCTTTAGGCCTCCTGCACACAAACGTTTTTTACCATTTACATTCAGTTTTTTGCATTCCGTATATGGACCGTATACGGACCCATTCATTTCAATGGATCCGCAAAAAAAAAAACAGAAGGTACTCCGTATGCCTTCCGTTTCTGTATTTACGTATTTCTGTTCCGTTCAAACATAGAACATGTCCTATTATTGCCCGCAAATCACGTTCCGTGGCTCCATTCAAGTCAATAGGTCTGCAAAAAAAAAAAACGGAATGCATCCGTATGTCTTCTGTATCCGTTCCATTTTTCTATTGAAAATTTTATGCCCAGCCCAATTTTTCTATGTACTTACTGTTTAAACATTATTGTATGCTTCCGTTTCCATTTGCGATCCGCAAAAAAAAACAGATCACAAACAGAAACCAAACGGCAAAACGGAACGGCAAAACGGAACGGAAGCGAAATGGAAACACTACTGAAGCAAACAAAAAGGAAAAACAGATCCGTTTAAAACGGACCGCAAAACCATACGGTCGTGTGCAGGAGGCCTTACAAGGAGAACGATAAGACTCAGCTATCATTGTATTCATACATCTGCAAGGGGAATTACACAGGAATGGAATAAAAATGCTCCATAAGTGTTTTTTTTCTATGAGGACTACAAGTATTTACAGTTGTAATCAAAATAATAGCAGTGTGTTTAAAAAAGTGAATAAAACTCAAAATCCTTCTAATAGCTTTTATTTCCTTACACACAAATGCATTGGGAACACTACACATTCTATTCCAAATCAAAACATGAAGAAAAATATATCAAATTTGTGTTGTTCCTCTAAACAAATTGAAGAAAAGTGAATATTAGACTGTTCAAAAAAATAGCAATGTTTGTATTCTTCTCTACAAACTCAAACATTCACTATATAAACTGAAAAATGTTTGAAGATTTTGCTTTCCTTTGAATCACTTAACTAATATTTAGTTGTATAACCACTTTTTCTGAGAACTGCTGTACATCTGTGTTGCATGGAGTCAACCAACTTCTGGCACCTGTGAACAGGTACTCCAGCCCAGGATGATTGGACTACATTCCACAGTTCTTCTCTATTTCTTGGTTTTGCCTCAGAAACTGCGTTTTTGATGTCACCCCACAAGTTTTCTATTGGATTAAAATCCGGGGATTGGGCTGACCACTCCATAACGTCAATCTTGTTGGTCTGGAACCAGATGTTGCACGTTTACTGGTGTGTTTGGGGTCGTTGTCTTGTTGGAACACCCATTTCAAGGGCATTTCCTCTTCAGCATAAGGCAGCAGGACCTCTTCAAGTATTCTGATGTATTCAAACTAATCCATGATCCCTAGTATGTGATAAATAGGCCCAACACCGTAGTATGAGAAACATCCCCATATCATGATGCTTGCGCCACCATGCTTCACTGTCTTCACAGTGTACTGTGAATTCAGTGTTTGGGGGTCATCTGACAAATTGTCTCCGGCCACTAGACCCAAAAAGAACAATCTTACTTTCATCAGTGCACAAAATGTTGAGCCATTTCTCTTTAGGCCAGTCAATGTGCTCTTTGGCAAATTGTAACCTCTTCCGCACATGTCTTTTTTTCAACAGTGGGACTTTGCTGGGGCTTCTTGCAGATAGCTTGGCTTCACATAGGCGTCTTCTAATTGTAACAGTACTCACAGGTAACTTTAGACCTTCTTTGATCTTCCTGGACCTGATTGTTGGTTGAGTCCTTGCCATTTTGTCTATTCTTCTATCGATTCGAATGGTAGTTTTTCACTTTCTTTCACGTCTTTCAGGTTTTGGTTGCCATTTTAAAGCATTTGAGATCATTTCAACTGAGCAGCCTATCATTTTCTGCACTTCTTTATATGTTTTCCCCTCTCCAATCAACTTTTTAATCAAGGTACTCTGTTCTTCTGAACAATTTCTGGAACAACCCATTTTCCTCAGAATTTCAGAGAGAAATGCACTGTAACCAGCATGTACATTTGCTGCCATCCTTCCTTAAATAAGGTCAATAATTGCCAGTTGTTTTTCAAAGAATGAATGACCTCACTCATTGAACTCCACACTGCTATTATTTTGAACATGCCCCTTACACAGAATCAGCAGCATGCATGGCATGACTGTTGGGTCTGTTGGATTTCTATTACTCTATTACACCTGCTAGTAAATTATTTTCCATGTAGAAATATCATTTCTACCAAAAACAGTGATTGATCAGGTTAGTGATGTCTGACTGCTATTTTTTTGAACACAACTGTAATATAAATACATGTCAGAAGAGATGACAGATACTCTTTAAAAACTACTGTGTAATGCCCACTAGTTTATAATTACAGCCATTAATTCCAGAGCTCTGTACATCAGAAAAAGGGTTTCAGTGCATAAGATTACACGAACAACTCGTAAAATGACTGAGTGACAGACTGGTACAGAGGAAGAAAGGACCCTGTTATAGCAAATCATGCATAACATGTACAGTATGTGTGTACAAATCTTTCTCTAAGTTAAATATATATATATATATATATATATATATATATATATATACAGTCGTGGCCAAAAGTTTTGAGAATGACACAAATATTAGTTTTCACAAAGTTTGCTGCTAAACTGCTTTTAGATCTTTGTTTCAGTTGTTTCTGTGATGTAGTGAAATATAATTACACGCACTTCATACGTGTATTTGCAGTGTTGGCCCTTCTTTTTCAGGACCTCTGCAATTCGACTGGGCATGCTCTCAATCAACTTCTGGGCCAATTCCTGACGGATAGCAACCCATTCTTTCATAATCACTTCTTGGAGTTTGTCAGAATTAGTGGGTTTTTGTTTGTCCACCCGCCTCTTGAGGATTGACCACAAGTTCTCAATGGGATTAAGATCTGGGGACTTTCCAGGCCATGGACCCAAAATGTCAACGTTTTGGTCCCCGAGCCACTTAGTTATCACTTTTGCCTTATGGCACGGTGCTCCATCGTGCTGGAAAATGCATTGTTCTTCACCAAACTGTTGTTGGATTGTTGGAAGAAGTTGCTGTTGGAGGGTGTCTTGGTACCATTCTTTATTCATGGCTGTGTTTTTGGGCAAAATTGTGAGTGAGCCCACTCCCTTGGATGAGAAGCAACCCCACACATGAATGGTCTCAGGATGCTTTACTGTTGGCATGACACAGGACTGATGGTAGCGCTCACCTTTTCTTCTCCGGACAAGCCTTTTTCCAGATGCCCCAAACAATCAGAAAAAGGCTTCATCGGAGAATATGACTTTGCCCCAGTCCTCAGCAGTCCATTCACCATACTTTCTGCAGAAGATCAATCTGTCCCTGATGTTTTTTTCGGAGAGAAGTGGCTTCTTTGCTGCCCTTCTTGACACAAGGCCATCTTCCAAAAGTCTTCGCCTCACTGTGCGTGCAGATGCGCTCACACCTGCCTGCTGCCATTCCTGAGCAAGCTCTGCACTGCTGGCACTCCGATCCCGCAGCTGAATCCTCTTTAGGAGACGATCCTGGCGCTTGCTGGACTTTCTTGGACGCCCTGAAGCCTTCTTAACAAGAATTGAACCTCTTTCCTTGAAGTACTTGATGATCCTATAAATTGTTGATTGAGGTGCAATCTTAGTAGCCACAATATCCTTGCCTGTGAAGCCATTTTTATGCAACGCAATGATGGCTGCACGCGTTTCTTTGCAGGTCATCATGGTTAACAATGGAAGAACAATGATTTCAAGCATCACCCTCCTTTTAACATGTCAAGTCTGCCATTTTAACCCAATCAGCCTGACATAATGATCTCCAGCCTTGTGCTCGTCAACATTCTCACCTGAGTTAACAAGACGATTACTGAAATGATCTCAGCAGGTCCTTTAATGACAGCAATGAAATGCAGTGGAAAGGTTTTTTTGGGATTAAGTTAATTTTCATGGCAAAGAAAGACTATGCAATTCATCTGATCACTCTTCATAACATTCTGGAGTATATGCAAATTGCTATTATAAAAACTTAAGCAGCAACTTTTCCAATTTCCAATATTTATGTAATTCTCAAAACTTTTGGCCACGACTGTATATATATATATATATATATATATATATATATATATATACAGGGAGTGCAGAATTATTAGGCAAGTTGTATTTTTGAGGATTAATTTTATTATTGAACAACAACCATTTTCTCAATGAACCCAAAAAACTCATTAATATCAAAGCTGAATATTTTTGGAAGTAGTTTTTAGTTTGTTTTTAGTTTTAGCTATTTTAGGGGGATATCTGTGTGTGCAGGTGACTATTACTGTGCATAATTATTAGGCAACTTAACAAAAAACAAATATATACCCATTTCAATTATTTATTTTTACCAGTGAAACCAATATAACATCTCAACATTAACAAATATACATACTATTTCTGACATTCAAAAACAAAACAAAAACAAATCAGTGACCAATATAGCCACCTTTCTTTGCAAGGACACTCAAAAGCCTGCCATCCATGGATTCTGTCAGTGTTTTGATCTGTTCACCATCAACATTGCGTGCAGCAGCAACCACAGCCTCCCAGACACTGTTCAGAGAGGTGTACTGTTTTCCCTCCTTGTAAATCTCACATTTGATGATGGACCACAGGTTCTCAATGGGGTTCAGATCAGGTGAACAAGGAGGCCATGTCATTAGATTTTCTTCTTTTATACCCTTTCTTGCCAGCCACGCTGTGGAGTACTTGGACGCATGTGATGGAGCATTGTCCTGCATGAAAATCATGTTTTTCTTGAAGGATGCAGACTTCTTCCTGTACCACTGCTTGAAGAAGGTGTCTTCCAGAAACTGGCAGTAGGACTGGGAGTTGAGCTTGACTCCATCCTCAACCCGAAAAGGCCCAACAAGCTCATCTTTGATGATACCAGCCCAAACCAGTACTCCACCTCCACCTTGCTGGCATCTGAGTCGGACTGGAGCTCTCTGCCCTTTACCAATCCAGCCACGGGCCCATCCATCTGGCCCATCAAGACTCACTCTCATTTCATCAGTCCATAAAACCTTAGAAAAATCAGTCTTGAGATATTTCTTGGCCCAGTCTTGACGTTTCAGCTTGTGTGTCTTGTTCAGTGGTGGTCGTCTTTCAGCCTTTCTTACCTTGGCCATGTCTCTGAGTATTGCACACCTTGTGCTTTTGGGCACTCCAGTGATGTTGCAGCTCTGAAATATGGCCAAACTGGTGGCAAGTGGCATCTTGGCAGCTGCACGCTTGACTTTTCTCAGTTCATGGGCAGTTATTTTGCGCCTTGGGTTTTCCACACGCTTCTTGCGACCCTGTTGACTATTTTGAATGAAACGCTTGATTGTTCGATGATCACGCTTCAGAAGCTTTGCAATTTTAAGAGTGCTGCATCCCTCTGCAAGATATCTCACTATTTTTGACTTTTCTGAGCCTGTCAAGTCCTTCTTTTGACCCATTTTGCCAAAGGAAAGGAAGTTGCCTAATAATTATGCACACCTAATATAGGGTGTTGATGTCATTAGACCACACCCCTTCTCATTACAGAGATGCACATCACCTAATATGCTTAATTGGTAGTAGGCTTTCGAGCCTATACAGCTTGGAGTAAGACAACATGCATAAAGAGGATGATGTGGTCAAAATACTCATTTGCCTAATAATTCTGCACGCAGTGTATATATATATATATATAGAGAGAGAGAGAGAGAAAGAGAGAGATGTGTATTATTGTATTATATGTATGTGTATGTATATATATTGTGACACAGTGAGAGGTTTGGTCTGGGAAAACAGGTATTTTCCTCCCAGCATGTTCTGCTGGTCTGATTTACAGCCAGGTGAGGTAAAATACCAGACCGAATTTTAAATGCCGGTCCGGGTTTTGGCAGCACCTGGTTGTCCTTAAATAGGCAGCTGGGCTCAGAAGCCATGTCTCTGTGTTGGTATCTTGGAGCCTTGTGTCTGGATGAAGGCTTGCTGCCATGGTGTGAATTACCACCAACACCGCAAGGTGACTTTTTGTTTGAATATGACTGCTTGTTTTGTCAGTTGCCTAAAGTGTAAATAAAACACTGAACTGTTTGATCCAAAGAACTTGTTGCCTCTATACTGCGTCCGCTAATCCTGTCTATCAGAGCGCGTCCCCTACAAAAAATATATATACACACACACACACAGAGCGAGTAAAAGAAAAAAAAGTAGAGTGTTTTTCACTGTGGAAAATGTTTCAGAGATGTCATTCATAAATACAGGGAGTGCAGAATTATTAGGCAAATGAGTATTTTGACCACATCATCCTCTTTATGCATGTTGTCTTACTCCAAGCTGTATAGGCTCGAAAGCCTACTACCAATTAAGCATATTAGGTGATGTGCATCTCTGTAATGAGAAGGGGTGTGGTCTAATGACATCAACACCCTATATTAGGTGTGCATAATTATTAGGCAACTTCCTTTCCTTTGGCAAAATGGGTCAAAAGAAGGACTTGACAGGCTCAGAAAAGTCAAAAATAGTGATATATCTTGCAGAGGGATGCAGCACTCTTAAAATTGCAAAGCTTCTGAAGCGTGATCATCAAACAATCAAGCGTTTCATTCAAAATAGTCAACAGGGTCGCAAGAAGCGTGTGGAAAAACCAAGGCGCAAAATAACTGCCCATGAACTGAGAAAAGTTAAGCGTGCAGCTGCCAAGATGCCACTTGCCACCAGTTTGGCCATATTTCAGAGCTGCAACATCACTGGAGTGCCCAAAAGCACAAGGTGTGCAATACTCAGAGACATGGCCAAGGTAAGAAAGGCTGAAAGACGACCACCACTGAACAAGACACACAAGCTGAAACCAGTGGCGTATCCAAGCTATGGCAGCCATGGCTAGTGCCATAGGCGCCAAGCGGGGGGGGGCGACAAAAAAAAAAATATCATGAAAAAAAAATTCCCACCCATTCTGCAGCCACCTCCTTTAGCCCCAGCGCTGGCGGCGGCACGCAAATTAACTTGGAAAGTACTTTTACCTTGGCTGGACAGTCTGGACTGAGGGCTGGCATGTAGGAGAAAGACAGGCGCCCCCATGATTTTCTATGAATGGGATCGCCCAGTCCGTCCGTGTATCTGCTAACTTGCAGAGGCTCCGCCTCCAGCTCCGCCTCAAGCTCCGCCTACCCTCCTCTGCGTATTGTAGCTTCATTTATCCAAGCGTGTCACTCGTGAGGTGACTCAGTCACCGTGACTGACTGCACTGAGGTGAAGTGAGGAGAAGAACTGTGAGAAGTTGGACGATTGGACCCCCAGCCAGGCAGCACTGCTAGTCTGCTACGGTACACACACACATCATGATCACACTGTATAATGATGTACTGACATTCTGCAATCTGCCAAGCACTGCAGGCAACCTAATAAATGTAACCTTGCTAAATACCTAATATAGTGCTGCTAAATATATGGAATAAATAAATTAGAATTATGCATAGATATCCTAAATAAAGTGATTTGTGCAAGTTGTACCTGCTGTTGCACAAATCACTTTATTTATATCTATGGCTATGCATAATTATAATTAATTTAATCCATATTGTGCAAGCACTATATTGGATGGGCTGCTTGCTTCTGTTTGAGACTGTCATGATGCCAGGCTTAGGCTATTGTCACACTGGGGCGTTGCGCTATTGGCGGTAAAGCGTCGCTATTTGAGCGGCGCTTTACTGTAGTTTTTGCGGCGCTATTCAGCCGCTAGCAGGGCGCCTCAAATATGCGGCTCGCAGGACTTTGAGCTTCCACTAGCTGCCCAAAAAGGGTTAAAACCGCCCGCAAAATGCAGCTTGCAGCGGTGCATTGCTGGCGGTTCGGCGGCGCTGCCCATTGATTTCAATGGGCAGTGGCGCTTTCGAATCAGTGTGTACACTGTTCCTACCCCCTCCTGGGAACTACATCTGTGTGGCAGGACGCTCTCTACGTGTTAGAGACATCAAGGAGATGTGAATTACTATGCGTGCTGCAATGCATACTGGGAAATGTAGTTCTTACATGAACGAGCGCCGCAAGCCAGGAAGTGAATGAGAGAACAGAAACTAGAACGCCGGAGGTGATATAGATGAAGGAATTTAATAAGTATTTACTCGTTTTTTAACAGAATCATTACACTATTCTGTTTTTCTACCTTACAAACATTAATTTTAGGCAACAAAAACTTTAATTGGAAGATTAAAGAGTTTGACTTGAAGATTTGTCAGCTGTTTTTTTTTTTGTTAAGGTTATCTGAAAGATGGGTTTAAAATATTTTGACAGGGGCGCAGTTTCAGTGCTTGCCATAGGCGCCATTTTCACTAGATACGCCTCTGGCTGAAACGTCAAGACTGGGCCAAGAAATATCTCAAGACTGATTTTTCTAAGGTTTTATGGACTGATGAAATGAGAGTGAGTCTTGATAGGCCAGATGGATGGGCCCGTGGCTGGATTGGTAAAGGGCAGAGAGCTCCAGTCCGACTCAGACGCCAGCAAGGTGGAGGTGGAGTACTGGTTTGGGCTGGTATCATCAAAGATGAGCTTGTGGGGCCTTTTCGGGTTGAGGATGGAGTCAAGCTCAACTCCCAGTCCTACTGCCAGTTTCTGGAAGACACCTTCTTCAAGCAGTGGTACAGGAAGAAGTCTGCATCCTTCAAGAAAAACATGATTTTAATGCAGGACAATGCTCCATCACACGCGTCCAAGTACTCCACAGCGTGGCTGGCAAGAAAGGGTATAAAAGAAGAAAATCTAATGACATGGCCTCCTTGTTCACCTGATCTGAACCCCATTGAGAACCTGTGGTCCATCATCAAATGTGAGATTTACAAGGAGGGAAAACAGTACACCTCTCTGCAGGGCTGTGGAGTCGGAGTCGGAGTCGAGGAGTCGGAGTCGGGGGAAATTTTGGGTACCTGGAGTCGGAGTCGGCAAACAATGCACCGACTCCGACTCCTACTAAATTTAGATTGGAATTTAAAAAAAAGGTTTAAATGTCCCAATTCACAAAAAGTTATAATTAATGACTTCTCTACTGTAAGAATAAAGACCAATGCATGCAGTGCCTCACGTAACCGCAAAACGAACACGTTAAGTGACCGTGAAGAAGCATGCTTTTCATGTGCTTCACTATATGGCACGCAACGCACAATTAGGAGCTGCAATACTTATACTTTCCATAGTGTTGTGTTCTGCTTTTACAGGGAATGCAGCGTCCATGTGTAACCTAGCCTCTCTCTGATAAGGGATTAAATAAATATGTTTTTTGCAGGACTAGAGAGTGAGACACTTGTATAAGTGAAGGGAATGGAGGGCCAATAGTTCAAGACTGAAGCTGTAAACCATTGGAAAAACTGCTGTTATTTAGCTAAGGCTATAAAAACTTGTAAACTCCGATTGTTAGCTTAAACTTTAAACATGACTATGGGATTCTACTAGGGAAATCATGTTTTAGAATAAATGCCCCTTCCTGGATCCTCCCACTGCCCTATCTTCAGCAGCAGATAAGCACACAAAGGAGAAAGCAGCTTCCCAGCCAGTAGTCCTGTGGTAGGTTGCGTTTCTTTCCCTCAAGGAATGTATAAAATACATTTGCATATTAATACAGAGGAGTCGGAGTCGGGGAGTCGGAGTCGGAGTCGGAAGTACATAAAACTGAGGAGTCGGAGTCGGAACATTTATCTACCGACTCCACAGCCCTGCCTCTCTGAACAGTGTCTGGGAGGCTGTGGTTGCTGCTGCACGCAATGTTGATGGTGAACAGATCAAAACACTGACAGAATCCATGGATGGCAGGCTTTTGAGTGTCCTTGCAAAGAAAGGTGGCTATATTGGTCACTGATTTGTTTTTGTTTTGTCTTTGAATGTCAGAAATGTATATTTGTGAATGTTGAGATGTTATATTGGTTTCACTGGTAAAAATAAATAATTGAAATGGGTATATATTTGTTTTTTGTTAAGTTGCCTAATAATTATGCACAGTAATAGTCACCTGCACACACAGATATCCCCCTAAAATAGCTAAAACTAAAAACAAACTAAAAACTACTTCCAAAAATATTCAGCTTTGATATTAATGAGTTTTTTGGGTTCATTGAAAACATGGTTGTTGTTCAATAATAAAATTAATCCTCAAAAATACAACTTGCCTAATAATTCTGCACTCCCTGTACATCAGAGCTGTATTAATGCAATTTTCTTTCTCATTTGAAGAAAGATTTGTTGCAGAGGAAATTATAAGGAAAACATCTATTAACCACCTCCCGTCCACACGTTGACTAAAAACGTCCGGGAGGTGGTTCTATATATCTGAATGGACGTTCTGGAACGTCCATTCAGAGATCGCAGCTACACGCTAATCGTGCAGCTGCAGATCGGGTTGCCCGCTGTCAGCAGGGCAACCCTTAGAGAAGGCAGGGACAGTTCCGAGCGCTGTGTATAGTCATGTGACCGCCGGGGCCGGAGAGTGCAGGAGCTGTCGGGTCTTTCACAGACCTCGATCAGCCCTGCACTGAGGCTTTTTCAGCGCAGTATTATGCAGTACAGCCTCTCTGGGGGGTGTATTTCCCCTGTAACTGGGGCTACTATGTCAGCCCCAGTTACAGGAGAAATCAGTAGTGAAAAAAAAAAAAAAGTGAAGTTAAATGTCCCCCAGGGGTCTTGTATGACCTTATGGGGGACGAAAAAAGTGTAAAATAAAAAAATAAAGTGTTAAAAAAATAATAATAAAAAGTTTCACATGTAAAAAAAAGAAATTCCCCAAGTAAGGAATAAAATATATTTTTTTTAAATAGAAAAAATAAATAAAAATAGACATATTTGATATTGCCGCGTCTGTGACAGTCGGCTCTATAAATATATCACATGATCCACCCAGTCCGATAAACACCATTGTGGCGAAACTAACCTCGCCATTGGGTTTTGGAGGGGCCTGTTTGCCAGCCTCTTGCCTCAGGACTATGGCCCATATACTAACTTTGAAGGAGAAGACAGACCGGCCGCACAGCCTAAATCTGTGGAACTGTTTTGGGCAGGAAAGCCATGCTTGCGGTCGGCCAAATGTGACTTCCATGGAATTCGGGAACCCCTGCTCGGATCTGGGTGATTTTTGGATATGTTGTTCACCCAGATCAGAGCTATCCATGGATGTATAAATGATGGGTATATGTGGGGTTTTGAGGTGGTTTTTGGGAAAAAATGTGTGTTTTCTGCCTGTGAGTGATTAAGTTAGCCCATTATGTTTGGTAATTGTATCACAGGCAGAGCCCATTGTGTTTTGGTAATTGTATTTTGTTGATTGCGTCAAAGACAATGCCTATTCTGTTATTGAGTGCGTCACAGGCAATGCCATTGTGTTTGTTAATTGCGTCACAGGCAATGCCATTGTGTTTGTTGAATGTATAGTTTTTGTGTTTAAACTGAAAAACTGTAAAGGATTGGCTGCTATGTTATGTACTCAGTTCCCAACCAGGTCCACGGGGGTGGTACCCTTGTTGGAAAATGTGTATATAAGTCAATGCTTGTGTGTTCAATAAAGAGTTCCTGTTTTACCCTTCATCATGTTGAGGCTGGTGTTTGGGTAACTGATCGACACTGGGGATTGCTATACGCTGAAGATTTGTTATACTCCCCTGGCTATAACTACTAGCTCTTGTAGGAGCTGTTCCTGTTCCTGGATCCTGTGGTGGTTACGGTGTCGAGTGGAGTGCTTGGAGTCCTTGGGAAGCACTAGGGGCATCCATCAATGGAGGTACCCAGTTGGTGGTGCCAGGAGATCCGTTACAACCATAAAAATAAAAAATAAAAAAAACGGTGTCAAAAAAAGCAATTTTTGTCACCTTAGATGACAATGAGTGAAACACCAAGTGATCGAAAAGGCCTATGTCCCACAAATTGGTACCAATAGGACCGTCACCTCATTCCGCAAAAAATGAGCCCCTACATAAGAAAATCGCTCAACAAATAAAAAAAACTATAGCTCTCAGAACATGGAGACACTAAAGCATCATTTTTTTGGTTTAAAAAAATGCTATTATTGTGTTAAGTGAAATAAATAAATAAAAAATATACATATTAGGTATCGCCGTGTCCGTAACAACCAGCTCTATAAATATCACATAACCTAACCCCTCGGGTGAACACCGTAAAAAAATTTAAATAAAAACTGTGTAAAAAAAAGCCATTTTTGTCACCTTACATCACAAAAAGTGCAACACCAGGTGATCAAAAAGGCGTATGTCCCACAAAATGGTACCAATAAAACCGTCACCTCATCCCGCAAAAATTGAGCCCCTACATAAGAAAATCATTTTTTTTAAAAATTACTTTCAGAACATGGACACATTAAAACATAATTTTATTGTTTCAAAAATGCTATTATTGTGTAAAACTTAAATGAATAAGAAAAAGTATACATATTAGGTATCGCCACGTTCTTAACCATCTGCTCTATAAAAATGTCACATGACCTAACCCCTCAGCTGAAGGCTGTAAAAATAAATAAATAAAAACTGTGCTAAAGCAACCAATTTTTTGGTCACCTTGCCCCATAAAGTGTTATAATGAATGATCAAATAATCATATGTACCCAAAAATAGTACCAATAAAACTGGCACCTTATCCCCTAGTTTCCAAAATGGGGTCACTTTTTGGGAGTTTCTACTGTAAGGGTGCATCAGTGGGGCTTCAAATGGGACATGGCATCTAAAAACCAGTTCAGGAAAATCCGCCTTCTAAAAACCATATGGTGCTCCTTTTCTTCTGCGCCCTGCCATGTGCCCATACAGCAGTTTACGACCACATGCGGGGTGTTTCTGTAAACCTCAGAATCTGGGTAATAAATATTGAGTTTTGTCTGGTTGTTAACCTTCGATGTGTTAAAAATTGGATTAAAATGGAAAATCTGCCAAAAAAGTTAAATTTAAAAATTTGATCTCCATTTTCCTTTAATTCTAGTGGAACGCCTAAAGGGTTAACAAAGTTTGTAAAATCAGTTTTAAGTAAATTGAGGGGTGTAGTTTCTACAATGGGGTCATTTATGGGGGTATCCACTATGTAAGCCCCACAAAGTGACTTCAGACCTGAACTGGTCCTTAAAAAATGGGTTTTGGCAATTTTCTTAAAAATTTTAAGGATTGCTTCTAAACTTCTAAGCCTTCTAACGTCCTAAAAAAATAAAATGACATTTCCAAAATGATGCCAACATAAAGTAGACATATGGGAAATGTTAAGTAATAAATATTTTATGAGGTATCACTTTCTGTTTTAAAAGCAGGGAAATAGAAATTTTGAAAATGGCGAATTTTTCTAAATTTTTGGTAAATTTGGGATTTTTTCATGAATAAAGGTGAAATATATTGACTCAAATTTATGACTGTCAGGAAGTACAATGTGTCACAAGAAAACAATCTCTGAATGGCTTGGATAAGTAAAAGTGTTTCAAAGTTATTACCACATAAAGTGAGATATGTCAGATTTACAAAATTAGGCCTGGTCAGGAAGGGGGCAAATGGCCGGATGTGAAGTGGGTAAAGGGAATTTACATGGACTAAGGCTAGTTTCACACTTGCATATATTGGAACCTTCAGGCTGTTCCAGCAGAGAACGGTCTGCTGAAGTTCACAGGATCCAACCTAGAGGGATACTGTCATTCACCACCAGACCCCATTGACTATGATGGGATCCGACCACTTTCCCTCATAAATGCTGGTTCTCAGACGGACAAAAATTGTTGCATGTAATGGGGTCCACGGATGAATGGCAGTATCTGGCTGGGATGGATCCAGTGAACTTCAACAGCTTGCCGGATTCAATATATGCAAAGGTGCAACCTACCCTAAGATGGGAGAGGCAAGCTTGATAGTGAAACTTCACATCTAAAGAGGCCATCTTGTTGTTGTTAGATGCCTAGAGGGGCCCACACAATTTTGATCAAATATGAGTGCAAAGAGCCATTTTCCTGTACGGTAAGTATAGCTGTAATTCAGTTCAGGATAATGCATATTTTAAGTGTGTCTTTGCACATAAAGCAGAGTGCGGCTTTATGTAGTGTTTAATTGCTTTTAAAGGGATTATCCCATGGCTAATGTAAAAAACTAGAGCTAGAAGCAGCCCCATATCTTACATAGATCCAGAGAGTTCCCCATGCATTGCTCTGCTAGGTTTATATCAAGCTAGCAGCTCAAGGGGAGTGTCCCTTCTGCTGCAGCTCAGGGGAAGTGTCCTTTATACCTATCACAGCTCAGGAGGCAGTTGATGGATGAAACTGAGCATGTGCGGCCATCCTCAAACAGCAGGTGGCGCTATACAGATAAATTTTATTGAATAGCTCAGTGGTTATGCAAAATTTCTAATTCAGATCCAGGTGCTGGTTTGAAAACTGTAGAACATTTTTTGTGAGACAATCGCTTTAAGATGGGATCATAACATGCTGTATGACAAGTTGAAGCTAGAAGATATGTAACATCCCAGAGTTATGTTACTAAGCTCTTTTACCCCGCTACAACCTGTTAGGTGTATCTGCATTGTCATCCTGTGTAATTTAACATTACATCGAAACCCTTGTTAAATGTATTTGCTTTAATTTTCATGTTCACCAGCAGGTGGCAGCAATGTGTTTACCAGGGACCTAGAAACAGTTTAGCATATCTAGACTGGAATAGTACATTCCAGTTTAGCTCCCCCCTCTTTGAGGAGGTGTGGAATGTTCCCACATCCTGCCTCATGGGGAGGAAAGGAAGTTAAGGTTAGTGTGCCAGCCACCCCGACTAGTGGAAGGCTGTGCTGGTAGGAGCTCCCAGTTCTAGGATTCCCAAACCAGAATCTTGTCTCGGCTGAGACCAAAGATCACCATTCCCAGTCTGAGCCCTTCAGCTTCAGCTGGTGACAAGCAAGCAGCCATCTCCAGAACTCCAGGAAGAACCATACTGTCACGACGGACAGAATATAGAAACACAGATAAATAAACAAACAAGTTTCTAGGCGAGAAGCTGGGGATCAAGGTCACCTCCTGATAAATCCCTACCAGCTCTCCCTATACTGCTAAGCCCACGTTCAGACCCTTAAGGTGGGAATAATGTGTCCTCGTGCCTGGGCTTAGAATACCCTAAAAATCCCTAAGATGATGAAAGGGGAAATAGAGGCAGCCTGCTCCCTCCGAACCTGGAGGGGCAGGCGTCTCTCTAACAGCCTAGACAGCAAACCACAAGAGAACAAAAAACCAACTTATCTTTAGAGCAGGAACAGCCAATCCTTCCTTCCTTGCAAACAGAGCCAGACAGAAGCTATAACCCGCAGGGAACACTGGGAGTGGGTGTGATTTAAACTGAAACCAACGACCCCACCCAGTGCACCTGAAGGGAGGCAGATCTAGCTTGACTCCAAAACAAAACAAAACAAAAGGCTAGACACGCTCTGCTAATCTGGCAGACCTCCGCACATAGCCTTAGCAGGGCATGACACATACCCTGTGAGCATAACTGTGAGTACCATCCAGAGAGCAGGAGAAGCCAAATTCCTCCTCAGCTAGTCAGTCCCCAAAACAGCAGAAGACAGATAGCGCAGAAGATAGTAATTCCTGCCATATTCTCCAGGCACATGATAGAAGCAGAAGACAGATTCCTGCCATACATTGCCAATACCTGCTGGGACCAAAGACTATTGCTATATCTCGTGTGGATTAATACTGCATCCAGTAAAGACCAGTTTGGATCTCCATCATTGCTACCAAGTTCCTCAATTACTCCTACTAGCAACACACTCATTTTATTGCAAGTGAGCCAGGATCCAGGAGTCCAGCCGTACCCAGGTAGGAGACACCGTTGACACTATCACTGCTATCACACAGAGACATTACACCACTCTGGCATTCCTAACCTGGTACGTGAGTTACACCACCTTAAAGGGCCCTGAAACTGTACCCTGCGCATGCTGCAATTGGCGTCACGAACAAAAACTCTTAACTATCATTTACACCTGACCCAGTCATTGCATATTATAGCGTCAGTATGCATAACCCCAATCCGGCTTACTGCAGATACAACTCCCCACTGATTTCCATGATTAGAAATTATGTAACAATGTAAAAGTGGAGTGTGCTTAACCACTTCACATCCACCCATAGGCTTTACATTATGCCTCCCGCTAATGCAAGTGAACCTAGGGGGCGGGCCTAAAAGAGCGATGTATGCCAGCCCATCAGACAGAGAGGAAGTGTGCTGAGGTGGTGCTGTTGAAGAGGAGCGAAATTCCAACATGGCTGCTCGTATCTCATCGCAGCCAGAGAGAAAAAGACACCCGGTCCCCGAGGAACAGACAAGGAGGAGCATGCCCCCAGCTCTGAAGCCTGGGCCGCCCGCTGGAGGAGCCGGGGTATTGAACCTCCACCTTATGCAGACCCCGCCGAACCAGTAGAGCCCCGCTACTTAGGCCATATTGGGGTATGTTCTGTATACCCTGTAATTTCACCCAGTTCTCTAGCCTTCAACCATACTCCATGTATGGTGTGCAATAGGTGATATT
The DNA here is from genome assembly GCF_905171765.1 of Bufo bufo. Classification (NCBI taxonomy): domain Eukaryota; kingdom Metazoa; phylum Chordata; class Amphibia; order Anura; family Bufonidae; genus Bufo; species Bufo bufo. Next base: position 683,309,585 of record NC_053389.1, on the reverse strand, counting down.
GACTGCCCCGTGTATAGAAAGTTCCATCCTCCAGGGCTGACATTAGGCATTTGCCATTGAGGAGATGCCGTACAATCCAAACAGTCGTGTTGACCATCTCTCCATCTCCTAAGGTGTTGTAGTTGGGCCACCAAATAATATATCCATGGATCCAGTACCGTGAGTCCCCCCTGCATTTTCAGCCAATGGAGCATTGTGAGTTTTATACGCGGGATTCCCCTCTTTCAGATGAGATCCCTGAAGATTGCATTTATATTATAGAAAAATTGGAGTTGTATCCAAATCGGGTCATTATGCAATACATAGAGAAGCTGGGGCATTAGAATAACTTTTAATAGATTTGTGCGGGGTAATCGGGTCCGAACCTGTACTTTGCGTCTGAATTTATCCAGCAAAGGGACAAGATTCAACTCCCCAAAGTCCTGGCATCAGTACCCACTTTGACCTGGTAATGACCAAGCCAGACAACTTACCAAAGTGTTTTATTATCAACATGTCCTCTGGAAGAGAAGAAGCCCATTCATCCAAAAACAGCAGTAGACCATCTGCATATAAGGCAACCTTTTCAGTTTGGTGGTATTCATTCCGTCATAATAGAAGTCTATGGTCTGCATAATGGATCCGTCCCATTTCCATTATGCAGGAGAGGATTCCCCTGCATAACGGAAACGGGACGAATCTGTTTTGCAGCTCATATACTTCTATTATGACGGAATGAATAACGGAATGCCTCTAAAGGCATTCTGTTATGCATTCCGTCATAGAATTGTGTTATGGTCCGTGGTAACCACCAAAATATGCGCAAACAAATTTCTAAATATGAAATTTGCTCATCTCTAATCCCCACAATACTGGAGGAAGGAAGTTGACCGTGACCAGCACAGGGGAATGGTCTGATATTCTACGGGGAAGATATTGTATGTCCTGAATTAGTTGTCCCATCGCAGTGTTGCCAAGTATTAAATCTATCCTGGATAGTAACCCACAAGTACTAGAGTAGCAGGAGTATTGTTTTATCTGCAGGTTCCTCAACCTCCAATAATCCAGCAGGAGGGACTCCTGCAATAATCTCCCAAATGGGATAATTTCCCCAGGTGTTGGTTGGATAGTAGGACAGAATTAGGTGGTGAATTAGGTGAATTACATTGTTAAAGTCCACAAGTAACATTACCGGGATGTCTGGTGCCTCAACCAGAAAAGAAAGAGCCCTCCTAATCACCAGTGGTGAATATGGCGGCGGGATCTAGATGCCTACTATAATACAGGGGATCGTAAAAATTTTGCCTTGCAGACATATATATCGCCCCTCCTCATCTATCTTTTTGGATATACTTTCAAATGCTATGTTCCTATGGATAAGGACTCTTACTCCTCTTGCATAGGCAGAGTAGGTGGCATGATAGCAGTACCTTGCCCACTGGGGAGCGAGTAAGTGGGTCTTGTCCATTAAGTGTGTTTCTTGAAGGCAACATATCAGAGGTTGGTATTGTTTCATACTATCCATAATAGCCATCCTTTTATTGGCTTCCTTTAACCCCCTGACATTCCAGCTCAAAAGCCTCAGCAAACTAGCCATATACATCCCATAGTAACATAAATTAACCCCTCGTGTATCTCCACAGAGTCAGTGGCAGGTATACGTTGTGCTCTCGGGTTACTTCTCAAAACCTCATATCTCATATTTGCAGTCCCCCAGGTTGTAAACCAATAATGTCCCTAAACTGTGCCTCTAGAAAGGCAATTTAAGTGCTGATATTCCCAGCAGGCCCCCACTAAGGGACCTAGTTGTAGGTCTGTGGGACCAAATAGTACCTGCTGGCAGAGTCAGCTAAGACTGGTTAGCTAGCCCACCAGTAAGAGGGTGGCACTCCTTATACAGATGTCAACAAAACAGTATTAAAAACAGAAACATGCTTATATATAACCACAATTAATGAAGCTGTCTACTCCTCGGCTCTCTGCATGTCTCTCGGAAAGCCTTTTAACAAGGCCATCCATTCCTATATACTCCCCACTGTAGTCTGTTATATCCATACTCTCCATTTAGACGACCCTGTCAGCATACCATGTTAACCCTACACAACAACCCTCCCACGCAATCATGCCTACATACACTCAGTCTCATTGTGTGTGATCATGGTACTTGCGCTTGGATGTGAGTCTGTTTATTTAATCCTCCCGGTTCCTGTCTTCTCTCAATTGGCATTCATGCTGATCGAGCCATCCCATCGCCTCTTTCGATTCTTCAAAAAAGCTGGTGGAACCTAGGGCAAGCACCCTAAGTTTTGCTGGGTACAGTATGGAATATGGGATGTTGAGCGCCCTCAAGCGATGCTTTACGTCCAGAACTCTCGCTCTTCTCTTCTGTACCTCTAGGAAATAATCGGGAAAGAGCGACACCTTGTGACCATTGATGGAGAGTTCAGGCAAGTCTCTAGCTTTTCTAAGAATAATGTCTTGATCTCTATAGTGTAATGGGTGCGGCCGGTGGTAATGGACGAGTTGGGGCTTTGTGGCCAATTTCAACAGCAAATAGTGGGGTCAAAGTCTCCCCTCAAAACTTTTCCTTCAGCCATGCTTCAAAGAATTCTGTGGGGGTTCGCCCCCTGTACCTTCTTGGGCACCGCAAATTCGCGGTGGGCCCCATTCACTTTAATGGCAGTCGAACCTGAAAAACCTTCAGATCATATTTGCAGCCACCAAATACTTACAAGAAGTGCACAAATCGTCCCACAACATGGACAGTGACCTACCAGAGGGGGATCAATGGCAAAAATTTCCACAAAAAATATGTATTTTAATCCGGGGCCATTTTTATGCGTCTTAAATTGAAACTCTCAAAAATGTTGCCTGCTGGAGCCTAGAAAAATGTTATTTTAGGCCACGGGAGTACAAGCCCCAAACATTAGGAATTCACCGGACAGAAAACATCAAGTGATTATGTGGCTGGAGGTATATTAGACGGTCATTAGATATCAATTTTACTGCAGGCCAGTGGAGTACAGGCCCCAAAAATTATTCATTCAATGTACAGAAAAGAACAAGCTTTGTCTTCTTCTCATTGTCTGCCGCTAGTAGAGGCCTAAGCATGGCAGGCAGGTTCCCCCAGAAGTATCTTGCTAGGTGAGAAGTCAATACTGCACTTGCATCAATCTTGACAGGATTCGGCTCCAGGTGTAGAGGAATAGTTTTTTTGGAATGCTTTCTCCATCGCAACACCCTCCACGTCGTTGAATAAACTGAAGAATGGCCGATTCTCTCCTAAGAAAAAATTTCATGTTATTATTAAATTTATTAAACATTTTATTATGAATTTTTTTCCAAATATATTATAAAATTCAGTGTCTCCATGATCAATCTTCAGCGTGGGGGTTCTACACACTTTCAAAATAAAGTGGGGCGAATAGATGACGGATGATCGGGACGCTCCATGATTTTCTCAGGAGCTGCTTTTGGGAGCCGCGGTTCATTTCTGAGACGTCTGTGTGGAATCAAAGACCATCTCCATCTCCGTGCACCACAGGATGTCCTCCTCCTCCTGTGTTAGGAAAATTTTTACTTTGATTATAAAATGTAATAAACATTTTATTATTAAATGTATTAAATATAATAAGGATGCCCTCCTTTTCATTCCATGATGACTGGTAACCCCTGACGAAGAGACTGAGCCCTGGTTGGTTTGAATCGTGATTAAATTCGCAACTCTTCCGGGCTCCAAGCAATCTTGAAGCTTTGTCTTCTTCTCATTGTCTGTCGCTAGTAGAGGCCTAAGCATGCCAGGCAGGTTCCCCCAGAAGTATCTTGCTAGCTGAACAGCCAATACCGCACTTGCATCAATCTTGACAGGATTCGGCTCCAGGAGGAGAGTAATTTTTTTTTTTTTTAATGCTTTCTCCATCGCAACACCACGTCGTTGAATAAACAGAAGACTGGCCGATTCTCTCCTGTCTTATGCAACATTACATTTTTATTATTAAATGTATTAAATATTTTAACATTGATTTTATTAAACCAAAACTTGATTAAAATTATAAGAAAGTATACTTAAATTTTCCAAAACTGGACTAATAACTAAAGTATGAACTCTGCCTTATAGGTCGATGTTAGTGTCAAGAAGAAGCGCACTCCTTTTACACCCTTGTCAGCGGATTCCACATAGATGTCTACAGAACCTGTTCTATTACACGCTTATACAAGTAGAGTCCCCCTGATAGAGTGGAGAGGATGTCAGCAGTAAGTTTGTGTTGACATCACTGATTAATTTGCCCTTCCTCTGAACCGTCAGAACAATAACCCACAAAAAACGGATCCTGTCTTTGAAGTATACGCCTTCACCCGGTCAGCATTTGCTCAGTATTGCTAATGCCAATAAAATCAGGAGTGGATCTAAAACAGAGATGACACGTGAATGGAATATTTGCACGTCTTCTGTGTTTTGTACCCACTCCTGCTTTTGTTTACCAAATCTTAAGCCAATTCTGATGGGACCATACAGGCCTTACAGCTGCTACACAGACAGGATCTGTTGTGCGTCTCATTTTTCCTTCCTTCTGACAGATCAGCAGAAAGGTCAAATAAATGATGATGTCAGCCAGGCCGAAAGCCAAAATAGTGGCTCAGTCATGAAGTGGGGAGGGTGTGAACAGCATGAGAAGTCCACAGAGTGTCCATATGACAGAGTGGTGAGGTGGAAGAAGCATGAGGAGACCACACAGTGGCCCAATGACAAAATCTGGAGGTAGCAGCAGCATCAGGAGGCCACAGAGTGGCACAATGACAGTGTGGAGGCGGCAGTGCAATGAGCAAGACCGTGGTACGGTGGCCAATTATGCAGTGGGTCAGAGCTTGTGTATATAAGTCTATGGTTTGTTCGTGACGCCAATTGCAGCGTGAGCAGGGTACTGTTGCAGGGCCCTTTAAGATGTTATAACTCACATACCAGGTGAGGAATGCCAGAGTGGGGATAATGTCTCTGTGTAATGTCAACGGTGTCTCCTACCTTGGTACGGCTGGACTCCTGGATCCTGGCTCACTTGCAATAAATTGAGTGTTGTTAGTAGGAGTAATTGAGGAACTTTGGTAGCAGTAAATGAGATCCAGACTGGTAACATAATCCAACTTGTCTTTACTGAATGGCAGCATAAATCCACATGAGATACAGCAATAGTCTTGGGTCCCAGCAGGTATTTGGCAATGTATGGCAGGGATCAATATCTCTTCTGCTTCTATACTAAGTACCTGGAGAATATGGCAGGAATGTGTCTTCTGCTCTATGTTCTGCTTGGTGTGGGCCTGACTAGCTGAGGAGGAATTTAGCTTCTCCTGGTCTCTGGATAAGTTACTCACAGTTCTGCTCGCAGGGAATGTTTCGTCCTGGAGATCTGTAGTTCTGGAGGTGCTGCTTACTTGTTAACCAGCTGAGGCTGAAGGCTCAGTCTGGGAAGGGTGATCTTTGGTCTCAGCCGAGACAGATCCTGGTTTGGAATCCTTATTTCTAGGTGCTCCTACTAACACAGCCTTCCCCTAGCCGGGGTGGCTGGTACACTAACTGAACTTCCTTTCCTCCCCATGAGGCAGGATGTGGGAACATTCCACACCTCCTCAAAGAGGGGGGAGCTAGACTGGAATGTACTATTCCAGTCTAGATATACCAAACTGAACTAAGACCTGCTGAATACATTGCTGCCACCTGCTGGTGAACATGAAAATTACAGCAAATTATATGGAACAGGCTTGAATAATGCACATTATGAAGAATGCAATGTTAGATCATACCATATGACAATATACTTAACAGGATGTAGTGGGGAGAAAGAGCTTAGTAACATAACTCTGGGATGTTAATTCCCCTTTACTTTGAGTTAAGCCGCCCTCGGCTTGTGCTTAGTAGGGTGAGAAAGAACCAGCTCTGGGGTACCCAATAAATACAAAGTGCTGCATGAATTACACATAAAGACATACATAGACAAAACATGAAACGGCTTTCCCCAGGTTCCTGCCCGTTAGAGTAAGGTGTCCAACACACAGTTTCCTTCTCTTGGTATAACCAGGTAACCTAAATACTGCACAAAGCAAAACCTTTACTGACTGACTTTTGAGGTATCGTCCACCAATACCAAAGAAAGCATGGGGGTGTCTTTACTCTGTAATCCCACCATTGTGTAATGGAATGCCCGCAAATGAAAGGGTGGCTTTATCCTGTATTCCCTTCCCTTCCCTGCACCAAAGCCTGAGAAATTTGGCTTAAAGCACGATCACTATGGTGACTATAAGGGTAGCTAAATTGTGGCTCTAAGGTTTGAGGGCCCATACCTTAGTCAAAGGCTCAGAAGGGGAGGTATTTATCATCTCCGTATACTTCTGGCAATGTCACAGGAGGAGGGTTTTATGATCCCATGGATCTCCTGGAAATAAGACACCTCAGGATGGGAACAATCCTGAACATAAAACAAGCGGGAAGGAGCGGTCTAGGACTTCTAACAATTCCCGAAGCAGCGGGGGTACCTGTGTAGTTACTGGATCTGCCAGGACTTACCACTTGGTCCTACCCTGGGTACCCGGGATATATAAATCCAGGTGTAGGCCATTAGTTTTAAGCGTCCATATGAAGACAGTCCATATAAAGGGGGGTTAGAGAAAAAGAGCTGTTAAATATGGCATACAGGAGTAAATTGCTACATTTTAAGTTAAGTGCAATGGTAAGTGCAAACATCACAATAAGTGCATAAAGTTCACATTGCGGCACCTAGGAGAGAATACACACAATGGGCAGGTTATCTTGAACGTTGCATAACCTGTAAACTTGAAAAATTAGTGCAAAAACATTATGCAAATATTAGTGTAATAATACGCTCAAATATGGCTTGAGTCTTTTTCCTTGAAGTGCTTGACTGTGGATAGGAACAATAAGTCACTTGTAATCCAATGGGCAACAATAGAGTTAATTGTAATCCACACAAGGTAGTGGGTAATTGCTACAGTGGGTAGTTTTCCTCACAGGAAAGTCTGGAAAACATCCTCCTGGATCCCATATTTGAGGACGCAAAAGTTCTTTAAACTGTCTGGTGCTCTCAGCTGCTGTAACTCTAGCAGAAACTTCATCTGCAATCTCCTGGTGGCTTTTTGTGGCAGAACTTGGAATTGTAGGATCACCTTTCTCTGGAAAATCCTCTGTAAGCCTTGGCTTTTTCCTTGTAGGTGACAGGTTTTCTGGACAGCAATGAAGGACGGACCCTTGGTCTTTCATAGCAAAGATCTCCGGATTCGGTACTGGTTCTGATAGAGTCATATCAGGTGCGTTGTCTTCAACAGGCGGCTGAGAAGAAGACTTGGAGGCTTCATCACTAAACATCCTCTGAATCTTTTTCCGTTCTTCAGCTATTTTTAGAAAGTCCTGTAATTTACTCCACCTGCGGGCTTTCCATTGGGCAAGGTTATCCTGCCAGGTGACTTCTTCATCACTGCAGGAACTGTTGAAGAACACAAGAGGGCGCTCCTGCATATTGTAGTTCAGGCTAGCTGCTGTGATGGAGCTCCACTGACCTCTTGTGGCGGTTTCTGGTACTGTCTGGGTAGTGAGGCTGGTCAAAGCTGCGGTGTGCTGCTGTACATCGGGAACTCCTGGCTGTAGTGGCTCTAGCAAAGGCATCGCCGGTGATGAAGATGACAGGGAAGGAGCGCTCTCTCTGGGCAGCGGAGTAGGAGCTTTGGCTGCCTCCGCCGTGCCAACCGGCGTGATGAGGGACACCTTACGGACCTCTCTGGGTAAGACGTGCCCCTGTACTCTGGGATTGAAAGTCATTACTAAGTTATTTATTTGCGCCACTTGTAGAGTTGAGGCAGCAGGGAGTTCAGGGATCACCATGGGGACCTCCGGGTTCAAGCGTCCCACTCTGGCGGTATTGGTTCTTGGCGGCGGAGTGGAAGTTCCGGCCGCCTCCGCTGCACCAGTAGGTGTCCTTGGCGGAGCAGGCCTAGGCCTGTTTGGGGTATCGGGACCCTCAGGGAGCGGTGCAGGGGCAGGGACGGACCGGGCCTGGGCCTCAGGGAGCGCATCTGCTCCTACCTGATGTCGCGGCCGGGCGGCCGGTTCCGGTGCCTCCTGGTAGTCATCGCGGGCTTCAGGTGCCGTCCGCGGTGCAGGCTGGTCCAAAGTCTGGGCAGCTGTGTCAGCGGCATCCTCCGCGGGAGCAAGCTCAGCATCGGCGGCCATCTTGGTTTCTGGGTTGGCGGCCATCTTCTTTTCCGTCATGGTGCATACAGGAGGTGAGGGTGGAGCCCAGAGGGAGGAGTCTGCACTCCCTTGGCTCGCATTAGAGTTCTTGGTGGGCAGGTTTTAGATTTCCCGCTTCTAGGGGGGCGTATTCGGGGCATGAAGTAGCAGGGCAATTTTGCGAATATGGCGAATTAACCCTTTGAATGCTGGAGCGCATCTTTACGCTTTCTGGCACAGCAACAAGGCAATAAAATCACTTTTCAGGGTTTTTGCACAATCTGTAGATCTTGCAGTACTGTGAAACATGCAATTTGATCCGGTTAAGCACACAATTGGATCCGGTTCTGTTGTAGCACACAATTGGATCCGGTTCTGTTGTCAGGGATAGGCACACAATTCGATCCGATCCTGTTCGTGACGCCACTTAATGCAATGAGCAGGACCGTGGTACGGTGGCCAATTATGCAGTGGGTCAGAGCTTGTGTATATAAGTCTATGGTTTGTTCGTGACGCCAATTGCAGAGTGCGCAGGGTACTGTTGCAGAGCCCTTTAAGATGTTATAACTCACATACCAGGTGAGGAATGCCAGAGTGGGGATAATGTCTCTGTGTAATGACAACGGTGTCTCCTACCTTGGTACGGCTGGACTCCTGGATCCTGGCTCACTTGCAATAAATTGAGTGTTGTTAGTAGGAGTAATTGAGGAACTTTGGTAGCAGTAAATGAGATCCAGACTGGTAACATAATCCAACTTGTCTTTACTGAATGGCAGCATAAATCCACATGAGATACAGCAATAGTCTTGGGTCCCAGCAGGTATTTGGCAATGTATATGAAAGGGATCGATATCTCTTCTGCTTCTATACTAAGTGCCTGGAGAATATGGCAGGAATGTGTCTTCTGCTCTATGTTCTGCTTGGTGTGGGCCTGACTAGCTGAGGAGGAATTTAGCTTCTCCTGCTCTCTGGATAAGTTAATCACAGTTCTGCTCGCAGGGAATGTTTCGTCCTGGAGATCTGTAGTTCTGGAGGTGCTGCTTAATTGTCAACCAGCTGAGGCTGAAGGCTCAGTCTGAGAAGGGTGATCTTTGGTCTCAGCCGAGACAGATCCTGGTTTGGAATCCTTATTTCTAGGAGCTCCTACTAACACAGCCTTCCCCTAGCCGGGGTGGCTGGTACACTAACTGAACTTCCTTTCCTCCCCATGAGGCAGGATGTGGGAACATTCCACACCTCCTCAAAGAGGGGGAGCTAGACTGGAATGTACTATTCCAGTCTAGATATACCAAACTGAACTAAGACCTGCTGAATACATTGCTGCCACCTGCTGGTGAACATGAAAATTACAGCAAATTATATGGAACAGGCTTGAATAATGAACATTATGAAGAATGCAATGTTAGATCATACCAGATGACAATATACATATACTTAGTAACATAACTCTGGGATGTTACAGCAGCAGTATGAGGAGGCCACCGAGTGGCACAATCACAGAGTGTGTAGTTAGTAGCAGTATGTGGAGGCCAGCGAGTGGCCAGGTTACATAGTGTGGAGATGGCAGCATCAGGAAGCCAGAGTGGCAAGGTGACATAATGTGGACATGCCAGCAGCAGCATGATACAACAGAGTGGCACTGTGACATAGTGTGGACATGGCAGCACCAGGAGGCCACATAGTGGCAAGGTGACATAGTGTGGACTTGGCAGCACCAGTAGGCCACAGAGTGGCATGGTGACATAGTGTGGAGGTGGGTGGCAATACTAGTACTCGCTGAAGATGGTGGGTGAAAGAAGGAGCACTTGGCATCAGGCGGGTAACAGCATCAGAATAATAGCTGAGGAAGGTAGCCAGAAGAAAAAGGTCTCTTTTCTCAAAATGTTGGTGTGGCACCATGGATGATCTAGTCTGATGCATCAGGCATTTGTGTGTTGAAATCCTGGCTGATCTACGCCTGATTCATCTTGATGCAGTATCCCACTATGTGCTATATGTGGGCACTTTAAACTCTTGATAATAATGCGAGGAAATTCGCATTCGTGCAGAATCTAATTTTTCCTGAAATTCGGAACGAATTAGACTTCATCAGCTTTGATTCGCTCATCTCTAATCACAACAGTTGCAATTAGTTGTTCCAATAGCGTTTGTCCCTCCATATAGCTGTGGTATCGCAGCAGAACCGCAGACAACTGCTGCACAATACAAATGCACTATATATAAATAATATTATAGGTATATCACACCCCTGCTTCAATCAGTTTTTTTGGGGGGCAACTGTTATATCACACCAGTAGAAATTATTGATTCCAATAGTGTTTGTCACTCTGTGTAGATGCAGTAATGCAGCAAAACCGCAAACAAATGCTGCGCTACCTAAATACACTATAGAGAAAGTATATTATTGGTATATAACACCCCTGCTTTATTCAGGTTTTTTTTTTGGGGGGGGGGGGGGGATTGGTAAATCACGCCAGTAGAAATTATTGGTTCCAATAGTGTTTGTCACTCTGTGTAGATGCGGTAAAGCAGCAAAACCGCAGACAAATGCTGCACTACCCAAATGCACTATATAGAAAGTATATTATTGGTATATAACACCCCAAGGACTTTTATGGCCCTATTAGCTAGCAATTTGTGACCCTAACAGTCTGTCCCTGCTCCATACAGCAACCTCTCCCTACACTGGCAAAAGACTGAATGTAAAATGGCGGCCAGATCAGGTTTATTTATAAGGTATGGGGTATGTCCATGTGCTGAAACGTCTCAATTGGCTGTCCTGTACCACCTGATGCATGTGTCATGGGTCAAATTTCTTCACAATGTAAAAGAATATGGCGGGCGCAAATATCGGCGAATAGCGAATGAGCAAAGTTCACGACCGCCGGGCGAACCGCAAAGCCATCTCTACTTATCAGCACCTTTCGTCTCTTTTTTCTTAGTCATGGCGAGGAGGTATTGTTCCTGCCAGGTACCAGAGGGATCCTTAAGAGGTCAGGAGCAGGGTAAGTACTTTTGCAGCAAGCGGATTCAGAAATTTCAGGATAAACAGCCGAGAGTGCACAGGAGCTCAGCAGACAAGCGGCGGCTCACATCCCTGGCTAGCTACGCCCCCGCATGTGGATGTTACTTTGACATGTACTATATGCCTAAATATTTCATGGTTATGATATGTCCTAATGGTAGTGGTCTCTTTTAGGATAATGTGCCCTTTAAGATCAAAGTGTTCACTTGGTCTATATATTCCCCAAGTCCCATGCTTGGAGGCCTCACCTTGCAATTTATGAGACCTAAATAATCTGCTTCTATTATCCCGGTGCCAGATACCACAAGACACATTCAGAAGTGTTTTGGGCCATGAAGGGGGCCATTTATCTGAAAATCATATGGTTATTGGATAAATTTGTCCTGTTAAAGGTCTGCTTTCCACTTTTAGAGGCCAGAAACAGTTCAGCCTGACAAATATTCAACAACAGAGAACAAACATTTACTGCACCTCTAGCACCCAACGGTTTCACAGTCAATTGCTAGCAGTCTGCAGTAAGGGTACAGAGGGGAGGTAACCAGTTAAGGGGGAGGGGGGGTACCTGCACAGTCTGAAAATGGCAGCACTGATTAGATAGAGTGAGTCTGTGCAGGTACACACCCAACTGGTTACCTCCCCTCTGTACCCTTACTGAAGGCTAATATCAATTCATTCAAAACTTCTAGTAGAAATAATAAAGGAATGGTACATCATAGAGCCATAGGAATAGATGTTCCAGAACTGTTATTACATGGGGAATGCATAAAGCTATTAAAACAGACATGTCAGAGTGAAGAAAGGTTCTCTTTAAGTTATTTTAGGGCATCCATACCTAAGAGGTGGATGCTCCATGCCAGGAATGTCCCCTCATTAGCTAAACTGGACTGCTGTGACACTCACTGAAAAGATGCCATGCAGTGGTCACCAAACCCTGTTTCATAAGTTTGTCTGAGGGGACCTGTTTAAAGCAATACAATTGTACTAAACAGAAAATCCCAACTCTTCTGACATTTCTGTTTTTAATAAATACTGAATTAAATAAGAATTCTGGAGAACTTTCTTAGACCTTTGCCCTAGAGCATTTCTCCTGGAGGATGGATGAGCATAAATATAGTGACAACTGGGTTTTACCATGTTCCTTTTAGCGTGTGTCCCTCTACAGACTAACACTCTGACCACTGCCTGGGCACCGTCAGACACCATATGTAGGCACACGACCCATTGTCAAGGGGAATGGGAACCCAGTCATCAATGTATTTATACACCTTCAGGCACAATAGCAAAGGAACAACCAGGGTTTAAAATAAAAGATGATCCAGAATTATTTAATGGTGACTTCATATAATTACTAAAACCCCCCTGTCTGAGAGCTGACACAACCTACTGTACTGTACAAGTACTGCAGTGTGGCCCCTACCACCATTTATCCAGGTCCTATAAGCAAGCATGCTTTGGGTGACTTTGATGATCATTGAATAAAATGGCAGAGGTTCATACCTGCGGTAATGATAGTAGGATGCTCATTAGCCAAGCGGCGGATAACATTATCTTGTTCTTCTTCTTGGCATCATTTATGGCTAGCGGGTTGAGGATGGCAGACTGCCGGTCAACACTGATCACCACAGTCACAAAAGCACAAGAATACATGGACAGGAGCTTGAGAAACATGAGGATTCTGCAGACTATGTCCCCCGCCTGCCACTGTACAGTGATATTCCAAATGGCGTCCAGAGGCATGACAATAAATGTAACTAGGAGATCTGCGGTGGTCAGGTTAAGGATCAAGATTCGGACGTGTGACCTCTTCTTTCTGCTTGTTCTGGCAGCTGCCCATAGAGCAGCCAAGTTGCAGGAGGCTGAGAGTGTGAAAATAACGAAGGTGATGATGACTCGGGCCTTGGCGGCTGGAGAGAAGGTGGGGAGCTGGAGGTGAGTATGAGTTCCATTAGGGGATGATGTGTTCATATCACATGAGTTGCTGAGCCATGGTCCACTGATACAGCTTCTGCTGCCAGCTTCCTTTGTGATGTTCATGATATCTATATCTGGGCACAAAAAAGATTGATAATTATTTTATTTAACTAAAACTTTCCAAAGAAAGTTCAAGATGAACAGTTCACTTTCAGATAAGATATGGTAACCACAGATAAGGCCTCTTTCACACTTGCGTTGTCCGGATCCGGCGTGTCCTCCACTTGCCGGAATTACACGCCGGATCCGGAAAAACGCAAGTGTACTGAAAGCATTTGAAGACGGAACCGTCTTCCAAATGCGTTCGTGTTACTATGGCACCCAGGACGCTATTAAAGTCCTGGTTGCCATAGTAGGAGCGGGGAGCGGGGAAGCGGTATACTTACAGTCCGTGCGGCTCCCGGGGCGCTCCAGAATGACGTCAGAGCACCCCATGCGCATGGATGACGTGATCCATGTGATCACATGATCCATGCGCTTGGGGCGCCCTGACGTCACTCTGGAGCGCCCGGGGAGCCGCACGGACTGTAAGTATACCGCTCCCCCGCTCCCCGCTACACTTTACCATGGCTGCCAGGACTTTAGCGTCCCGGCAGCCATGGTAACCACTCTGAAAAAGCTAAATGTCGGCTCTGGCAATGCGCCGAAACGACGTTTAGCTTAAGGCCGGATCCGGATCAATGCCTTTCAATGGGCATTAATTCCGGATCCGGCCTTGCGGCAAGTGTTCCGGATTTTTGGCCGGAGCAAAAAGCGCAGCATGCTGCGGTATTTTCTCCGGCCAAAAAACGTTCCGTTCCGGAACTGAAGACATCCTGATGCATCCTGATGCATCCTGAACGGATTTCTCTCCATTCAGAATGCATTAGGATAATCCTGATCAGGATTCTTCCGGCATAGAGCCCCGACGACGGAACTCTATGCCGGAAGACAAGAACGCAGGTGTGAAAGAGCCCTAACCCTAATGAACTGTACTAAAACATATATCTAAGTAGAACTTTGCCACAGGGTATGGGCGGAAACCCAGCCACACCGACTAACAATTTTGTATAGTTGAAACTCAAGTACTGTACGATTGTAAATTGACGATTGTGTTTGATCATAGAGAATAAAAACTCTTCATCCAGAAGCTAAAAACCATGGCTTTTACTAGATTCATGCCATGACACATATGATGCATCTTTTACATACAGTACTTACCAATAATGTACTTGTAAATTCAGGGTATTTAAGCCCCCCTGGGAACTCCAACCCCCTGAGACTGCCCACTTGTGGGTGGGGCCCCACCATATCAAGCCCCACCATATCATACTGGGACTGCCAAAATTTGCAGTGACTGGCTCTGAAAATTAAGACAGTCCCTCAAATCTAGGACTGCAACCCTCAATCAGAGCGGTGGGGGTTTAACTCCTTGCAGATCAGCTGTTTAAAGGGGTAGCAGCGCTCTTCAAAATTATTGTGTGCTCTCTCCTTACATACGTCCCATATGAAAGAAAGAAAAAAAGAAAGAAGTCTTCTCAACGAGCATGGTCGGTATATACATGTTACAGCTAATCTGGTCTGGATAAAGGGATGATCCTCTAAAAGAGCTGGCCTTGTGGAGAGGTTTAACTGTCCATCTTTTAGTTAAAGGGGTTGTGCAGTGGTTTATATTGATGACGTGTGTACTTGCAAACAATTGCAGACTATTATTACTGTAATTAATAAACTACTCTAAAACTTAGGCCTCATTCACCTTTCTGTGCCAGTGACACGTTCGTGAAAAAAACGCGTACATGTTTCATCCGTGAAGATGTCCATGAAGGATCCATGGTTGGTCTATGCGTCTGTTTTTACCATCCGTGTGTCATCTGTAATTCACTGACGTTGCTCAGCTGAAAATTTATTTCGAAAGAATCTCCTAGCTTCAGTGAAAAACGGCCGCACCATGGATGCCATCCGTGGTGTGTCTGTGTTTTTCATGGACCCATAGACTTCTATGGGCGTACTTGGTCTGCATAACGGATCAAAGTAGTGCCTGTCTCCGTAATTTTTTTACTGACCCACGGTCAGTAAAAAATATACTGAAATGTGAACATACACATTTAAATCAATGGGTACGTGTGCTGTCCGTGGAAAATGCGGATAGCACACGTCAGTGAAAAATGGAAACGTGAATGAGGCCTTATAGTACATGATAGCAGATTATTTTATTCTACATTAAGGGGGCATTCACATGACAATATGTACGTTGCGCTCCGCAGTAGGCAGATCCACAAAATGCGGATTACATCCATATGACGTCCGTGTTGAATCCATTTTTTTGCTGACCCGTTGACTTCAATGGGTTTGTGGTCCGCATTTGTGGCCAAGAATAAGACCTGTTTCATCTTTTGTGTAACGGACATACGGATGCAGAAAAGCACATGGAAGGCAAAGGCAAAATACAGAACATGTTCTATACTTAGCCAATATATTTTGATCAAAACACATCTGTGCCCGCCTACCAAGCACCAAGGTGGTCTCAGGTCAGGCGGGTCCTACGCTAAACCTACCTAAGCCATTGGGCTTCTATGTTCAGGAGCACAGACGCCGCACATATGGTGTGCTGCTCCTAGTCACCTCTTTGTGCATCAAGCAACCAATGGGAGGAGGAGCCAGCACACCTATATGTACCACCTAATCAAGGCGCTCTATTGGATAGGAAGGGCAAAAGTGCAGAGGAATGCTTCTCCCAAGATAAAATAGGAGCGCATTCACACTTGAAGGTGTCACTCTCTCAAGCAAATACTACATAAACAAAAAAAAATCACAGAAAAAAACAAAGATAAAAACATCCTGCACGTGAGGACTTTGTCCATATATAATGCTTGCATCTACTTTATTAAGTGCATTATTAACTTATTTTCATGGGCGTCCGCAGAAATTTTTCCAGGGGGGGGGGCATAATTTTATTGACATCCTTGCTCTGCTTGTTTCTGAGAATATAATGAAGGGGAGAGGCATATTCATTATCACAAAGTATAATAACGCATGAGCTGTGCAGTGGCGGATCCAGAGCCTGGTCCCAGGAGGGGCACTTCCAGATTATTTTCTGTCCGCCGCCACAAAACAATGGTGCTTATAGAACAGACTACACAGTGTAGCGGTATACTGTATATTGTGTGGCACAGTGTAGGCTATATGTGTATAACATAAACATATTTCACATGAAAACTTACAATTACTTGGCTTGGCCCTTGGGGATCTCGGACACCACTTCAACACTTTGGCCGGGGGGCTCGGCGGAGCTGATGTTGTGTTTTATCCTAATGAGAAAGATTTCATAATAAGGATTTAGAGAAGGGGCAGAGGAATAGCAGAGCAGGGAGAGGATGGTGCTGCTACTAGGGGGTCATATCATGTGGGAGTAATAAAGCCCACCATAATGCCCCCCAGTAGAAATAATTCTCCTTATAATGTGACAGTGCAAAAAATACCCCCTTGTAATGCCCCCACTTGAGCTAATGTCCCCATAGTGCTCCCATAATGTGCCAGTATAAAATACCCCTATATAGTGCCCCCAGTAAATGCCTCCATAGTGCTCCTCTCCCCCCTTCCTCCTAGTGCCCCCCATAATGTACCAGTATAAAATGCCTCAGTAGATGCCCTCAGTGTCCCCCATAATTTGCAAGTATAAAATACCCCTTCTTAGTGCCCCCCGTAGATGACCCCATAGTACTCCTCTCCCCCCTTCCTCATAGTACCCACCATAATGTGTCCCAGTATAAAATTCTACTGTACAGAGCCCCCCATATAAAACACCCCTTCTTTGTGGCCTCAGTAGATGCCCCTATAGTGCCCCCAATAATGTGCCAGTAATAAAAGCCCCCCATCATGTGCCAGTAATAACAGCCCCCCCCATCATGTGCCAGTAATAACAGCCCCCAATCATGTGCCAGTAATAACAGCCCCCCATCATGTGCCAGTAATAACAGCCCCCCCCATCATGTGCCAGTAATGACAGCCCCCCCTTGTGCCAGTAATGACAGCCCCCATTATGTGCCAGTAATGACAGCCCCCCATTATGTGCCAGTAATGACAGCCCCCCATTATGTGCCAGTAATGACAGCCCCCCATTATGTACCAGTAATGACAGCCCCCCCTTGTGCCAGTAATGACAGCCCCCCATTATGTGCCAGTAATGAGAGCCTCCCATTATGTGCCAGTAATGACAGAGCCCCCCAATATGTGCCAGTAGCCAGAGCCCTCCATTATGTGCCAGTAGCCAGAGCCCCCCATTATGTGCCAGTAGCCAGAGACCCCCATTATGTGCCAGTAGCCAGAGACCCCCATTATGTGCCAGTAGCCAGAGACCCCCATTATGTGCCAGTAGCCACCAGTATTGTACACACAAAAAAATAAACACTTATACTTACCTTCTTGGCAGCGATGAGATGCAGGCCTCTTCCGGCCTGTGTCTCGCGCTGTACGGCTCAGGCGGCACGATGACGTCATCGCGCCGCCTGCGCTGGCCTCTGATAGGCTGCCGGCCTAGTGCCTACAGCCTATCAGAGGAAGGGAAAGGGGCACGCCTCTCCCTCCCCTGCCTCAGCACAGTCATCTGTATCGCTGTCCTGAGGACGGCGATACAGATGACTATGGAGATGAGCGCTTCCACAATGGAAGCATTCATCTCCCTGTGCCCCGCCGCCGCCCCCCCCCCCCCCCTTCTGAGCAGCTCGGGGGGGGGGGGCAATTGCCCCGTTGCCCCCCCCCTCGATCCGCCAGTGCTGCTGGCCCCAGGGGGGAGCACTTGCCCCCCTCTTGCCCCTCCCTGTGGACGCCCATGCTTATTTCTGTGATTTTCTTCAATAATATGGCCAGGGACATCCGCACATTTATATCATACCGTGCAGGATGTTTTTATCTTTGTTTTTTTCTGTGATTTTTTTCGTTTATGTAGTATATGCTTGAAGGAGTGGCCCCCTTAAGTGTGAATGCGCACCTATTTTATCTTGGGAGTAGCATTCCTCTGCACTTTTGCCCTTGCTATCCAATAGAGCGCCTTGATTAGGTGGTACATATAGGTGTGCTGGCTCCTCCTCCCATTGGTTGCTTGATGCACATGGAGGTGACTAGGAGCAGCACACCATATGTGCGGCGTCTGCGCTCCTGAACATAGAAGCCCAATGGCTTAGGTAGGTTTAGCGTAGGACCCGCCTCACCTGAGACCGCCTTGGCGCTTGGTAGGCGGGCACAGATGTGTTTTGATCAAAATATATTGGCTGTGTCTCCGATTTTATCATATCAGAGTGAGGACTTGGTCCATATATAATGCTTGCATCTACTTTATTAAGTGCATTATTATCTTATTTCTGTGATGTTCTATACTTGGCTGCAAAATGCAGTCATAAACCCATTGAATTCAATGGGTCAGCAAAACAAAATATCACAAGGACGTCATCAGTATTTGGCGGATCTGGGTTTTGTGGACCGTAAAATATATACTGCTGTGTGATACAGGAATGACGACATATCAACGGTAATACGGGCTGCATGCAACCTTCTTCGGCCCAAATGTCTAGCAGGTGTTCTGATGAAAATCTTTCACTTGACCCTGCCAGGAAGTTTACTTTTCCTAAATCAATCATTTAGCCAGCAGGGGGCAGTTATGTCTAAGTCCCACAGTACATTTTACCTGAGCTGTGAAAACATGATTGCTGTGTACCGACATCAATACAAATCAATTTCACTAAAGGCTAGGGGAAAAATAAAGCTGGAAATACAGTACATATAAACACAGGGTAAGAATACTACATATTCAGTGAAGCTGCATTCATATAACTTCACTATTATTTATATGTTTGTATGGGTGTCTTCCGGTAAATATATTTTCATAAATGTCTTGTTTTAAACATTATAGTGCCACAGGTGATCACAGGGTATTCCTTGTTCCTTTTTATATTTATCTGTATTGTAACAACCAAACAGAAAGAAAGAATATGGGTCTACAGGGGAATTCCAGGGGCGGACTGGGAACTAAAAGTGGCCATGGAAAAAAAACGTAAAAGTGGCCCCATGTTGTAGGCAGGTCCAAATTGACAGAAGGCAGGGCAACATAATTAGGCAGGGCCAGCAATACCGTAGTGCGGAACAATATACTGCCCCAGCAGAACCAAATACCACAGTACAGCACAATATACTGCCCCAGCAGAACCAAATACCACAGTGCTGCACAGTATACTGCCCCAGCAGAACCAAACACCACAGTGCAGCACAATATACTGCCCCAGCAGAACCAAATACCACAGAGCAGCACAATATACTGCCCCAACAGAACCAAATACCACAGTGCAGCACAATATACTGCTCCAGCAGAACCAAATACCACAGAGCGGCACAATATACTGCCCCAGCAGAACCAAATACCACAGTGCAGCACAAAATACTGCCCCAGCAGAACCAAATACCACAGTGCAGCACAATATACTGCCCCAGCAGAACCAAATACCACAGTGCAGCACAAAGCACTGCTCCAGCAGAACCAAATATTACAGTGCAGCACAATATACTGCCCCAGCAGAACCAAATACCACAGTGCTGCACAGTATACTGCCCCAGCAAAACCAAATACCACAGTGCAGCACAATATACTGCCCTAGCAGAACCAAATACCACAGTGCAGCACAATATACTGCCCCAGCAGAACCAAATACCACAGTGCAGCACAATATACTGCCCCAGCAGAACCAAATACCACAGTGCTGCACATTGCACAATATACTGCCCCAGCAGAACCAAATACCACAGTGCAGCACAAAAATACTGCCCCAGCAGAACCAAATACCACAGTGCAGCACAATATACTGCTGCAGCAGAACCAAACACCACAGTACAGCACAATATACTGCCCTAGCAGAACGAAATACCACAGTGCTGCACAGTATACTGCCCCAGCAGAACCAAATACCACAGTGCAGCACAATATACTGCCCCAGCAGAACCAAATACCACAGAGCAGCACAATATACTGCCCCAGCAGAACCAAATACCACAGTGCTGCACATTGCACAATATACTGCCCCAGCAGAACCAAATACCACAGTGCAGCACAAAATACTGCCCCAGCAGAACCAAATACCACAGTGCAGCACAATATACTGCCCCAGCAGAACCAAATACCACAGTGCAGCACAAAGCACTGCTCCAGGAGAACCAAATATTACAGTGCAGCACAATATACTGCCCCAGCAGAACCAAATACCACAGTGCTGCACAGTATACTGCCCCAGCAAAACCAAATACCACAGTGCAGCACAATATACTGCCCCAGCAGAACCAAATACCACAGTGCAGCACAATATACTGCCCCAGCAGAACCAAATACCACAGTGCTGCACATTGCACAATATACTGCCCCAGCAGAACCAAATACCACAGTGCAGCACAAAAATACTGCCCCAGCAGAACCAAATACCACAGTGCAGCACAATATACTGCTCCAGCAGAACCAAATACCACAGTGCAGCACAATATACTGCCCCAGTAGAACCAAATACCATAGTGCAGCACAATATACTGCCCCAGCAGAACCAAATACCACAGTGCTGCACATTGCACAATATTCTGCCCCAGCAGAACCAAATACCACAGTGCAGCACATTACACAATATACTGCCCCAGCAGAACCAAATACCACATTGCAGCACAATATACTGCCCCGGCAGAACCAAATACCACAGTACAGCACAATATACTGCCCCAGCAGAACCAAATACCACAGTGCAGCACAATATACTGCCCCAGCAGAACCAAATACCACAGTGCTGCACATTGCACAATATACTGCCCCAGCAGAACCAAATACCACAGTGCAGCACATTACACAATATACTGCCCCAGCAGAACCAAATACCACAGTGCAGCACAATATACTGCCCTGGCAGAACCAAATACCACAGTACAGCACAATATACTGCCCCAGCAGAACCAAATACCACAGTGCAGCACAATATACTGCCCGAGTAGAACCAAATACCACAGTGCAGCACAATATACTGCCCCAGCAGAACCAAATACCACAGTGCATCACAATATACTGCCCAAACAGAACCAAATACCACAGTGCAGCACAATATACTGCCCCAGTAGAACCAAATGCCACAGTGCAGTATAATATACTGCCCCAGCAGAACCAAATACCACAGTGCAGCACATTACACAATATACTGCCCCAGCAGAACCAAATACCACAGTGCAGCACAATATACTGCCCTGGCAGAACCAAATACCACAGTACAGCACAATATACTGCCCCAGCAGAACCAAATACCACAGTGCAGCACAATATACTGCCCGAGTAGAACCAAATACCACAGTGCAGCACAATATACTGCCCCAGCAGAACCAAATACCACAGTGCAGCACAATATACTGCCCAAACAGAACCAAATACCACAGTGCAGCACAATATACTGCCCCAGTAGAACCAAATGCCACAGTGCAGTATAATATACTGCCCCAGCAGAACTAAATACCACAGAGCAGTACAATATACTGCTCCAGCAGAACCAAATACCACAGTGCAGCACAATATACTGCCCAAACAGAACCAAATACCACAGTGCAGCACAATATACTGCCCCAGTAGAACCAAATGCCACAGTGCAGTATAATATACTGCCCCAGCAGAACTAAATACCACAGTGCAGCGCAATATATTGCCACCTGCTGCACAGTATTCAACTCTATAGCTGTCCTGAGGACATAGATACAGTTGAATTCAGGAGGACACCTGTGGCTGCTGTACAGGTGCAAAGGAGAGAATCAGATCATTATGTACCCAGCTGACGGCCCTGAGAAGGGGCTGGGTGGCCCCCCTGGGCATCAGCTTACCGGGAAAATTCCCTGTAGAGTCTATGGCCAGTGGCGACTCTAGGAACAATATATAGGACAGGCACATAAGATACCACAGTCAAAACTGGTGGGGCACTAATAATTTTCACCATTTAATCATACTACTGAAAAAAACGAAATAAGTATATATAAATAAGATTACAAACTACGAGAGTATTGCGCTTTGCAGGGATACCTGATGTTTCCCAATGTTAAATCCTCAAGCCGCATTCTTTTCTACCTCTGTAGGCTCTGCTAGGCTGAAATACACAGACATCCAATGGCAGTGCTGCCCTCTTCCTCCCAGCCAATAGCAGCTGAGGTGGGCGGGGGAAGATTCACTTGACTGCCGACTGCCGAGGAGCCAGTAGTGAAGCGAGTGGGCATCATGGGCAGTACTTTCAGTTTGGCAAAACTGACAGATCGCTGCTGTACTAGCAGCGGCCAGCATTTTAAAGAGGAATCAGCGGACAGTGCAGTAGCGTGGGTTGCCAGCACCGGGGGAAGCCAAGTATTGCGACCCCCCCACGCCCATTTTACAGATAATGTGGTAGATGTCACTTGCAATCCTATGTAACACCACAGATAACACAGTGATAATTCTCTGAGTACAGATAATGTAGTAGATGGGTGTGAGGCCCCAGAATTCAGAACACACACGGTGTGACCTGAAGTCTGGGGCCAGGCTGAGGCAGTGTGGGCCAAATTCTATATACCCCCTCCCCCCCTACCCTACCGTGAAACAGATATTTGGATGGACATTACATACATTGCTACGAAATATACAGGAGAATACAGCAGCATATACCTCTTACATCCAGCGACATCTCCTGTCATGTAGACTTTCCTCAATGTCTTAATTGGGAGATTAAACCGCCATGACACCTTCTTTCAGCTGTGTCTCGTCTCTGCAAAGTTTCACAGAATTTTTTTTTAGATTCCTCACTTTACTATCATCCTCCCCCTCCTGGTGCCTAAACATTGTCATCCTGCTGCTACCTCCAATACTGAGCTAGTTCCATTCAAATAGTCCCCCATAATAATATGCTCCTAAACTCTCCTTAATGGTAATAGTGTTCCCTACAGCAGGGTTCCTCAACACCAGTCCTCAGGGACCACCTGCCAGTCATGTGCTTAGGATTTCCTTAGTATTGAGCAGATGATACAATTAGTGTCAGTGCATCAGGACTTAACACAGGTATTCATTCTGTGGGATACTCTCAAATCATGACCGGCAGGTGGGCCCTGAGGGCTGAAGTTGAGAAACACTGCCCTACATTACCTCAAAAAGTATCCCCATTAATATGTGCTCAATAATAATGCCCCCAGCAGTAACAAGACCCCTCTATAAGAAACCCCTATAAGAACATGCAGTAGTAATAAAGTCCCCTATACTGTCTGCAGTAGATATAATACCTCCTATAGTGGAGGTATTAATGGCCCCCCATCCTTTCCATATAAGACTACCTCCTTTGTATAATGTCCCCCACCCTCAAAGTACCCTCAGTCCATGACGTCCATCCTTTCCATATATGATTGCCTCCTTTTATAATGCCCCTCACTCCAATAGTGACCCCAGTCCATGGCACCAATCCTTTCCATATATGATTGCCTCCTTTTATAATGTTCCGCAGCCCCATAGTACCCCCAGTCCATGACCCCCATTCTATCCATATATGATTGCCTCCTTTTATAATGTCCCCCACCCCCCATAGTGCCGCCATTTCATGGCCCCTTAATTTTCATATATGATTGACTCCTTTATTAATGTCCCCCACCCCCATAGTGCCCCCAGTCTATGGCCCCGTCCTTTCCATATATGATTGCCTCCTTTTATAATGTTCCACACCCCCATAGTGCCCCAAGTCCATGGCCCCCATCCTTTTCATATATGATTGCCTCCTTTTATAAGGTCTCCCACCCCGATAGTGCCCGCAGTCAATGGCCACCATCCTTTCCATATATGATTGCCTCCTTTGATAATGGACCCCACCCCCATAGTGCCCCCTGTCCATGGCTCCCTTCCTTTCCATATATGATTGCCTCCTTTTATAATGTCCCCCACCCCCATAGTACCCCCAGTCCATGGCCACCATCCTTTGCATATATAATTGCCTCCTTTTATAATGTCCCCCACCCCCATAGTGCCCCCAGTCCATGGCCCACATCCTTTGCATATATGATTGCATCCTTTTTTTAATGTCCACCAGCCCCATAGTACCCCCAGTCCATGGCCCTCATCCTTTGCATATATGATTGCCTCCTTTTATAATGTTCCCCACCCCCATAGTACCCCCAGTCCATGGCCACCATCCTTTCCATATATGATTGTCTTCTTTTTATAATGTCCCCCACCCCCATACTGCCCCCAGTCCATGGCCCCCATTCTTTCCATATATGATTGCCTCCTTTTATAATGTCCCGAACCTCCATAGTGCTACTGCCCCCAGTCCATAGCCCCCATAATTTCCATATATGATTGCCTCCTTTTATAATGTCCCCTACCCCCATAGTGCCCCCAGTCCATGGCCCCCATTCTTTCCATATATAATTGCATCCTTTTATAATGTCCCCCACCCCCATAGTGCTACTGCCCCCAGTCCATGGCCCCCATCATTTCCATATATGATTGCCTCCTTTTATAATGTCCCCCACCCCCATAGTGCCCCCAGTCCTTGGCCCACATCCTTTCCATATATGATTGCCTCATTTTATAATGTCCCCACCCCCAAAGTGCCCCCCAGTCCATGGCCCCCATTCTTTCCATATATGATTGCCTCCTTTTATAATGTCCCCCACCCTCATAGTACACCCAGTCCATGGCCCCATCATTTCCATATATGATTGTCTCCTTTTATTATGTCCCCCACCCCCATAGTGCCCCAGTCCATGCCCTCCATCCTTTCCAAATATGATTGCCTCCTTTTATAATGTCCCCCAGCCCCATAGTACCCCCAGTCCATGGCCTCCATCCATTCCATATATAATTGCCTCCTTTTATAATATCCCCCACCCCCATAGTACCCCCAGTCCATGGCCCCATCCTTTACATATATGATTGTCTCCTTTTATAAAGTCCCCCACCCCCATAGTGCCCCCAGTCCATGGCCCCCATTGTTTCCAAATATGATTGCCTCCTTTTATAATGTCCCCCACCATCATAGTGCCCCCAGTCCATGGCCCCCATCCTTTCCATATATGATTGCCTCCTTTTATAATGTCCCCAACCCACATAGTGCCACTGCCCCCAGTCCATGGCCCCCATCCTTTCCATATATGATTGCCTCCTTTTATAATTTCCCCCAACCCCATAGCGCCCCCATCCATGGCCCCATCCTTTACATATATCATTGCCACCTTTTATAATGTCCCCCACCCGCAGAGTGCCCCCAGTCCATGGCCCCATCCTTTCCATATATGATTACCTCCTTTCAAAATGTTCCGCACCCCCATAGTGCCCCCAGTCCATGGCCCCCATCCTTTCCATATATGTTTGCCTCCTTTTATAATGCCCCTACCCCCATAGTGCCCCCTGTCCACGGCCCTTATCCTTTCCATATATGATTGCCTCCTTTTTTAATGTCCCCCAACCCCATAGTGCCCCCATCCTTTCCACATTTGATTGTCTCCTTTTATAATGTCCCCCAGCCCTATAGTACCCCCAGTCCATGGCCACCATCCTTTGCATATATGATTGCCTCCTTTTTTAATGTCCCCCACCCCCATAGTGCCCCCATCCTTTCCATATTTGATTGTCTCCTTTTATAATGTCCCCCACCTCCATAGTGCCCCCAGTCCATGGCCACCATCCTTTCCATATATAATTGCCTCCTTTTATAATGTCCCTCAGCCCCATTGTACCCCCAGTCAATGGCCCCCATCCTTTGCATATATGATTGCCTCCTTTTATAATGTCCCCCACCCCCATAGTGCCCCCAGTCCATGGACCCCATTCTTTCCATATATGATTGCCTCCTTTTATAATGTCCCCCATCCCCATAGTGCCACCCCCATAGTGCTTCTGCCCCCAGTCCATGGCCCCCATCATTTCCATATATGATTGCCTTCTTTTATAATTTCCCCCACCCCCATAGCACCCCCAGCCATGGCCCCATCCTTTACATATATGATTGCCTCCTTTTATAATGTCACCCACCCCCATAGTGCCCCCAGTCCATGGCCCCCATCCTTTCCATATATGATTGCCTCCTTTTATAATGTCCCCCACCCCCATAGTGCCCCCAGTCCATTGCCCCATTGTTTCAATATATGATTGCTTCCTTTTATAATGTTCCCCACCCCCATAGAGCCCCCAGTACATGGCTCCCATCCTTTCCATATATGTTTGCCTCCTTTTTTAATGTCCCCCAGCCCCATAGTACCCCAGGTCCATGGCCCCCATCCTTTCTATATATGATTGTCTCCTTTTATAATGTCCCCCACCCACATAGTGCCACTGCACCCAGTCCATGGCCCCCATCCTTTCCATATATGATTGCCTCCCTTTATCATATCCCCCACCCCTATAGTGCTCCCATCCATGGCCCCAACCTTTACATATATGATTGTCTCCTTTTATAATGTCCCCCACCCCCATAGTGCTCCCAGTCCATGGCCCCATCCTTTCTATATATGATTGCCTCGTTTTTTAATGTTCCCCACCCCCATAGTGCCCCCATTCCATGGCCCCCATTCTTTCCATATATGATTGCCTCCTTTTATAATGTCCCCCACCCCCATAGTGCCCCCAGTCCATGGCCCCCATTCTTTCCATATATGATTGCCTCCTTTAATAATGTCCCCCACTCCCATAGTGCTACTGCCCCCAGTCCAAGGCCCCCATCATTTCCATATATGATTGCCTCCTTTTATAATGTTCCCCACCACCAAAGTGCCCCCAGTCCATGGCCCCCATTCTTTCCATATATGATTGCCTCCTTTTATAATGTCCCTCACCCCCAAAAGTGCCCCCAGTCCATGGCCCCCATCATTTCCATATATGATTGCCTCCTTTTATAATGTCCCCCGCCCCCATAGTCTATAGTGCCCCCAGTCCGTGGCCCCCATCCTTTACATAGATGATTGCTTCCTTTTATAATGTCCCCCGGCCCCATTGTACCCCCAGTCCATGGCCCCCATCCTTTGCATATATGATTGCCTCCTTTTATAATGTCCCCCACCCCCATAGTGCCCCCAGTCCATGCCCTCCATCCTTTCCATATATGATTGCCTCCTTTTATAATGTCCCCCAGCACCATAGTGCCACTGCCCCCAGTCCATGGTACCCATCCTTTCCATATATGATTGCCTCCTTTTATAATGTCCCCCACCCCCATAGTGCCCCCATCCATGGCCCCATCCTTTACATATATGATAGCCTCCTTTTATAATGTTCCCCACCCCCATAGTGCCCCCAGTCCATGGCCCCATCCTTTCCATATATGATAACCTCCTTTTATAATGTCCCCCATCCCCATTGTGCCCCCAGTCCATGGCTATCATCCTTTCCATATATGTTTGCCTCCTTTTATAATGTCCCCCACCCCATACTGCTACTGCCCCCAGTCCATGGCCCCCATCATTTCCATATGTGATTGCCTCTTTTTATAATGTCCCCAACCCTCAAAGTGCCCCCAGTCCATGGCCCCCATCTTTTCTATATATGATTGCCTCCTTTTATAATGTTCCCCACCTCCATAGTGCCCCCATTCCATGGCCCCCATCCTTTCTATATATGATTGCCTCCTTGTATAATGTCCCCAACCCCCATAGTGCCCCCAGTTAATGGCCCCCATTCTTTCCATATTTGATTGCCTCCTTTAATAATGTCCCCCACTCCCATAGTGCTACTGCCCCCAGTCCATGGCCCCCATCATTTCCATATATGATTGCCTCCTTTTATAATGTCCCTCACCCCCAAAAGTGCCCCAGTTCATGGCTCCATCATTTCCATATATGATTGCCTCCTTTTATAATGTCCCCCGCCCCCATAGTACCCCCAGTCCATGGTTCCCATCCTTTCCATATATGATTGTCTCCTTTTATAATGTCCCCTACCCCCATAGTGCCCCCAGTCCATGGCCTCCATCCTTTCCATATATGATTGCCTCCTTTTATAATGTCCCCCAGCACCATAGTACCCCCAGTCCATGGCCTCCATACTTTCCATATATGATTGCCTCCTTTTATAATGTCCCCCACCCCCATTGTGCCCCCAGTCCATGGCTCCCATCCTTTCCATATATGTTTGCCTCCTTTTAAAAATGTCCCCCATCCCATAGTGCTGCTGCCCCCAGTCCATGGCACCCATCATCTCCATATGTGATTGCCTCCTTTTATAATGTTCCCCACCCCCATAGTGCCTCCAGTCCATGGCCCCCATCCTTTCTATATATGATTGCCTCCTTTTATAATGTTCCCCACCCCCATAGTGCCCCCAGTCCATGGCTCCCATCCTTTCCATATATGTTTGCCTCCTTTTATAATGTCCCCCACCCCCATAATGCTACTGCCCCCAGTCCATGGTCCCCATAATTTCCATATGTGATTGCCTCTTTTTATAATGTCCCCAACCCTCAAAGTGCCCCCAGTCCATGGTCCACATCCTTTCCATAAATGATTGCCTCCTTTTTTTAATGTTCACCACCCCAATAGTGCTCCCAGTCCATGGCCCCCATCTTTTCATATATGATTGCCTCCTTTTATAATGTCGCCCACCCCATAGTGCTACTGCCCCCAGTCCATGGCCCCCATTATTTCCATATATGATTGCCTCCTTTTATAATGTCCCCCACCCCCATAGTGCCCCCAGTCCATGGCCCACATCCTTTCCATATATGATTGCCTCCTTTTATAATGTCTCCACCCCCAAAGTTCCCCAAAGTCCATGGCCCCCATTCTTTCCATATATGTTTGCATCCTTTTATAATGCCCCCACCCCCTTAGTGCCCCCTGTCCATGGCCCTTATCCTTTCCATATATGATTGCCTCCTTTTATAATGTCCCCCAGCCCTATAGTACTCCCAGTCCATGGCCACCATCCTTTGCATATATGATTGCCTCCTTTTTTATTGTCCCCACCCCCATAGTGCCCCCATCCTTTCCACATTTGATTGTCTCCTTTTATAATGTCCCCCACCTCTATAGTGCCCCCAGTCCGTGGC
Source organism: Bufo bufo (assembly GCF_905171765.1). Lineage (NCBI taxonomy): Eukaryota > Metazoa > Chordata > Amphibia > Anura > Bufonidae > Bufo > Bufo bufo. The sequence goes on along the minus strand of NC_053389.1, from coordinate 683,280,358 downwards.
CCCCATCCTTTACATAGATGATTGCTTCCTTTTATAATGTCCCCCGGCCCCATTGTACCCCCAGTCCATGGCCCCCATCCTTTGCATATATGATTGCCTCCTTTTATAATGTCCCCCACCCCCATAGTGCCCCCAGTCCATGCCCTCCATCCTTTCCATATATGATTGCCTCCTTTTATAATGTCCCCCAGCACCATAGTGCCCCAAGTCCCTGGCTTCCATCCTTTCCATATATAATTGCCTCCTTTTATAATATCCCCCATCCCCATAGTACCCCCAGTCCATGGCCCATCCTTTCCATATATGATTGTCTCCTTTTATAAAGTCCCCCACCCCCATAGTGCTCCCAGTCCATGGCCCCCATCCTTTCCATATATGATTGCCTCCTTTTATAAAGTGTTCCACCCCCATAGTGCCCCCAGTCCATGGCCCCCATCCTTTCCATATCGGATTGCCTCCTTTTATAATGTCCCCCACCCACATAGTGCCACTGCCCCCAGTCCATGGCCCCCATCCTTTCCATATATGATTGTCTCCTTTTATAATTTCCCCCAACCCCATAGCGCCCCCATCCATGGCCCCATCCTTTACATATATCATTGCCTCCATTTATAATGTCCCCCACCCGCATAGTGCCCCCAGTCCATGGCCCCATCCTTTCCATATATGATTGCCTCCTTTTATAATGTTCCGCACCCCCATAGTGCCCCCTGTCCATGGCCCTTATCCTTTCCATATATGATTGCCTCCTTTTATAATGTCCCCCAGCACTATAGTACCCCCAGTCCATGGCCACTATCCTTTGCATATATGATTGCCTCCTTTTTTAATGTACCCCAGCCCCATTGTAAGTCCATGGCCCCCATCCTTTGCATATATGATTGCCTCCTTTTATAATCTCCCCCACCCACATAGTGCCCCCAGTCCATGGCCCCCATTCTTTCCATATATGATTGCCTCCTTTTATAATGTCCCCCACCCCCAAGGTGCTACTGCCCCCAGTCCATGGCCCCCATCATTTCCATATATGATTGCCTTCTTTTATAATTTCCCCCACCCCCATAGCGCCCCCATCCATGGCCCCATCCTTTACATATATGATTGCCTCCTTTTATAATGTCCCCCATTCCCATCGTGCCCCCAGTCTATGGCCCCATCCTTTCCATATAAGATTGCCTCCTTTTATAATTTTCTGCACCCTCATAGTGCCCCCAGTCAATGGCCCTCATCCTTTCCAAATATGATTGCCTCCTTTTATAATGTCCCCCACCCCCATAGTGTCCCCAGTCCATTGCCCCATCCTTTCCATATATGATTGCCTCCTTGTATAATGTTCCCTACCCCCATATAGCCCCCAGTCCATGGCTCCTATCCTTTCCATATATGTTTGCCTCCTTTTATTTTGTCCCCCACCCCCATAGTGTCCCTAGTCCATTGCCCCATCCTTTCCATATATGATTGCCTCCTTGTATAATGTTCCCTACCCCCATAGAGCCCCCAGTCCATGGCTCCTATCCTTTCCATATATGTTTGCCTCCTTTTATAATGTCCCCCACCCCCATAGTGCTACTGCCCCCAGTCCATGGCCACCATAATTTCCATATATGATTGCCTCCTTTTATAATATCCCCACCCCCAAAGTGCCCCAGTCCATGGCGCACATCCATTCCATATATGATTGCCTCCTTTTTTAATGTCCCCCAGCCCCATAGTACCCCCAATCCATGGCCCCCATCCTTTCTATATATGATTGCCTCCTTTTAAAATGTCCCCCACCCACATAGTGCCACTGCCCCCAGTCCATGGCCACTGTCCTTTCCATATATGATTGCCTCCTTTTATAATGTCCAAACCCCTATAGTGCCCCCATCCATGGCCCCAACCTTTACATATATGATTACCTCCTTTTATAATGTCTCCACCCCCAAAGTTCCCCAAAGTCCATGGCCCCCATTCTTTCCATATATGATTGCCACCTTTTATAATGTCCCCCACCCCCATAGTACCCCCAGTCCATGGCCAAATCCTTTCCATATATAATTGTCTCCTTTTATAATGTCCCCCACCCCCATAGTGCCCCCAGTCCATGCCCTCCATCCTTTCCATATATTATTGTCTCCTTTTATAATGTCCCCCACCCCCATAGTACCCCCAGTCCATGGCCCCATCCTTTCCATATATGATTGTCTCCTTTTATAATGTCCCCCACCCCCATAGTGCCCCCAGTCCATGCCCTCCATCCTTTCCATATATGATTGCCTCCTTTCATAATGTTCCGCACCCCCATAGTTCTCCCAGTCCATGGCCCCCATCCTTTCCATATATGTTTGCATCCTTTTATAATGCCCCCACCCCCATAGTGCCCCCTGTCCATGGCCCTTATCCTTTCCATATATGATTGCCTCCTTTTATAATGTCCCCCAGCCCTATAGTACTCCCAGTCCATGGCCACCATCCTTTGCATATATGATTGCCTCCTTTTTTAATGTCCCCCACCCCCATAGTACCCCCATCCTTTCCACATTTGATTGTCTCCTTTTATAATGTCCCCCACCTCTATAGTGCCCCCAGTCCGTGGCCCCCATCCTTTCCATAGATGATTGCCTCCTTTTATAATGTCCCCCACCCCCATAGTGCCCCCAGTCCATGCCCTCCATCCTTTCCATATATGATTGCCTCCTTTTATAATGTCCCCCAGCCCCATAGTACCCCCAGTTCCTGGCCTCCATCCTTTCCATATATAATTGCCTTCTTTTATAATATCCCCCATCCCCATAGTACCCCCAGTCCATGGCCCCATCCTTTCCATATATAATTGTCTCCTTTTATAAAGTCCCCCACCCCCATAGTGCTCCCAGTCCATGGCCCCCATCCTTTCCATATATGATTGCCTCCTTTTATAAAGTGTTCCACCCCCATAGTACCCCCAGTCCATGGCCCCCATCCTTTCCATATAGGATTGGCTCCTTTTATAATGTCCCCCACCCACATAGTGCCACTGATCCCAGTCCATGGCCCCCATCCTTTCCATATATGATTGCCTCCTTTTATAATTTCCCCCAACCCCATAGCGCCCCCATCCATGGCCCCATCCTTTACATATATCATTGCCTCCTTTTATAATGTCCCCCACCCGCATAGTGCCCCCAGTCCATGGCCCCATCCTTTCCATATATGATTGCCTCCTTTTATATTGTTCCGCACCCCCATAGTGCCCCCTGTCCATGGCCCTTATCCTTTCCATATATGATTGCCTCCTTTTATAATGTCCCCCAGCTCTATAGTACCCCCAGTCCATGGCCACTATCCTTTGCATATATTATTGCCTCCTTTTTTAATGTCCCCCAGCCCCATTGTACCCCCAGTCCATGGCCCCCATCCTTTGCATATATGATTGCCTCCTTTTATAATCTCCCCCACCCACATAGTGCCCCCAGTCCATGGCCCCCATTCTTTCCATATATGATTGCCTCCTTTTATAATGTTCCCCACCCCCAAGGTGCTACTGCCCCCAGTCCATGGCCCCCATCATTTCCATATATGATTGACTTCTTTTATAATTTCCCCCACCCCCATAGCGCCCCCATCCATGGCCCCATCCTTTACATATATAATTGCCTCCTTTTATAATGTCCCCCATTCCAATAGTGCCCCCAGTCCATGGCCCCATCCTTTCCATATAAGATTGCCTCCTTTTATAATGTTCTGCACCCTCATAGTGCCCCCAGTCAATGGCCCCCATCCTTTCCATATATGATTGCCTCCTATTATAATGTCCCCCACCGCCATAGTGTCCCCAGTCCATTGCCCCATCCTTTCCATATATGATTGCCTCCTTGTATAATGTTCCCTACCCCCATAGAGCCCCCAGTCCATGGCTCCTATCCTTTCCATATATGTTTGCCTCCTTTTATAATGTCCCCCACCCCCATAGTGCTACTGCCCCCAGTCCATGGCCCCCATCCTTTCCAAATATGTTTGTCTCCTTTTATAATGTCCCCCACCCCCATAGTGCTACTGCCCCAATCCATGGCCCACATCATTTCCATATATGATTGCCTCCTTTTATAATGTCCCCCACCCCCAAGGTGCCCCCAGTCCATGGCGCACATCCTTTCCATATATGAGTGCCCCCTTTTATAATGTCCCCCACCCCCATAGTGCCCCCATTCCATGGCCCCCATTCTTTCTATATATGATTGCCTCCTTTTATAATGTCCCTCACCCCTTTAGTGCCCCCAGTCCATGGCTCCCATTCTTTCCATATATGATTGCCTCCTTTTATAATGTCCCCCACACCCCAAAGTGCCCCCAGTCCATGGCCCCCATTCTTTCCATATATGATTGCCTCCTTTTATAATGTCCCTCACCCCAAAAGTGCCCCCATTCCATGGCCCCCATCATTTCCATATATGATTGCCTCCTATTATAATGGCCCCCACCCCCATTGTACCCCCAGTCCATGGCCCCATCCTTTATATATATGATTGTCTCCTTTTATAATGTCCCCACCCCCATAGTGCCCCCAGTCCATAGCCTCCATCCTTTCCATATATGATTGCCTCCTTTTATAATGTCCCCCAGCCCCATAGTACCCCCAGTCCATGGCCTCCATCCTTTCCATATATGATTGCCTCCTTTTATAATGTCCCCCACCCCCATAGTACCCCCAGTCCATGGCCCCATCCTTTCCATATGTGATTGCCTCCTTTTATAATGTCCCCCACCCCCATAGTGCCCCCAGTCCATGCCCTCCATCCTTTCCATATATGATTGCCTCCTTTTATAATGTCCCCCAGCACCATAGTGCCCCAAGTCCCTGGCTTCCATCCTTTCCATATATAATTGCCTCCTTTTATAATATCCCCCATCCCCATAGTACCCCCAGTCCATGGCCCCATCCTTTCCATATATGATTGTCTCCTTTTATAATGTCCCCCACCCCCATAGTGCCCCCAGTCCATGGCCTCCATCCTTTCCATATATGATTGCCTCCTTTTATAATGTCCCCCCAGCCCCATAGTGCCCCCAGTCCATGGCCCCCATCCTTTCTATATATGATTGCCTCCTTTTATAATGTCCCCCACCCCCATTGTGCCCCCAGTCCATTGCCCCATCATTTCTATATATGATTGCCTCCTTTTATAATGTCCCCCACCCCCATAGTGCCCCCATCCATGGCCCCATCCTTTACATATATGATAGCCTCCTTTTATAATGTTTCCCACCCCCATAGTGCCCCCAGTCCATGGCCCCATCCTTTCCATATATGATGGCCTCCATTTATAATGTTCCCCACCCCCATAGTGCCCCTTGTCCATGACTCCCTTCCTTTCCATATATGTTTGCCTCCTTTTATAATGTCCCCCACGCCCATTGTGCCCCCAGTCCATGGCTCCCATCCTTTTCATATATGTTTGCCTCCTTTTATAATGTCCCCCACCCCCATTGTGCCCCCAGTCCATGGCTCCCATCCTTTCAATATATGTTTGCCTCCTTTTATAATGTCCCCCACCCCATAGTGCTACTGCCCCCAGTCCATGGCCCCCATCATTTCCTTATGTGATTGCCTCTTTTTATAATGTACCCAACCCTCAAAGTGCCCCCAGTCCATGGCCCCCATCCTTTCTATATATGATTGCCTCCTTTTATAATGTTCCCCACCTCCATAGTGCCCCCATTCCATGGCCCCCATTCTTTCCATATATGATTGCCTCCTTGAATAATGTCCCCCACCCCCATAGTGCCCCCAATTCCATGGCCCCCATTCTTTCCATATATGATTGCCTCCTTTAATAATGTCCCCCACTCCCATAGTGCTACTGCCCCAGGGTCCATGGCCCCCATCATTTCCATATATGATTGCCTCCTTTTATAATGTTCCCCATGCCCAAAGTGCCCCCAGTCCATGGCCCCCATTCTTTCCATATATGATTGCCTCCTTTTATAATGTCCCTCACCCCCAAAAGTGCCCCCAGTCCATGGCCCCCATCATTTCCATATATGATTGCCTCCTTTTATAATGTCCCCCACCCCCATAGTGCACCCAGTCCATGGCCCCATCCTTTCTATATATGATTGCCTCCTTTTATAATGTTCCCCACCCCCATAGTGCCCCGAGTCCATGGCCCCCATCCTTTCCAAATATGTTTGTCTCCTTTTATAATGTCCCCCACCCCCATAGTGCTACTGCCCCAATCCATGGCCCACATCATTTCCATATATGATTGCCTCCTTTTATAATGTCCCCCACCCCCAAGGTGCCCCCAGTCCATGGCCCACATCCTTTCCATATATGAGTGCCTCCTTTTATAATGTCCCCCACCCCCAATGTGCCCCCAGTCCATGGCCCACATCCTTTCCATATATGAGTGCCCCCTTTTATAATGTCCCCCACCCCCATAGTGCCCCCATTCCATGGCCCCCATTCTTTCTATATATGATTGCCTCCTTTTATAATGTCCCTCACCCCTGTAGTGCCCCCAGTCCATGGCTCCCATTCTTTCCATATATGATTGCCTCCTTTTATAATGTCCCCCACCCCCCAAAGTGCCCCCAGTCCATGGCCCCCATTCTTTCCATATATGATTGCTTCCTTTTATAATGTCCCTCAGCCCAAAAGTGCCCCCATTCCATGGCCCCCATCATTTCCATATAGAATTGCCTCCTATTATAATGTCCCCCACCCACATTGTACCCCCAGTCCATGGCCCCATCCTTTATATATATGATTGTCTCCTTTTATAATGTCCCCACCCACATAGTGCCCCCAGTCCATAGCCTCCATCCTTTCCATATATGAATGCCTCCTTTTATAATGTCCCCAGCCCCATAGTACCCCCAGTCCATGGCCTCCATCCTTTCCATATATGATTGCCTCCTTTTATAATGTCCCCCACCCCCATAGTACCCCCAGTCCATGGCCCCATCCTTTCCATATGTGATTGCCTCCTTTTATAATGTCCCCTACCCCCATACTGCCCCCAGTCCATGGCTTCCATCCTTTCCATATTTGATTGCCTCCTTTTATAATGTCCCCAAGCACCATAGTACCCCCAGTCCATGGCCTCCATCCTTTCCATATATGATTGCCTCCTTTTATAATGTCCCCCACCCCATAGTACACCCAGTCCATGGCCCCATAATTTCCATATGTGATTGTCTCCTTTTATAATGTCCCCCACCCCCATAGTGCCCCCAGTCCATGGCCTCCATCCTTTCCATATATGATTGCCTCCTTTTATAATGTCCCCCCAGCCCCATAGTGCCCCCAGTCCATGGCCCCCATCCTTTCTATATATGATTGCCTCCTTTTATAATGTCCACCACCCCCATTGTGCCCCCAGTCCATTGCCCCATCTTTTCTATATATGATTGCCTCCTTTTATAATGTCCCCCACCCCCATAGTGCCCCCATCCATGGCCCCATCCTTTACATATATGATAGCCTCCTTTTATAATGTTCCCCACCCCCATAGTGCCCCCAGTCCATGGCCCCATCCTTTCCATATATGATGGCCTCCATTTATAATGTTCCCCACCCCCATAGTGCCCCTTGTCCATGACTCCCTTCCTTTCCATATATGTTTGCCTCCTTTTATAATGTCCCTTACGCCCATTGTGCCCCCAGTCCATGGCTCCCATCCTTTCCATATATGTTTGCCTCCTTTTATAATGTCCCCCACCCCCATTGTGCCCCCAGTCCATGGCTCCCATCCTTTCAATATATGTTTGCCTCCTTTTATAATGTCCCCCACCCCATAGTGCTACTGCCCCCAGTCCATGGCCCCCATCATTTCCTTATGTGATTGCCTCTTTTTATAATGTACCCAACCCTCAAAGTGCCCCCAGTCCATGGCCCCCATCCTTTCTATATATGATTGCCTCCTTTTATAATGTTCCCCACCTCCATAGTGCCCCCATTCCATGGCCACCATTCTTTCCATATATGATTGCCTCATTGAATAATGTCCCCCACCCCCATAGTGCCCCCAATTCCATGGCCCCCATTCTTTCCATATATGATTGCCTCCTTTAATAATGTCCCCCACTCCCATAGTGCTACTGCCCCAGGGTCCATGGCCCCCATCATTTCCATATATGATTGCCTCCTTTTATAATGTTCCCCATGCCCAAAGTGCCCCCAGTCCATGGCCCCCATTCTTTCCATATATGATTGCCTCCTTTTATAATGCCCCTCACCCCCAAAAGTGCCCCCAGTCCATGGCCCCCATCATTTCCATATATGATTGCCTCCTTTTATAATGTCCCCCGCCCTCATAGTACCCCCAGTCCATGGCCCCATCCTTTCCATATATGATTGTCTCCTTTTATAATGTCCCCTACCCCCATAGTGCCCCCAGTCCATGGCCTCCATCCTTTCCATATATGATTGCCTCCTTTTATAATGTCCCCCAGCACCATAGTACCCCCAGTCCATGGTCCCATAATTTACATATGTGATTGTCTCCTTTTATAATGTCCCCCACCCCCATAGTGCCCCCAGTCCATGACCTCCATCCTTTCCATATATGATTGCCTCCTTTTATAATGTCAACCAAGCCCCATAGTGCCCCCAGTCCATAACCCCCATCCTTTCTATATATGATTGCATCCTTTTATAATATCCCCCACCCCCATAGTGCCACTGCCCCAGTCCATGGCCCCCATCCTTTCCATATATGATTGCCTCCTTTTATAATGTCCCCCACCCCCATAGTGACCCCATCCATGGCCCCATCCTTTACATATATGATAGCCTCCTTTTATAATGTTCCCCACCCCCATAGTGCCCCCAGTCCATGGCCCCATCCTTTCCATATATGATGGCCTCTTTTTATAATGTTCCCCACCCCCATAGTGCCCCTTGTCCATGACCCCCTTCCTTTCCATATATGTTTGCCTCCTTTTATAATGTCCCCCACCCCCATTGTGCCCCCAGTCCATGGCTCCCATCCTTTCCATATATGTTTGCCTCCTTTTATAAGGTCCCCCATCCCATAGTGCTACTGCCCCCAGTCCATGGCCCCCATCATTTCCATATGTGATTGCCTCCTTTTATAATGTTCCCCACCCCCATAGTGCCCCCAGTCCATGGCCCCCATCCTTTCTATATATAATTGCCTCCTTTTATAATGTTCCCCACCCCCATAGTGCCGCCAGTCCATGGCTCCCATCCTTTCCATATATGTTTGCCTCCTTTTATAATGTCCCCCACCCCCATAATGCTACTGCCCCCAGTCCATGGTCCCCATCATTTCCATATGTGATTGCCTCTTTTTATAATGTCCCCAACCCTCAAAATGCCCCCAGTCCATGGTCCACATCCTTTCCATATATGATTGCCTCCTTTTTTTAATGTTCACCACCCCAATAGTGCTCCCAGTCCATGGCCCCCATCTTTTCATATATGATTGCCTCCTTTTATAATGTCGCCCACCCCCATAGTGCTACTGCCCCCAGTCCATGGCCCCCATTATTTCCATATATGATTGCCTCCTTTTATAATGTCCCCCACCCCCATAGTGCCCCCAGTCAATGGCCCACATCCTTTCCATATATGATTGCCTCCTTTTATAATGTCTCCACCCCCAAAGTTCCCCAAAGTCCATGGCCCCCATTCTTTCCATATATGATTGCCACCTTTTATAATGTTTCCCACCCCCATAGTACCCCCAGTCCATGGCCCCATCCTTTCCATATATAATTGTCTCCTTTTATAATGTCCCCCACCCCCATAGTGCCCCCAGTCCATGCCCTCCATCCTTTCCATATATGATTGTCTCCTTTTATAATGTCCCCCACCCCCATAGTACCCCCAGTCCATGGCCCCATCCTTTCCATATATGATTGTCTCCTTTTATAATGTCCCCCACCCCCATAGTGCCCCCAGTCCATGCCCTCCATCCTTTCCATATATGATTGCCTCCTTTCATAATGTTCTGCACCTCCATAGTTCTCCCAGTCCATGGCCCCCATCCTTTCCATATATGTTTTCATCCTTTTATAATGCCGCCACCCCCATAGTGCCCCCTGTCCATGGCCCTTTTCCTTTCCATATATGATTGCCTCCTTTTATAATGTCCCCCACCCCCATAGTACACCCAGTCCATGGCCCCATAATTTCCATATGTGATTGTCTCCTTTTATAATGTCCCCCACCCCCATAGTGCCCCCAGTCCATGGCCTCCATCCTTTCCATATATGATTGCCTCCTTTTATAATGTGCCTTCAGCCCCATAGTGCCCCCAGTCCATGGCCCCCATCCTTTCTATATATGATTGCCTCCTTTTATAATGTCCCCCACCCCCATTGTGCCCCCAGTCCATTGCCCCATCCTTTCTATATATGATTGCCTCCTTTTATAATGTCCCCCACCCCCATAGTGCCCCCATCCATGGCCCCATCCTTTACATATATGATAGCCTCCTTTTTTAATGTTCCCCACCCCCATAGTGCCCCCAGTTAATGGCCCCATCCTTTCCATATATGATGGCCTCCTTTTATAATGTTCCCCACCCCCATAGTGCCCCTTGTCCATGACTCCCTTCCTTTCCATATATGTTTGCCTCCTTTTATAATGTCCCCCACCCCCATTGTGCCCCCAGTCCATGGCTCCCATCCTTTCCATATATGTTTGCCTCCTTTTATAATGTCCCCCACCCCCATTGTGCCCCCAGTCCATGGCTCCCATCCTTTCCATATATGTTTGCCTCCTTTTATAATGTCCCCCACCCCATAGTGCTACTGCCCCCAGTCCATGGCCCCCATCATTTCCATATGTGATTGCCTCTTTTTATAATGTCCCCAACCCTCAAAGTGCCCCCAGTCCATGGCCCCCATCCTTTCTATATATGATTGCCTCCTTTTATAATGTTCCCCACCTCCATAGTGCCCCCATTCCATGGCCCCCATTCTTTCCATATATGATTGCCTCCTTGTATAATGTCCCCCATCCCCATAGTGCCCCCAATTCCATGGCCCCCATTCTTTCCATATATGATTGCCTCCTTTAATAATGTCCCCCACTCCCATAGTGCTACTGCCCCCAGTCCATGGCCCCCATCATTTCCATATATGATTGCCTCCTTTTATAATGTTCCCCACGCCCAAAGTGCCCCCAGTCCATGGCCCCCATTCTTTCCATATATGATTGCCTCCTTTTATAATGTCCCTCACCCCCAAAAGTGCCCCCAGTCCATGGCCCTCATCATTTCCATATATGATTGCCTCCTTTTATAATGTCCCCTACCCCCATAGTACCCCCAGTCCATGGCCCCATCCTTTCCATATATGATTCTCTCCTTTTATAATGTCTTCTACCCCCATAGTGCCCCCAGTCCATGGCCTCCATCCTTTCCATATATGATTGCCTCCTTTTATAATGTCTTCCAGCACCATAGTACCCCCAGTCCATGGCCCCATAATTTACATATGTGATTGTCTCCTTTTATAATGTCCCCCACCCCCATAGTGACCCCAGTCCATGGCCTCCATCCTTTCCATATATGATTGCCTCCTTTTATAATGTCCCCCCCAGCCCCATAGTGCCCCCAGTCCATAACCCCCATCCTTTCTATATATTATTGCCTCCTTTTATAATATCCCCCACCCCCATAGTGCCACTGCCCCAGTACATGGCCCCCATCCTTTCCATATATGATTGCCTCCTTTTATAATGTCCCCCACCCCCATAGTGCCCCCATCCATGGCCCCATCCTTTACATATATGATAGTCTCCTTTTATAATGTTCCCCACCCCCATAGTGCCCCCAGTCCATGGCCCCATCCTTTCCATATATGATGGCCTCCTTTTATAATGTTCCCCACCCCCATAGTGCCTCTTGTCCATGACCCCCTTCCTTTCCATATATGTTTGCCTCCTTTTATAATGTCCCCCACCCTCATTGTGCCCCCAGTCCATGGCTCCCATCCTTTCCATATATGTTTGCCTCCTTTTATAATGTCCCCCATCCCATAGTGCTACTGCCCCCAGTCCATGGCCCCCATCATTTCCATATGTGATTGCCTCTTTTTATAATGTCCCCAACCCTAAAAGTGCCCCCAGTCCATGGCCCCCATCCTTTCTATATATGATTGCCTCCTTTTATAATGTTCCCCACCCCCATAGTGCCCCCAGTCCATGGCTCCCATCCTTTCCATATATGTTTGCCTCCTTTTATAATGTCCCCCACCCCCATAATGCTACTGCCCCCAGTCCATGGTCCCCATCATTTCCATATGTGATTGCCTCTTTTTATAATGTCCCCAACCCTCAAAGTGCCCCCAGTCCATGGTCCACATCCTTTCCAGATATGATTGCCTCCATTTTAATGTCCACCACCCCAATAGTGCTCCCAGTCCATGGCCCCCATCTTTTCATATATGATTGCCTCCTTTTATAATGTCGCCCACCCCCATAGTGCTACTGCCCCCAGTCCATGGCCCCCATTATTTCCATATATGATTGCCTCCTTTTATAATGTCCCCCACCCCCATAGTGCCCCCAGTCCATGGCCCACATCCTTTCCATATATGATTGCCTCCTTTTATAATGTCTCCACCCCCAAAGTGCCCCCCAGTCTATGGCCCCCATTCTTTCCATATATGATTGCCACCTTTTATAATGTCCCCCACCCCCATAGTACCCCCAGTCCATGCCCTCCATCCTTTCCATATATGATTGTCTCCTTTTATAATGTCCCCCACCCCCATAGTACCCCCAGTCCATGGCCCCATCCTTTCCATATATAATTGTCTCAATTTATAATGTCCCCCACCCCCATAGTGCCCCCAGTTTATGCCCTCCATCCTTTCCATATATGATTGCCTCCTTTCATAATGTTCCGCACCCCCATAGTTCACCCAGTCCATGGCCCCCATACTTTCCATATATGTTTGCATCCTTTTATAATGCCCCACCCCCATAGTGCCCCCTGTCCATGGCCCTTATCCTTTCCATATATGATTGCCTCCTTTTATAATGTCCCCCAGCCCTATAGTACCCCCAGTCCATGGCCACCATCCTTTGCATATATGATTGCCTCCTTTTTTAATGTCCCCCACCCCCATAGTGCCCCCATCCTTTCCACATTTGATTGTCTCCTTTTATAATGTCCCCCACCTCTATAGTGCCCCCAGTCCGTGGCCCCCTTTCTTTCCATATATGATTGCCTCCTTTTATAATGTCCCCCAGCCCCTTTGTACCCCCAGTCCATGGCCCCCATCCTTTGCATATATGATTGCCTCCTTTTATAATGTCCCCCACCCCCATAGTGCCCCCAGTCCATGCCTTCCATCCTTTCCATATATGATTGCCTCCTTTTGTAATGTCCCCCAGCCCCATAGTACCCCCAGTCCATGGCCTCCATCCTTTCCATATATAATTGCCTCCTTTTTTCAATATCCCCCATCCCCATAGTACCCCCAGTCCATGGCCCCATCCTTTCCATATATGATTGTCTCCTTTTATAAAGTCCCCCACCCCCATAGTGCTCCCAGTCCATTGCCTCCATCCTTTCCATATATGATTGCCTCCTTTTATAAAGTGTTCCACCCCCATAGTGCCCCCAGTCCATGGCCCCCATCCTTTCCTTATATGATTGCCTCCTTTTATAATGTCCCCCACAAACATAGTGCCACTGCCCCCAGTCCATGGCCCCCATCCTTTCCATATATGATTGCCTCCTTTTATAATTTCCCCCAACCCCATAGCGCCCCTATCCATGGCCCCATCCTTTACATATATCATTGCCTCCTTTTATAATGTCCCCCACCCGCATAGTGCCCCCAGTCCATGTCCCCATCCTTTCCATATATGATTGCCTCCTTTCATAATGTTCCGCACCCCCATAGTGCACCCTGTCCATGGCCCTTATCCTTTCCATATATGATTGCCTCCTTTTATAATGTCCCCCAGCCCTATCGTACCCCCAGTCCATGGCCACTATCCTTTGCATATATGATTGCCTCCTTTTTTAATGTCTCCCAGCCCCATTGTACCCCCAGTCCATGGCCCCCATCCTTTACATATATGATTGCCTCCTTTTATAATCTCCCCCACCCACATAGTGCCCCCAGTCCATGGCCCCCATTCTTTCCATATATGATTGCCTCCTTTTATAATGTCCCCCACCCCCAAGGTGCTACTGCCCCCAGTCCATGGCCCCCATCATTTCCATATATGATTGCCTTCTTTTATAATTTCCCCCACCCCCATAGTGCCCCCAGTCAATGGCCCCCATCCTTTCCATATATGATTGCCTCCTTTTATAATGTCCCCCACCCCCATAGTGTCCCCAGTCCATTGCACCATCCTTTCCATATATGATTGCCTCCTTGTATAATATTCCCTACCCCCATAGAGCCCCCAGTCCATGGCTCCCATCCTTTCCATATATGTTTGCCTCCTTTTATAATGTCCCCCACCCCCATAGTGCTACTGCCCCCAGTCCATGGCCACCATTATTTCCATATATGATTGCCTCCTTTTATAATATCTTCACCCCCAAAGTGCCCCAGTCCATGGCCCACATACATTCCATATATGATTGCCTCCTTTTTTAATGTCCCCCAGCCCCATTGTACCCCCAATCCATGGCCCCCATCCTTTCTATATATGATTGCCTCCTTTTATAATGTCCCCCACCCACATAGTGCCCCTGCCCCCAGTCCATGGCCCCCATCCTTTCCATATATGATTGCCTCCTTTTATAATGTCCTAACCCCTATAGTGCCCCCATCCATGGCCCCAACCTTTATATATATGATTGCCTCCTTTTATAATGTCCCCCACCCCCATAGTGCACCCAGTCCATGGCCCCATCCTTTCTATATATGATTGCCTCCTTTTATAATGTTCCCCACCCCCATAGTGCCCCCAGTCCATGGCCCCCATCCTTTCCAAATATGTTTGCCTCCTTTTATAATGTCCCCCACCCCCATAGTGCTACTGCCCCATTCCATGGCCACATCATTTCCATATATGATTGCCTCCTTTTATAATGTCCCCCACCCCCAAAGTGCCCCCAGTCCATGGCTTACATCCTTTCCATATATGATTGCCCCCTTTTATAATGTCCCCCACCCCCATAGTGCCCCCATTCCATGGCCCCCATTCTTTCCATATATGATTGCCTCCTTTTATAATGTCCCTCACCCCTGTAGTGCCCCCAGTCCATGGCCCCCATTCTTTCCATATACAGTACAGACCAAAAGTTTGGACATACCTTCTCATTCAAAGAGTTTTTTTTATTTTCATGACTATGAAAATTGTAGATTCACACTCAAGGCATCAAAACTATGAATTAACACATGTGGAATTATATACATAACAAACAAGTGTGAAACAACTGAAAATATGTCATATTCTAGGTTCTTCAAAGTAGCCACCTTTTGCTTTGATTACTGCTTTGCACACTCTTGGCATTCTCTTGATGAGCTTCAAGAGGTAGTCCCCTGAAATGGTTTTCACTTCATAGGTGTGCCCTGTCAGGCTTAATAAGTGGGATTTCTTGCCTTATAAATGGGGTTGGGACCATCAGTTGCGTTGAGGAGAAGTCAGGTGGATACACAGCTGATAGTCCTACTGAATAGACTGTTAGAATTTGTAATATGGCAAGAAAAAAGCAGCTAAGTAAAGAAAAATGAGTGGCCATCATTACTTTAAGAAATGATGGTCAGTCAGTCAGCCGAAAAATTGGGAAAACTTTGAAAGTAAGGGCTATTTGACCATGAAGGAGAGTGATGGGGTGCTGCGCCAGATGACCTGGCCTCCACAGTCACCGGACCTGAACCCAATCGAGATGGTTTGGGGTGAGCTGGACCGCAGAGTGAAGGCAAAAGGGCCAACAAGTGCTAAGCATCTCTGGGAACTCCTTCAAGACTGTTGGAAGACCATTTCAGGGGACTACCTCTTGAAGCTCATCAAGAGAATGCCAAGAGTGTGCAAAGCAGTAATCAAAGCAAAAGGTGGCTACTTTGAAGAACCTAGAATATGACATATTTTCAGTTGTTTCACACTTGTTTGTTATGTATATAATTCCACATGTGTTAATTCATAGTTTTGATCTCTTCATAGTCATGAAAATAAAGAAAACTCTTTGAATGAGAAGGCGTGTCCAAACTTTTGGTCTGTATTGTATGATTGCCTCCTTTTATAATGTCCCCCACTCCCATAGTGCTACTGCCCCCAGTCCATGGCCCCCATCATTTCCATATATGATTGCCTCCTTTTATAATGTCCCCCACCCCCAAAGTGCCCCCAGTCCATGGCCCCCATTCTTTCCATATACACTGCGTGCAGAATTATTAGGCAAATGAGTATTTTGACCACATCATCCTCTTTATGCATGTTGTCTTACTCCAAGCTGTATAGGCTCAAAAGCCTACTACCAATTAAGCATATTAGGTGATGTGCATCTCTGTAATGAGAAGGGGTGTGGTCTAATGACATCAACACCCTATATTAGGTGTGCATAATTATTAGGCAACTTCCTTTCCTTTGGCAAAATGGGTCAAAAGAAGGACTTGACAGGCTCAGAAAAGTCAAAAATAGT
The DNA here is from genome assembly GCF_905171765.1 of Bufo bufo. NCBI lineage: Eukaryota > Metazoa > Chordata > Amphibia > Anura > Bufonidae > Bufo > Bufo bufo. The sequence goes on along the minus strand of NC_053389.1, from coordinate 683,263,802 downwards.
GAGATATCTTGCAGAGGGATGCAGCACACTTAAAATTGCAAAGCTTCTGAAGCGTGATCATCGAACAATCAAGCGTTTCATTCAAAATAGTCAACAGGGTCGCAAGAAGCGTGTGGAAAAACCAAGGCGCAAAATAACTGCCCATGAACTGAGAAAAGTCAAGCGTGCAGCTGCCAAGATGCCACTTGCCACCAGTTTGGCCATATTTCAGAGCTGCAACATCACTGGAGTGCCCAAAAGCACAAGGTGTGCAATACTCAGAGACATGGCCAAGGTAAGAAAGGCTGAAAGACGACCACCACTGAACAAGACACACAATCTGAAACGTCAAGACTGGGCCAAGAAATATCTCAAGACTGATTTTTCTAAGGTTTTATGGACTGATGAAATGAGAGTGAGTCTTGATGGGCCAGATGGCTGGATTGGTAAAGGGCAGAGAGCTCCAGTCCGACTCAAACGCCAGCAAGGTGGAGGTGGAGTACTGGTTTGGGCTGGTATCATCAAAGATGAGCTTGTGGGGCCTTTTCGGGTTGAGGATGGAGTCAAGCTCAACTCCCAGTCCTACTGCCAGTTTCTGGAAGACACCTTCTTCAAGCAGTGGTACAGGAAGAAGTCTGCATCCTTCAAGAAAAACATGATTTTCATGCAGGACAATGCTCCATCACACGCGTCCAAGTACTCCACAGCGTGGCTGGCAAAGTAGGGGATAAAAGAAGAAAATCTAATGACATGTCCTCCTTGTTCACCTGATCTGAGTCCCATTGAGAACCTGTGGTCCATCATCAAATGTGAGATTTACAAGGAGGGAAAACAGTACACCTCTCTGAGCAGTGTCTGGGAGGCTGTGGTTGCTGCTGCACGCAATGTTGATGGTGAACAGATCAAAACACTGACAGAATCCATGGATGGCAGGCTTTTGAGTGTCCTTGCAAAGAAAGGTGGCTATATTGGTCACTGATTTGTTTTTGTTTTGTTTTTGAATGTCAGAAATGTATATTTGTGAATGTTGAGATGTTATATTGGTTTCACTGGTAAAAATAAATAATTGAAAAGGGTATATATTTGTTTTTTGTTAAGTTGCCTAATAATTATGCACAGTAATAGTCACCTGCACACACAGATATCCCCCTAAAATAGCTAAAACTAAAAACAAACTAAAAACTACTTCCAAAAATATTCAGCTTTGATATTAATGAGTTTTTTGTGTTCATTGAGAACATGGTTGTTGTTCAATAATAAAATGAATCCTCAAAAATACAACTTGCCTAATAATTCTGCACTCCCTGTATGATTGCCTCCTTTTATAATGTCCCCCACCCCCATAGTGCCCCCAGTCCATGGCCCCCATCCTTTCCATATATGATTGCCTCCTTTTATAATGTCCCCCAGCCCCAAAGTACTCCCAGTCCATGGCCCCTATCCTTTGCATATATGATTGTCTCCTTTTATAATGTCCCCACCCCCATAGTGCCCCCAGTCCATAGCCTCCATCCTTTCCATATATGATTGCCTCCTTTTATAATGTCCCCCAGCCCCATAGTACCCCCAGTCCATGGCCTCCATCCTTTCCATATATGATTGCCTCCTTTTATAATGTCCCCCACCCCCATAGTACCCCCAGTCCATGGCCCCATCCTTTCCATATGTGATTGCCTCCTTTTATAATGTCCTCCAGCCCCATAGTGCCCCCAGTCCATGGCCCCCATCCTTTCTATATATGATTGCCTCCTTTTATAATGTCCCCCACCCCCATAGTGCCACTGCCCCAGTCCATGGCCCCCATCCTTTCCATATATTATTGCCTCCTTTTATAATGTCCCCCACCCCCATAGTGCCCCCATCCATGGCCCCATCCTTTACATATATGATTGCCTCCTTTTATAATGTCCCCCACCCCCATAGTGCCCCCAGTCCATGGCCCCATCCTTTCCATATATGATTGCCTCCTTTTATAATGTTCCCCACCCCCATAGTGCCCCCAGTCCATGGCTCCCTTCCTTTCCATATATGTTTGCCTCCTTTTATAATGTCCCCCACCCCCATTGTGCCCCCAGTCCATTGCCCCATCCTTTCTATATATGATTGCCTCCTTTTATAATGTTCCCCACCCCCATAGTGCCCCCAGTCCATGGCTCCCATCCTTTCCATATATGTTTGCCTCCTTTTATAATGTCCCCCACCCCCATAGTGGCCCCAGTCCATGGCCCCATCCTTTCCATATATGATTGCCTCCTTTTATAATGTTCACCACCCCCATAATGCCCCCTGTCCATGGCCCCCATCCTTTCCATATATGTTTGCCTCCTTTAATAATGTCCCCCACCCCCATAGTGGCCCCAGTCCATTGCCCCATCCTTTCTATATATGATTGCCTCCTTTTATAATGTTCCCCACCCCCATAGTGCCCCCAGTCCATGGCTCCCATCCTTTCCATATATGTTTGCCTCCTTTTATAATGTCCCCCACCCCCATAGTGGCCCCAGTCCATGGCCCCATCCTTTCCATATATGATTGCCTCCTTTTATAATGTTCACCACCCCCATAATGCCCCCTGTCCATGGCCCCCATCCTTTCCATATATGTTTGCCTCCTTTTATAATGTCCCCCACCCCCATAGTGCTACTGCCCCCAGTCCATGGCTCCCATTCTTTCCATATATGATTGCCTCCTTTTATAATGTCCCCCACCCCCATAGTGCCCCCAGTCCATGGCCCCCTTTCTTTTCATATATGATTGCCTCCTTTTAGGCAGTGAGTTTTCGAATGATGATTTTCTTACTGCATTCTGATGAGGCAGAAGTATGAAAAACGTTATTTTATCCTCCGTCCGTGCTATTTTCCAGTCAGGCTTGAAGTCAAGGGGGCAGCGGTCTCTTTGCTTCAAGTCAAGGTAACCGCGGCCCCTTTCCTGACCCTTCGCTGTGACTGACAGCGCTTATGCCCAACAGCCGTCTGTCAGTCACAGCTCTGGGGCAGGGAAGGGGGCGCGGTTACCTTGACTTGAAGCGGTTTGGGATGCCGCTGACAGCTTCCCTTTAAACATATTTTTTAACAAATTGTGTTATTTGTCATTTTCATGTTGGTATATTAAAAATCCTGAAATCCTGAAGTTTTTGCACTAGCAACTAAAGGTCCCTTCACATTGGAGGACAATCCAGCAGATTGCTGGAAAGGAAGTGTTCTTTCCCGACAATCTGCTGATCGCTAGCGGAGCAGACTGGAGCATTTACATGCAGCGATCTCCTCCAGCTCCCCCAGAGTATGGAGAGTAGCTATCGCTAATGCCATTGCTCTACGCCGTACAGACTGGTTGTTTCCCGGCAACAGTTCATGTTTACACAGCAGGATCTGCCACTGGGAAACAATAGTTTTTGTGTGCACAAAATAAACAATTACCCAAAGAACGAGTTTTTCACTGCCAGATCATTGCTAACGAGTAGGGTTGAGTGAACCCGAACTGTAAAGTTCGGGTTCGTACTGAACTTTAGGATTTTGGGACTCTAGACCCGAACATTTCCGTAAAAGTTCGGGTTCGGGTTCGGTGTTCGGCTGTTTCTTGGCGCTTTTTGAAAGGCTGCACAGCAGCCAATCAACAAGCGTCATACTACTTGCCCCAAGAGGCCATCACAGCCATGCCTACTAATGGCATGGCTGTGATTGGCCAGAGCAGCATGTGACCCAGGCTCTATATAAGCTTGAGTCACATAGCGCTGCATGTCACTCTGCTGTCACAAGTGTAGGGAGAGGATGCTGCTGGACTTGTGATCTCAGGGAGAGCATAGGAGAGAATCTAACTCAGCGATCTACAGACAAATAGTTGTGTGGGTGCAGGGCACTATAGTTTTACCTGCCCTGAGGCCATTGACCAAAAAATACTAACTTTTAGAATTCTGTTAGTTAGGTGGGTGGCGGCGGCGGCCATTTTATGCATGCTCAGTGCACCAGCACTGCATCTGAGCTTTTGGGACATTGCAAATCACCATTTTTTGGGGGCAAACTACAACATCTGTATTAGTCAGTGTGCAATTTAAGGTAGAAATACACCCATCATTTTCTGGGGTTTGAAAAACACACAATTATTTTTTTTTAAAAACAGTATTTTCCAGATCTGCAAGTGTTAAATTCAAGTTTAATATATACAGCTTTCATATTCTGTTAGCAAAAAAAGACTTTTTTGGCAATCTACAACATCTGTATTAGTCAGTGTGCAATTTAAGGTATAAATAGACCCATCATTTTCTGGGGTTTGAAAAACACACTCTTTTGACAAAAAACACTATTTTCAGGCCTTGCAGCATCAGTACGTGTGAAATTACAGGCTTATATACTGCTGTCAAATTCAGTTTTTAAACAAACACTCATTTGGGCACAACAAATTTAGTTGGCAGCCTTTGATGCAGATTGTCATTGTGAGATACACCCTTAATACATTTGGGTTACATTCAGAGATTTTAAATACCGCCATTTGGTGCACCAATATTGAATTCAGGCCTACACTGGTTCAGGCCCTGTGAGATACCCCCTCTACATACAGGGGTTTGAATTAGGCATTTGAAATATAGCCATTTGAAATACAGCCATTTGAAATACAGCCATTTTGTGCAAAGATATATTTACTTCAGGCCTACACTGGTTCAGGGCATGTGTGATCCCCCCTATACATACAGGGGTTTGAATTAGGCATTTGAAATACAGCCATTTGAAATACAGTCTTTTTGTGCAAAGATATATTTACTGCAGGCCTATGTAACCCTCTTTTCCTTGCACCATCTGCGACACCTCCAGCTTTCGCACTCACTCCGTCACCAGCTCCTCCAGGCATAAACTCTAAGTGGACTCTAAGGGACGACACTCAGGTCTTCTGTGGTTTAAAGCTTTATTGAGGTGGAGTACACTTGGCTGGAGCCTCCTTCACAGTAAATGCCTCTTTCACAGTAAATGTCTGCACTCTAAATATATTATAAAACAGTGATCGTATAGTGGATTTTACATTGAACAAGTATATGAAGATAACAGCAACATACCTGTAATACAACAGGGAAACACTGCCACTATGTGGTATACAGCCAGGTCACCAGCCCACCTATATCATAACAGGCAGTCATTATATTACATTCCCACATACGTGTTACAGGATATAACAAAGCATACAGAAAAATGAACAAGAGAAAATCATTTACAAAGATATTGCAGCAGGGTGACCTGGAATACCGCATGTCTTACAGCCATTTTAGGAAGAGCACATGGCTCTCTAACTCTACATCATCTACTCAGCCTAGCATGTGCTGCAGGGCTTCAAGGCTGCTAAAAAAAACATACAGTCACCTCTTTACATTCTACAGAACTATTATGGGTATATATCATAACTTTTTACAATAGATAAATGAACTTTAGCTTTAGAGAACTTAGACAGAGATCCTACCTCCTTCACAGTAAATGTCTGCACTGAGGAGACCAAACCAAGTAGCAGAATACACAGGGGGCTTTCTGGAAGAGTCCACTGTAAAGACTCTGTCTGTTAAAACTTTCCTCAGTTATCTAATAGCACATTTGAAGAGGTTTATTTAGCATGTCCTGACTCTCTGTTAACAGCTTATGAATATATGGAACTATATTTAACAAGTGCTCATTGCTGCAGCTCCTGTATATTGGTATGACCCTATTGCAAACCTGCAGACTGGATATTTGGTGAAACTTCATGTGGTTCATATCGACTGTACTACACCTACACTGATTCAGGGCGTGTGTGATCCCCCCTATACATACAGGGGTTTGAATTAGCCATTTGAAATACAGCCATTTGAAATTCAGCCATTTGAAATACAGCCATTTGAAATACAGCCTTTTTGTGCAAAGATATATTTACTGCAGGCCTACACTGATTCAGGGCGTGTGTGATCCCCCCTATACATACAGGGGTTTGAATCAGGCATTTGAAATACAGCCATTTTGTGCAAAGATATATTTACTTCAGGCCTACAGAGGTTCAGGCCCTCTGAGATACCACCTCTACATACAGGGGTTTGAATTAGGCATTTGAAATACAGCTATTTTGTGCAAAGATATATTTACTTCAGGCCTACAGAGGTTCAGGCCCTCTGAGATACTACCTCTACATACAGGGGTTTGAATTAGGCATTTGAAATACAGCCATTTGAAATACAGCCATTTTGTGCAAAGATATATTTACTTCAGGCCTACACTGGTTCAGGGCGTGTGGGATCCCCCCTATACATACAGGGGTTTGAATTAGGCATTTGAAATACAGCCTTTTTGTGCAAAGAAATATTTAGTTCAGGCCTACACTGGTTCAGGCCATGTGAGATACTCCCTCTACATACAGGGGTTTGATTCAGGGATTTGAAATACAGCCATTTGAAATACAGCCATTTTGTGCAAAGATATATTTACTTCAGGCCTACACTGGTTCAGGGCGTGTGTGATCCCCCCTATACATACAGGGGTTTGAATTAGGCATTTGAAATACAGCCATTTGAAATACAGCCATTTTGTGCAAAGATATATTTACTGCAGGCCTACACTGATTCAGGGCGTGTGTGATCCCCCTATACATACAGGGGTTTGAATTAGGCATTTGAAATACAGCCATTTGAAATACAGCCTTTTTGTGCAAAGATATATTTACTTCAGGCCTACACTGATTCAGGGCGTATGTGATACCCCCTCAGGGATCTCAAGTCTCCCGGACGTTCAGGGAGTCTCCCGCTATTAGATAGCAGCTCCCTGACACCCGCATGTGAGACAATATATCCCGGAAAGGGTCACTGATAGCAGAGCAGAGAGAGAAGAGACGTGACAGGACAGAGTTTAGATTACAGGTTGAATTAACCCTTTAGGGTCAAATTGGCTTCTCAAGGAGAGATATATATGTTAAAGGCATCCCTTCTTCTGTCTCATTCAGTAACTATATAACTATTGAGAGAGATGTATTTTTTTAAATACATTACACATTTAACCCTCCATTTTAATTATATTATTTACCCCAGTGTTAAATTCACCCCCCCTGGATGCTTGTTTTTTTCCTACAGTGAGGTAGATAATTACACACAGATCTTAAAGAATAAACTTCCTGACTCAGACCAAGAGCCGAGTCAGCGAGTGAATGGAAGCATCTGCGCATGCGCATTGCGCACCCTAAGCTTCAGTTCACTTGCTTCTTGTCAGCTCAGCGAATGAACCGATTCATGTGAAAGATCCGAACTTCCCATCTCTACTTTACTCGCAGTAAAACTTTCCGGTAACCTGTAGCAGTGTCCCCTTCTCGGCGCGTGTGCACAGTGCAAGAAGAACCCAATGCCAGCAGTCCGCAACGGCGCATCAGGCTGAGCCTGTGCGCACGCGCGGGATCTCAAAGCGGGAGGAGGGGGAGGGAGGGAGAGGCGGCACTGAGGAGTAGAAGGCGGCGCTGGGCACGAACGGCGATGCGTGCGGCCGGGCACCATGCATCCACAGACCTCCCCTGCTTGGGCACCTTAATTCAATGATTGATAGGTTAGCAAAACCTGTTTTTCCGCAGAATAAAGCCACAAATAGCTTTTATAAGACCACCTTAGAAATCAGAATGCTACCTGGACATGAGCAGATGTTTAGCTCACAGGGCTTCTAGGTGGTGACAGAATCCCTTTAATCATATACAGAAATATAATAATTTGGGGCAGGGTAATGAGCCCCGTCCTCCACACCATAGAGCAAAGTGTGCAGATACTGCATATATCTGGAAAATGTAATAAAAAGTTTGTAAAAGAAAAAAAAAGAAAACCTCCCTGAAATGAGAAGTGCACCTCCCTGAAATGAGTTTTTGCAGGTTGGGATGTCTGTCCCCTATACATACAGGGGTTTGAATCAGGCATTTGAAATACAGTCATTTGAAATACAGCCTTTTTGTGCAAAGATATATTTACTTCAGGCCTACAGAGGTTCAGGCCCTCTGAGATATTACCTCTAAATACAGGGGTTTTAATTAGGCATTTGAAATACAGCCATTTTGTGCAAAGATATATTTACTTCAGGTCTACGAGGTTCAGGGCGTGTGTGATCCCCCCTATACATACAGGGGTTTGAATTAGGCATTTGAAATACAGCCATTTGAAATACAGCAATTTTGTGCAAAGATATATTTACTGCAGGCCTACACTGATTCAGGGCGTGTGTGATTTCCCCTATCCATACAGGGGTTTGAATTAGGCATTTGAAATACAGCCATTTGAAATACAGCCATTTTGTGCAAAGATATATTTACTTCAGGCCTACATTTTTGTGTGTATAGTACCACTGCTAAACATAGTAGACCGGTAAAAAAAAATTAAATTTGTCAGTTACATTTTATGGTGAAATTAACAAATTTTTGGGTGTATGGTACCACTGCTATACCTATTAGACAGGTTAAACAACAAAAAACAAAAAATTGTCATTAACTTTTTCAGGGGAAATTAACCAATTTTTGGGTGTATAGTACCACTGCTATACCTAGTAGGCCGGTTAAAAAAAAAAATTGTCATTTACATTTTAAGGTGAAATTCATTAATTTTGGTGTGTATAGTACCACTGCGATACCTAGTAGACAGGTTAAACAAATTAAAAATACAGCCATTTTGTGCAAAGATATATTTACTTCAGGCCTACGAGGTTCAGGGCGTGTGTAATCCCCCCTATACATACAGGGGTTTGAATTAGGCATTTGAAATACAGCCATTTGAAATACAGCAATTTTGTGCAAAGATATATTTACTGCAGGCCTACACTGATTCAGGGCGTGTGTGATCTCCCCTATACATACAGGGGTTTGAATTAGGCATTTGAAATACAGCCATTTGAAATACAGCCATTTTGTGCAAAGATATATTTACTTCAGGCCTACACTGGTTCAGGGCGTGTGGGATCCCCCCTATACATACAGGGGTTTGAATTAGGCATTTGAAATACAGCCATTTTGTGCAAAGATATATTTACTTCAGGCCTACATTTTTGTGTGTATAGTACCACTGCTAAACATAGTAGACTGGTAAAAAAAAAAAAAAAAAAAATTGTCAGTTACATTTTATGGTGAAATTAACAATTTTTTGGGTGTATGGTACCACTGCTATACCTATTAGACAGGTTAAACAAAAAAAACAAAAAATTGTCATTTACATTTTAAGGTGAAATTCATTAATTTTGGTGTGTATAGTACCACTGCTATACCTAGTAGACAGGTTAAACAAATTAAAAATACAGCCATTTTGTGCAAAGATATATTTACTTCAGGCCTACGAGGTTCAGGGCGTGTGTGATCCCCCCTAAACATACAGGGGTTTGAATTAGGCATTTGAAATACAGCCATTTGAAATACAGCAATTTTGTGCAAAGATATATTTACTGCAGGCCTACACGGATTCAGGGCGTGTGTGATCCCCCCTATCCATACAGGGGTTTGAATTAGGCATTTGAAATACAGCCATTTGAAATACAGCCATTTTGTGCAAAGATATATTTACTTCAGGCCTACACTGGTTCAGGGCGTGTGGGATCCCCCCTATACATACAGGGGTTTGAATTAGACATTTGAAATACAGCCATTTGAAATACAGCCATTTTGTGCAAATGGCTCACCGCCTCATATGCGACGTGCCCACAAGGTGGAACTCCACCTTGCACATGCTGGCCAGACTGTGCGAGCAGCAGCAGGCGATAGTGGAGTTTCAGCTGCAGCATGCACAGGTGAGTCGCTCGGCGGAACAAGACCACTTCACTACCAATGACTGGGCCTCCATGCGAGACCTGTGTTCCTTGTTGTGCTGTTTCCAGTACTCCACCAACATGGCCAGTGCAGATAACGCCGTTCTCAGCGTTACTATCCCATTTCTATGCCTCCTTGAAAAAACGCTCCTGGCGATGATGGAAGAGGATATGGCACAGGAGTAGGAGGAGAAAGAGGGATCATTTCGTAGGGTTTCTGGACAGTCATTCCCAAGTGGCTCCGAAGGTGGGTTCCTGCACCCACAAACCCAAGGTACACAATTGTCCAGCCAGGCCACAGTTCTGGAGGATGAGGAGGTGGAGGATGAGGAGGAGGAGATGGAGGAGGAGGAACCATGTTCACAGCAGGGTGGCACCCCGACCAGCACATGGCCATCACTGGTGCGTGAATGGGGGGATACAGAGGACACAGACGATACACCTCCCACAGAGGACAGCTTTTCGTTGCCTCTGGGCAGTCTGGCACACATGAGCGATTACTTGCTGCAGTGTCTCTGCAATGACCGCTGAGTTGCCCACATTCTAACTTGTGCTGATTACTGGGTAGCCACGCTGCTGGATCCCCGTTACAAGGACAACGTACCGTCCTTAATTCCCTCACTGGAGTGTGATCGTAAGATGCGCGAGTACAAGCGCACGCCTGACAGCGGGGGCACAGTGGAAGCACAAGGCGAAAGCAGAGGACGAGGAAGAGGTCGCCAACGCAGCTGGGGCACCGCCAGCACCTCAGAAGGCAGGGTTAGCATGGCCAACATGTGGAAAAGCTTTGTCAGCACGCCACAACAACCAACACCACCAGCTGATATGGAACGTCTTAGCAGGAGGCAGCATTTCACCAACATGGTGGAGCAGTATGTGTGCACACGCCTACACGTACTGAATGACGGGTCTGCCCCCTTCAACTTCTGGGTCTCCAAATTGGGCACATGGCCTGAGCTTGCCCTGTACGCCTTGGAGGTGCTGGCCTGCCCTGCAGCCAGTGTATTATCTGAACGTGTGTTTAGCACGGCAGGGGGCGTCATCACAGACAAGCGCAGCCGCCTGTCCACAGCTAATGTGGACAAGCTCACGTTCATTAAAATGAACCAGGCATGGATCCCTCAGGACTTGTCCGTACCTTGTGCAGAATAGACATGTATACCGGCACTAAGCAGCCATTGTTATACTGCAGCGCAATTGCTCATGTTTGTATTTTGGATATTTCACACTCTTTTGGAGTGTACCTTAATTTTACAAAATTTAATTAAAACCAAAAACCTGTGTTGGCTACCTCGTCCTCCTCCACCGCTGCTTCCACCTACACCGCTACGTCCACCGCCTCCTCAAACTCCTACTCCATATGGAACTCCACCTCATAAATCAATTTTTTTTTATACGTGTTTTATTTTGTCATTTACATTTTCGGGTGAAATTCACAAATTTTTGGGTGTATAGTACCACTGCTATCCCTAGTAGACCGGTAAAAAAATAAAAATAAATTGTCAGTTACTTTTTCGGGTTAAATTAACCAATTTTTGGGTGTATAGTACCACTGCTATACCTAGTAGACAGGTTAAAAAAAAAAATCATTTACATTTTAGGGTGAAATTCACCAATTTTGGTGTGTATAGTAGCACTGCTAAACCTAGTAGACCGGTAAAAAAAAATAAAAAAATTGTCAGTTACATTTTATGGTGAAATTAACAAATTTTTGGGTGTATGGTACCACTGCTATACCTATTAGACAGGTTAAACAAAAAAAACAAAAAATTGTCATTAACTTTTTCAGGTGAAATTAACCAATTTTTGGGTGTATAGTACCACTGCTATACCTAGTAGGCCGGTTTAAAAAAAAAATTGTCATTTACATTTTAAGGTGAAATTCATTAATTTTGGTGTGTATAGTACCACTGCTATACCTAGTAGACAGGTTAAACAAAATAAAAAATTGTCAGTTACATTTTATAGTGAAATTAACAAATTTTTGGGTGTATGGTACCACTGCTATACCTAGTAGACAGGTTAAACAAAAACAAAAAATTTACAAAGGAATGGCCAGCTCACAAGAAGTTAATTGTATACAATTTAATCTCAACCTATAAAATTATGCCAAATGTTGGCTAATCATACATATATATACATATACGTTCTTATGCTGACATAGATGCACCATATGGCAGCATGCAATCAAATGTAATATTAGATCCAAAATTTAACAGTAAAAGGTAATACATAAAAATATAAAAAATAATTAATAAATTATCACGGTCCCTCCTTTGTACTAAGCTGCGGAGCTCTCGCAGCTTACTCTATAATGTATGGACTGCAGCCCTACATTTTTTATTATCCAATTTTCCTAATTGGTGTATTTTCCTTGAGTTGATAAAGTATTCTATGGAAAGTATGCGAGTGTTCAATGTCTCAATTCACACTAATGAGTGCGTTAGATAGTTAACAGTGGTGATGTGCAAGTCCACTTACATATCCGGACACTTCGCCGCCTTTTGATGTAACAGATGATTTTCTTTTGCAGCGCTTGTGCGCTTCTTACACAATACAGGTGGTGTCTGCACGGTGAAGTCTGATGGCATACGGTTCAAATGTCAGCCGCTCCACGGATAGTCTCCGGCCGTCAATGACGCTACGCGCCTGCGCCGTACGATGTTCCGGACGCCGACTGCTCCACGTGTGGTCCCCGGTTACTGACAGTGCTAGACACCTGCGCAAAATAGAAATTTCCGGCTGCTCACGGCCTGCAGATCACTGCACTATGTTGTTTCAGCCTTGCACTTGTAGATTTTCGAATTTTTCGATTCCCGATGGTAGGGGTATTACACCAATTATAACAGGGGTGACCCCTGTTATAATTGGTGTAATACCCCTACCATCGGGAATCGAAAAATTGGAAAATCTACAAGTAATTTTTCTGTTACATTCTTGGGTTGACATTATACATTCTTGGGTTGACATTATACAATTTTAGACGTGAATGAACACCTGCTATGCATAGGTGACAGGGAATAAAATTTTATAAATTATTCAGTAATTAATGCGCACCACATCCTTTCATTTAATGCTTAAACTTTGAAAAGTTGTCACACTTTTATGCTTTAATAATTTCTCCCATATTTTAACTAATTTTAATTTGAAAAAATGAATCCTCCCTTGGATGTGGTCTCTCTTTCTCATGCTCCCTCTCTGGCCTGGAACCCTGATTCCCCGCCACCCGTGATCACCATGGTAGGTGCATAAAAGAACATCGAAAGTTGATAGAGCAGATATCAAATTGGATCGTGAACATCATGGGGACGTGCGACATGGTGGGGCAGTAAGTGTGCACACGCCTACACGAACTGACTGACAGGGGTCAGCCCCTGCAACTTCCGGGTCTCCAAATTGGGCACATGGCCTGAGCTTGCCCTTTACCCCTTGGAGGTGCTGGCATGCCCTGCAGCCAGTGTATTGTCTGAACGTGTGTTTAGCATGACTGGAGGGGGTTATCACAGGTTATATTCCCCAATGTTTTGGGGTGTATCGTAATTTTAAAAATAAAATTTAAAACCAAAAATCAGCATAGGCTACCTCCTCCTCCACCGCCGCTTCCACCGATACCGCCACCTCTACCTCCTACTCCATATGGACCTCGTTCTCCTAGATCAACATTATTATTATTTTTTTAATGTATTTTATGTTATTTCCCTATCCACATTTGTTTGCAGAGCACTTGCCATGCTCTTAACCACATTTTGACGCCATTTGCAGCCCTCTAGCCCGTTCCATTACATTTTTACAGCCATTTTTGTGCTCAAAAGTTCGGGTCCCCATTGACTTCAATGGAGTTCGGGTTCGGGGTCAAGTTCGGTTCAAGTTCGGGTCCCGAACTCGAACTTTCTTTCTTTAAGGGAAGATTTCAAGTTAAATGCATTTCCGGATGAAGGTGTGAAGTTATGCAAAATATGTAGTGATAATGAAGGTTTATTTTCTTCCTCTGTTATTGTTCAGGAATAATTTTATGACTTGATCAGGAGGTTTGAAGAATTGCATATAAGTAATGTGGATTCCTGTAAAAATGTCTGAGGATGTCAACCCATTTTCTTTGCAGGCGGTGACTGGAAAAGAAGCTTTCCCTGTTGGTAAAAATGTGAAAAATGTAGCAGTGCTAGAGGGTGTACCACACGTATCAGGTGGGGAAAAGCAGTCTCCCCAGTGGTCTATGGGTAATAAGGAAATGTCCCAGGGGAAAATGAGCTCATCGACGCCCCTAGAAGTCAGGATTGCTAATTTGGACGAGCTGTATGCGTGACGTATATGCAGTGACTGAGAGCGACTCGGAGAGTGAGCCTAGCATGTCAAAATCCTGCAAAATAAAGGGGGTTACTAACAGCGACCAGAGGACAGTTATATCTGACAAGACAAGAGTTAAGGGGGGTAACGGCAGCCTAGTGTCTCAGGCCCAGATCCAGACAGTTATAGTTGACCCGGCAGGTCAGTACAGCTGCAAACTTGAAGATGGTTCCGCTCGCTCCGCGCCGTCCCAAGATACATTAGAGAAGGGACTAGCTGTCTTAACAGAGCAACTGAAGAAGGCTATAGAGGAGTCAAAGGAGGAGACCCAGAGAGAGACGAGTGAACTGAAGGGTCTACTGCTTAATGTCCAGGAGAAGAGTAAAGACTCCAGAAAAACACCAAAGACTACAGTAGACTCAGACAAAGTGCTTAAAGGGACCCTGGGTGGTACCCCCACAGGGTGTCCAAAAGAGAATGGGGATACTCCTACGTCTGCTGCAGCAAAGCAGAGCGAGGAGCAGCTGGAACAGAAGGACAAAGAGCGGGGCGCTTCCAACAAGCTAGTGTGAAAAACTGAGAAGAAACCGAAGAAGTTTGACTGGCTCATGGCTGCAGAGGAATACATCTCGGCCCGATATGCCGAAGAACGTGACCGAGCGGAGGCTGATGCTGGGGAGAAGGAGACCAAGGCCCTCTCCTTGGCTAGAGCCATGGAAGAAGCGCTTGAGGAGCGAGATGAATTTGAGAGGCTGAACAAGTAACTCAGAGCAGAAATGGAGGATCTACGGAGCTCAAAGGATGACGTTGGGAAGAACGTCTATGAGTTGGAGACATCTAAGCGTGCTCTCAAGCAGCAGGTGGAAGAAATGAAGACTAAGCTTGAAGAGTTAGAGGCAAGAGCTTCTCGAGATGACAGGTTAGCTCAATCAAAGGAAAATGAGAAACCTGAAGAGGAAAGTCCTCTGAAAGATGCCAAGAAGTCTAAGCCAGAGCTTGTTAAGAAGGGGTCAGGAGATGGTGGCGATGCGGTGCCGACCGAGGCAGAGAAGATGGAAGATGTTTCTGCTGAACCCATTGATGGGGCTGATGTGGATGCAGATGCCAAGAGACTCATGGCAGTGAGTAGCCAGGACCTGGTTCTGAAAGACGTCCCCTCCGCCTACAAGGCCTTCCAAATAGCCAGCAGCCTGCTGGGGAAGACGTACGAGGACATGGATGACCATTATGTAGATCCTGTATCCTACTATGGGATGGCTCTCATGAATCCTGCACAAAGGAAGATCAATGTCCCAGCTGACCCTCTGGAGGGAATGCCAGAAGACGAGGAGTCTGTTAAAGACCCCAGTGTTCCCCGTACCTCCAACCTTGATAAGAAGGAAAAGAAGGAGTTAAGTGGGCCGGTATATAATACCCTGTTAGAGAAGGATGAGATGGTTCACAAAGTGAGTAGAGACTCCAAAGAGACAACAGCTGAAAGAGCTAAGGCCGATGACTTGGAGTGGGACAAATCCTCAGATGTTGCAGAGATCAAAGAAATGGCTGAAGGAGAATCTGCCGAAGAGGAAGCAGAGGACTCTGAAACTGCCGCCAAAGCTGAGGTAACCACTGCTTAAGTAAAGGATGAACTTGAAAGTGGAACTTATGGCTGTTGCAGAGCTAGCAAGTCTAGAAGCAGAAATACTGGAAAAACTAGAAAAAAAGGAATGGTGACAAAATGGAGGTTCCTGGAAGTGCATGGGTGAGAGCCAAAGAAACAAAGAGCTAGACCAGAGTAAAACAAAAGTGTCGGGCCATTAGATGGGCACTCGAGTCCCTTAGATATTTTCTACTAGGTAGAAAGCCAGTATTAGTGACATGGCCTGAGCAGGGCAGAATAAGGGTAAAAATGTGATACTGACCACATATTCCAGGGGAAACATTGAGCCAGTAGGTTGTAGGATAAGGCGGATGCTCTGTCGCGAGCATCCAGTGGGTGCAAGTGTTCACCCCCACAGGTTTGAACAAAGGGGGGGGGTGTATGTGGTGATGTGAACGCTAAAGTGAATAATAACGTGACTTAATGCGCTGCCTGTGCTGTTCATGGTGCGCCCTGTGCTGATGAATGGCATGGAGAAGACTAAGGCATATTGGTACACCATAGACTTTTTCCAGGGTGTGGGTGCCCACAGTGAGGGCTCTGACTGCCACCTCTGGCACCCGTGCCATAGGTTTGGCAACACTGGTAGAGGATAACACTGACAGCATTAAGTCAGTGTTTTCCAGTACATTTTAGACCTCTAAGTGTTATATACTGCTGGAAGGTCAGGACAGGAGCTGCCCTGCGAGTCCGGAGCGTGACACCCGTTCATCTGAAAGGGGCCTTAGGGCACATGAATATGTGGCAGATATGACGTAGATTTGCCGTTGCAGATTTTCATGCAGCAAAACCACAGTAAAAATCTGCAGGTAAATTGATCTGGGGTAAGGATTAGAAATCACTGCTACGTGCCCATAGAGCAGTTTACCACCACATATGGGGTATTTCTGTAAACTGCAGAATCAGAGTAATGTATATTGTGGTTTATTTTGTTGTTACAAAAAAATCTATCAAAAAAGTTACATTTTGAAATTTCACCTCCATTTTCCTTTTCTTGTGGAACACCTGAAGGGTTAACAAAGTTTGTAACATCAGTTTTGAATAATTTGAGGGGTGTAGTTTCTAAAATGGGGTCATTTATGGGTGGTTTCCATTACTTAAGCCCCTCAAAATCACTTTATAACGGAATTAGTGCATAAAAATGGTTTTGGAAATTATGTTAAAAATTAGAAAAATGGCTTCTAAACTTCTAAGCCTTCTAATGTCCTAAAAAAATAGGACATATGGGGAATGTTGATTAATAACTATTTTATGAGGAATTACTATCTGTTTTAAAAGTAGAAAAATTCTAATTTAGAAAATTGTACATTTTTCCAAATTTTTGGTAAATTTTGGATTATTTTATAAATAAAGGTGAAATATATTGACTCAAATTTACCACTGTCATAAAGTACAATGTGTCACGAGAAAACAATCTCAGAATTGCTTGGATAAGTAAAAGCGTTCCAAAGTTATTACCACATAAAGTGTCACATGTCAGATTTGCAAGAATCAGCCTGGGATTTAAGGTGAAAAGTGGCTCAGTACTGAAGGGGTTAAAAATTGTATACAATGACAGATGTGCTGGTATAAATAAGACCAGTCACAGACAAACAGCCCACTAAGGTACACAAATAGGGACCAAACACGTGCAGCCTGTGATAGTTTAAAGTCCAATCCAATGCCAAAAATGGAAAATGATATACCGTAATAATAATAATGTAGCATCAAGAAATGTAGAACAATACCTTAACACGATAAAATGCAATAATATGAATCCCGAAGAAAAGTTGCTGCAATGGCGCAAATTCGTTGATGGAAATGGACGTGGGACTTCAATATAGATTTTTTATTTTTTTATTTAGAGAAAGCGCATGACCATGTAAACAACATGTTTCAAGGACAAACAGTTCCCCTTCATCAGGTTCAAGTAATTGATGGGAGAAAACAATTATCACATAGAAAAGTCTAAAGTGCTAAGTGCCATACAACAATCATCAAGGAGTACTTAATGGAATAAATAATACCAACTGGTGTGGTTCAGACCCCGACGCTCTTTTCGCGTGTAGATTCCTCAGGGGGTGACCTTTCGTACAAAGGTCTCCAGGTCTGCCATATATGGAAGCCTAACAGGCCCTGCTAGAGGCAGGGTCTAATAGGCTAAGTGTAAAACTGACAGGTACAATACACTGTAAGGGCTCGTTAACATGAACGTATTTTGAGTTCCGTATACGGGCCGTTTTCTGCGTTCCGCATACGGTCCGTATACGGAACCATTCATTTCAATGGGTTCGCAAAAGATGTGGACAGCACTCTGTGTGCTGTCTGCATCTGTTGCTCCGTTCCGTGGCCCCGCAAAAATTATGAGTTCTGTCCTATTCTTGTCCGTTTTGCGGACAAAGATAGGCATTTCTATAATAGGCCTCCTGTTCCATTCTGCAAATTGCAGAAGGCACATGGGCGCCATCCGTGTTTTGCGAAACCGCAATTTGCGGACCGCAAAAACGTCACGGTCATGTGAACAAGCCCTAATAGATAATTTTTGCAGTGTATTGTACCAGCAATTGAACTGCTCTAACTTTAAGCCTCTTAGTGGGACCTAGAAGAAAAAACAAGAAAAAAAGTAAATAAATGTATTAAAAAAATTACAAAGAAAAATGTCCAGGTAAAAAATAAAAATGATAAAATGAACTACACATAATTGATCACTGCATCCATAACAACCTGTAAAGATATACAAATGGATTGTGTTGCTGTACTTCTCCCACACAGTGAACACCGTAAAAAAAAAATAAAAAAAATTATGAAATTGCAGTTTTTGATCATTAAAAAGCAATCAAAAAATATGTACGCCAAAATGGTACGAGTAAAAACTAGAGTTTGTCCACCAAATAGCCAGCACTCACACAGCTATATCAACAGAAAAATAAAAAAATTAATTCTTAATATGGCAATGCAAAAAAAAAAAATTTTAAAGTGATTTTTTTATGCAAAAGTAGTAAAACATAAAAAAAAATACACAAATTTGCTATTGTCCCAATTTTAGCAGCCTGCAGAATACAGCTATTATAGTATATATATACTGATGAATGGTGAACTCCATAAAAAAATTTAAATTAAAAACACTGACAGAATTGCAATTTTTGCCACCTCACCTTCCAATAAAATTAAATAAAAAGGGGTCAAAAAGTTGTCTCCCAATACGACACCAATAAGAACTACAGTCCATTCTGCAAAAAAACAAGCCCTCACACAGCTGCCTCGACAGAAAAAATAAAAATGTTATGGATGTCAGTACATCGTGATGTAAAATACTGTCGATTTTTCAAGAAAAAAAATGTGATTTTATAATGCAAAGTTAGCCAAACATAAACAACTACATACATTTAGTATCAAAATAATTGTATCAACCTGCAGAATATAATTATCATTTCATTTATACCTCACAGTGAACCTCATAAAAGATAAAAATTAAAACACTGACAGAATTGCAATTTTTGCTCACATCACTAACCAAATAATTACATAAAAAGCAATCAAAAAGATATTTACCCCAAAATGGTACCAACAAAAACTACAGCTTGCCCTGCAAAAAGGAGCCCTCAAACAGCTTAGTCAACAAGAAATAAAATTATGACTCTCAAAATTCATATGGCCCTCCTTCCCTTCTGAGTGATGCCGTGTCCCTAAACAGAAATTTATGACCATATTTGGAGTATGTTCACAAATTTTTCATTTTCACAGTCCAATGTTTAGAAATTCTATGAAACAGCTGGGGTCAAAACATTACTGCACCCCTAGCTGAATTCTTTGGGGGTGTACGATCAAAAATGGGGTTATTTCTTGGGGTTTCCACTGTACTGGTACCTCAGTGGTGTTGCAAGTTTGAAATGGCGCCCAAACCCATTTGAGTATAATATGCGCTTTAAAAGCCAAATGGTGGTTCTTCCCTCCTGAGCCCTGCCATTTGCCTAAACAGCAGATTATGACCACATATGGGGTATTGCTGTAATCTTAAGGCCTCTGCAAACTGGATATCGTGTGTGAAAAGCTTCCTAAAAAAAAGGGGGCCTGGCTCAAGCATGAGCGCGACACATACTCCCAAGGTGGCGCTGGTATGCTAACACTTGCCTGTTATGTTGATTTGTTCTTTGGGGTTGGGGATAGGGTTGGGGGGTTGGGTCCATCATTCTGGTCTCGGGTTGCTGTTGTGGCTATGGGGAGGGGGTGACAGGGTAATGTTTGCTCTACTATACTGCTCCTGTGTGATCTGTACCATGGAGCTGTTCTTACCTATCAGCTGGAATGTTAGGGGGCTATTCAACCCATACATTTCAATTGCTATTACAGCATACACCTGCAATATACTGTCTCCACGAGACGCACCTGACACCCGATAGAGTCCACCTATTACATAAACATTGGCAAGTGTACTCTTTACATGCTATGTACACGAGTCACTCCAGGGGGCTTAGCGTCATGGTACATAGGAATTTTCTGATTTCACTGCCTTCAGGCTGTTACTGATCCAGAGGGGCAGTATGTTTGTTTGCTTTGTTCTATACATGATGTGGATCTGGTTCTGGTGAATATATATATATATATTCCACCACCTTTTACAAGTTTTCCTTTTAAGAAGGTGCTGGATTTTATAGCTCAATATCTGCAAGTCCCTTGCCTAGTGGTTGGGGACTTTAATAATGTTATAACTGAGCATCTGGACCGATGTAGAAGTGCCTTCTTTGGCCAAATGGTGTTGGAAGCTGATTTGGTGGATCTCTGGCAGTCTGTGCATGGCGAAAAGCGCCTGTATTCCTGCTGCTAATCTACATATTCCTCCTTGTCTCGCAATAACCTGGCCTTGTCGAGCCCTTCGCTGCTTCCGGCAGTGCGAGTGATTAATTATATGCCCAGGTCCTTGTCGGACCATACCCCTCTACATGTTACTCTGTTCTTGGGAAAGCGGAGACAGAGACGGCCCTCCGTCTGGCTTAATGGACACTATGAAGGCGTATCTTACAGGTTGCCATACACAAAGAGAAATAAAAAACTAGGGATAAGGAAAGTGCGTTTCAACAGACACTAACTGCTGCAGAGAAAGCTTTTATTCTTCTTCCTAATCTTGATAATAGTAATAGGTTGAAGGATGCTCAAGATCACTGGAATATTCACTTGAAAGAAGCAGCTACGGGTGTTTATGAGCTTACAGATACCATCAGATAATATTGGGGATAGAGCAATTCTCTCTCGACTCTATGGGTGTCTTGGGATTTGTTGATCGGTTTATAAATTGGTTTGTTGTATCTGCATTGTCATCCTGTGTAATTTAACATCACATCCCTCATAAATGTGCATTTTCTAAGCCTGTTACATGTATTTGCTGTAATTTCCATGTACACTAGCAGGTGGCAGCAATGTGTTAGCAAGGTCTTAGGTCAGTTTAGCATATCTAGACTGGAATAGTACATTCCAGTTTAGCTCCCCCCTCTTTGAGGAGGTGTGGAATGTTCCCACATCCTGCCTCATGGGGAGGAAAGGAAGTTATAGTTAGTGTGCCAGCCACCATGGCTAGGGGAAGGCTGTGCTGGTAGGAGCTCCCAGTTCAAGGGATCCCAACCCAGGATCGTGTCTCGGCTGAGACCAAAGATCTTCATCCCCAGTCTGAGCCTTCAGCCTCAGCTTGTTGACAAGCAAGCAGCCACCTGCAGAACTCCAGGACGAACCATTCCCTGTGAGCATAACTGTGAGTAACATCCAGAGACTAGGAGAAGCCAAATTCCTCCTCAGCTAGTCAGTCCCATACACAGCAGAAGATAGACAGAGCAGAAGACAGATTCCTGACATATTCTCCAGGCACATGATAGAAGCAGAAGAGATAGTAATCCCTGCCACATATTGCCAATACCTGCTGGGACCCAAGACTATTGCTGTATCTCATGTGGATTAATGCTGCCTCCAGTAAAGACAAGTTGAATTATATCCCAAGTCTGGATCTCATTTACTGTTACTAAAACCCTCAATTACTCCTACTAGCAACACACTCATTTATTGCAAGTGAGCCAGGATCCAGGAGTCCAGCCGTACCAAGGTAGGAGACACCGTTGACACTATACCTACTACTACACAGAGACATTACACCACTCTTACATTCCTCACCTGGTACGTGAGTTGCAACACCTTAAAGGGCCCTGAGACTGTACCCTGCGCACGCTGCAATTGGCGTCACAAACAAAAACTATAGACTTATATACCCATATCCGGACCCACTGCATAATTTGGCGTCCGTGTAACCGTACCACGCCCCGGCTCATTGCATATGCAGATGACACGCTGTTATATTTAGGAGATACAACGTCCTTTTTAAACGCAGTGATAGCATTGGTAGAACACTTTGGTAGCCTGTCAGGCTTAACAATCACCCCGAAGCAGCTTTCTCCAGATGAGGGGTTGGCTTATTTAATATCTGAGTCATGTCTCAAGGTCTATTTAAAGGGTCGAACATTGACTTATAGGATAGCTGCCTTACATCTGGTGGCATTAGAGGCAGAGCTTGTTAAGAGCTCATTTGCATACCTTTCCAACTGGACAGATTTCATAGCGTTAATGCCATCTTTAAAGACCTAGTGTGGAAAAATGGGTAGGCAAGGCTTAAATTAGAGACATTCCAGTACAATAAGGAGGAGAGAGGACTGGCGCTCCCAAATCCGTGGCTATATTTTTTGGCGGCACAGAGCCAGCACATGCTATACTGGAATGATCACACTCATTGGGATGTTAACAGTCAAATTCTTTGCCATTACTTGGGTTGTTTGGATTTGGTGGCCTGGGTGGAGGTTTGCAAGTTGGGGGATGCTCCCTTCCCAGTCTTGGGTTGTTACCTAAGGTGTACGGGAAAATTAAACAACTTTGGGGGATTTCTACATATACTGCTTATATTCCCTTGTGGAGAAATGACAAACTGCCTGACTTCAAGGCCCTGGAGGGAATGGGAGGCGAAGGGGATAAGCAGACTGGGAAACGTTTTTGATGGTGGGGCCATCAAATCCTTTTCTAAGTTGCAGGAAGAATTTTATTTGATTTGTGAAGGGTTCAAATATATAGGTCCCTCAAAGACACTTAAGACCTGAATAGGTCCCTCAAAAAACAGGATTTTTAAATGTTTTTGAAAATTTGTAAAATTACTGCTAAACTTTTAACGTCTCCAAATAAAAGTTACATTTGAAAAATAATGCCTTCATAAAGCGGACATATGGTAAATACTAATTATAAACTATCTGTCTTAAAATCATTGAAAGATTTTATGAAATTTAGAATTTTTTTAAACAAATAAATACAAATTATATTGACTGAAATTTGCCACTAACATAAAGTACAAAGTGTCATGAAAAAATATCCTCAGAATTGTTTGGATAAGTAAAATCATTCCAAAGTGACATGTTAGATTTAAAAAATGGGACTGCATTCTGAAGTTTAAAGGGGTTGTTCGTTTTTTACTATTGATGACCTGTCCTCAGGACACCTGACTCCCGACAGGCCCGCCGATCAGATGCACTCATATGAGCGCTGCCTTCTCTGCTCTGTTTGTCTGCTCTCAGTAGAAATTGCAGTGGTGATCAGGTGTAATTACAAAAATGGCCTCTCCATTCACTTCAGTGGGACGGCTCTGTAGCATTCACTTGAACAGACAAAGCTGTCCCATTGAAGTGAATGGGGACACCATACTTGTAATTACACCTGCTAACCACCGCAATTGCTGTGGCGAGCAGGTAAAAGCTGATCAGCGGGGATGCCGGGAGTCAGATCCTGTCAATCTGATATTAATGGCTTATCCTGAGGATAGGTCCTAAATAGTAAAAAGCGGACAACCATAGACATGATAGCACATGACATTCTCTTTCCAACAAAGCTAGAACCAGCCCTGTATCTCACATGGGTCCAGAGATCTCCCCATTCATTGCTCCAGTTGCTCTGCTAGATTTGTTCTAGACTGGCAGCTCATGAAGTGTGTCTTTTCTTAGGGGGCATATCTTTTCTGCTGTAGATCTTTCTCTGTAACTGGCACAGCTTCTGCCAAAGCCAGAAGATATGGCTGTTGACAGTTGATTTTTTTAACTGATCACGTGCAACCACCATAAGTGAGGTGGATGGAGAATAAAGAAAAGAACAAACAGCAAGTGGCGCTATACAGATGCATTTTAAATTAAATAGCTCAGAGGCTACACTAAATTTTTAATTACATGCAACTACAAAAGTATTCAGAACCAGATGCTGGTTTGAAACATGTAGCATATTTCTTGTGGCACTACCCCTTTAAGGAGTTAAGGGGTTGTACCACAAAATCAACTTATCCTCTATCCACAGGACAAGATATAAGCATCTGATAGGGTAGTGTCTGAATCACAGGAAATGGCAATCCCGAGTGCAGACATTAGTGGAGCAGCAGTTCAAGTTTGAACACTGTTGCTCCATTCATTCTCTAATAATTTTATTTTTGCCACAACTCCTTTAAGAGGGTTGTCTGGGATTTGAAAACAAAAATTGTACCAACAGCAGAAAAACTAATAAAATAAAACAAAAACAATACTTACTTGATAAAAATAGTCTGTCAGTACTTTTTACCGTGCAAAACTTTTGACAGCATTAGGTAGGGGCCAGGGTGAGTAGGACAAATGTACCTTTTGTGGAGCTTTTATCAGAAGTGTGAATATGAGGTTTTATTTTTAAAGATTCTGCAGTTCAGTGAAGGCAGAGCTTTACTGTGAAGTGTTTTGTGCCCTCTGCACTGCGCTGCTTCACAGCCCCTTCCTTTTGGGCACTTGCAGAAGCAAAACATGGCAGAATAAAACTTCATATTAACACTACCCCTGATAATAAAGGTATGTTTGTATTGCTCTCCCCATCGCTTACATAGTGTTGTGAACAGTTTAGCATGGTCAAAACTGCTAAAAGACTCACTTAAATATCCTACTGCTCCAGTGCAGCTGTTAGTCCTTGCCATTCTCTGTTAAGTTCCCTGCAGCAAAGAGGTGCCATACAGTCATACACTGCTCAAAAAAATAAAGGGAACACAAAAATAACACATCCTAGATCTGAATTAATTAAATATTCTTCTGAAATACTTTGTTCTTTACATAGTTGAATGTGCTGACAACAAAATCACACAAAAAAAAAATATGGAAATCAAATTTTTTAACCCATGGAGGTCTGGATTTGGAGTCACCCTCAAAATTAAAGTGGAAAAACACACTACAGGCTGATCCAACTTTGATGTAATGTCCTTAAAACAAGTCAAAAAGAGGCTCAGTAGTGTGTGTGGCCTCCACGTGCCTGTATGACCTCCCTACAACGCCTGTGCATGCTCCTGATGAGGTGGCAGACGGTCTCCTGAGGGATCTCCTCCCAGACCTGGACTAAAGCATCTGCCAACTCCTGGACAGTCTGTGGTGCAACGTGACGTTGGTGGATAGAGCGAGACGTGATGTCCCAGATGTGCTCAATTGGATTCAGATCTGGGGAACGGGAGGGCCAGTCCATAGCATCAATGCCTTCGTCTTGCAGGAACTGCTGACACACTCCAGCCACATGAGGTCTAGCATTGTCTTGCATTAGGAGGAACCCAGGGCCAACTGCACCAGCATATGGTCTCACAAGGGGTCTGAGGATCTCATCTCGCTACCTAATGGCAGTCAGGCTACCTCTGGCGAGCACATGGAGGGCTGTGCGGCCCTCCAAAGAAATGCCACCCCACACCATTACTGACCCAATGCCAAACCGGTCATGCTGGAGGATGTTGCAGGCAGCAGAACGTTCTCCACGGCGTCTCCAGACTCACATGTGCTCAGTGTGAACCTGCTTTCATCTGTGAAGAGCACAGGGCGCCAGTGGCGAATTTGCCAATCTTGCTGTTTTCTGGCAAATGCCAAACATCCTGCACGGTGTTGGGCTGTAAGCACAACCCCCACCTGTGGACGTCGGGCCCTCATATCACCCTCATGGAGTCTGTTTCTGACCGTTTGAGCAGACACATGCACATTTGTGGCCTGCTGGAGGTCATTTTGCAGGGCTCTGGCAGTGCTCCTCCTGTTCCTCCTTGCACAAAGGCGGAGGTAGCGGTCCTGCTGCTGGGTTGTTGCCCTCCTACGGCCTCCTCCACGTCTCCTGATGTACTGGCCTGTCTCCTGGTAGCGCCTCCATGCTCTGGACACTACGCTGACAGACACAGCAAACCTTCTTGCCACAGCTCGCATTGATGTGCCATCCTGGATAAGCTGCACTACCTGAGCCACTTGTGTGGGTTGTAGACTCCGTCTCATGCTACCACTAGAGTGAAAGCACCGGCAGCATTCAAAAGTGACCAAAACATCAGCCAGGAAGCATAGGAACTGAGAAGTGGTCAGGTCACCACCTGCAGAACCACTCCTTTATTGGGGGTGTCTTTCTAATTGCCTATAATTTCCACCTGTTGTCTATCCCATTTGCACAACAGCATGTGAAATTGATTGTCACTCAGTGTTGCTTCCTAAGTGGACAGTTTGATTTCACAGAAGTGTGATTGACTTGGAGTTACATTGTGTTGTTTAAGTGTTCCCTTTATTTTTTTGAGCAGTGTATAAGTACTGCAGCCCATCACTGACCTCAGCGGTTTT
This sequence comes from Bufo bufo, assembly GCF_905171765.1. Classification (NCBI taxonomy): domain Eukaryota; kingdom Metazoa; phylum Chordata; class Amphibia; order Anura; family Bufonidae; genus Bufo; species Bufo bufo. The sequence goes on along the minus strand of NC_053389.1, from coordinate 683,237,520 downwards.
GTGCTGTATATGTATGCTTGACTGCTAAAGCAATTGATTGGCTGCAGTTCTCATGTGCATGTACAGCCCATCATCATCGCAGGCCAGTTAAAAGAAACAGGCAGCAGTTGCTGGTGCAGCAGGACATTGAGCAGGTGAGTGTTGTTTTTCTTAAACATAAGGCCTTTTGGTTAAACAATAGTTGTGATCATGCTTTGCAAATGTCCCTCATTTGGAAGGATAGTCCCTCTTGTGACCCAACCCCCTCTGTCCCTATTTTTTCACTTGGGAAATAAATGTAATAAACTTACTAACAGCTCCAAAAACGGATTCCTAACCGAATATTAGACCTCAACTATATGATTTCATTATTTGGACTTTAACCCCTTAAGGACACAGCCATATTTCCCCTTAAGGACAGGCCATTTTTTGCAAATCTGACAAGTGTCACTTTATGTGGTAATAACTTTAAAACGCTTTTACTTATCAAGGCCATTCTGAGATAGTTTTTTCGTCACATATTGTACTTCATGACACTGGTAAAATGGAGTAAAAAAATTCATTTTTATTTATAAAAAAAATACCAAATTTACCAAAAATTTGGAAAAGTTAGCAAATTTCAAAATTTGTATTTCTCTACTTTTATAATAGATAGTAATACCTCCAAAAATAGTTATTATTTTACATTCCCCATATGTCTACTTAATGTTTGGATAATTTTGGAAATTATATTTTATTTTTTGGGGATGTTACAAGGCTTAGAAGTTTAGAAGCAAATCTTGAAATTTTTCAGAACATTTCTAAAACCCACTTTTTCAGGACCAGTTCAGGTCTGAAGTCACTTTGTGAGGCTTACATAATAGAAATCATCCAAAAATGACCCCATTTTACAAACTACCCTCCTCAAAGTATTCAAAACAGATTTTACAAACTTTGTTAACCCTTTAGGTGTTCCACAAGAATTAATGGAAAATTTTTGCCAGATTTTCCATTTGAATCAATTTTTTCCAGTTACAAAGCAAGGGTTAAATGCCAAACAAAACTCAATATTTATGGCCCTGATTCTGTAGTTTATAGAAACACCCCATATGTGGTCGTAAACTGCTGTACGGGCACACGGCAGGGCGCAGAAGGAAAGGAATGCCATACGGTTTTTGGAAGGCAGATTTTGCTGGACTGTTTTTTTGACACCATGTCCCATTTGAAGCCCCCCTGATGCACCCCTAGAGTAGAAACTCCAAAAAAGTGACCCCATTTTGGAAACTACGGGATAGGGTGGCAGTTTTGTTGGTACTATTTTAGGGTACATATGATTTTTGGTTGCTCTATATTACACTTTTTGTGAGGCAAGGTAACAAGAAATAGCTGTTTTGGCACCGTTTTTTTTATTTCTTTTTTACGGTATTCACCTGAGGGGTTAGGTCATCTGATATTTTTATAGAGCAGGTTATTATGTCTACTTTTTTTTTATTTATGTAAGTTTTACACAATGATTAAATTTTTTAAAACAAAAAAAAAAAACATGTTTTAGTGTCTCCATAGTCTGAGAGCCATAGTTTTTCCAGTTGACGGTTTGATTGGCACTCTTTTGGGGTGCATATCACTTTTTGATTGCATGCTATTACACTTTTTGTGATGTAAGGTGACAAAAAATGCCTTTTTTTTATAAGTTTTTTTTGTTTTGTTTTTTTACGGTGTTCACCTGAGGGGTTAGGTCATGTGATATTTTTATAGAGCAGGTTCTTATGGATGCGGCGATACCTAATATGTCTCCTTGTTTTATTTATGTAATTTTTACACAATGATTTCATTTTTGAAACAAAAAAAATCATGTTTTAGTGTCTCCATAGTCTGAGAGCCATAGTTTTTTCAGTTTTTGGGCGATTATCTTGGGTAGGGTATGATTTTTGCGGGATGAGATGACGGTTTTATTGGCACTATTTTGGGGTGCGTATGACTTTTTGATCGATTGCTATTACACTTATTGTGATGTAAGGTGACAAAAAATTGCTTTTTTACACCGTTTTTTTTTTTACGGTGTTCATCTGAGGGGTTAGTCCATGTTTTTATAGAGCAGGTTCTTACGGATTCGGCGATACCTAATATGTATACTTTTTTTTATTTACTTTACACAATACCAGTATTTTTTAAACCAAAAAAATGATGTTTTAGTGTCTCCATATTCTGAGCCATAGTTTTTTTATTTTTTGGGGGATGAGGTCACAGTTAGATTGGTACTTTTTGGAGGGCATACGCCTTTTTGATCACTTGGTGTTGCACTTTTTGTGATGTAAGGGGACAAAAATGGAATTTTTTTTACACCGTTTTTATTTTAGTTTTTTATGGTATTTATCAGACAGGGTCGATCATGTGATATATTTATACCTAATATCTGTGTTTTGTTTTTTCAGTTTTTTATTATAAAAAAAGGGGAAAGGGGCGTTTCTTTTTCTTTTTTTTACTTTATTAATTTTACTTTATTAATTTTATTAAAACACTTTGTTTTTTACTTTTTTTCCTTTACTTTATTTCTGACATTCACTTTTGGGGGTCTGATCCCCTCTGCAATGCATTACAGTACATGGCAGCAGGCACCCAGTTCCAATCACCGCCCGCCGTGTGGCGGTGATCGGAAATACACAGGGCATAAAGGTTCACCCTGTGTCCTTAAGTACCGGGACATCAGGGCGTACCTGTACGCCCTGTGTCCGTAAGAGGTTAAAGTGGTTCTCTGGGAATCATGTAAAATGACCACAAGCAAACCTTTTCAATAATGTGACTGGGATGGTTTGCCTTCATTTGCAGAGCTGCTTGGATGGAGGGTGAGAGGGCACTCCACACACTGCACTAGGTTTCTTACTATACACTGACTTCACTTTACAATGTTGTCCAGGATCATTACAATCTATTATAGAGAAAGAATTCTGCACTACAATACATGGTAATGAAGATATGCTATGTGCGATATGCCACCAAGAAGTATGTCGGCATGTATTCTATTGTGACCATGTAAAAGGTTGGGTGGTTTGGTGGTGTCTTTCCAAAGAATAACACTTATAGAATGTACACTAGGTATGCCATGTAAGCATTATCGATGGGTTTCCAACTTCTGTGACTCTGACTGATTATATTCATGTGGTGCTCTGCTGTCCACAGCAGATAAGTAACAGCCAAGAACAGGGGATATTCCTAGTCCTCAGTATGGGTCCCAAACCCCCACTGATAAGACTTTATGGAATCTATAGTGCCATAAAATTAACTCTTTAGAAGCTCCTTTAAGTACTAGTCTGAACTTAGGCTACTTTCACAATGGGGACAAAACGTAACTGAACAGAACGGAATGCTCCAAAATGCATTCCGTTCTCATACCGGAGAGCAAACCGCAGCATGCAGCGGTTTGCTTTCCATCCTGGCATGCGGAGCAAAATGTATCTGTCATGACCCACAAGTCAATGGGACGGATCCATTTTCTCTGACACAATAGAAAACTGATCCGTCCCCCATTGACTTTCAATAGAGTTCATGACAGATGCATGTGGTTGTATTATCAGTAACTGAAGCGTTTTTGCTGAGCCCTGCTGGATACAGCAAAAACACTAGTGTGAACGTAGCCTAACAGCATTTGTCTCCCACGAGATTTCCAGGCTTTCAGTGACTTTGGCAATGATCAAGTTACTGATCATATCAAGTAAAAGGTCAATTTCTGTAGGTGACAGCGTGTTTACAAAAGTAGTGTAACTGTTTCTTAAAGATGCAATTCTAGAAAATGATCCTACAGCCATCAATATAGGAAACCACATATTGTATTACTGCTCATAAAAATTGCAAGAGATGCTGCGGACGCTGCAGCAAATACTGCGGCTGCAAACTGCAAAAATCCCTGGTGTGGACATATACGTATGATACTGATCATTAAAGGAGCACAAACTAAAGATATCTATAATGATAATTTTCTACTGTTATACATATTCTTTACGTGCATTGCTATACATGTATGCTATCACTCAATAGAGATTATGAAACTTTCCGAGCACAGTATATTCAGAAGCAAGAAAATTTCTTATGCATTAAGTTAAAAACCTATAATACAATTACGTCATACTCGATGTGATGACAATATAAAATTCAAGTGGTAATAAGTTATTTTACTTACCTTTTATGGGATAAAGATGGATTGTCAGAGCCATACAGAGCTATCACATGTGCTTCCTTTCCAGTACAAACCGAGGAATAGGAGGAAAGCAGGCTGTCGGTGTGTATTGAGCACCTTCACACTAATCCTCAGGATGCAGGATTAAAATATATCACAAATGCACTTGACAAGCCAGAAGGCAACTTGTATCCAGCAAGAAGAAGGGAATTGTTCAGGGCAGATAATAAGTCTTCAGTGTTCTCCTCTTTCTTCAAGCTTTAGAAGTTACTTTTCAAGAGTAATCTACTGTAGGTGATTTCTCTATGAATCCAAAGTTTAAAGTCAAAAACAATCCCCCGCTGTCTGACTTATCAGTGGTTCCTTTGTAAATGTCAGCCAGACCTCATGTCCTTGCACCTCAGCATCATTATGTTGTATGTGCTTTCAGCTCCTAGCCTCCTTGTTGAGGTGTTAATGTACATTAGTAACAGATCAGAGCGTTCAGCAGAGTGCTGACTACAGGACCATAGCAACTCCAACTCCAATCTTCCCCTTACATTCAGATTGCATAACCAATGTGTAAAGTTAAAATAATGCAAAACAACAACTAGTAATTGGAAAAAAAATCTAATAAATCATTTTTCTATTCTTAGTTGGAAGATCTCTTAAATTGATGCCCTAGAGTAGGAGCCAGTGATGCCGGGAGGACTAGACATCTTCAGAGCTTGAGTAGGAATGAAGCAAGGAGCTGATTTTATTCCAAGAGGGCTGAGGACTGTGATGTCACAAATCTGCAGTACATCTTCTGGCCATGTGTAAATGAGCCAATGTGAATGCTTACTACAGTACCTATTCATCTTCATCAATTCATCCCTTGCAACCTTTTCATTAAAAAAAATAAAAATTCCCCTGCTTCTATGGGATTAGCAGCCCCCCTGAGAATTGCTCCAGTTTTCGTATCATGCACAGACAGTAAATCAATTCTAAAAGAAAAAGACTTCAAACTCTTCTGTAATATTTTCTGTATACTTGTAATCCTAATATTTAACCACTTAACAATGTTTAGATTTTAATATTTCATGTTTTTGAAAATTCTGCCCCATAATGTAATATTTAAAAAAATCTAATATAATGGGAAGGGTAAATTCTTATTGCCAAGAAAGTTTAGATTGTGCATATGTAAGACAGAATGAATTCACCACCTTTATCTATTATATGGAGCATATAGGCTAATTCACATATCGCATTATTGTGTGGAGCTGCAATATAACACCGCAACATGGTAACGTAGTAAGGGGCATACACAGATCTCATAGGGCTCCATAGCGAAACTTAGTAAGTAGTGTTGATCGAGCATGCCAATACGCAGTCAATAAATGTGAAGGTAAGTACTGCCCTTCACTGTAATGCCGTAGTTATGTTGGTTACTGGCATTACAGTAATTGGCTGGCCGGAACGCGTCATATAGCACCCGATGACACGTGTTTGGCTCAGTGTTAGTCAGGGAGAGCTGTGCTGAAGAAGGGAAAGAGGGTGTAGGGATTGATTTTATTTTTTTCATTAGAAAAACTTGTCAGAGACCCAAAAGTCCTTTTAATGACTATTGTGTGTGGCAGCAGAAATAAATATTTTTAGCACAACCTGCGCTAAATTGCTTAAACCTTACAGACCCAAAAGTCCTTTTAAGGACTGTTGTGTGTGGCAGCAATATCTATTTTTAGTCCATCCTGTGCTAAATAGCATGCAATAGTTTGGCCACTGCAGATAACGACATTATCTGCGCTACATCTCCTGTGTAACGTGTGCGCATCCCAAAAATATCTGTGAGATCCAGTATACTTTTTCCGTAGATGGTGTCCACTGCGGACAGTGACATTAGCTGCGCTACATCTCCTGTGTAACGTGTGCGCATCCAGAAAATATCAATTACATCCAGTTTACTTTTTCCGTAGACAGTGTCCGCTGCGGACAGTGACATTACCTGGGGTACATCTCCTGTGTAACGTTTCCACATCCAAAATACCTGTGATATTCCCTGTAATTTTATATTAGCCGCTGCTGACATCAGCAATAGTTAGGCTGCTGCAGACAGCGACATTATCTGCACTACATCTCCTGTGTAACGTGTGCGCATCTCAAAAATATCTGTGACATCCAGTGTCCTTTTTCCGTAGACTGTGTCCGCTGCGGACACTGACATTAGCTGCGCTACTTCTCCTGTGTGACGTTTCCACATCCCAAATATCTTGTTTAATTTTTTTGCGTGTGACATAGGTTCAAGCATATATAACATTTGGCAAAGAAAAAGGGGGTCAGTCAGCACATCCCAATGCCCAGGGGCATGTTTCTATGGCTGAAAACAACACTGTAAAACAAAACATGCAATGCAACAGCTCTCTGCCAACCAAATAAAGTACAAAAATGCATTATAATTGCTAGGGCTATACTTATAAATTAGAGATGCTTGCCAAATCATTTTGTACAAAATTATTTGAGCCCGTCTGCCGCACGTCAATGTGATCTCTGTAAGACGGGTTCCTAACACTAAATTCTACCTGTTATGTGCCATGACGGCTACCATACAATTCAGGGAGTGTAGGTTCCACATGCATGCTGGGCCTGCTTTAATTTCTGTCATCTTTGGTGCCAAAATGGCCTCCATTATATCCAAGGATATATAACATTTAATATGAAGAAGGCGAGAAGTAAGGGACGGGGAAGTGGCCCTGATGCTGATGGTGCATGCAGAGGCCGTGGCCCTGGGCACGTTGAAATTGTGCCTGCTGCAAGAGCACAAGAAAGACAATCATCCACTATACCTAGCTTCATGTTCCAGTTTGCAGGGCGGCGCGGGACAACACTCTCAAAGTCAGACCTGTGCGACCAGGTGGTTAGTTGGATTGCAGCAGATAATGCTTCCAGTCAGTTAAAGGGGTTGTCCGGGTTCAGAGCTGAACCCGGACATACCCTTACTTTCACCCAGGCAGCCCCCCTGAGGCTAGCATCAGAGCATCTCATACTCCGATGTACTCCCTTGCCCTGCACTAGATCGCACAGGGCACAGGTTCTTTTGTTTTCAATAACACACTGCCGGGCGGAAACTTCTGCCCGGCAGTGTGTTCGGTGACGTCACCGGCTCTGATGGGCGGGCTTTAGAGCTGCCCTAGCTGTTTTACTGGCTAGGGCAGCGCTAAATCCCGTCCATCAGTGCCGGTGACGTCACCGGGGTTCCTGGCAGCCCGATGGAGAGCCCTGGTACGTCACCGGATCTCCAAAAAATGCCTTTGCCCTGCGCAATTTAACGCAGGGTAAAGGAGAGCATCGGAACATGAACTGCTCCAATGCTCAAGTCAGGGGGGCTGCCGGGGGGAAAATGGAGGTATGTCCGGGTTCTGCTCTGAACCCGGACAACCCCTTTAAGCACCATCTTGTCTTCCACCAAGTCCAGTCTCAGTAGCCAAGAGTCTGGTCAATGCAATCATCATCCTGATCCTCCTTCCTCCCACCATGGAGAGTCTTGCCAAACAAGTGATCCCACACTCGTATGTTCCGAGGAGCTATTTTCAGCGCCATTCCTTCATTTGGGGCTCTCGACAAGCCCGCTTGAAGAGGGATTTGAGATCTTGTGCCCTGATTCCCAAACTCCTGAGCATCCACAGTCACCGACTGTTGTGCGACGTGAGCACGCGTTGGAACTCGACGTTCCACATGTTGGCCATGCTTTGTGAGCAGCAGAGGGCAGTAGTGGAATACCAGCTGCAACATGGTTGTCGACTTTCCAGTCAGGTTCCGCTCTTCACAAGCGAGGAGTGGGCAAGGATGTCTGACCTCTGTGAGGTTTTAAGAAACTTTGAGGAATCAACACAGATAGTGAGCGGCGATAACGCTATTATCAGCCTCACCATCCCACTTCTGTGTCTACTCAAACGCTTGCTGCTCGCAAAAACGATGCTTTGCATGTGGAAGAGGTGGAAATGGGGGAAGACATTACACAGGGTGATTGCCAGGCCACCCTCAGTTCGTCTTCTCAGCGCAAATTGGATGATGATGAGGAAGAGGAGCAGGAGACGGTTGCCTCCGCTACAAATGGTAGTACCCATGGAAGAATTCCATCTGTTCAGCGTTGATGGGAAAAAGAGGAGGAAGAGGATGAGGAGATTGAGAGTCATCCTCCTGATAGCAGCGAAGTCTTGCCTGTTGCCACTCTGGCACACATGGCTGACTTTATGTTAGGCTGCCTTTCCCGTGGCCCACGCGTTTTACGCATTTTGGACAACACCGATTACTGGTTGTTCACCCTTCTCGACCCCCGCTACAAAGAGAACTTCTCATCTCTCATTCCTTTTGTGGAGAGGACGAGCAAAATGGTGCAATACCAGAAGGTCCTTGTGGAAAAATTGCTCCAAAAATTTCCAGCTGAAAACGCTAGCAGCAGAGTATGTAGTTCCTTAGGCAACCGAGGAGGGGAGGGGAACAGATAGCAGTTCCAACAGAGGCAGGGCAATACTCTCCAAAGTCTGGGACAGTTTCATGACACCCCGTCAGCACCCTCATCCTGATGCGCGGCCTAGTATCACAAGGAGGGAAAAATTTTGGAAGATGGTGAATGAGTACGTAGCAGACCGTGTCAGCGTCCGCAATAATCCATCTGTGCCTTACAACTACTGGGTGTCCAAGCTGGACACGTGGCACGAACTGGAACTACGCGTTGGAGGTGCTGGCCTGACCTGCCTCCAGCGTTTTGTCAGAGCAGGTATTTAGTGCTGCTGGGGGCATAGTAACTGATAAGCGCATCCGCCTGTCAACTGAAAATGCTGACAGGTTGACTCTTTTAAAAATGAACAAGGCCTGGATTGCCCCTGACTTCTCTACTCCACCAGAGGAAAGCGACTGAACATAAAGGCACTTTCAATGTGTTTTTTTTTTATAATGTACTGAATACACTGTATTCCAATGCACCCCTTCCACCACAAAAAATTGTATATGGTTCAATCTTCCTTTTCTCGTCCTCCTCCTCTTCCATCATATCAACATGCTTATTAGTCTGCCCTCACTCCTTTTGTATACAGTCAGGTCCATAAATATTGGGACATCAACACAATTCTAAGATTTTTTGCCCTATACACTACCACAATGGACTTGAAATTAAACAAACTAGATGTGCTTTAACTGCAGATTGTCAGCTTTAATTTGAGGGTATTTACATCCAAATCAGGTGAACGGTGTAGGAATTACAACAGTTTGCATATGTGCCTCCCACTTGTTAAGGGACCAAAGGTAATGGGACAATTGGCTTCTCAGCTGTTCCATGGCCAGGTGTGTGTTATTCCCTCATTATCCCAATTACAATGAGCAGATAAAAGGTCTGGAGTTTATTTCAAGTGTGCTATTTGCATTTGGAATCTGTTGCTGTCAACTGTCAAGATGAGATCCAAAGAGCTGTCACTATCAGTGAAGCAAGCTATCATTAGGCTGAAAAAACAAAACAAACCCATCAGAGAGATAGCAAAAACATAAGGCGTGGCCAAAACAACTGTTTGGAACATTCTTAAAAAGAAAGAATGCACCGGTGAGCTCAGCAACACCAAAAGACCCAGAAGACCATGGAAAACAACTGTGGTAATTGACCGAAGAATTCCTTCCCTGGTTAAGACTGAACACTCTCCAGGAGGTAGGTGTATGTGTGTCAAAGTCAACAATCAAGAGAATACTTCACCAGAGTGAATACAGAGGGTTCACCACAAGATGTAAACCATTGGTGAGCCTCAAAAACAGGAAGGCCAGATTGGATTTTGCCAAACAACAGCTAAAAAAGACTTCACAGTTCTGGAACAACATCCTATGGACAGATGAGACCAAGATCAACTTGTACCAGAGTGATGGGAAGAGAAAAGTATGGCGAAGGAAAGGAACTGCTCATGATCCTAAGCATACCACCTCATCAGTGAAGCATGGTGGTGGTAGTGTCATGGCGTGGGCATGTATGGCTGCCAATGGAACTGGTTCTCTTGTATTTATTGATGATGTGACTGCTGACAAAAGCAGCAGGATGAATTCTGAAGTGTTTCAGGCAATATCATCTGCTCATATTCAGCCAAATGCTTCAGAACTCATTGGACGGCGCTTCACAGTGCAGATGGACAATGACCCAAAGCATACTGCAAAAGCAACCAAAGAGTTTTTTTAAGAGAAAGAATTGGAATGTTATGCAATGGCCAAGTCAATCACCTGACTTGAATCCCATTGAGCATGCATTTCACTTGCTGAAGACAAAACTGAAGGGAAAATGCCCCAAGAACAAGCAGGAACTGAAGATAGTTGCAGTAGAGGCCTGGCAGAGCATCACCAGGGATGAAACTCAGCGTCTGGTGATGTGTATACGTTCCAGACTTCAGGCTGTAATTGACTGCAAAGAATTTGCAACCAAGTATTAAAAAGTGAAAGTTAGATTTAGGATTATTATTCTGTCCCATTACTTTTGGTCCCTTAACAAGTGGGAGGCACATATGCAAACTGTTGTAATTCCTACACCCTTCACCTGATTTGGATGTAAATACCCTCAAATTAAAGCTGACAGTCTGCAGGTAAAGGACATCTAGTTAGTTTCATTTCAAATCCACTGTGGTGGTGTATAGAGCCAAACATCTTAGAATTGTGTCGATGTCCCAATATTTATGGACCTGACTGTAGGGTCAGCTCACCTGCAGGCCCTCGCATATAATGTTTTACAGGGTCAGCACACCAGCAGGCCCTCAACTACAATATTTTAGAGGGCCAGCTCACCTGCAGGCCCTTGGATGTAATGTTTTAGAGGGTCAGCTCACCAGCAGGCCCTCACCTACAATCTTTTAGAGGGTCAGCTCACCTGCAGGTCCTCGCATATAATGTTTTAGAGGGTCAGCTCACCAGCAGGCCCTCACCTACAACCTTTTAGAGGGCCAGCTCACCTGCAGGCCCTCACATGTAATGTTTTAGAGGGTCAGCTCACCTGCAGGCCCTCGCATATAATGTTTTAGAGGGTCAGCTCACCAGCAGGCCCTCATCTACAATCTTTTAGAGGGCCAGCTCACCTGCAGGCCCTCGCATATAATGTTTTAGAGGGTCAGCTCACCAACAGGCCCTCACCTACAATCTTTTAGAGGGCCAGCTCACCAACAGACCCTCAAGCATAATGTTTTACAGTGTCAGCTCACCAGCAGGCCCTCACCTACAATCTTTTAGAGGGTCACCTCACCTGCAGGCCCTCGCATACAATGTTTTAGAGGGTCAGCTCACCAGCAGGCCCTCACCTACAATCTTTTAGAGGGTTAGCTCACCTGCAGGCCCTTGCATATAATGTTTTAGAGGGTCATCTCACCTGCAGGCCCTCTCACATAATGTTTTAGAGGGTCAGCTCACCAGCAGGCCCTCAAACATAGTGTTTTACATGGTCAGCTTACCAGCAGGCCCTCACCTATAATCTTTTAGAGGGTCAGCTCACCTGCAGGCCCTCGCATGTAATCTTTTACAGGGTCAGCTCACCAGCAGGCCCTCACCTACAATCTTTTACAGGGTCAGCTCACCTGCAGGCCCTCACAAATAATGTTTTAGAGGGTCAGCTCACCAGCAGGCCCTCACTTACAATCTTTAAGAGAGTCAGCTCACCTGCAGGCCCTCACCTACAATCTTTTAGAGGGTTAGCTCATCTGCAGGCCCTTGCATATAATGTTTTAGAGGGTCAGCTCACCTGCAGGCCCTCTCATATAATGTTTTAGAGAGTCAGCTCACCAACAGGCCCTCAAGCATAATGTTTTACAGGGTCAGCTTACCAGCAGGCCCTCACCTACAATCTTTTAGAGGGTCAGTTCACCTGCAGGCCCTCGCATGTAATGTTTTAGAGGGTCAGCTCACCAGCAGGCCCTCACCTACAATCTTTTACAGGGTCAGCTCACCTGCAGACCCTTGCAAATAATGTTTTAGAGGGTCAGCTCACCAGCAGGCCCTCACCTACAATCTTTAAGAGAGTCTGCTCACCTGCAGGCCCTCGCATATAATGTTTTTGGGGGTCAGCTCACCAGCAGGCCCTCGTCCATAATGTTTTACAGGGTTAGCTCACCAGCAGTCCATAGTTTTTTCAACGGTTAGCTAAGCAGCAGGCACTCGCCAATAAATTTTTCAATAGTCAGATCAGTAGCAGACACTCGCCCCTAATGTTTTAGAGAGTCAGCTATGCAGCAGACCCTCACCCCTAATGTTTTAGATGGTCAGCTCAGCAGCAGGCCCTCACCTACAATCTTTTAGAGGGTTAGCTCATCTGCAGGTCCTTGCATATAATGTTTTAGAGGGTCAGCTCACCTGCAGGCCCTCTCATATAATGTTTTAGAGAGTCAGCTCACCAACAGGCCCTCAAGCATAATGTTTTACAGGGTCAGCTTACCAGCAGGCCCTCACCTACAATCTTTTAGAGGGTCAGTTCACCTGCAGGCCCTCGCATGTAATGTTTTAGAGGGTCAGCTCACCAGCAGGCCCTCACCTACAATCTTTTACAGGGTCAGCTCACCTGCAGACCCTTGCAAATAATGTTTTAGAGGGTCAGCTCACCAGCAGGCCCTCACCTACAATCTTTAAGAGAGTCAGCTCACCTGCAGGCCCTCGCATATAATGTTTTTGGGGGTCAGTTCACCAGCAGGCCCTTGTCCATAATGTTTTACAGGGTCAGCTCACCAGCAGTCCATAGTTTTTTCAATGGTTAGCTAAGCAGCAGGCACTCGCCAATAAATTTTTCAATAGTCAGATCAGTAGCAGACACTCGCCCCTAATGTTTTAGAGAGTCAGCTATGCAGCAGACCCTCACCCCTAATGTTTTAGATGGTCAGCTCAGCAGCAGGCCCTCATCAGTAATGTTTTAGAGGGTCACCAGCAGGCCCTTGCTCCTAATGTTTTAGAGGGTCACCAGAAGGCTATCAATCATAATTTTTTTCAAGGGTGTATGATTCCCTCCTTTATGTGTAATAAAGGGTGTATTGGAGTGCCGGTATCTTGTAATTTTTGGAAGACCTTTCACGTAGTGCATAGGCTTTATAAGTGTAGGAGTCCCTCTACCTGAACAATTGTACCACAATGTGAATGAGGCCCTCCATTATGTGATATACAGGTTGTATCAGAGTACCTCTTCCTTGTAATTTTTGGCAGCACTTGCACTAAATATACAGGAAAGAATGTTTCCTAACAATTTTTCCTCCGTCTAAAATCGATTTTATCTTCGGTTTTGTGCGTATTATTGTCAGTCTGTAAAAGTGGCGTACTACTCGGACAACATCGTTCCCAGCAGCGACCTGGGAGTCCAAGATGCATCCAGACATCCTCCCCATGCTGTTCCTGAACCATTTCAGTGGTGTTTCCATCAATTTCTGACCTTTTCTTATGAACCAGACACCCTCCCCTCTTCAGAGGAGGGGGTGCCTGGTTTAATGCTCGGGTTCTCCTATTGACTTCTATTGTGCTCGGGTGCTCAGTTGAGCAACCGAGCATCTCGATCCAAGCACCCGAACACCCAACCTCGACCCAAGCACCCGAACACCCGAGCACTTTGGTGCTCGATCAACACTATTAGTAAGGCTCCCACTCACCAAGTTTCCCAGTATGCTGGGGTCAAATAGTCCCAGGCAATGTAGAATGTAAAGCAAAACGCTTTAGATTTCTGATGAATTTGCTTGTTTGTTTTTTTCTGTAATTAAAAAAGCCACCCTTGCATCACCCACTTTATCCAACATCTGTATCAGTAAAGTAGAAGAGGTGCTTAATAAAAATGGTACTCATTCTGAACACCATATTTCTTAATGTATTCACACCAGAAAACTGGCATAAACACATTGATAAATCTCCTTTTTCCCATCGATTTCAAAGGTGGGTGCCTACAGCCACCATCAGGGGGAGCTCAGAGTATAAGAATTTATACATTTACAATTGACTGAAATGGAAGCTGTAGCTATCTGTAAGGCACTGGGCTCCGCTTATTGGTGGCTCCATGAAAATGAAATGTTTTCACATTGAAAATAGAAGTAGTATTCCCCCTCAGGCCCCGTAGCAGTCACGTGGTCTGCCTTCATTGAATGTATGCAACTGAACATAGTTTGTCAGGCTGAAGAAAGACATAGATCCATCCGTTTCAGCCTTTTATCCTGCAAAGTTGATCCAGGAAGGAAAAACACCCCATGGGGTAGAAGCAAATTTTTCTCATATTAGGGGAAAAAATTCCTTGTCGACCTAATCAGGAAATCAGATTAACAGAACAGAAATCTAGTAACTATAACCTGTAATATTATTACACACCAGAAATACATCCAGGCCCCTCTAGAATGCTCTTAGTTGGTTCACCATCACCACCTCCTCTGGAAGAGAGGTCCTTAGAATCACTGCTCTTACAGTAAAGAATCCCCCTCTATGGTGCTGTAACCTAGTAACATAGTTTGTAAGGCTGAAAAAAGACATATGTCCATCCAGTTCAGCCTGTTATCCAGCAAAGTTGATCCAGAAATGGCAAAAAAAACTCATTAGGTAGAAGCCAGTTTCCCTAGAAAGATTTCTTCCTCACTCCAATCTTGCAAATCAGAATAACTCCCTGGATCAATGACCCATCTCTAGTAGCTATGTAATATTACACTCCAGAAATACATCCAGACCCCTCTTGAACTCTTTTAGTGAATTCACCATCACCACCTCCTCAGGCAGAGAGTTCCATAGTCTCACTGCTCTTACCGTAAAGAATCCTCTTCTATGTTTGTGTACAAACCTTCTTTTCTCCAGACGCAGAGGATGTCCCATTGTCACAGTCACAGTCCTGGGGATAAATAGATGATGGTCGAGATCTCTGTACTGATCTGTAAAAACAGGGGTGTTACTACCACTGTAGCAATGTGGCTCCCAAGAGGCATGTGGTGCCAGAGGGCCCAGACTAGGGCTGAAACGATTAGTCGATTGAATAGAGTAATTCGACACACAAAATCCTTGATGCAAATTTTTAGCATCGAGGATTCGTTTGTGTCATGTGACCACGGAGCGGGAGTGAAGCGATTGCTATTACTTACCGCTCCATGGTCACCCGCTGGCCCGTACCGTGCTGCACTTTCAGCCCTGACACATCGTCAGGACATAGTGTACACATACATGCACTATGACCCGATGCTGTGTGACGTCAGGACGGCAGTGCAGCGCACGGAGAAGAAGACGGAGGAGCTGTGGAGCTGCGCCCCTACAGGAAAGGTAAGTACTGGCACTGGGGGGCAAGCTGATGGCACTTAGGGGGGCAAGCTGATGGCACTTAGGGGGGCAAGCTGATGGCACTGGGGGGGGCAGCTGAATGCACTGGGGTGGGGGAGAGCTGAAGGCACTGGGGGAATGGAGCTGATGGCATGGGGGAGCTGATGCAATTGAGCTGATTGCACAGGGGGGAACGAAGGTTGTTGGGGACTGATGGCAGGGGGTCTGATGAGTTTTTATAAAGGAAAACAATCTATTAATTCATTTTTTCTTATTAGAGTACTCTATTAATCGTAAAAATAATAGTAGAATACTCGATTGCTAAAATAATCGTTTACTGCAGCCCTAGCCCAGACTGCTTGTCAGACAATGTCTGGAGGTCCCATGGAGATTAATGGAGAAACAGTGTGCACGATTGACCTTCCATTCCATTCATTTCAGGAGGCCCCGCAGGGTACAGAGGAACTCTTTTTGGTGGGCTTCCTAGTGGTCGGACCCTCACCAATCTAGTAGTTATCCCATATCCTGTGAACAGGGGATAACTTGAAACATCTATGAGATTCACCTACAGAGCGCATGACAACATTTCATAGCATATTTTACTTATTTACAGAACATTTTAAGCGCAAATCAACCAAATAAAATTGGTTTTGTTTGTCTGGCCCACCCACATCTCTGTATGCTATGGACCCACAATACAGTGGCGTACCTCCAATAGAGGCAGACCACTCAGCTGCTATGGGGCCCCTGGGGGAAGGGGGCCCACAGTGGAGGATAGGCCCCGCCCACTAATTACACTTGTATGGCTACCTGAGAAAGTAAGAGGTGGAGAAGGACCTTTGGTGATGTCATCAACCATGTGACCAGTGCAGGAAGCCAATGAATAGCAGAGCAGCAGAAGTCTAAAGGACCTTTGGTGATGTCATCAACCATGTGACCAGTGCAGGAAGCCAATGAATAGCAGAGCAGCAGAAGTCTAAAGGACCTTTGGTGATGTCATCATCATGTGACCAGTGCAGAGGACTGGTGAAAGACCTGTGACATATCACTGTGAGGGGGCGGAGCTTCTGTGTGGTGCCTGAAGGAGAGGTTAGTGGTGTTCTGGGATAACATAACATCCTAGAAAAGCTGGGAGTTGTAGTTTTGTCGTATTATATGTTTCTCAATGTAATTTAAACGTATGCCCTAGTACAGGCTGGTAATGCTGGGAGTTGTAGTTCTCTCCTCTTATACCCCCTCTTTGGAATGTATACTGATGACCCATAATAAGTCTGGCCATACTGGGGGTTATAGTTATTTCTTTTTAAAGCTCTTACCTGGTACAACTAGATGATGTCCTATAATCTGGACATGCTGAGAGTTGTAGTTCTCTTTTCTTAGGCTGGATTCTCATCACAGTTTAGTTTTCCGTTTTGCATGCAGGACTTTTTTCTGTCTAAAATAACGGATCTCCGACAGAAATAGCATAAACGGATGCCAAATGTGCAGAACTGATGCTTGAAATACAGGATCATTTTTTTTCCTTTATTTTTCTGTTTATCTGAAGGATCAGAAGAACTGAAAACTAAACGGTGATATGAACCCGGCCTTATACTCTGTGTAATATCTACTTGTATCTGATCATAACAGCCTGGACATGCTGGAAATTGTAGTTCTCTCCACTTTCACCTCTCCCTGTGTTGCTCCCTAATTTCCAATAATAATCTGGTGATGATGAGACTTGTAGTTCCCTTGTCACTATTATAATGTTCTGCAGCAGCTCAGGTGTGTATTACTTGTTCACTTCTGTGCTGGTGACGTTCGCTGTTCTGCCGTCATAGGAGCACAACAACGAAAATCACTGCAGTTCTGGATCTGGCACTTCATGGACGACAACACCTGACGGATCCAGCTGACTATGATGAGATCTGTCAGGTTTCCATCTTCCAGGCTATAAAATTGTGTCCAGCATTTATGACCTGATCCACGAATGAGGCCCCAACACAGATGTGAACGAAGCTTTATATGTTCTGCAGCAGCTGAGGTATGCATTAGGAGGTTCTGACAGTTCATAAGGCAAGGGGGGCTATGGTGGCACTGGTATACTATTATGCCAGCACCACCATAGCACCCCCAATGAGCTGTGCCTGTGTGCTGCTTATAGTGGACAGTGCCCTCAGACAATGAATGGGGACAATCAAAAGCGGGTTTTTTCCCGGTATTGAGACCCTATGACGGATCTCATACCGGAAAATAGAAACGCAAGTGTGAAAGTAGCTCCTAATGTCTACACGGCTGCAACTGCTGGGGGTATGGCAGGGGAGAAGCCAGGGCAGGTGGTGGGATGGGCCAGTGGACGGAGTTAGTGGGGCCCCATTAAGATTCTTGCTATGGGGCCCAATGATTTCTATGTACGCCCCTGCCACAATATGTATAAAAAACTTATATAACCATATTTCTATGTGGAATATTGAAGACTATTACATTTTTCCAAGCACCATTTCATCCTTTTTCTGATTCTGTCAAAAGTATAAAGCACATGATGCAATTGTAAAGCGGAGATTAACACAGTTTTAATGGGAGGGCTCCTATACTGCCATCTTATGGTCATTGTTGAGATTACAGTTTCCGTTTTGTGCATCATTTGCTTAAATTTTTCACACCTATCTTCCCCACATTTGTCAATGCGATAAAACAAGTCAGCTGGTGGAACACAAGATTTAAAATATTCATCCACCAAAGTTTATAATATCCAGACATTTTTAAGTATAGTAGAGGTCGCCTCTTATGCCATAGGGCTAGGGGGCGAGGGAATTGATAACTGCAGCCCTGCTCCATGAGTTATCTCTTCCATATTCCAACGCAAACTTTGTATTAAATAACACCATCACCTGCATAATGTTAGGTCTTCTGGTTTTGGTATTACGCTCTGGTGCTGAGCCTTGTCCACCTTCTAGTTCTGATTTTAGATTTCTTGAAGGACTGAGGTTTTGCCACCAGTAAAGGAGTACACCCAGTGTCACACATGGTACACCCAGTGTCACACATGGTACACCCAGTGTCACACATGGTAAGTCATGCAGTCATGATCCGATTGGGTCGTGGACATCTGCGGTCAAGAACCGCATCGCCATTTAGGCTGCAACTTTCTGATATTTATAGGGAGTCTGTCACCTAATCTGAGTGTTTTAGACCGCTCAGATCAGGTTATAGACTCCTTTGCCCACATTACAATGGTACCTTTATTTGTGCTGTCCCTCGCCGAGATCTTCCAGAAAAGACTTTTAAAACGTATGAGGTTCGGCAAGTGCCCAGGGGCGGTGTTACTGCAGCAAGTGCCCAGAAAACCATACCTCTTTCACCCCTCTGGCCCACCCTCGTTTCCTATTATTTCCTCCTCCTCTCCCTCACAAATCTCGTGCCTGCGCCGCTCCACACTTGCCCTGCATTTGTGCACTGCTGTGCCCATGACTAATTAGGATGGAAGATAATTTCAGTCATCCACTAAACCTTCCCAACTAACTACCCTTCCACCCGATAAGACACATGAATACCTTCTTGGATAAAGAGGCCTACTCGGCCCAATTTATTAAACCTTTACATAATTCACCAACTTTTCAATGCTAATAATAAAACACAGGAAAAACATATCAAAAGCATATCAAAATAAATGACAACATTCCAAACCTTGAAAGACTAATAGGATCCTAGAAGGCAACAAGGCAAGCCATTCTCCTCACTCTTCCCTCCATTTTTCATACCACCTTACCCTTGGCCGCGGTCACCGACCCAAGGGCACGAATCCGCCAATTCTAATTCCATCTACCCCTGTTGGCCCATTTTGCCAAACAGGGGCCCCAACCACCAGCTTACCGATCCTCATGCGATGCACGCTCCAACTTGTCATGCACCTATTAAGCCTTGAATTGCCTCCCAGGACCCTCCGTTAACCTCCCATAAGAATACTCCCCTAACATAATAATAAGGGAGGGTGGGCGGGAACCGTGACAAATCCCTGCACGCCGGAGAGAGGTGACTCCTCCCCCAGGCATATATAATGCCCCCAAAATTCCTAACCCAACCCCTAACTCAACATAAACCTTAACCCTTTATCTGCCTTCAACTTCCCCCTAAGTCAAGTTGCACTACGCTATGCTGCGCCCCGCTCCGTTGCTCTCATTATGGGCAGAGAAACAGGGAGTTGCACTGCACATGCGCCGGTCCGTATCTCGAAATCCAGTCGGTGGGAGCAACCAGCCGCAGCAGAGAGCTGTAGTGAAGCCAAAGAAGGGGCGGGTCGACGAGGGACAGAACGAATAAAGGTAACATTGTAATGTGGGCAAAGGAGTCTATAACCTGATCTGAGCGGTCTAAAACGCTCAGATTAGGTGACAGACTCCCTTTAACTACTGAAGACTGCACTGTATAGGCAGCTTGAATTCTTAATGGCTGCGCAGCACCATTGTTCTCCCACTGGTCTGTGACGGCGCTGCTGCCCCTAACCGCTGGCAAGGGCGTCGGGCTCCCTCTTTCCCAGCCACCATGCGCCGTGCTGACAACCACGGGCAGCAGATAGCTTAACTATGCTATCTGTGTTCCATACCAGAGTTTCCTTCCTGCTGGAGACTAGTACTGGTGTTTGAGCTTGCACTGGTGTGTCTCTCTCCACCTATGAAGCAGCACATACACGCCCTCTGTCTCACCAGCCTATGGCTGGATTGCAGGAGGTATTTAAAGGCGCTTCCTACCACAGGAAGATGCCTAAGCAACCTCATGGTTTTAGCTTGTCGGTCTCTAAGTGCTAAGGTGTCTCTCTTGTCCTCTTCGCTGTGTACCGGACTCTGCTTATTGAACTCCTGGACTTTGTTTGTTTGCCGCCTGCCTCTGACCTCGAACTTCGCTTACTGACCTTTCTTGATCGCTACCTGTCCGGACCCGGATACTCCTGGCCACACGTCCCCTCGGTGCTTACACCGGGTACTCTGACCCCCTGGTCAGCTGCCACTGACTCGGGGACTGCTCTGGAGTGGCACCTGGCAACTACCCTAACTGCTCAAGCCTATCCTTACCATAAGAGGCTCTAATGAAGACCAGGTAGTTGCTTAGTTACGCCCCTCCAGAGCACAGCCAGTCAGTGGCACAGTGGGTCCACACCCGCTTGCATAACAACCATCAATACTGGGCAGCCATAAAGATGACCACACTGTGTAGTCGGACCCTAAGACCAAGCCTCTTTGCAGGAATTAAGGCTGAGGGTACCGGCGACTTTGGCCCCAACACATGTTGCTAAGCCAAAGAGCACAGCATCATAATGCCACTGTACTGTACATGATAGCATAATGAATGGGGTAGAGCTGCGACTCGCAAGTGGACATGACCCAGCCTACACACAAAACAACCCCATGCACTTTCACTGGTTCTGATGCTGCAGTGCTGCACTACAGTATTTGGTCTACTATGTGGGCCTTGGCCAAAGTTGTTATACAGCCTCAGCCTTAGGCCTCATGGCCATTGCTCGGCTGTGCCCGTATTGCGGCGCGCAAACAGCAGGTCCACAATATACGGGCACTGGCTGTGTGCACACCATATCATGGATGTGGACCCATTCACTTGAATGGGTAAGGAATCCGAAGGAGCGGTGCACAATGGAGGCACAGAACCCTACGGAAGTACTACGGAGTGGATCCGTCTACGGCAACCGCACGGATGGTGCCTGCGCATTGGGAACCGCAAAATTGCGGTCTCCAATGCACGGAACAGCCGGCACACATTCGTGTGCATGAGGCCTTAGGCTTCAATCACAGCTCTGTACTGCTGGGTTGTAAGAAGCCATAATAATTCTATGGGGACCTACCTCTGCATGCTTCCAATTTCATAGAAAGTTTTTTCTCTCAGATTCCATATATATTTAACAGAAAATGATTGTGGCATGCTCGGGGGCTATTCTCTCGGAGATGCATCGCTTCTCTGGAAGAATACCACCATAATATATCATACATAGAGTGCCTACAGTATAGAGCCCCAGGAACTTTATGTGCCTCTATATAGCGCCTTCCCATGGCTCTGTCAAAGATGGATTTCTGAGACCCTGTACATTCTTTAAGACAATCCAATTGGCAAATTGCAAAGAATTATAGTCCTTAAAGGGTATTATTATGGTTTTTACCAAATAAGGTCATGTAGTTGCTTAAAGGACAGTGACCATTTAAGTATATTTGATATTGGGTGGGAGGAGCTATAAACTTGCTGGGCGTTGTTAGGGGCAGTGATAGGGGACTGTCTATGTAAATAGCGAGGTGGGAGGAGCTATAAACCAGCTGGGTATTTTTAAGGGCAGTGATAGGGGACTGTCTTCTAACTAGCAGGGTGGGAGGAGCTATAAACTAGCTGGTCATTATTAGCAGCAGTGATAGGGGAGTCTCTCTGTAAGTAGGGTGGTGGAAGGAGCTATAAACTAGTTGTTAGGGGCAGTGATAGGGGGTTGTCTATGTAACTAGCGGGTAGGAGGAGCTATAAACTAGCTGGGTGTTGTTAGGGGCAGTAATAGGGGAGTGTCTTTGAACTAGCTGGATAGGAGGAGCTATAAGCTAACCAGGCATTGTTAGGGCTAGTGATAGGGAAGTGTCTATGTAACTAGTGCAGAAACTCCCCCGAGGAGCCGGTTTAGAGGATAGGAGTATTAGTGGCCCTGTTACAGTGTACTCCCTCAGGCTGTTGTCCCAAAAAAAATATTCTACAGTTTTCAAAACAGCATGTGGATCTGAATATTATTGCATGTAATAAAAAATTTAGCATAGCCACTGAGGTATTCAATATATGTATCTGTATAGCGCCTTCTGTTTTTTTTGCTTTGCATTTCTTTGACCTCCTCAATGAGAAGGCTGCACATGCTCAGTTTCATCCTCAAACTGTCTCCTGAGCTGTGATAGGGAGAGCTGAGACACGCCTCCTGAGCTGCCGCAGAAAAGACACTACCTTTAAGCTGTCAGCTTGATATAAATCTAGCAGTGCAATGAATGTGGAGATCTCTGGATCCATGTGAGGTTCAGGGCTGGTTCTAGCTTTGTTAGAAAGAGCTTGTCATGTACTATATGATGTCTGATTTTAATTTTTTACATTTAATCATGGGATAACCTCTTTAAACATAACGACTTCCAGGCAACTTTCTGTGGCGGAATCTGGAACTGCAGGATCAGTATTGGCAGCCAACAGGAGGGGATTCAGGACCTTACCTTCCCAGACAGGGAAGTGGCTGATCATGCCCATTCGGTACCCGGTTCGGATCGTCCAGGCTTTCCAAGGCAGTGTATAAGAATGCCCTGACCCAGTGGAAATGAAAATCCATTGGCTCACAATTACAGTGTGCCCAGCTCCTAGTGTGATAACTGCAGGCAGCAGTATGTCTGAGGATGCCACTATCTGCCTGAATCCCTGTCGGGGATTTGATCAGGCCAAGTATATTTATGGCCACCCTAAAGGTTCCATGGCCATCTGGGTTGGATGCCACCATCCCTGGAGCTGTCTGGGGCATGGGCCGGCCTGCGAAATCAGGCCAGGGCAGCCACGGCCCGCTGTTATATGGGTAGTCGGCTGGGCGAGGTGGTGGTGAGGCTTGTCAGCAACCTCTCCATCTAGGAGTATGGGTAGCCACGGCCCTTGTTCCTCTTGGGACAACTCATGGGTTGAAAATAACTGGAACTTGCATAGGGATTCAATGTGTCTCAACTTCTACTCGTATATCACTGACCGGAGACAGTGGCAGCGGCGAGTCTTCCGAACTTGGTAGTCTTCCTGCCATCTTGAGCACATGGCAGACTCTTTTGCCATTGGTCTCCTGCACATCAGCAAGATGGCAGCTTCTGGCGACCTGCAAACTTTCAGTCCCTGGCACAAATAATTCTTCAGGTCCGAAGGCCCTTTTGCAAAATAATAAACAGGGGTCCGGTTAAAAGTACTGGACTCCCACACCCAGCAGAGGATCAGGCAAACATGTCTTGCCTGTTGCATGGCTAGGCATTCTATCTGATTTCCCGTTCTGGAGGGGCAGTGCTTTGTTATGTTGGCAGATGGGGTGTTGATCCAATTAACCTCTTCTGTTTCGAAACACGATGGGTCTTTGCAACAAGGTATGGTGAATGTGAAACACCCACAGAGGGTCTTGTTAATAGCAAGACAAAAAAGTCTATTTTAGGGTCCACACACAATTAGGCCAACGATAGCAAGGCACGGAGGCACAATGCTGTTTGTGATGCCAAATTCAATGCTGTGAGCCAGTGTAGAGGATAGGAGTGGTAGTGGCTCCGATGAAGTGTTGTGTCATGGTGTTACTCCCTCAGGCTGTTGCTCCCTGGGGTCAGTGCAGTGGAAATAGAGTACTGAAGAATGAGGCCACAGTTAAACATAACAAAGTCTTTTTTTCACTAAGTGCAACATAGAACTTAATTGAAATACATACAGCAGCAGCAGCAGGCTTTAAGTGCAATTCTTCTCTGCCACCAGCAATGAATCTGGAGGCAGGTTGGATGGCTGCAATTCTGCACTTAGGTGATATTGGCCTATTGGTTGTTTGGTGATGGGTGGCTTGGCTGTAGTCCCTCACCTTACAGCAGTGTCTGTAGATACTGATGTAGCACTTCACTCTGCTGTCTGGAATCTCAAGGCTTTACTTGAGGACAGTTGGAGTAGTTATGTCTGGAGATTAGGAAACAAGAGCAGGAGCTTTGTAGGTTGCTTCCTCTGCTCTCTGTCTCTGGACAGGAACTCCCCCTCTTGGTAGGAGCAGATCCAGTCCGCTCATACCAAGAGAGGAGAGGAACAGGGTGGTTAGCACTGTTCCTTGCCTATCTTTGCCAATCTTTCCTTGCTGGGAGCAATGGCTAGAAGTAAACAATAAAATAAGCAGTGCACAACAAAAAGCAATTTGTAGTAACCACTAGTAAGTACTCCATCTTTCCTGTGCCAGTGTCAATTGTACTTAGAAGCTTGAGCTAACCAGTGACCTCCATTGTGACCTGTTTTGCATCATATGTTTCCTATATATGCCCAGCACTAGCACCAGTGTCGTCACTACCCCTTGAGAAAGCAGTACGCGAAAGGCGCGTTGGGGAGTGGACTGGTGGTGCTTGTATTTTGTTGTGGACTATATCACGGTCAGTATAATTTGCAATGGTATTTCCTTCTTTCTCTTTGGTAGATGTTACCAATTCTTGGTGACTAATATTAAGCTACATTGGCTTTTTACCCATTAGATGCTGTGCGCCCTCGTGCTCCGTGTGTGCCACAACAGCGACGCTGGTGATATTTTGTTTAATGTACGAATCCTCTTTGGTCCATCCATCTTGTAGTCAGTTGCTGCAGTAGCCAGCATCTACGTATCTACCTATTCAATTATTGCTGCTGACCGCGTATTTGCACTTTATTATCTTTTTAGTCCACCAATCATGCACCACCAGCCCTAGTGTTTTTTAATTTTGTTTTAAATCCTGTGTCTTGTCAATCATGTGTATTTGCAATGAGCAGGACACTGGTACAGTGGGTCAGCTATGCAGTGGGTCAGGATATATATGTAGTAGTTCGTGACGCCAATTGCAGCTTGCGCAGGTACTGTAGCAGGGCCCTTTAAGATGTAATAACTCACGCACCAGGTGAGGAATGCCAGAGGGGGATAATGTCTCTGTGTAATAGGTATTGTAGTGTCAACGGTGTCTCCTACCTTGGTACGGCTGGACTCCTGGATCCTGGCTCACTTGCAATAAAATTGAGTGTGGTCAGTAGGAGTAATTGAGGAATGAATGCAATCCAGACAGGAAATATAATCCAACTCGTCTTTACTTAATGCAGCTTGAATCCATACAAGTATACAGCAATAGTCTTTGGTCCCAGCAGGTATTGGCAATATGTGGCAGGAATTAATATATATTCTGCTTCTTGTCATATGCCTAAAGAATCTGGCAGGTATCTATCTTCTGCTCTGTCTGTGGTCTGCTTGATTTGGGCCTGACTAGCTGAAGGAGGTATTTGGCTTCTCCTGGACTTTGGATTAAACACTCACAGTTCTGCTCGCAGGGAATGGCTTCCTGGAGATCTGTAGATCTGAAGGTGGCTGCTTGCTTGTCAACCAGCACTGAGGTAGATGACTCAGGCTGGGAAGAGGGATCCTGGGCCTCAACCGAGGCTGGATCCTAGGTTGGGATCCCTGTTTCTGGGAGCTCCTACCAACACAGCCTTCCCCAAGGAGGGGGCTGCTACACACTAACTAAACTTCCTTTCCTCCACATGAGGTAGGATGTGGGAACATTCCACTCCTCCTCAAAGAGGGGGGAGCTAGATTGGAATAAGCTATTCCAGCCTAGGCATACTAACTGAACTAAGATCCTGTTACATACTGCTGCCACCTGCTGGTGTACATGGAAATTATAGCAAAATACATAAAACAGGCCTGGATAATGCACATTATGGAGAGAGTGATGTAAACTTATACCAGATGACAATATACATACACTTAACATGTTGTAGCGGGGAGAAAAAGTTTTAGTGACATACTCTGGGATGTTACATATTACAGTGATTATAATAAAAAAAAATTATGGTATGATTATATCTTGTTTTTGTATATTATTTGATATGATTTAGTGAGCATCCATATATTCTTTTTGGTACTTTTAATTTGACTATATATGGGTTAGATGTATTTACATATTTATATGGGAATTTGTTTTGGTGTTTCCTTGCCTATCTTTGCCAATCTTTCCTTGCTGGGAACTATGGCTAGAAGTAAACAATAAAATAAGCAGTGCACAACAAAAAGCAATTTGTAGTAACTCCAGGTCTGGGTTTATAAACTAGCTGGGTGTTGTTAGGGGCGGTGCTGAAGCCAGAGAAACAGAAGTGCATCAGGGGTTTGGTTGGATACAGCAACAGGAAGTGCTACATACAGGATGTAACAAAGCAGAGTGATTGGTTTACATGATTAAAACTGGTCAGTGTCCAAATGGGAAAAAATTATGTGGAAGATGTACTTAAAGGGAACCTGTCACCAGTTTTATGGTGTCCTAACTAAGGGCAACATAAATAAGTGACTGATTCTCTTAGCACAATGCTGGGTCACTTTCTTTAATTGACCCAGTCAATCTGCCAACATCTTGTATTGAAAAGCTCCAGCTGATAATGAGTCATGAATATTCATGAGCTCCTGAATCTCCCCGCCCACCTGCTGCTGAGTGACAGTTATTTTCCATATGACTCAGCAGCAGGTGGGCAGGGGAGTGGCTATAGCTCTGAATTAAATATACGCTGGACTCAATGACATCACGCCGGACTCCAATCAGCTCATTAGCATGCGGCATGCGGCATCTTTGTGTGTATATTATGAGGTAACCATCTGTCACACCAGTAAGTGAATACATCTAAGGTACTTTTTAGTAGTTAATGATTGTATATAATTAGTTAGATTATAATTGTTGGATTTTACTAGTCTATGACATAAAGTCATGATTTTATGAAAGACACAGAGGCGAGTATTGCTTAATCTTCCTTTACTGACACCACAGCAGCAAAGAAAAAATGAAGATATTAACATATTGCCATAGCAACCGTCCCTCCCCACACAGTAGACCCTATATAATGTCCACCAGTCCTCATAACTTCCTCTTTCTTGGCGAATGCCACCTCTACCAGAGCCAATCCTGGAACCTTCAAACGGAGACCTCAGGAAAACTGCAAACCCGCAGAATTGGAAAACCGGAGGGACCACAACCACATCCTTCCTCGGAACCGACGACAAACAAAGGAGTCCTCCTGCGAAACGGAACTGCCGAACTGGAACAGGCAGAAGACACCCCATAGGAACACCTGGATGTAAATCATCATTCTATTCAACCTGCAAGAGAATAAAAATGCATGAAAGGAAATGTTCCATCCAAATCAAAATCTGCAACCTGTTAATCAATCAAATGACAGTAACATGAATCATCCAAAATGACACTGTACATAATAAATAAGCAATAACCCAAGGGAGGGAAAATAGAAAGGGAGGGCAATACTCGCCTCCGTGTCTTTCATAAAATCATGACTTTACGTCATAGACTAGTAAAATCCAACAATTTTATTCCAAGACACGGAGGCTTCCTATTGCAAGTTCAAAGCTGCACAACAACAGAAGAAAAAGCATGACGAGCAGGGCGAAAGTAAAATTCCTTAAAAGTCGAAACTCGAGACCAGTCGGCAATCTTCATAATGTCCTCCAAACGAGCCCCAGACACCAACATAGAGGTGGAAGCTGCACTCCTTGTGGAATGAGCCGTGAATACCGAGGTATCCACCCCTGCCAAAGACATACACCATTTGACCCAATGAGCCAGCGTGGGAGTCGCAACCGAAGCAAAAGGACGCCGATAGGAGAGAAATAACTGAAAACTTTCAGTCGACCTATGCACAGAGGTACGAGCCTCGTACTCTTGGAGACAAGCAACCGGGCAAAGGTTTGGAATGGACGGAAAACTGGGATAAGAGACCGAGCGAATATGCGTCTTGGTACGGCGAGAAATATTAAAAGTTACCCCGTCCGGGGAAAAGGACCTGGCATCGAAATCCAATGCCCTGACATCGGAAACCCTCTTGCAAGATACCAGGCAAAAGAGGGTAACCAGCTTGGCAGAGAGCTGGCGAAGAGAAAGTAGAGAGTTAGACGGCCAAGCCGTGAAAAGATCCAAGACCAAGGAAACATCCCAGGTGGAAGAAAAACGCGGCCGAGGGGGCCGCGACAAACGTGAACCTTTAAGGAGGCGACAAACAAGAGGATGTTGCCCCGCAGGACGACCCTCAAAACCCTGATGGAAGGAAGAAATTGCGGACCGAAAAAGGTTGATGGTGCGGTACGCCTTACCCTCCTCGAATAAAGAAGTCAAAAACTCTAAAACGTCTGAAACAGGAGCTGAACAGGGATCCACACTCCGTGCGA
This sequence comes from Bufo bufo, assembly GCF_905171765.1. Classification (NCBI taxonomy): domain Eukaryota; kingdom Metazoa; phylum Chordata; class Amphibia; order Anura; family Bufonidae; genus Bufo; species Bufo bufo. Next base: position 683,209,234 of record NC_053389.1, on the reverse strand, counting down.
CGCACCAACTAGTCCACGATCCCCAGGCCGCTCTATATGCCCTTCTGGTGCCAGGAGCCCACGACTGTTCCAAGAGTCTTCTAGCAGCATCCGAAAGTTCCTCGCCTTGTCCGAAACGCCTGATATTCTGCATGCCAGCAGACGGAGAGATCCCTCCAGCAATAGCGGGTGTTGTGCGCCTCCGGCGTCTAAGAGAAGCTCTGGAAGGTCCGGAAGGAGCAACGGTGGCAGGATGAGAAGGTCCAGCAGGTGAGGGAACCATGACTGAGAGGTCCAGAACGGCACAATCAACACTAACTCCGCTTGCTGCCAGCGCACCTGGGTCAGGACCCGTGGAATCATCGCAAATGCGTAAAGTAGAGGTCCGTGTCAATCCTGCAGGAACGCGTCCACAGCCTCCGCGTCTGGATCCGGGCACCAACTGAAGAAACGTGGCAACTGAGTGTTCAGCCGAGAGGCAAACAGGTCGATACAGAACGGACCCCAGAGGGAGGAGATGTGAGAGAACACCAGACCATCTAACTTCCAATCGCTGCCATCCCTGAGATACCGAGAGTTCCAGTCCGCTTGGACGTTCTGCAGACCAGGGAGATACTCCGCCACCACCGTAACCTGTTGGTTGAGACAGAAGGACCAGAAATCCTTGGCCAAGTGAGATAACATGCTCGAATGGGTACCTCCCATGGAGTTGACATATCGGACAGCCGACACGTTGTCCATGCGTAGGCGAATGCAGGCACTGGCACTGTGCTTGGCAAAACTGTGGATGGCAAAAGATCCGGCCAGGAGCTCCAGGGTGTTGATATGGAGTGAGGCCTCCTCCTGAGACCAGGGACCTCCAGTGGAAACTCCGTCGCAGTGGGCCCCCCACCCGAGAAGGCTGGCGTCGGAGTCGATGGTGAAATCCGGATGAGGACCGCAAATCGCCTTCCCATTCCACGCCTGAAGGTTCGAGATCCACCAACGTAACTCGTCCCGAGTCTCGGGATCCAGCGAGATCGTATCCGCGTACGAAGCCCCGGTCTGAAGGTGAGCGTGCTTCAAGCGCTGGACAGCCCGGTAATGTAAAGGAGCCGGAAACACCGCTTGGATGGATGAGGAGAGGAGTCCTATGATCCGTGCCAGGTGGCGAAGCGTAATCCGCTGAGCAGTCAGTGTCTTGCGTAGCTCCTTGCGTATGGACCGGAGCTTCGCCAGAGGAAGGCTGAGAGTTTCTGAGACGGAATCCACTGAGAAGCCGAGGAATTCCATAACTCTGGAGGGGTCCAGGGAAGACTTCTCGTAGTTGATGAGGAAACCTAAACGGGATAGGAGGTTCATAGTTACCTGTAACTGCAAGCGGAGAACAGCGAGGTCCTGGGCCATAAGAAGGAGGTCGTCCAGGTAGATGATCAGCCTGATCCCGCGACTGCGGAGCCAAGCTACCACTGGGCGCATGACCTTGGTGAAGCACCAGGGGGCCGAGGACAGACCGAAGGGGAGGCAAGTGAAGCGCCAAACCTGATCCTTCCACAGGAAACGGAGGAGATCCCTGGATGGCATCGAGACCGGGACAGTGAGATAGGCATCCTTCAGATCTAACTTCACCATCCAATCACCTTGAAGGAGGAGATCTCTGAGTAGGTGAATACCCTCCATTTTGAAGTGCCTGTAACGAACAAACCTGTTTAGAGGTTTGAGGTTTATGACGGGGCGCATCTGCACCCCTTTCTTTCGTACCAGGAAAATACTGCTGAGCAGACCCGACGAAGGGTACGGAGCCAACTCGATTGCGCTCTTGAGGAAGAGGTCTGTGAGTTCCTTGTCTATGGCTAGCGACGCAGCCTCGGAAGTTGGAATAGGTGGGGGAGCAGGGAGATGATAAGGGGACTGAACCAGTTCTATCTGGAAACCCTGGATAGTGGCTAACACCCAGCCGTCCGACGTGATTGATTCCCAAGCATGAGAAAAAAGTCGGAGTCTGCCCCCTACACAAACTGGAAAAGAAAGAAGACGAGGAACACTTACCAAGGGGACGACGGAACCCGGAGCTTCCTCTGAACGGTCTTCGGCTAGGAGCACCTCGGGATGGGAAGAAACTCTGTGAAGGCCTTGCGTCCTGGAAGGAGGATCGTTGATTAAAGGGTCTTTGACCATAGGAGCCTCTGCCCGAGCCCCGGGCATGGAAGGAGGAGCGGCCGGCAGAACGGCCCCTGAAGTTGCCGGCCCTTGAGGAAAAACGGCCCTGGAATACCTTCCTCATGGAAGATTGAGCCTTGTCAAGAGCCGTAAAGGCTCCAACAAATTTTCCCATGTCCTTAATAAAGGAATCCCCAAACAGGAGACCCTGAGCATCACTTCCGGCCTCAGTGAGGGACAAGTTCACTAATTTGGGTTCAATCTTAAATAAAATAGCCTTAGGGCGTTCAATAGACAGGGAACTGTTCACGTTGCCTGCTATACAGATGGCCCTTTGGATCCACCCACGGAGTTCCTCCGGATCCACAGATGTGTTGGACTCTCTGGCGATCTCAGCCATCTCAAAGATTTTGGCCAGTGGGCCGAAAACGTCCAGGAGTTTGTCCTGGCACGCTTTTAAGGCCGATTCTAGGCCCCTTCTGGGGTTCCACCCTGACTTTGATAAGAATTGGATCATTTTAGGATCCACAGACGGGGTCTCACAAACCTTATTAGCCACAATGGGTCTAGGGCATTCAGCTTTCATTTTATTGCGAGCCTCTTTAGACAGAGGGCAACGCACCCGAGCCTCTAGGTATTGTGCCACGTGGTCAAGGGGAAGCCATTCGGCAGACCTAGGGTGGTGGAGACTGTCGGGGTCAAAGAGGGGTTCTCCAAGGGGGTCGGTTAGGACGCCAGAAGGCCCCTGTATAACATCCGAGGACGAAGCGCCAGGAGGCGCAGGGGTGTGTGCCGAAACAAGGTCGGCAGAGGCAGAATCGGACAGCTCGTCCTCAGGGAAAACCATGTCCTCAAATCTCACCTCCTCAGAGTCGATCTCAAGCTCAGGGTGTGTTCTCACACACTTCCAATTCCGCGCCCGTTCTGCCCGGCGGGATGGGGCTCTTTTGGGTGGCATTGGACTCACCAATCAAAGTGGTTCTGGAGGCGTGAGGTACATGTAATTCAGCCTGCATTGTGTCACTAGAGACACTAGGGCGTGCTGAAAGGGCATCAGAAATGGACCTAGTGAGGCTGTTGGTAACTGACCCCATAGCGGCCATGATGGCTTCAGACACGGACCGCTGGAAGGCTTCCGCAGAGAATGCAGTGCCAGCAGCTGCAGGTGCAGGAGAAGAGACCTGTGCGTCTCTCCCTGTCTCAACCACCTGTGAGGGATGCCCAGTATGAGACATGATATATATATATATGTCAAGGACAATAGTGGCCAGCAAATACAATAAGATGAGGCAGGTTATCTTAAAGGTAGGCAGTACTAAGAGGGAGAACCGCAACTGACACGAGGATAGGAGGCACAAAGAGGGTAGTCACCCAGCTAGTGTGCACGCAGGAACAGCGTCGGAACGGAAGGCAAGGGCGGAAGTGGGTGTGGCTATAGACAGCAGAGAAGACGCCGCGCCAGAGGGAAGAACTGGACAGGAGAGGCGCCGGAAGAAAGACTACAAGAAAATGGCCGCCGAAAGATCGCAGGCGGCCGAAGTCCCACGAGATTGCGGCCTAAGAACCAGGCACCGGCTGGAAAACAGGGACAGACAAAAGGTAAGCGATAATAAAATACGGGCGCTTGGCCCCCACCAGGAAATAGAGGGGAGACGGGGGCAAGCAAGGAGACCGCGCAGAGAAAAAAAGGACAAAATTAACCCTTTCGACCCCCGAACCCGCTCCCAGAAGGGAGAAGGAGCGGGAAGGAACAGGGGAAAGCTGAAAAAACGGTAGAAAAAGATCTAGGAAAGAAAAAACCTACATAGGTATAAATTAATATAAATAGATATCACCCCCCCCCCCCACAATAACAAGGATAATGGGGAAAAAACGAACGAGCACAATAATTAATTACAGTACTTTAAATAGATGCTGCAAGATCAGAGTATACTTAGCTTGTGGCAGCAGCAAAGAAAGTGGAAGTTATGAGGACTGGTGGACATTATATAGGGTCTACTGTGTGGGGAGGGACGGTTGCTATGGCAATATGTTAATATCTTCATTTTTTCTTTGCTGCTGTGGTTGTCAGTAAAGGAAGATTAAGCAATACTCGCCTCCGTGTCTTGGAATAAAATCAAATATCCACATGACAGGTTCCCTTTAAGCTAAGCAACTACATGAGCCTACCTATTATAATTTTAGAAAAACAGATCTGCTTCTTTATCAGAAATAGAAATTGCTAATGAGCCATATGGACCGGAGTGAATAAGTTGCAATACTAGACAATGGCTATGGAGTGGCGCTGTTTTTAAGAAGAGGCTGCAGTATTGCTCTAATTTCATACAACCCCTGTAACTGCAGCCTGATGTCACCATTTCTTGACACAAAAATGATAAAAAGCATCATATATTCAGAGCACCATTAGGCCCCTTTCACACGGGCGAGTATTCCGCGCGGGTGCAATGCGTGAGTTGAACGCATTGCACTCGCACTGAATCCGGACCCATTCATTTCTATGGGGCTCTGCACACAAGCTGTGATTTTCACGCATCACTTGTGCGTTGCGTGAAAATCGCAGCATGCTCCTCTTTGTGTGTTTTTCACGTAACGCAGGGCCCATAGAAATGAATGGGGTTGCGTGAAAGTCGCAAGCATCCGCAAGCAAGTGCGGATGCGGTGCGATTTTCACGCACGGTTGCCAGGTGACGATCGGGATGGGGACCCGATCATTATTATTTCCCCTTATAACATGGTTATAAGGGAAAATAATAGCATTCTGAATACAGAATGCATAGTAAAATAGGGCAGGAGGGGTTAAAAAAAAAAATAATAATAATTTAACTCACCTTAATCCACTTGTTCGCGCAGCCGGCATCTCTTCTGTCTTTATCTGTGAGCAATAGGACCTTTGATGACGTCACTACGCTCATCACATTATCCATCACCATGGTAATGGATCATGTGATGGACCATGTGATGAACGCAGGCTTTTTTTAATTTATTTTTAACCCCTCCAGCCCTATTGTACTATGCATCCTGTATTCAGAATGCTATTATTTTCCCTTATAACCATGTTATAAGGGGAAATAATTCATTCTACACTACAACTAACCCAAACCTGAACTTCTGTGAAGAAGTTCGGATCTGGGTACCACAGTCGTTTTTTTATCACGCGCGTGCAAAACACATTGTACCCGCACAATAAAAACTGAACATCGGAACGCAATTGCGTTCCTACTCGCGCGGGTTTGCCGCAATGCACCGGGACGCATCCGGACCTAATCTGGACACGCTCGTCTGCAAGGGGCCTTATTGTTTTCACCTTTATCCCAAGTCATGGGGGAGTTGGAAGCTATTTCTAATTTATTTCGAGAGAAGCTGGTTTATCTACAGTACATAAGCAGGTTCATGAGGGATTCATTTTCCTGTGTCTTAAATCATCACTTTGATGTCAATTTCAAGAAAACAAATTAAAAGCTCATTCTTTAAACAGGTGTACGCGCCAGTTACTATAGGGAGACTACTCTGCAAATATTGCGCCTGTGAACGGCAAGGTGTGGGAGCCATTCTAATAAGATCCTTCATCTTCTCCTTTCTTTACCTTGTGTGGAATTTGTGTTAAAAGTTTTTACAGATTAAAGTTCTTTCGAGCAGAACATTATTAGATGTATGTAAAATGTACGATTATGCCGTTATCTCTGTGTTATGGTCCATTCACACGTCCACAAAATGGGTCTGCATCCGTTCCACAATTTTGCGAAACGGGTGCAGACCCATTCATTTGCAATGGGGCCGGAATGTGCTGTCCGCATCCGCATTTGAGGATCTGCACTTCCGCATCCGTGCTTTCGTTTCCGCAAAAAAATAGAACATGTCCTATTCTTGTCCGCAATTGCGGACAAGATTAGGCATTTTCTATTATAGTGCCGGCGATGTGCGGTCTGAAAATTGTGGAATGCACATTGCCAGTGTCCGTGTTTTGCGGATCCGCAATTTGAAAATCCGCAGAACACTTACAGACGTGTGAATGGACCCTTAAATCTCTCATATACAGTCAGGTCCATAAATATTGGGACATCGACACAATTCTAACATTTTTGGCTCTATACACCACCACAATGGATTTGAAATGAAAGTAACAAGATTTTAACTGCAGACTGTCAGCTTTAATTTGAGGGTATTTACATCCAAATCAGGTGAACGGTGTAGGAATTACAACAGTTTGCATATGTGCCTCCCACTTGTTAAGGAACCAAAAATAATGGGACAATTGGCTTCTCAGCTGTTCCATGGCCAGGTGTGTGTTATTCCCTCATTATCCCAATTACAATGAGCAGATAAAAAGTCCAGAGTTCATTTCAAGTGTGCTATTTGCATTTGGAATCTGTTGCTGTCAACTCTCAAGATGAGATCCAAAGAGCTGTCACTATCAGTGAAGCAAGCCATCATTAGGCTGAAAAAACAAAACAAACCCATCAGAGAGATGGCAAAAACATTAGACGTGGCCAAAACAACTGTTTGGAACATTCTTAAAAAGAGGGAACGCACCGGTGAGCTCAGCAACACCAAAAGACAAAGGTAGACCACGGAAAACAACTGTGGTGGATGACCGAAGAATTCTTTCCCTGGTGAAGAAAACACCCTTCACAACAGTTGGCCAGATCAAGAACACTCTCAAGAACACAGGAGGTAGGTGTATGTGTGTCAAAGTCAACAATCAAGAGAAGGCTTCACCAGAGTGAAAACAGAGGGTTCACCACAAGAACACTCTCAAGAACACAGGAGGTAGGTGTATGTGTGTCAAAGTCAACAATCAAGAGAAGGCTTCACCAGAGTGAATACAGAGGGTTCACCACAAGATGTAAACCATTGGTGAGCCTCAAAAACAGGAAGGCCAGATTAGAGTTTGCCAAACGACATCTAAAAAAGCCTTCACAGTTCTGGAACAACATCCTATGGACAGATGAGACCAAGATCAACTTGTACCAGAGTGATGGGAAGAGAAGAGTATGGAGAAGGAAAGGAACTTCTCATGATCCTAAGCATACCACCTCATCAGTGAAGCATGGTGGTGGTAGTGTCATGGCGTAGGCATGTATGGCTGCCAATTGAACTGGTTCTCTTGTATTTATTGATGATGTGACTGCTGACAAAAGCAGCAGGATGAATTCTGAAGTGTTTCGGGCAATATTATCTGCTCATATTCAGCCAAATGCTTCAGAACTCATTGGACGGCGCTTCACAGTGCAGATGGACAATGACCCAAAGCATACTGCAAAAGCAACCAAAGAGTTTTTTTAAGGGAAAAAAGTGGAATGTTATGCAATGGCCAAGTCAATCACCAGACCTGAATCCGATTAAGCATGCATTTCACTTGCTGAAGACAAAACTGAAGGGAAAATGTCCCAAGAACAAGCAGGAACTGAAGACAGTTGCAGTAGAGGCCTGGCAGAGCATCACCAGGGATGAAAACCAGCATCTGGTGATGTCTATGCGTTCCAGACTTCAGGCTGTAATTGACTGCAAAGGATTTGCAACCAAGTATTAAAAAGTGAAAGTTTGATTTATGATTATTATTCTGTCCCATTACTTTTGGTCCCTTAACAAGTGGGAGGCACATATGCAAACTGTTGTAATTCCTACACCGTTCACCTGATTTGGATGTAAATACCCTCAAATTAAAGCTGACAGTCTGCAGTTAAAGAACATCTTGTTCGTTTCATTTCAAATCCATTGTGGTGGTGTATAGAGCTAAAAATGTTACAATTGGGTCGATGTCCCAATATTTATGGACCTGACTGTACATGATAAGGTTACAGTACTCAATTTCTATCATACAAAGCACCATAAGGCCTCTTTCACACGACCGTATGGCTTTTTCAGTGTTTTGCGGTCCTTTTTTCATGGATCCAATGTTCCGTTCTTTTTTTTCCGTTGTGTTTCCGTTTCCGTTTCGTTTTTCAGTTCCGTTTTTCCGTATGACATATACAGTGTACAGTAATTACATAGAAAAAAATTGGGCTGGGTGTAAAATTATTCAATAGATGGTTCCGCAAAAACAGAACAGATACGGAAGACATACGGATGCATTCCTGTATGTGTTCCGTTTTTTTTGCAGACCCATTGACTTGAATGGAGCCACAGAACGTGATTTGCAGGCAATAATAGGACATGTTCTAGTTTTTAACGGAACGGAAAAACGGAAATACGGAAATGGAATGCATATGGAGTACATTCCTTTTTTTTGCGGAACCATTGAAATGAATGGTTCCGTATACGGACCGTATACGGAACGCAAAAAACGGACCGTAAATGGAAAAAAAAAAACGGTCGTGTGAAAGAGACCTTACACTGATCATGATATAACCCATGTATAAAATACCAGAATGTAGTGAAGACTGACATTTCAGATAAAAGGTTGAGAAAATAGGAGGTGAGGTAGTCCTGCACATTATTATGCATCTGAGTCTGTTAATATGTGGGTGACTAATCTTAAAGGGAACCTGTCACCTGGATTTTGGGTATACGATTTGATACGTATGCAAATTAACCTGAGATAAGTCCTGTGCCTGACTCATCTCACATACAGGACTCATCTCAGGTTAATTTGCATATGTATCAAATCAGGTTTTTTACACAATAAAAGCACACAGAACTATGGGGACTGGGTATTGCGGATGTGCTAGCGGCCATCTAGCAACCCATGTCCTCAGCGCTATACACAAAATCCCGGTGACAGGTTCCCTTTAAAGCATTGATTCACCGGCATCAGGGCCACTTTGCAAAAAAAATATATCCCCCCCAAACGTTCAGATATTTGTGCAGATCATTGTTAACAAGTGTTCGTACAGTTCTGGAATGTATTGGATAACACTGACAGCATCCAATACATTTCAGACCTCTAAGGGTTACACAGCATCATAAATCAATATAATGCTATGCGACCCCGGCAGTGCTGGAAGTTCAGGGCAGGAGCTGTGTTATATTCACGCAGCGAGTCCGCAGTATGCAACTTGGTCGTCTGAAAGTGACTTTAGGCTATTTGCAGAGGATTTGCTTCTGCTGAGTGTGCAGCGGTTCTACCTGAGGACTAGCCCATTGTCATTGATCTTGTATCTGGTCATTGTCGCTCAGCAGGCTACTTATTTTTGTAGTGGATTTTTATTTTTATGCAGCAGGACCAAAAATCCACCCAGAAAATGTCTACTGCATGAAAACATAGTTATACAAACATCATTCACATGCCTGGGATGTGGACTGTTGTCGGATTGCATGTGGAATGATTGTCAAATGTCCCCAGTGGTTGAGGGTAACATTATTTTTGTTCAGCTGCTGACAGGCCGAATGCACACGGCCGTGATCCGCGGCCTAGAGCGCTCCGTGGTATGCCGGTAGGGTGACCACGTGTCCCGGTTTGCCCGGGATCGTCCCGTAATTTACGTTTTTGTCCCGTGTCCCGGGAGCCTTCAAACCGGGACAATAGAGAGTCCCGGAATCAACTGCCTGCCAGTCTGCAACATTCACTGCCGCTGCTGCCGCAGTGCTGTTGTAATTAATTCATCCTAAATCACTGGTTGCTACGGCTGCCCCGCTTGGCGTGTAGCAACCAGTGACGTCACCATGTCCCGCTCTCTCTGCGGCTCCGACTCCACCCCCACCTCCTCCTCCTCCAGCTGCCGCCGCGGTTCTTGCAGCAGAGAGAGCAGCGCAGCAGCATCGATTCGTACAGGGCAGGCAGTGAGTCACTCACCGTCACCTACCAGTACCGCGGCAGTGGCACAGACCAAGACCTCCTCCTCCTCTGAGTCCTCCTGACCTCGGCTCCCGCTAGTAAGTCCCGCCGGCGCCGCGACTCCCGCTGCTCTGCAAGCCTGTGACATCTCTCACAGTGCAGTGCAGTTCTCATTCTCCGCCGGTCTGACCTCCTCTACCGCCCAGCGCCCCCGGCAGGCTCCTCCCGGCTCCCGCCCGAGCGGCCCGACGATTCTCTGCCAGTGCCTGCCAGACGCCAGTGCCTCCTCGAGTCCTGACTGGAAGAACACCGGCGCAAGACTGCCCTGCCCTGCTCCACCACCACCAGTGACCAGACGAGGAGACAGTCACTCCATCTCCATTATATGACTCCAAAAGGTGAGCAAATAGGGGCAATTGACACTGGGTGGCAGCATCTGATGGGGCACAGTAGCGACAATCTATGGGCACACTGGCATTTGATGGCGCACAGTAGCGACAATTTATGGGCACACTGGCATTTGATGGGGCACAATAGCGACAATTCATGGGCACACTGGCAGCATCTGATGGGGGCACAGTAGCGACAATTCATGGGCACACTGGCATTTGATGGACTGTGCCCCATCAAATGCCAGTGTGCCCATGAATTGTCGCTACTGTGCCCCCATCAGATGCTGCCAGTGTGCCCATGAATTGTCGCAAACTGTGCCTCATCAGATGCTGCCAGTGTGCCTATCAATTGCCGCTACTGTGCCCATCAGATCAGATGCTGCCAGTGTGTCAATTAATTGTCACTACTGTGCCCCATCAAATGCTGCCAGTGTGCTAATGAATTGTCGCTACTGTGCCCCCATCAGATGCTGCCAGTGTTCCCATGAATTGTCGCTACTGTGCCCCATCAAATGCCAGTGTGCACGTAAATTATCACTACTGTGCCCCATCAAATGCCAGTGTGCCCATGAATTGTTGCTACTGTGCCTAGCAACAATTTATGGGCACACTGGCATTTGATGGGGCACAGTAGCGACAATTCATGGGCACACTGGCAGCATCTGATGGGGGCACAGTAGCGACAATTCATTAGCACACTGGCAGCATTTGATGGGGCACAGTAGTGACAATTAATTGACACACTAGCAGCATCTGATCTGATGGGCACAGTAGCGGCAATTGATAGACACACTGGCAGCATCTGATGAGGCACAGTTTGCGACAATTCATGGGCACACTGGCAGCATCTGATGGGGCACAGTAGCATCAATTGATCGGCACACTGGCAGCATCTGATGGGGCACAGTAGCATCAATTGATCGGCACACTGGCAGCATCTGATGGGGCACAGTAGCATCAATTGATCGGCACACTGGCAGCATCTGATGGGGCACAGTAGCATCAACTGATTGGCACACTGGCAGCATCTGATGGGGCACAGTAGCATCAACTGATCACTAAGTGACTTAATTTTTTTTAAAAAAGTATCAAAAATCATATTTTTTGGGGAGTGGACATGGGTGCGGGGGGGCCGGGGCGGGTGTCCCTGAATGGCAGTTTGGAAATGTGGTCACCCTATATGCCGGGCTGGATTCCTGTTCAGAGCAGGAGCGCACGGCGTCATTGGTTGCTATGACGCCGTGCGCTTCATGCTGCCGCTGCACTACAGTTATACACTGGTATGATCTATACGAGTGTATTACTGTACAGCAGCGGCGGCATGAAGCGCACAGCGTCATAGCAACCAATGACGCCGTGCGCTCCTGCTCTGAACAGGAATCCAGCCCGGCATACCACGGACCACACGCGGAACACGGCCGTGTGCATTCGGCCTAACTGAGTTGTTTCTTTGATCAAGCAAAGCGTTTCATGAGCATTCCTACACACACACACTCCACACACACACACACTCCACACACACACACACACACACTCCACACACACACACACTCCACACACACACACACACACACACTCCACACACACACACACACACACACACTGCACACACACACACACACACTCACACTCCACACACACACACACTCACACTCCACACACACTACACACACACACACACACTCCACACACACCACACACACACCACACACACACACACACACACACACACACCACACCACACCACACCACATGCTCCACACACATACACACACCACACTCTCCACACACACACTCCACACACACACACTGCACACACACACACACACACTCCACACACACACACACTCCACACACACACACTCCACACACACCACACACACCACACACACACTCCACACGATCCACACACACACACACACACACACACACGCTCCCCTCAGACACACTCCACATGCTCCACACACACTCCACACACACTCCACACCACATGCTCCACACACACATGCTGCACACTCCACATGCTCCACACACACGGTCCACACATTCACAACACCACATGCTCCACACACACACACACACACACACACACACACTCCACACCACATCCTACACACACACACTCCCCTCAGACACACTCCACATGCTCCACACACACACACACACACACACACACCACATGCTACACACACACATTCCACATGCTCCACACACATACACACCACATGCTCCACACACACATGCTGCACACTCCACATGCTACACACACATTCCACATGCTACACACACACTCCACACACACCCACACACACACACACACTCCACATGCTCCACACACACATGCTGCACACTCCACATGCTCCACACACACAGTCCACATGCTACACACACATTCCACATGCTACACACACACTCCATGCTCCACACACACACACACACACACACTCCACATGCTCCACACACACATGCTGCACACTCCACATGCTCCACACACACAGTCCACATGCTACACACACATTCCACATGCTACACACACACTCCATGCTCCACACACACACACACACACACTCCACATGCTCCACACACACATGCTGCACACTCCACATGCTACACACACACACACACACACACACGCTCCACATGCTCCACACACACCACATGCTGCACACTCCACATGTTACAAACACACCACATGCTCCACATGTTACACACTTCACATGCTCCACACACACAGTCCACACATACACATCCACATGCTCCCCTCAGACACACTCCACATGCTACACACACACCCTCCACATGCTCCACACACATACACACCACATGCTCCACACACACATGCTGCACACTCCACGTGCTACACACACATTCCACATGCTCCACACACACTCCACACACACCACATGCTCCACACACTCCACATGCTGCACACACACTCCACATGCTCCACACACACATGCTGCACACTCCACATGCTCCACACACACGCTCCACGTGCTACACACACACACTCCACACACACACAGTCCACACCACATGCTCTACACACACATGCTGCACACTCCACATGCTACACACACATGCTCCACACACTCCACCTGATCCACACACACTCACACTGTCGCACAAACACACTTTTTGAGGGTTTTTAAATGCTTATAAACGCTTTTAGCAGCATTTTTATTAATATTTTAATGGTGTTTTAGTTGCGCTAAGGCCTCATGCACACGGCCATTGTGCGGCCGTTCAGTGCATTGGGGACTGCAATTTGCGGTCCTTAATGCACGGCAACATCTGTGCGGTGGCCGGGATTGATCGAGACCCATTTAACTTGAATGGGTCCGTGATTCGTCCGCACCGTAAAAGAAATGTTCTATTTTTTTGCGGCATGGACAGAAACACCATGGAAGCACTCCGTAGTGTTTCCGTGGGCTTCTGATCCGTGCTTCCGTTCCACACCGCACCTCCCAGATTGCGGACCCATTCAAGTGAATGGGTCCGCATCCGTGATGCGGGGTGCACACGGCCGGTGTCCGTGTATTGCCTTAAAGTATGATTTTCTTTCTGTCGAGAAGAGTACGGAAAAAATGCCACAACTACAACATGCTGTGCTTTGAAAAAATGCTTAAAAACAAAAACACACAAAACAAAAACTCTATGGGCCAGATTTATCATTAGCTCAAGTCAGAATAATGGAGTGAAAAAGTCGCAGATTTTTGCGCAATCGCTAAAACTGCGCAAAGAATTGCGACTTTTTTCTGCTCTGCAATATGCTCGCCAGTTTTCTGAAAATGGGCGTGTTTTCTTATGTAAATCAATCTCTAGACAGATTTACTATTGTGACTATTTAAAAAGTCGCAAAATAAATGCGCAATTTCACTCCAATGTGGACAATGCTTATCTTATGAGACTTTTTAATAGAACATGCAACTTTTTTGTAAAGACGTGCGACTTTTGTAAAACTGCTTACTGACGGATAAACTGCTACCGTCAAACCACATTAATTACAGTCTAAAAGGGCCGATCATAAATCAGACTTGGCTAAAACTGACTTTAGCCATATGTGAAAGTGGAGTGAGCTGTCAGAGGAATGATAAATCTGGCCCTATGTTTGTAGGGAATACATCAACCAAACCTCGTGTACATCTTCCTCATGCATTTTTGGACTCTCCTGACCCATTTTCAATTCATTATATCAAGAAAACTCATCCTTTACTACAGTCATGGCCAAAAGTTTTGAGAATGACACAAATATTAGTTTTCACAAAGTTTGCTGCTAAACTGCTTTTAGATCTTTGTTTCAGTTGTTTCTGTGATGTAGTGAAATATAATTACACGCACTTCATACGTTTCAAAGGCTTTTATCGACAATTACATGACATTTATGCAAAGAGTCAGTATTTGCAGTGTTGGCCCTTCTTTTTCAGGACCTCTGCAATTCGACTGGGCATGCTCTCAATCAACTTCTGGGCCAATTCCTGACTGATAGCAACCCATTCTTTCATAATCACTTCTTGGAGTTTGTCAGAATTAGTGGGTTTTTGTTTGTCCACCCGCCTCTTGAGGATTGACCACAAGTTTTCAATGGGATTAAGATCTGGGGAGTTTCCAGGCCATGGACCCAAAATGTCAACGTTTTGGTCCCCGAGCCACTTAGTTATCACTCTTGCCTTATGGCACGGTGCTCCATCGTGTAGGAAAATGCATTGTTCTTCACCAAACTGTTGTTGGATTGTTGGAAGAAGTTGCTGTTGGAGGGTGTTTTGGTACCATTCTGTATTCATGGCTGTGTTTTTGGGCAAAATTGTGAGTGAGCCCACTCTCTTGGATGAGAAGCAACCCCACACATGAATGGTCTCAGGATGCTTTACTGTTGGCATGACACAGGACTGATGGTAGCACTCACCTTTTCTTCTCTGGACAAGCCATTTTCCAGATGCCCCAAACAATCGGAAAGAGGCTTCATCGGAGAATATGACTTTGCCCCAGTCCTCAGCAGTCCATTCACCATTCTTTCTGCAGAAGATCAATCTGTCCCTGATGTTTTTTTTGGAGAGAAGTGGCTTCTTTGCTGCCCTTCTTCCAAAAGTCTTCGCCTCACTGTGCGTGCAGATGCGCTCACACCTGCCTGCTGCCATTCCTGAGCAAGCTCTGCACTGGTGGCACTCCGATCCCGCAGCTGAATCCTCTTTAGGAGACGATCCTGGCGCTTGCTGGACTTTATTGGACGCCCTGAAGCCTTCTTAACAAGAATTGAACCTCTTTTCTTGAAGTTCTTGATGATCCTATAAATTGTTGATTGAGGTGCAATCTTAGTAGCCACAATATCCTTGCCTGTGAAGCCATTTTTATGCAACGCAATGATGGCTGCACGCGTTTCTTTTCAGGTCACCATGGTTAACAATGGAAGAACAATGATTTCAAGCATCACCCTCCTTTTAACATGTCAAGTCTGCCATTTTAACCCAATCAGCCTGACATAATGATCTCCATCCTTGTGCTCGTCAACATTCTCACCTGAGTTAACAAGACGATTACTGAAATGATCTCAGCAGGTCCTTTAATGACAGCAATGAAATGCAGTGGAAAGTTTTTTTTGGGATTAAGTTAATTTTCATGGCAAAGAAGGACTATGCAATTCATCTGATCACTCTTCATAACATTCTGGAGTATATGCAAATTGCTATTATAAAAACTTAAGCAGCAACTTTTCCAATTTCCAATATTTATGTAATTCTCAAAACTTTTGGCCACGACTGTACAGCGGAAAATCTTCCATAGCAACAGTAGCAGCTGCTACGGGCCCACAGTGGCAGAGGAGCCTGTGCAGTAATGAATGGCACTGCAGCCGTACTGTGTGTGTACTGGCAGGCGAGGCCCGTGCCATAAGGGATGACAGACACAGCAGCCGGACTCAGGCCCGAAATTTGGGACTAAGTCTGCTGTGTGTATTATCCATTACGGCATGTGCCATGTTCCCTAGCCATGCTCTACTCACCAGGCATGATGCAGTGACATCATCGTGCTTGTTGGGCTGAGTAGAAGTGCACAAAGGCCAAGGATCATTGCTTGGCCAGTGCACTTTCCTACTGAGCCCAACAGGTGCGATTACATCACTGCACTGTGCCTGCTGGGGAGAGCAGGATGTGCTCAGTTCACCAGGGGACTGGGGCTAGGTGAGTAGTGTTTTTTTATTTTATTAGCGGTCCAGGGCAGCACTATTGTAAGGGGGCACTAATTGGGCAGTACTACTGTAAGGGGGACACTAAAAGGCCTGCACTACTGTAAGGGTACCCTAAGTGGCCAGCACTTCTGTAAGGGGAAACTAAGGGGGCAGCGTTATTGTGTGTGGGGGGGGGGGGGGGGGGTTATTAAGCCGGCATTCCACTGTGTGGGGGCAGTAAGGGGACATAACTACTTTGTGGAGGCACTAAAAGGACATAACTAATGTGTCGGGCACTAAGGAGGCGTAACTTCTGTGTGGGGCACTAAGAGGACATAACTACTGTGGGGGGGGGGGGGGGCATTCAGTGTGCATGACTACTGTCAAGGGGGCACCAAGGGGGCATAACTACTCTGTGGGGGCACTAAGGGGCATATCTACTGTTTCGGGCACTAAGGAGGCATAACTACTGTGTCAGGCACTAAGGAGGCGTAACTACTGTGTGGGGGCACAAGAGTACTAGTTTAGTTCTCTCATTAAGGCCTTTTGCACACGACCGTATGCCCTCCGTGACATACGGTCCGTGAGCGGGCCATATGTCACAGAGCGGCATGGATCATGCACATGGATCGTGCACACGGGAGCACACAGCATCATAGATTACAATGATGCTGTGGATGTCACCCCGCCCATAAGACTATTGTCCTGCACTCATATGATCTTATGAGTGCGGGACAATAGCCCAGCGGGCGGCCCAGTGTGCACAGCATCATTGTAATCCATGATGCTGTGTGCTCCCGTGAGCACAATCCATGCCGCTCGGGGACATATGGCCCGCTCACGAACCGTATGACACGGAGGGCATATGGTCGTGTGCAAGAGGCCTAAGAGAAACAAAGGTCTGATACCTTTTAATGGCTAACAAAAATAGAAGCAACGATGTTACATAGCGAGAATGTAATGCAAGAATGTATGAACAATTAATCAAATTGAAGGCCCTAGATAGGACCCTCTGGATAATTTCAACAAAATCCTAAACGGTCAACTGACCAAAAAGAAATCCCTTTAGGAGTCCCAACCTAATATACCGTGTGTACAAATTACAACATCTTTATTTTGTCATCCTTAAAACCTTACAAATGTGAAAAAAGGAAAATCATGTGTAAATAAAACTATCAGAGGGCAGTGGAACAGGGTCACCATTGGTTATTGTTAATAACTGGAGGGAGGGAGATATTTGTGCATGAACTCTCCTTTTTGTGTTTAAATAAACACTATTTTTATTTAGTTTGTGTGGTGTTGTTATTATGAGTATTTATTCACCGTCACACCTCTTAGGCCCCTTTAACACGGGCGTGTTTTCTGCGCGGGTGCAATGATTGACGTGAACACATTGCACCCGCACTGAATCCGGACCCATTCATTTCTATTGGGCTGTGTACATGAGCGATTGTTTTCACGCATCACTTATGCGTTGCGTGAAAATCGCAGCAGGGTCTATATTCTGCGTTTTTCACGCAACGCAGGCCCCATATAAGTGAATGGGGCTGCATGAAAAAACGCAACGCATCCGGATGCACTGCGTTGCATTGCGTTTTTCACGCAAGTAACTTAGCAACACTCATGGGATCTAATACAGGAAGTAGGCGTTTCTCTGCATCTGTTTTGAACCAGCACAAGAGGGAGAAATTGGCTGCATCACTTTACAGCCCTTGCGGAGCCCAAACTTTTCAAAATGCCAAAGACACCACGCGCCATGGACATTGAGAAGTGAATTGTCCTGGTGCAGGACAGGCCCTGCCTCTGGGATCTTCAGTCTGGAGAGTACCAGGACCGTTAAAAAAAGGACGCCGCCTGGGTGGAGGTAACCAAGGATCTCTTTGCCCCAATCTGGGAAAAAAAAAACAAGGCCAAAGTCGCAAGAATTTAAGTAAGCACACAATGTATACATGTTTGATCCTTGCTGTCCTCCCTAGTATATAGGCCTTGTTATACGTTATTGTCCCTAGTATATAGGCCTTGTTATACGTTATTGTCCCTAGTATATAGGCCTTGTTATACATTATTGTCTGTCTAAATTTAGAAATTGATACATGTTCCTTTCTTGTCTTTGTATTACCAGTTGAAGAGGTCATGAATCGTTGGCCGAGCTGGCGTCACCAGTTCCGCAAAGAGATTAAGCAGCATGGGTGGAACGGGGCTGGTCCCCCCAAGAAAAGACCATATATATTCTGGGAGCAGCTGATGTTCCTGCGCAACGTCATGGAGCTGCGTCTGTAAGTCCATTCTACACACTGACCACTACATGTGAAGCTATACACACTGTATGTAGAATACTTACAGTCAGGTCCATAAATATTGGGACATCGACACAATTCTAACATTTGTGGCTCTATACACCACCACAATGGGTTTGAAATGAAACGAACAAGATGTGCTTTAACTGCAGACTGTCAGCTTTAATTTGAGGGTATTTACATCTAAATGAGGTGAACGGTGTAGGAATTACAACAGTTTGCATATGTGCCTCCCACTTGTTAAGGGCCCAAAAGTAATGGGACAATTGGCTTCTCAG
Organism: Bufo bufo; assembly: GCF_905171765.1. Classification (NCBI taxonomy): domain Eukaryota; kingdom Metazoa; phylum Chordata; class Amphibia; order Anura; family Bufonidae; genus Bufo; species Bufo bufo. Next base: position 683,190,272 of record NC_053389.1, on the reverse strand, counting down.
CTGTTCCATGGCCAGGTGTGTGTTATTCCCTCATTATCCCAATTACAATGAGCAGATAAAAGGTCCAGAGTTCATTTCAAGTGTGCTATTTGCATTTGGAATCTGTTGCTGTCAACTCTCAAGATGAGATTCAAAGAACTGTCACTATCAGTGAAGCAAGCCATCATTAGGCTGAAAAAAACAAAACAACCCATCAGAGAGATAGCAAAAACATTAGGCGTGGCCAAAACAACTGTTTGGAACATTCTTAAAAAGAAGGAACGCACCGGTGAGCTCAGCAACACCAAAAGACCCGGAAGACCACGGAAAACAACTGTGGTGGATGACCGAAGAATTCTTTCCGTGGTGAAGAAAACACCATTCACAACAGATGGCCAGATCAAGAACACTCCCCAGGAGGTAGGTGTATGTGTGTCAAAGTCAACAATCAAGAGAAGACTTCACCAGAGTGAATACAGAGGGTTCACCACAAGATGTATACCATTGGTGAGCCTCAAAAACAGGAAGGCCAGATTAGAGTTTGCCAAACGACATCTAAAAAAGCCTTCACAGTTCTGGAACAAAATCCTATGGACAGATAAGACCAAGATCAACTTGTACCAGAATGATGAGAAGAGTATGGAGAAGGAAAGGAACTGCTCATAATCCTAACCATACCACCTCATCAGTGAAGCATGGTGGTGGTAGTATCATGTTCTCTTGTATTTATTGATGATGTGACTGCTGACAAAAGCAGCAGGATGAATTCTGAAGTTTTTCGGGCAATATTATTTGCTCATATTGAGCCAAATACTTCAGAACTCATTGGATGGCGCTTCACAGTGCAGATGGACAATGACCCAAAGCATACTGCAAAAGCAACCAAAAAGTTTAAGGGAAAGAAGTGGAATGTTATGCAATGGCCAAGTCAGTCACCTGACCTGAATCCGATTCAGCATGCATATTACTTGCTCAAGACAAACCTGAAGGGAAAATGTCCCAAGAACAAGCAGGAACTGAAGAAAGTTGCAATAGAGGCCTGGCAGAGCATCACCAGGGATGAAACCCAGCGTCTGGTGATGTCTATGCGTTCCAGACTTCAGGCTGTAATTGACTGCAAAGGATTTGCAACCAAGTATTAAAAAGTGAAAGTTAGATTTATGATTATTATTCTGTCCCATTACTTTTGGTCCCTTAACAAGTGGGAGGCACATATGCAAACTGTTGTAATTCATACACCGTTCACCTGATTTAGATGTAAATACCCTCAAATTAAAGCTGACAGTCTGCAGTTAAAGTACATCTTGTTCGTTTCATTTCAAATCCATTGTGGTGGTGTATAGAGCCAAAAATGTTAGAATTGAGTCGATGTCCCAATATTTATGGTCCTGACTGTATGTATTACTTTTTTACCAAAATGTACTCAAAGTACACCATATAATTAACATTACACATGGATTTTATTCGCTATTACACATATACTCATATTTTGGTAATAATGAGAATTAGCCCCACTTATACTTGAGAAATTGTATTAATTTAAAACATGCATTCCTTTAGAAACTAAATAAGGTATTAGTACATATTTCACATACCGTGTTGAATACACTATCTGTACGCAAAATATGTAAGCTCGCAACCCACGTCAAAGGTCCTCATTATGTTGCTAGAGTAGTCCCTAAGTAAAAAATGAAAAACCTAACTAAACAAAAACCATCCAGGTTATGAAAAAATACTGGCAAACACAAACGTCCATGAGTAGAGGACTACTACTGAAAAGGGAATGAACCGATAGGGGACATAAAATAATCTGAAAATAACTCCCTCACTCTCAGTCCAGCAGAACCAGATCGTCCAAGTAGTAATGTGTCTCTTCCTGATGGTGTACTGTAGACTTGAGCGTCTTCATCAGGTGTGGCCTCATAGGTGCGTATATAGTTATGCAGCACTACACGCGCCTTGATAACCACATTGACATTTTGTGGGGCCAGCTGTATGGCCGACTGGAAAACCCGCCATTTATTAGCAAAAATACAGAATGTGCACTCCACAAACCTTCTTGCTCTACTTAAAGGGTTTCTATCACTTCGTTTCACCTATTTAGCTTTCAGACACTAGCGATCCGCTAGTGTCTGCTTTATCTAACCATCCTAATATAAGAGCTTATTGTCCTGCCGTTTAGCTAAAAAAATAACTTATATAGATATGCAAATGAGCCTCTAGGTGCTATGGGGGCGTGATTAGCACCTAGAGGCTCCGTCTACCTTAACAAACTGCCGCCGCCCAGCGCGTCCCTCCAGCCCGCCCATCTCCTCCGGAATGCGATGCTCCTCGTATTCGGCGCATGCGCAGTGAATGTCTGATCGCTTCCCTGCTCAGACATCTCCACTGCGCCTGCGCCGATGACGTCATAGTGCTCCGAGGAACAGGCGCAGTGGAGATGTCTGAGCAGGGAAGCATCAGACATTCACTGCGCATGCGCAGAACAGAGACGCGCACGGAGAGGATCGCTTCAGCTGGAGATGGGCGGGCTGGAGGGACGCGCTGGGCGGCGGCAGTTTGTTAAGGTAGACGGAGCCTCTAGGTGCTAATCACGCCCCCATAGCACCTAGAGGCTCATTTGCATATCTATATAAGTTATTTTTTTAGCTAAACGGCAGGACAATAAGCTCTTATATTAGGATGGTTAGATAAAGCAGACACTAGCGGATCGCTAGTGTCTGAAAGCTAAATAGGTGAAACAAAGTGATAGAAACCCTTTAAGCGATAATTAAAATTGCGCTCTTGGCATCCAAACCTCGTTGAGGAAAAAGGCCCCATCAGGTGGCTAGAAAGGGCAAATCCCTCGTCCCCTACAACCACATAAGGCGCTGGTGGCCCAGTAGAGCCAGGAAGGTTTGCTGGCTGTGGTACGTCCAGTTGGTTGGACCCATTCTGGAAGCCCTGAAGATGCGAGCATCTGCAGTACTTTCATAGGACCCAATATCTACAATTATAAACCTATAGTTTGTTTCAGTCAAGGCCAACAAAACTACAGAGAAAAACTGCTTATAATTATAGTATTTGGACCCTAAATTTGGTGGCTTCTTAACCCATATGTACTTCCCGTCAAGGGCACCAATACAATTTGGGAATTGAGACCTCTCCAGGAAGCCCTGGGCTATATCAAGCCACTGCTGCCTGGTTGGTTGTGGCAGCACTGAAGCCTTCAGTGTCAACCAAATGGCGAAACATGTAGCCTGTACCACACCAGCAATTGTGGAGGTCCCCATTCGAAAATAAAAATGTAAAGACGAAAAATTTCCAGTTTCCAGATATCTGAAAAGGAAAAAATAAATAAAATGAATACACTTTAATAGCATACGTTTACAAAGCAAGTACATTCCTTGACATTATTTAATGGCAATGTGTCTGGAAAGTATAAATGAACCGAGCACATAGTGGTAGGTTTTAAAGCTATTGTTTATATTCTTAGATAATTATAAAAAAAATTGCATTTAGCTTCATAAAGTTCTAGACAATTAACATATACAGTACACACAGGAGAAGTGCGGAACTGGATTCTGGTGTGACTAATCTAAGCACACACAGTTTATGAACACAAATGAACGATTTTAAATACATGTCTACTAATTTTACGTACTTATGCATTGAAGATGAAAAGTTCAGAAGACATAGGCCATTGACAAAACAACTATGTATTTGCAAACAGTGTGTCATTCAAGTATGAGTCTAATATATAGAATTACCTTAAAGGGAACCTGTCACCTGGATTTTGGGTAAAGAGTTGAGGACATGGGTTGCTAGATGGCCGCTAGCACATCCGCAATACCCAGTCCCCATAGCTCTGTGTGCTTTTATTATGTAAAAAACGATTTGATACATATGCAAATTAACCTGTGATGAGTCAGAGCTTGAAAATATGACTCTTCTCTGGTCACACAAGTAAGATATGTTTATGTTAATTTGCATAAAAGGCGGGAACTACAAAAATGCATAATACTTAGGGTAACACAATGAACATTTAGAAACGCTCAGTGAGGGTAGCATAGTAGAGGTGACAGGTTCCCTTTTAAGTAATAATAAGACGTTCTTCAGGTGACACACTCCGCCGCATTTTGGTGTCCTGGAAAGTTAAGGAACTTAACAGCCGATCAAACGTAGACACCGACATGCGGCAATAATTGAAGAACTTCTGAGGGTGCGCACGGAGCTCAGAGTACAAGCCAACAAAGAGACCTTTGCTGGCCCGCTGCGAAAGGATAGGTCGCACCCACATACGCTTCCTCCGCGGTTCCTCCTCAATCATTTCTGTCTGCTCTCCAAAACAGCGGTAGACCAGCCAGTGCAAGAAGACATGGTCAGTTGATGACAGGGTGAAAGTGGACATCCTGCAAAGGAAAATCTAATACCAAACACACGACAAGCACTCCACAAAAAAATTGAGCTGTCCAACAAAACAATGCATGCTGGGGGTATTTATATGTGTTTGCAGTCACAGGTGAATGTAGTGGATGGATCAATTTTTTTTCAAGCGCGTGAATAACACATGCCATCCGCATGTCACACGTGTGGGGAAAAACGCAACGTGATACAATTGCATACAAAACTGACAGCACTCGCAAGATTATCCCTGAACGCATACGGACCAAATCCATGACGTCCGTGTGAAAGAGGCCTTAGGGTCTATTTACACTATATAGTGCTTTCTTTATACACTCTCTGCTACTACTCAGCAGATATTATATTGGGTCGGGGCAGTGGCGTTGCGGGCCGCACCAGGTGACACCAGTGATGGGGTGACACCAGCAGGGCCAGCATTTACGAATCCCAGGCATAGTCATTTGTATTGCTGTCCTCAGGAGAGGGAGAGATGCGTCTGGGATTCGAACCCACAACCTTCTGTATCAGAGGCAAAGCACTTAAACACACAGCCATAAGAGCTGCATTGCCACTGACTGAAAAAATATGAGACTTCTACTGTTATAGCTGGCTAAGTATACATCTATACACATGACAGCTGCCCTAACACACCCAGCACTGCTATATCTCTATATGACAACTGTGCCAGCACACTCAGCTCTGCTATATCTCTATATATGATAGCTGCCCCAACACACCCAGCACTGCTATATCTCTATATGACAGCTGTCCCAGCACACTCAGCCCTGCTATATCTCTATATATGATAGCTGCCCCAGCACACCCAGCTCTGCTACATCTAATACACATGACAGCTGCACCAGCACACTCAGCTCTACTATATCTCTATATATGACAGCTGCCCCAGCAAACCCAGCTCTAGTACATCTATACACATGACAGCTGCCCAAACACACCCAGCTCTGCTACATCTATACACATGACAGCTGCCCCAGCACACTCAGCTCTGCTATATCTCTATATATCTATCTACTGTATAGCAATACTTAGAGATATATAGATGTAGCAGAGCTGGGTGTGCTGGGGCAGCTGTCATATATAAAGATATAGTAGAGCTGAGTGTGCTGGTGCAGCTGTCATGTGTATTAGATGTAGCAGAGCTGGGTGTGCTGGGGCAGCTATCATATATAGAGATATAGCAGGCTGAGTGTGCTGGGACAGCTGTCATATAGAGATATAGCAGTGCTGGGTGTGTTAGGGCAGCTGTCATGTGTATAGATGTATACAGTAGAAGTCTCATATTTTTCAGTCAGTGGCAATGCAGCTCTTATGGCTGTGTGGTTAAGTGCTTTGCCTCTGATACAGAAGGGCGTGGGTTCGAATCCCAGCAGAAACTTTTCTGAAATACAAGCACTGACTCCATATATGGACATACAGGGCGGGACACAGGAAGAGGCTGACATGGAGGTAAGTATAAGTGTTTATTTATTTTTTAATACCCGACTGTTACTGCCATGGGGGGAGCGGGAGGCACTTGATACTGGCACATGGGGGGAGGGGGGTTGGCACCTGATACTGGCACATGGGGGGGAGGGGGGTTGGCACCTGATACTGGCACATGGGGGGGGTTGGCACTATGATACTGGCACATGGGGAAGGAGAGAGGCACCTGATACTGGCACATGGGGGGGAGGGGGTTTGGCATCTGATACTGCCACATGGGGGGGTTGACACTATGATACTGGCACATGGGGGGAAGGAGAGAGGCACTTGATACTGGCACATCGGGGGGAGAGAGGCACTTGATACTGGCACTTTTGGAGGGGGGAGATGGCACTATGATACTGGGACATGGGGGGAGGAGAGAGGCACTTGATACTGGCACTTTTGGGGGGGGAGATGGCACTATGATACTGGGACATGGGGGGGAGGAGAGAGGAACTTGATACTGGCACGTGTGGGGGGGGGTTTAGCACTTGATACTGGCACATGGGTGGGTTTGGCACTATGATACTGGCACATGGGGGGAGAGAGGCACTTGATACTGGCACTTTTTTTTGGGGGGGTGGCACTATGATACTGGGACATGGGGGGGAGGAGAGAAGCACTTGATACTGGCACGTGTGTGGGGGGTTTGGCACTTGATACTGGCACATGGGTGGGTTTGGCACTATGATACTGGCACATGGGGGGGAGAGGCACTTGATACTGGCACTTTTCTGGGGGGGAGATGGCACTATGATACTGGGACATGGGGGGAAGAGAGAGGTACTTGATACTGGCACATGGGGGGGTTTGGCACTATGATACTGGCACATGGGGGTTGGGAAGGAGAGAGGCACTTGATACTGGCACATTGGGGGGGAGATGGCACTATGATACTGGGACATGTGGGGGGGAGGAGAGAGGCACTTGATAATGGCACATGATGGGGGGGGCATCTATGGGGACACTTACTGGCACATTATTGGGGGGCATTATGGGGGACACTAGGCCGGCAGCCTATCAGAGGCCGGACACTGAGGGAATCTACTGGGGCACTATATATGCGGCATTTTATACTGGTACATTATGGGGGGCACTAGCAGGAAGGGGGAAGAGGAGCACTATGGAGGAATTTACTGGGGGCACTATATAGGGGTATTTTATACTGGGACATTATGGGGGCACTATGGGGACATTAGCTCAACTGGGGGCATTACAAGGGGGTATTTTTGCACTGTCTATTATAAGGAGAATTATTTCTACTGGGGGGGGCATTATGGTGGCTTTATTACTCCCCCATGGTATGACCCCCTAGTAGCAGCACCAGCCTCTCCCTGCTCTGTGACCCCTCTGCCCCTTCTCCAAATCCTTATTATGAAATCTTTCTCATTAGGAAAAAGCACAACATCAGCTCCACCGAACCCTCCAGCCAAGTGTTGAAGTGGTGTCCGAGATCCCCAAGGGCCAAGCCAAGTAATTGTAAGTTTTCAAGTGAAATATGTTTATGTTATACACATATAGCCTACACTGTGCCACACAATATACAGTATACCGCTACACTGTGTAGTCTGTTCTATAAGCACCATTGTTTTGTGGCGGCGGACAGAAAATAATCTGGACGTGCCCCTCCCGTGACCAGGCTCTGACTGCTGGGGGAGTCTGCTGAGCTAACGGATGCACCCTATGGCAATAGCACCACCATAGCCCCCATATCTGGCTAAAAGATTATTTCTTCGGGGGGGGGGGGGGGTGTGACACCATTTTCTACCGCACCGGGTGACACCAGCCCTAGCAGAACGGAAAGGAGAAACGGTGATGTGAAAGGAGCCTAAACTGCATTCTCTTGTCAATTGCCTTGCGTATTATAAATGCACACTGCTGAATACATATTCACACAAGCCTACAATGCTCAGTCCGATACAATGTGGCTACCAGATCAAGCACACTGATACAAAGTATCTTCTATACACACACAATTCCACAATTCTAGCACTAGGTGTCTATTTCACACACATACACCTACTATTGCACATATGCCCTCTCACTGTCCCTGCATTGATTGATTTAAACCCTCCACTGTCCTCTGCCTAAAACTAAATGCACTATACCACCCCTCCCGACATGTTTCGCCACATGTGTGACTTTGTCAGGGGAGATACATTTTCCTTTTTTTCACATTTATAAGGTTTTAAGGATGACAAAATAAAGATGTAGTTTTAATTTGTACATATATTGGGTCGGGACCCCTAAAGGGATTTATTATTGGCTTAATGCCACATATCCTCCACAGTTGTTGGGTGACCTCGGCAGTGAATTGGGTGCCCCTATCGGATATTATTTCTTGGGGAAACCCTACCCGGGAAAATATCTTCATTAAAGCCTCGGCCACTGTTTCAGCATGGATATTAGGGAGGGCTACGGCCTCAGGGTATCATGTGGCATAGTCCACTACTGTTAAGATAAACCTTTTCTCAGAGGGACTGGGTTTGGGTAAGGCTCTGTCTCCCTCCCTCAGCTCGGCAATTAGTATGTCCTTGGGTTTGTTGCTGGCTACTTTACCCCTGGCTTCCAATAGCTCTTTCAATGTCTGCCGTTTCAAAGCAGCATAATCAATCTCCATTCACCTCGTTGTTCGTTCCTTTGTTCCATACGAATTGCCCTTCACTTTCCTTGTTCGGTAGTTTCAATTTACCCGAACACCGCTTTTCGGCTGTAAGGTTGGATCCCGTCGCTTGCCACCAATTGTAGCGGAGTGCAATATTAGAATCCACGATCTCCGCTGGTATAACAGGTAAATCCACAGTCCGCGCTGAACAGTAAGGCAATGTTCCCAATCCTCCCAATAACCGGACGAAACACAGTCTGGGAGTCAACTGCTGGCTTTATTCACAAGCTTGTATATTTATACAGTTTTCCATACAATGGGTTTCATTTCAGGTAGTTCAGGGGATTTCTCCCATCAGCCATTGTAATTCTCCCAACAGGCATTGCTGCACGAGAGGGACACTCCCACTAAATTGGACGGGTAAGTGGATTATCCCCTCGTGGAGCAAAACGGACAATTTACACTAAAATACCTTTTCTGGACATTATTCGGTACTTTAACATAGCCGAACGTTCGGTAGATAGCTGGGGTCTGAGCGCACCTTTTGGGAGAATACCGCTCAGATCCCAGCTGAAATGACCAAACACCGCTGAAGAAACAAAGGATCCAAGACGGCCGACCGCCGCATGGTCAGTAGTTGAACGGCGGGCGCCTAGGAGAGCCTCTAATTACCGATTGCAACATTGTTGCAATCGGTTAACAAGCACCACACGTCTCTAAGTGTGTGGTCTATCAGGGGAGCCCGCCTTCGTTCCACGACCAGCCCGGATAGCCGCTGTTCGTGAAACGAAGTGCTGGCATGCTAGTAGCTTACGGCTGCAAGCATGCGAATTACCATAGCCCAATATACATCGCAAAACGCATATACACTGCGTGCAGAATTATTAGGCAAATGAGTATTTTGACCACATCATCCTCTTTATGCATGTTGTCTTACTCCAAGCTGTATAGGCTCGAAAGCCTACTACCAATTAAGCATATTAGGTGATGTGCATCTCTGTAATGAGAAGGGGTGTGGTCTAATGACATCAACACCCTATATTAGGTGTGCATAATTATTAGGCAACTTCCTTTCCTTTGGCAAAATGGGTCAAAAGAAGGACTTGACAGGCTCAGAAAAGTCAAAAATAGTGAGATATCTTGCAGAGGGATGCAGCACTCTTAAAATTGCAAAGCTTCTGAAGCGTGATCATCGAACAATCAAGCGTTTCATTCAAAATAGTCAACAGGGTCGCAAGAAGCATGTGGAAAAACCAAGGCGCAAAATAACTGCCCATGAACTGAGAAAAGTCAAGCGTGCAGCTGCCAAGATGCCACTTGCCACCAGTTTGGCCATATTTAAGAGCTGCAACATCACTGGAGTGCCAAAAAGCACAAGGTGTGCAATACTCAGAGACATGGCCAAGGTAAGAAAGGCTGAAAGACGACCACCACTGAACAAGACACACAAGCTGAAACGTCAAGACTGGGCCAAGAAATATCTCAAGACTGATTTTTCTAAGGTTTTATGGACTGATGAAATGAGAGTGAGTCTTGATAGGCCAGATGGATGGGCCCGTGGCTTGATTGGTAAAGGGCAGAGAGCTCCAGTCCGACTCAGACGCCAGCAAGGTGGAGGTGGAGTACTGGTTTGGGCTGGTATCATCAAATATGAGCTTGTGGGGCCTTTTCGGGTTGAGGATGGAGTCAAGCTCAACTCCCAGTCCTACTGCCAGTTTCTGGAAGACACCTTCTTCAAGCAGTGGTACAGGAAGAAGTCTGCATCCTTCAAGAAAAACATGATTTTCATGCAGGACAATGCTCCATCACATGCGTCCAAGTACTCCACAGCGTGGCTGGCAAGAAAGGGTATAAAAGAAGAAAATCTAATGACATGGCCTCCTTGTTCACCTGATCTGAACCCCATTGAGAACCTGTGGTCCATCATCAAATGTGAGATTTACAAGGAGGGAAAACAGTACACCTCTCTGAACAGTGTCTGGGAGGCTGTGGTTGCTGCTGCACACAATGTTGATGGTGAACAGATCAAAACACTGACAGAATCCATGGATGTCAGGCTTTTGAGTGTCCTTGCAAAGAAAGGTGGCTATATTGGTCACTGATTTGTTTTTGTTTTGTTTTTGAATGTCAGAAATGTATATTTGTGAATGTTGAGATGTTATATTGGTTTCACTGGTAAAAATAAATAATTGAAATGGGTATATATTTGTTTTTTGTTAAGTTGCCTAATAATTATGCACAGTAATAGTCACCTGCACACACAGATATCCCCCTAAAATAGCTAAAACTAAAAACAAACTAAAAACTACTTCCAAAAATATTCAGCTTTGATAATAATGAGTTTTTTGGGTTCATTGAGAACATGGTTGTTGTTCAATAATAAAATTAATCCTCAAAAATACAACTTGCTTAATAATTCTGCACTCCCTGTAGCATACAGCACAACCTACAGACAACCTTTCTTACATTATAGTCCAGAAGTGGCTAGGTTTGCCACAATGGCCTATCCTGAGGATCCTGTCCCCAAGATCCATAAGAATCTGGAAGCACCCCCAGGCCGCCCAATAGTGTTGGGTATCCAGTCTATATCATGTAACTTATCCAAGTACATTGACCAATGGCTTCAACCTTATGTAAAGCGAGTGCCATCTTACATTCGTGATACCACCGTCATTATTTAAACACTGGAGAATGTCAAATGGGTAGACGGATGGATCTTGGCGACACTGGATGTTGGATCCCTCTATACGGTGATCGAGCACACTAAGGGGATACAGGCATTATATGAACAACTGTCGGGAGATGCCGGTCTGTCTACTGAACAATTGGAATTCCTATTAGATGGAGTGAGATACATATTGGCTCACAACAGTTTTTCTTTTGAGTGGGAGTTCTATGTACAGCGTACCGGAACCGCCATGGGCACCAGATTCGCCCCCAGCTATGCCAATTTATTTTTGGCACAGTGGGAAAGGGAGGTCATTCTACCCAGGCTGGGGACGGATCTGGTGCTATGGCGGCGGTACATCGATGATATTTTGTTTATTTGGCAGGATACAACTGAATCCCTTGTCCTATTCCTCAGTAACATCAACAATAATGATAGGAACCTTGTATTCAGCCCCATTGTTAGTAAAGAAAAGGTCGAATTTTTGGATCTGGAGATATGGATAAAGGATGACCAGCTGCATTGCAACACGTTTTTCAAGCCAGTGGCCAAAAACAGCTTCATCAGGTTTGCTAGCTGCCATCTTCCACGATGGCTGACCAACATACCGACCAGTCAGTTCCGTAGACTTAGGCGAAACTGTACGGTTGATAGCAAATTTGGGGAAGGAGCCACTGGCTTGAAACAACAATTGTTGGAAAGAGATTACCCAGTCCAGGTAATTAATAAATCATTAGAAAAAGTAAAAAGGATGGAAAGAAAATAATTTTTCGTGGCTGGTCCGCCTCAACCGCGAGATGAAATATTGAGGATTATCTTTCCATTTAGTTCCCAGTACAGGGTGATGGAAAGGAGTATTCGGAAGCATTGGGGACACTTGCTGAATGACAAGGTGATTGGTCCTCTTTTAAGTGATGTACCTAAAATAACGTACACGAGGGCTAGCAATCTAGCTGACAAAATAGCCCCAACCGTAAAAGTTAGGAAGGATAACCATCAACAACAAAAAAAAAATAGCTTGACAGTAAATGGGTTCTTCAAGTGTGGCAGATGTGCCAACTGTAGGATTACCAGTTTCCCCCCAAAAAACTACAACAGTAGTATCTACAGTAAACTCTTTCAGTTTGGAGATACAAGAATGCTTGACCTGCGATTCCACTGATGTCATATATTTGCTACAGTGTGGGTGCAGGAAGCAATATATTGGCAGAACAAAAAGAACGCTCAAAAAGAGGGTAGCGGAACATGTGGAAAATATCAGGAAAGGTCTAGAAACGCACTCTTTATCTAAAAACTTTAAAATTAAACACAATTGTGACCCAACCGGCCTAAAATTTATGGCCATTGAAAGGGTTAAGAAGGGATGGAGAGGGGGAAACCATATTGCACACATGTCAAGACAGGAATCCCGCAGAATCTTTGAGTATGATACAATTATTCCCAGGGGCCTTAACGCCGAGATGGAGGTGTTTGGGTTTCTGTGACTACTGGGGGGGTTGTCCGATGGGGATGGGACATCGCAGTTTGGCCGATTATCGACACTGTGATCTCCCCTCCCTGCCGGACGGCTCCGCTTAGCTACAACAACTTTAGTCAAAAGATTCATTTCACTATTGGGTTCTGATGAACATTGATTCATGAAGGGAATGTTGGTGGAAACCGCACATAAAACGCATTTCACATTGATGCGTTTTTGATGCGGTTGCCTTCCTAATGATTGCCTGACCTTGCAGTCTTCTTCATAAACCGTTTTTATCTTGAATTATGTATGTGGGGTTAAGTATTTATGATTATAATTGCATGATTTTCCTATTATATGACGTAAAGTCATGATTTTATTAAAGACACGGAGGCGAGTATTGCTATCTCTTTCTTTACTAGATTAAATAGCGGCAAAGAAAAAATACAAATCAAACAAGTTGCCGTGGCAACAGAACCCTCCCCATATGTCCCAGTATAATAGGTCTGGATCCTAAACACTCCTCCTCTTTCTTTGATGGTGATTCCGCACTAGAAAAACTGAACAATCCAACCTGAAGAAAAAAGTTCCAGCTGAAAAAACGAAACTTAATACGAAATCCTCATGGAACCGGATCTGCTGAGCTGGAGAACGAAAAGGTAGACGCTGTAGTCATCTGTTGTAGCGTAATCGGTAAGTTCATCCTGGGAAAGAAAAGCATAGGGTAATCGACCTTTTAAGGAAAAAGGACAAGCTACTAGCAAGATTTTAGCAATAAGGCCAAATTAAAATACAGTACGAGAGTCAAAAGACATAGTATAATGAACGAATAAATCTCAGAAATAAAAAACTGACAACATAATAAAATGGGGAAAGGGAGGCAGGGGCAATACTCGCCTCCGTGTCTTTAATAAAATCATGACTTTACGTCATATAATAGGAAAGTCATGCAATTTTATTACATGACACGGAGGCTCATATTGCGAGTTTAAAGCTGAGAAACAACTGAAGTAAAAACATGAGAAAAAGGACGAAAATAGAACTCACGGAATGTCGAAACCCGGGACCAGTCTGCAAGACGCATAATGTCCTCCAATCGTGCTCCGGCGACTGCCATGGAAGTTGCAGCCGAACCTCTGGTGGAATGTGCGGTGAATACAGTGGTATCAATTCCCGCTTGGGACATAATCCATTTAACCCATCGAGCCAAGGTGACGCTGGTGACAGGGTGAAAAGGACGGCAATACGATAAGAAAAGTTGAGGGCAAGAGGAGGTACGATGAGAAGAAGTGCGAGATTCATACTCTCTCAGACAAGCGACCGGGCATAGAGACGGAGAATCCGGAAAACATGGGTAAGACACCGACCGAATATTGGTCTTGGTGCGACGAGTGATATTAAATACCACCCCATCCGGTGTAAAAGAACGAGCGTCGTAGTCCAAGGCCCTAACGTCAGAGACTCTCTTACAAGAGACCAAACAAAAAAGAGAGACTAACTTAGCGGAAAGCTGACGCAAGGAAAGTTCTGAGTTGAGCGGCCAGGACGAGAAGAGAGATAGGACAGAAGAAACGTCCCAGGTGGAAGAAAAACGTGGTCTGGGAGGACGTGAAAGGCGAGAACCTTTAAGAAGACAGCATACCAAGGGATGTTGACCCGCAGGAACCCCACTAAAACCTGGATGAGAGGCCGAAATGGCCGAACAATACAAATTGATCGTACGATAAGCCCTACCTTTGTCAAAAAGAGATGTGAGGAATTCCAGAATCTCCGTTACAGGAGCTGATAAGGGATCCACGTTCCTAACCATGCACCAGTCAGCCCAAGATTTCCAGGCCGCACGATAGGACCGTCTGGTTCCGGGAGCCCATGCGTCTTCCAAAAGACGTCTAGCTGAGTGCGAAATTGCTGCGATGTGCCAGGGTTCCCCGAGACCCTGCAGGCGAGGAGCTGTAGCACTCCCTCTAGGATGAGGGGATGTTGAAGACCCGAAGGATCCAGTAAGAGGTCCGGAAACCATGGGAGAAGTAATGGGCACTGAATCAGGACTTCCAATAGCTGAGGAAACCAAGATTGTGTGGTCCAAAAAGGGACAATCAAGACTAGTTCGGTCCTTTGTTGGCGAATCAGAGCCAGGACACGGGGAATCAGGGCAAATGGAGGGAAAGCATACATCAGATGTCCCGACCAGTCCTGCAACAGGGCGTCTATTTATGAAAAAAAGATTGCGCTGCAAGAGAAGAATCTTCTTTGTGTATAAAAGTTCGCTTGTAAAATCTTCAACTAGTGGGATCACATGCCAACCTCACAATCCAACATAAGTATGGAAACCTGTAGGTAATGGAAAAAACGCACTATGGTGTAGCAGGTTCCAAGTATCAAACGCACCATGTGAATAAGTTATACTCACAAGATTCCTGATTAGTGAAGGCGTGTAGAAATATTGTTGGTATCAAAGTAGAACTCTGCTGGAAAAAGAGAACTATAGTGTAGTATGTCACAACACTTAATCTGCCTGCAGACAGATAATACTCACAGAGCTTCACTTGTCAGGTGCGTGTATAAGATCTTGTAGATTTTTCATAGACAGCTCAAAAACCTGGATAACAGCCACCATTGATGTCCAAAAACTCTCAAGGAGGAAGTCGCAAGAGAAGTAGGTGCGCACCAAAGGTCAGGTAAAAACTATTTAATACTGGCAAAAAGTACAGCTATAAAACATATAAAATATCTGGAGTAATGCCCGACCCGGGTTTCGCGGTGATGCTTCGTCTGGAGCGTTCAATTGCGTCTATTGCCTCCGCGTCCGGGTCTGGACGCCAGCTGTAGAAACGGGGAAGCTGAGAGTTCAAGCGGGACGCGAAGAGGTCCAAATAAAAGGGTCCCCAAAGGGAGGATATAGAAGCAAATATCGTCGAGTCTAGCCTCCAATCGCTGGAATCGGAAAGAAAACGCGAACTCCAATCCGCATGAGTGTTGTGGAGACCGGGTAGGTATTCCGCGACTACGGTGATGTCCCTGGAAAGGCAGAAGATCCAAAATCCTGAGCCAGTCGGGACAGGGTCGATGAGTGCGTGCCTCCCATGCCTCCCATGGCGTTGACATAGCGGACAGCCGACACGTTGTCCATCCGTAGTCTGATGCAGGTTCCGGTCAATCCATTCGCAAAACTGTGAATCGCAAAGGTGCCCGCGAGCAACTCCAGGCCGTTGATGTGTAAGGCAGATTCCTCCGCAGACCAGCGTCCTCCAGTGGTCACTCCGTCGCAGTAGGCTCCCCATCCCAGAAGACTGGCATCTAAATCGACTGTAAAATCCGGGCGAGAGGTGAAAATCGCTTTGCCGTTCCAGACCTCCAAATTGCCAATCCACCAAGTCAACTCGTTCCTGGTTGCCATGTCTAAGGTGATCAGGTCCGAATACGAGAGGCCCGCCAAAAGATGAGAGTTCTTGAGGCGCTGCATGGCCCGGTATTGCAGGGGAGCAGGAAAAACTGCTTGAATAGAGGCCGAAAGGAGGCCGATGACACGGGCCAGTTGACGCAGGGAGACCTGCGGGAGAGAAAGAGTCCGGCAAAGCTCCTTGCGGATCGCTTGGACCTTGGAAGACGGGAGACTGAGAGTTTCTGTAATGGAATTGATGGAGAATCACAAAAATTCCATCTCCTGACCCGGGATGAGACAGGATTTCTCCAGGTTGAGCAGGAAACTTAGACGAGACAAGAGGGTCATAGTCCAATCTAAATGTGTCAGAAGGGTAGTTTGGTCCCGAGCCATGAGAAGGATATCGTCGAGATAAACAATAAGACGGATCCCTCGGCTGCGGAGACAGGAGACAACCGGGCGCAATAATTTCGTAAAGGCCCAAGGAGCTGAAGAAAGTCCGAATGGAAGACAAGTAAATCTCCATATCTCCTTGCCCCAATGGAACTGAAGGAGGTCTCTGGAAACCTCGGACACTGGGACTGTCAGATAGGCGTCCTTCAGATCTAACTTTACCATCCAATCGCCGTGAAGGAGCATGTCTCTCAAGAGGTGAATACCCTCCATTTTGAAATGGCGGTAACGGACGAAGGCGTTTAGCGGCCGGAGATTGATAACAGGGCGCATTTGGCCCCCTTTTTTGGCCACTAGAAACATGTTGCTGAGCACTCCCATGGAGGATGATGGGGCCGGTTCTATGGCGCCCTTCTGGGATTGGGCCAACAATTCTTTGTGCAAAAGAAGGAGTTTTGGAGCAGGAAGGTGGTAAGGTACTGGAGGGGGAATGTATACCTGAGATCTGGTTAGCTCTATTCGAAAACCTAGCACAGTAGAGAGAACCCATGGGTCTGAAGTAATTGTAGCCCAAGCGTGGGAAAAAAGACGGAGTCTGCCCCCTACCCAGGTAACTGAAGAAAGGGAAGGGGTTGGTAGACTTACCAAATGGACGTCTTGAAGTTGGGAAACCTCTGGAGCCTCTGGATCTCCAAGCCGGGCCACGAGAGGGAAAGAAGGTAGACGGCTGTCTGGATTCCTGATTTGAGCCTCGGTATATGAAGGAGCCTCGACCCAAACCACGGGTCTGGAAAGATGAACGGCCAGACAGGCGGCCCCTAGAGCTGCCGGCCCTGGTGGAGACCCGACCTTGAAAAACGCGTCTCATAGACGCCTGTGCCTTATCCAAGGCCGTAAAGGCCCCAACAAAACGGGAGAGATCTTTTATAAAAGAATCTCCAAAAAGGAGGCCTTGGGCATCTTTACCCGCTTCAGTTAATGCCAAATTAGAGAGTTTTGGCTTAATTTTAAAAAGTATGGCTTTACGTCTCTCAATAGAGAGGGACGTATTAATATTTCCAGTGATACACAGAGCACGCTGGACCCAACCCCGTAGCTCCTCTGGGTCTACTAGTGTGTTTTGAGCTTTAGCGTACTCAGCCAACTCAAAAAATGTTGTCAGGGGGCCTAAAATATCTAAGACCTTGTCTTGACAGGCTTTTAGAGCAGATTCAAGCCCTCTGCGGGGGTTCCATCCCGACTTAGTTAAATATTGGGACATCTTCGGGTCCACAATAGGGGTCTCACAGACCTTATTCGGCACAATTGGCCTGGAGCATTCAGCTCTTAACTTATTTCTAGCCTCTTTACTAAGAGGTTGGCGAACTCTCGCCTCCAAGTATTTGGCAACATGCTCTGAGGGGAGCCATTCTGAGGATCTGGGATGGTGAAGAGCATCCGGATCAAAAAGCGGTTCACCAGCTGGGTCAGGAATGGCCAAAGAGGGTTCAAAAGAACCGTCAGTATTAGAAGTAAGGGGTATGGCCGGGGTAGAAGATGGACCGGGGGGGTCCATATTTAAAGGGACTAAATCCTCCTCCTCTGCACCACAAAAATAATTATCCTGTGCCTCCTCATCCGAAAAATGATCGGAGCCTGAATTGGTCATGTTGCGCTCTGGCGCATTTCCATCGCCTCGCCTTTTCTGCCTGGCGGGCATAGGCTCTTTTGCACGAGCGAGGCGCGCTATCAAGGGTGGCAGGTAACTCACCAACATTATTGGTTCTGGAGGCAGGTAAATCAGGGGCAGCCGCCCGAGAGCTAGAGGGTGCAGGGATGGCATTATCTTTAGAGGGCGGATTATGTAATGAAAAAGCCTCAGAGATGGAGTAAGATATGGCAGAAGCCATGGACCCCATAGCAGACTGAATGGCCATAGTTACAGAGTGCTGAATTGCCAGCGCCTGATCATCAGACTGAATAGAGACTGACTCCTGGGTCAGAGACAACCGCTCCAAGTCCCTAGGAGTGGGGGTGCGCTGATTCTGATCAGTCATGGTAAATGCACTGAGGTATAAATGAGACAGACTAATATATGGCCTGGGACAGAACCAGAGAACAGTATTGATGGGGCACCAATATATGTAAGAGCCCCAGCTATGACAAACCTGGCGACCGGCAGGAAAAATAACTAGGCAACTATACCAAGCGTTACTGCTACTGCTACTGCAGGACAAACGTCCGCTCCGATGTACTAGTGAGCAGAGACGAGCGAGATCTCGCGATGCTGAACGCCAGAAAGAGCGAGATCTCGCGAGAAAACAGGGGAAAACGGCGCGAAGACTCAGAGAAGAAGCTGAGGGGAAAGAAGATAAGAATATGGCGGCCGAAGTCCCGCGAGACAACGGCCGCCCGACGGGAGAGCGCAGGAGAGCGAGCAGGAAGGTAAGACCGAACGGACCGGGGGGGGGGGGGGGGGGGGGAGGAGAGAAAAAACCTGTAAAATGAAAAAATCTCCCCCAGAGAAACCCACAGAATAAATAAGGCAACGAAACAATAAATATATAGACCTAAGGGAAGAAAAAAATATATATATACAGATATAGACAGAATAGCAACTATAGGAAGTAGAAAATTGCCTAATAAAAAGGAAGGGAAAGAATCCCTAACAATATAAAGCTCCCACAGATTTTAGCCCACACAAAGTACTTATCTGTGGAAGCAGCAGCAAAGAAAGAGGAGGAGTGTTTAGGATCCAGACCTATTATACTGGGACATATGGGGAGGGTTCTGTTGCCATGGCAACTTGTTTGATTTGTATTTTTTCTTTGCTGCTATTTAATCTAGTAAAGAAAGAGATAGCAATATGAGCCTCCGTGTCATGTAATAAAATCTTCATTTAATTATATTTTAATTGTGAGGTATGATAATATAAAGAAGTAGCAATCCAATCCATCCCGCATATTAGGACATGCACAGAAAAGTGGGATTGTGGATAAGAAAATTCCATTTATAAGGAGTGAGAATCCACTCACTCGGTTGGCCACTGAGGAAGGGGAGTAAGACCCTGAAACGCGTCTGGCACTGCAGAGTGAGCGTGGATTCATAAAAAGAATAAGGAAGCCCGATATCAAAGGACAAAAGCGGACGAGATCTACTTTCGGCACAGAACCGGAGTGTAAGTCGCACAGCAGTGACGTCAGCTTAGCGTTCATCCGGTACCCTAGACAACCAGGTCACGTGGGACGCCACGCACGGCCGAGTACACCACGTGGGACGCTGCGAGTGTACGGCCACCTGGGAAGCCAGCACTGCGGTCAGGCAGCGAAGAGGGGTAAGACCGGGCTCGTACTGACGCATCACAAGCTGCAAGAGACTGTAAGTAACTGGATATACGCTCATATTACCGGACATTGGTACTGGGTTATATCATTACCATTACTGCTCTATCAGGATTTGGCCATAGTGCCATTGCTATATCACTATCACCGTTCTATCAGGATTTGGCCATAGTGCCATTGTGATATCAGCACTATATGGAATTAGGACTCTGATTGGGACATTGTTTGCACTATTACCATACGCATATTGGATTGGGACATTGCTGCTGCATTGATCTAAAGTATAGAGGTCATCGTGCAGGATTGTTACACGCAACGTTTTGTATACGATTGATGTGCGTTTTTATGTATGTTCTATATTAATTTTAAGGGTGTGTTTTTAAAAGTATTAAATTACTACTGTATCATCCATTATTGTGTTTCCCTTCTGAGTGTGCCCCTTCATATTTGCTTACACCTCATTTACTCTTCCTAGGTCCTGAGGGTAGGACCGGAGGGTGAGCACCTTACCCATACGGAGTAGGGGTGAGCCGCTGTAGCTTTTTCACTTTACCTATCCTGAGGATCTGTTTGACACCCTACACCCCCACCGATTAGCTGTTTGGGTGTGGGCCCATCGCTGGAAATCTTCAATAGGAGCAGTGCTCTAGTAACAAACTCCCTCACCACACAGTTGACAATGCTGTGGCGACTTCCAGCAACGGAGCTACAACTGATCGTTGGGGGTGCGTTGTGTCAGACCCCTTCCGATCAGCTAGTGATGGCTTATCCTAAAGATAGGTCATCACTTTATAAAGGCTGGACAACCCCTTTAATTACTTGGTGAGTCCCTCTTTTTTTATTTTTGGTTTCAGTTTATTTCAGTTAAAGAGAGGGGCACACAGAAACAACATGGAGTCTGTCTATCACATATCATACTTTGCATTGGGGAGCTAACAAAGGAGATAGACACTCAATGGGATTAAGTCAAGAGTATTGAGTGCCTGAAATGAATGAATGGCATGTAATTGAATTCATTTTTTCATTTTTTTCCCCTTTTCACTCGAACGTCAGGTGAAATTATAACTTTCCTCTGTTTCATTCTAAGACGTTTATCTTCAATTTGCCATAATTGACTGAAAAATATGTTCTGTCTGAGCGACAAAAGGTAAGCCGATCTCAAATAAGAAGCTTACTGTGCGAGTGGCGATTATGTTAATTAACCTTTGCAGTGCAGTCATTCATTTTGTAATTTTCCCACCAGATGTGACCTGTTATTTTTGGGTGGAATGTACCAGACCACACTTGCCAATTGTCATCTTATAAAAATAGATTGCTACGGCTATCTTAGTAAAATCTATGAATAGTCCATTCAATCAGCCACAGTGAGCTGGTGTGACAAATGGGAAGGTTTTAGAATAATTTAAGATCTATTTAAGAGATTTATCAAACTGGTTTAAAGGAAAACTGTCTTAGTTGCCCATAGAAACCAATCAGATTCCACCTTTCATTTTCCAAAGGAGCTGTCCAAAATGAAAGGTGGTTTCTATGGGCAACTAGTTCTACTTTACACCAGTTTTGATAAATCTCTCCCTATGAATTTTCAGGAACTTTTTTTTCCAAATCAGGTCCTGGCATTTATTAAATTAAAATAAAGAATAACATCTAATTCATATGATTTGCTTGGCCGTAGTGTAAGATCCTATTATTAAGGTGCGTTCACATGACGTATGGTTTTTGCAGTCCGCAAACTGCGGATCCGCAACATACCGATGCGGTCCGTGTGCATCTCGAACTTTCCACAGGGCCCTTCGAAAAAATGTCTATTCTAGTCTGCAAACTGGACAAGAATATGAAATGTTCTATCATTTGTGTCACATGCACAGAGACGTGCACAGCAGACAGATGACATCTGTGTGCTGGACATATTTTTTGCAACCCCATAGAAATGAATTTATTTGTGTGATCCGCAAAAAAATAAAAATGTGGGTCGGATGCAGACCGAAAATACAGTTGTGTATATAGTCCCTTAATCAGAGATGTGGTCTATATGCCATCATTTATTATACAGAGAAAGACCAATTTATCACAAATGAAAACATTTTCTTGGCATCCACTGTTGGCATACTTATTTCAAATAGATATAATAATTAATAGGATTTTCCAGATTTATGCAAATAAAGATCAAAGGGGTATTTCTATCTCTGGCATTAATAGCATATCGCTAGGATAGGTCCCACTCCTATCTCCAGAATGGGACCCCTGAAGTGAACAGAGAGCAGCTGCGCATGTGCGGCCACCCTCCATTTACCACTATGGGAGTTCCAACTATACACAAACACTGGCTCTGCTATTTCCAGGACTCCATAGCAGTGAATGGAGAGGTGGCCTGCATGGTAAGCTCACTCGCCTATTTTCAGAATTCCCATAGTAGTGAATAGGGAGCGGTCTGCTCTCCTTCACTTTAAGGGTCTTGTACTGACATTGATGACATATCCTAGTGATATGCCATCAATGTCTGAGTTGGGAATACCCGTTTAAATGGGTTTTCTAGGATTTGGTCCCTTTTTAAAGGGACTCTGTCATCAGTGCCCTCCCTATCCAATGGTTTTCATAGACACATAGTTGTGATTCACCTGAGTAAAACACTGTTTTTCTTTTGTTGATCCGAGGCTCAGTTCCCAAGTTATGATACTTTATCTCAATATGCACATTAAGACTTTGGTGCAATGAGGGAGTCCCCATTGCTCTTGGTCCCAAGCTACACTCATTTCTGTAGCCAGCTCCTACCTCATCGCTTTGATTGACGGGGACAGGCAGTAGCAAAGCAGCTAGTAAGGGGCAGGCGACAGAGGAGTGGAGTGGAGTGGAGCTTGGGTGAAGCAAGAGCCGTGGTGACACCATCATTTCACCAATGGCCTAATTTGCATATCAGGAAAAAGTATCATAACTCAAGAGCGGAGCCTCGAATCAACTATGTGTCAATGTAAACCGCTGGATAGAAAGGTCGCTGGTGAGAAATTCCCTTTAAGAAGGTGTGTGGTACCTAATGAAAGAATCATACTCACCTGCTACCCACACCGTGGTTCTGTTAAATACGTCCTCAAGTATAGCCTTGAGATTCCAGACTGCAGAGTGATCAGCGAGATACGGCATTTCCGGACTCTGCAGTGAGGTGGGGGATAACAGCTCAGACACCATCACCTACCAGACAACCAGGGGAGCACCCAGGAATTTTGTCTAGGGGGGGTCCGAAAGGCAAAAAAATGTGGCATGTGTAGTGCGCTGTGCTAATTCAATTTTTCAAAGCCCCCTTTATATTAAAAAATGCAGGGAAGGGGTGTAGTGTGTTGCACTGATTCTTTTACTTGGCGATTTTAAAAGCACTGCAGGAAAATAACAATGCTGCAATTTTTGGCCCCGCCCATTATTAAAAGCCCCTCCTACATATAATAGGCCACTCCCAACAAACACTGTACAGCTGACATTCTATAGTTGCGGCCTGTCTCTACACATCATACGGAGAGAGGGGGAGGTCTGTCCTGGCTGCACTGCCTGCTTCACATTATACAATAGACAGCCGGCTACAGCCAGGGAGCTCCTCCGCTCTCCTCCCTCCCAGATCCTGCTCAAGGCCTGTGGTTCCCCCCACCATCTGCCACCCGCCCGTGGCCTGCTGCCCCCCCTTGACCGTCCTCACCCAGCTCTAAATCCTCCTTCTGCAAATGGCAGGGGGAGGAGCCGGAGCATCTCCTCTCCTACATAGCACCACATACCTCTTACATCCAGTGATGTCACCTTTGTTGTAGACGTTCTCTTTCTTCATCTTCTCCATTCAGACCAGACCGCCATGATGATCTTTCTGCCATCTCCCATCTCTGCAGAGATTAACAAACAGACATTAGTTTCCCAAGTTTCCATCATCTTCACATCTTCTGAACACCCTTTCCTGCCACCCCCAATACTGTGCCCGCTGTGCCCCCAATACTATACGGCAGAAACAGTCCCCCTGGAAATACTAATACCACACAGATAGTGCCCCCTTCAACAATTATTGGCACACAGTGCTCTAAAAAAATAACTGCTCCCAGACACTAATAGTATAAAGATAATGTCCCCCAAAAATTATTGTGCTAAGCTGATACTGTGGCAGGGTGCCCCCCAAAGTAACAGGGCTCCCCAAAATAGAAAAAAATCTCTGCCAGAGCACACTTAGTAGGAATAATGCCCCTATTATAGTGCCCCCCATAATGTGTCAAAAAAAAGCCCCTTTAGAGCCCCCATAGTGCTCCTCTCCCCCATGGTGTCCCCCAAATAATGCCCCTATAGTGCCACCAGATGCCCCCTAGTGCCGTTCTCCCCTATAGTGCCCCCCATAATGTATAAAAAAAAAAAAAGCCCCTTTAGAGCCCCCATAGTGCTCCTCTCCCCCATGGTGCCCCCCCCCCATAATGTGCCAGTAAGAAGTGCCACGTAAAAAAAAAGTGCCACCAGATGCCCCATAGTGCCGTTCTCCCCTATAGTGCCCCCCATAATGTGTAAAAAAAAAAAAACCTTTAGAGCCCCCATAGTGCCGCCCCATAATGTGCCAGTAAGAAGTGCCACCTAAAAAAAAAGTACCACCAGATGCCCCATAGTGCCGTTATCCCCTTTAGTGCCCCCATAGTGCCAGCTCCCCCCCTCCAAAAAAACAAAACAAAAAAAACAAAAAAAAAATACACTAATACTTACCTCCATCAGCAGCGATACGATGCAGGCTCTTCCGGCCTGTGTCCCTGCTGTGTGCTGCCCGGCTCAGGCGCGTGATGATGACGTCATCGCGCCGCCTGAGCCGGCCTCTGATAGGCTGCAGGCATTAGTGCCTGCGGCCTATCAGAAGAACAGGGGAGGGACACACCTCTCCCTCCCCTGCCGCAGCACAGCACAGGCATCTGTATCGCTGTCCTAAGGACGGCGATACAGATGGATTAGATATGGAGATGAGCGCTTCCACAATGGAAGCGCTCATCTCCTAGTACTCCTACTGCGCCCCCGGCCCCCCCACCACCGCCGCGGCCGCCGCAATTACATCCAGGGCCGCGTCGCCTGTGGTGATCGGCGGTGCGGCCCTGAAGGATTAAAAAATAATAATTTGGGCTGGTTGTTCTAGGGGGGGTCCAGGCCCGCTGGACCCCCCCTGTAGGTGCGCCACTGCAGACAACCATTACCAGAATTGCAGCCACCCAACCTGCCACCATACCTCCTCAGCTGATGCCACAGAAGGATTGCACTAAAGCCTGCTGCTACTGTATGTTTTTCAAGTGCTATGTTCCACTTAGTAAAAAGGACTTTGGTACAATCAACTCTGGTCTCATTCTTCAGCTTCTCCTTTGACTGCACGGATACCCCAAGGAGCGACAGCCTGAGGTAGGACACCTTGAACTACAACATCACATTAAAGGCCACTACCGCCCACATCCTCTACGGGAGGTCTCTGCACAAGGAAGCGTGATTCATCTATGAGGCTGGTCCGCAGTGCCCTACACGGTGGGTGGATAGGAACACGGTTGTGCAGGGAAAACCTGTCATGACACTTCAGTGATTAAACCCTGCTTATCTAGAAGTGATAGTATATTCAAGTGACAGGAAATTACTCTTTATCTAATTAGCATATGAAAAGCAGTACATCGAAAAATCAGATAATGGTTGATGATGATCTCTGTAACCTTCGGTTTCAGTGTCTGCTGTTTAGAAGAACATATCGTTTCCTACTCTGGATTCCTCCCACGTATTACAAGGGCTATCATAGCAGGAACATCAACATGCATGAGAAGATTCAGTAAGATGGTGTATAGCTGGGGAATCTAGTTATTAGCTGTGGTGTACATTTCATCCATAGAATAATATTTTATTGAAAAGTCAGTTCAGTCTGACATCTATATCTAGAATACTGAGCTGCAAGGGAGGAAGAACGTATCCATCGAGAAGCTAGAATGGACTGGTGAGAATGAATAGAGGAGAGAATCTGTCTACACACACAAAACAAAGGTGACACATATCACACCGGGTCCATTGACACGTCCGCAAAATGGGTCCGCATCTGTTCTGCAATTTTGCTGGGTATCCCTGTGTACCATAAAATTACTGGTTCTGTGAAAAAAGAGGTTGAGATGATGAATTCTGCCTTGGGGGCTGTGTTTGCATGCTGGGACCAGCCTTCTCAACATTTTAGGGACCTAGTGCCTGATATTTGGGTTGGTCCACTGTACAGGGGATTACAGGGGATTAATTGGGCTTTGTAATATTGTAATCACAGAACTCAATACATTCGTAAAAAAAATGATTTTTTTTTCTCAGTAGAGAAACTATCGATGAGAGAAGCATAGCCTTTAAGCAATCACTCCTCTTTCCCCTCTCCCATGTTCCTGTTCAAATACTGGAGCACCTGAGCATCAATTAAGGCTCTAGTAGCTGAAACAGGAACACTGCCCACCCTAGCCACCCTTCTTCTCCGACATTGGTGGCTCGCACACCGAGGATTCTCCCTGCCCTTCCTCGGTAGCAGGATAATTTTCTTAGCTGAGTGGCTTACCGAAGACATGTGCCGGCGATATGGGGTTAGCTGACACTACCTCATCCTCACTGGCGCTTCTATCTTGGGCAACCTCATCTTCAAGGTTGACCGCCGTACTGTGATAGAAAAAAATGCATCTGTAATTTAGGTTTATAATAGGTCTATGACAACATACTCATATACTATTTTATCTATATTTCTAAATAAAAGTAAACAAATACAATGAGGGAGAATTTTCTAAACTGGTGTAAAGGAAAACTGGCTTAGTTGCCCAGCAACCAATCAGATTCCACCTTTCATTCTCTAAAGGAGCTCTAAAAAATGAAAGGTTAATTCTGATTAGTGTCTAAGGACAACAAAACCAGTTTTCCTTTGCACCAGTTTAGATATATCTCTCCTATAGTCTTGCTAGAATTCAATTACTCCGGACCTTGCGGACAAATACAGTTGTTCGAGAACGTCAGCAAATTTGCTTTCCATATTAGAAATATGTCAGCAAGGACAACTGTCAAAATATTGCTAGTAGTTGCATTCCCACTTTATTTCATCATATTATACATTGTGCTTTTCCATGGTTGCAAAAACAAGACTATATGGCAAGGTTAAGTAAATGGGCGTTTAAAAACAAAAACAGTAGGTGCCAATTATGTAGTTAAATTACGGTTGTCTGAGCCATTGCTCTCAATGTAGCGCTATTTAGCTATTGAATTCTTCTACTTCTTCCATGTCCAATACCATACTACACATAACATCAAGCATCATCAACTCTGTACACATTGTACAACCTATGCCAAATATTTCACTTGTAATAAACACATTAGCAATACATTGCGATAACCTTTCAGTTAACCACCACCGTATAATTCCTTACAAACAATTCCAGCATAAGAGCACATTACAATTACATATTATTAGATAACGTATTTATTTTTAAAAGTAAACAAAAAAAGTCACTTATGGCCTTAGCTCCAGAACAGGGTGCAAAAACTGCAGTTGCGCAGTATATACCTGTAAGTATGGCTTTTTTTTCAAGCCTCCATCGCCGCTGTTCCCCTTCATTTGGACCAGCTCCCGGCAGAACTGGTCCCTGCACGACTGCCACTGAGTCTTCACTCTGTTAGCTGTAAACTTAACACAAGTACATTACCATAAAAATATACCCAAAACCTTTACAGCGCGTTTGTAAAGGTTTTAGGAATACACATTATGATGCTATACTTTTCCACTTGACGTAATACAACGCTATGGGCCCTAATGTATTCCTGTAACTGAATCGCGCATGCGCCGTCCCCGATGCCTGCCTGTCTACTCTTCCTCACGCGCGATTCAGTTACAGGATCCCGCTTGAGTCCGACGGCGCATGCGCCGCCTGTACAAGCGCGGTCCCGGCGACTGAGCCGGGTGTCAAATACACTGCTTAGAGGCGGGGTTAGGGCAGGGGAGTTACAGCCTGGAGTGAGGGAAGGGCTACCCCCTTGACTTCTACCGTGACTTGTGGAGCTGGAGAAGAGTACTTTATAAAGCGATTTTTCCATGCATATACATGGCAGAAAAGCGGGACAAGACCGTGTGCTAACACAATGAGGATGATCTATAAGGTACGTTTGATAGTTTATTAAGTGAAATCCAGGTGAAAGGTTCGCTTTAAGGAAACTCATTTTGCACTAGGGAACCTGTCACCTGGATTTTGTGTATAGAGCTGAGGACATGGGTTGCTAGATGGCCGCTAGCACATCCGCAATACCCAGTCCCCATAGCTCTGTGTGCTTTTATTGTGTAGAAAAACCGATTTGATACCTATGCAAATTAACCTGAGATGAGTCCTGTCCCTGACTCATCTCAGGGACAGGACTCATTTCAGGTTAATTTGCATATGTAGCAAATCGTTTTTTTTACACAATAAAAGCACACAGAGCTCTGGAGACTGGGTATTGCGGATGTGCTAGCCGCCATCTAGCAACCCCTGTCCTCAGCTCTATACACAAAATCCAGGTGACAGGTTCCCTAGTGCAAAATGAGTTTCCTTAAATGTTTGACACCATAGCTTGAGCCATTTTTATGACCTATGTGACCAGGTACTGCATCATCTCCTTTCTGCCAGTAGCCATGTGACCTCTACAGCACCCCGCCTCTTAACTGTGACCTCCACAGCGCCCACCCCTTTAGCCCCTTAAAGCCACGGCCATATTTCACCTTAAGGACCAGGCCATTTTTTGCAAATCTGACCAGTGTCACTTTAAGTAGTGATAACTTTAAAACGCTTTGACTTATCCAGGCCATTCTGAGATAGTTTTTTCGTCACATATTGTACTTCATGACACTGGTAAAATGAAGTAAAAATAAATAAATCATTTTTATTTATAAAAAAAAACACCAAATTTACCACAAATTTGTAAAAAATTGCAAATTTCCAAGTTTCAATTTCTCTACTTCTATAATACATAGTAATACCTCCAAAAATTGTTATTACTTTACATTCCCCATATGTCTACTTCATGTTTGGATCATTTTGGGAATGATATTGAATTTTTTGGGGCTGTTACAAGGCTTAGAAGTGTAGAAGCAAATCTTGAAATTTTTCAGAAATTTTCAAAAACCCAATTTTTAGGGACCAGTTCAGGTCTGAAGTCACTTTGCGAGGCTTAAATAATAGAAACCACCCAAAAATGACCCCATCTAAGAAACTACACCCCTTAAGGTATTCAAAACTGATTTTACAAACGTCGTTAACCCTTTAGGTGTTCCACAAGAATTAATGGAAAATAGAGATACAATTTCAAAATTTCACTTTTTTGGCAGATTTTCCATTTTAATATTTTTTTTCCAGTTGCAAAGCAAGGGTTAACAGCCAAACAAAACTCAATATTTATGTCCCTGATTCTGTAGTTTACAGAAACACCCCATATGTGGTCGTAAACTACTGTACGGGCACACAGCAGGGCGCAGAAGGAAAGGAATGCCATACGGTTTTTGGAAGGCAAATTTTGCTGGACTGTTTTTTTTTTACACCATGTCCCATTTGAAGCCCCCCTGATGCAACCCTAGAGTATAAACTTCATAAAAGTGACCCCATCTAAGAAACTACACCCCTCAAGGTATTCAAAACAGATTTTCCAAACATCATTAACCCTTTAGGTGTTCCACAAGAGTTATTTGCAAATGGAGATGAAATTTCAGAATTAAAATTTTTTGGCAAGTTTTCCATTTTAATCCATTTTCCCAGTAACAAAGCAAGGGTTAACAGCCAAACAAAACTCAATATTTATGGCCCTGATTCTGTAGTTTACAGAAACACCCTATATGTGGTCGTAAACTGCTGTACAGGCACACGGCAGGGCGCAGAAGGAAAGGAATGCCATACGGTTTCTGGAAGGCAGATTTTGCTGGACTGGTTATTTTGACACCATGTCCCATTTGAAGCCCCTCTGATGCACCCCTAGAGTAGAAACTCCAAAAAAGTGACCCCATTTTAGAAACGGGATAGGGTGGCAGTATTGTTGGTACTAGTTTAGGGTACATATGATTTTTGGTTTCTCTATATTACACTTTTTGTGAGGCAAGGTAACAAGAAATAGCTGTTTTGGCACCGTTTTTTTTTTGTTATTTACAACATTCATCTGACAGGTTAGATCATGTAATATTTTTATAGATCAAGTTGTCACGGATGAGGCGATACCTAATATGTATACTTTTTTATATTTATGTAAGTTTTACACAATGATTTCTTTTTTGAAACAAAAAAAATCATGTTTTAGTTTTTCCATAGTCTGAGAGCCATAATTTTTTCAGTTTTTGGGCGATTACCTTGAGTAGGGTATGATTTTTGCGGGATGAGATGACTGTTTTATTGGAACTATTTTGGGGTGTGTGTGACTTTTTGATTGCTTGCTATTACACTTTTTGTGATGTAAGGTAACAAAAAATGCTTTATTTAGCACAGCTTTTATTTTAAATTTTTTACAGTATTCATCTGAGGGGTTATAGAGCCGGTCGATACGGACGCGGCGATACCTAATATGTATACTTTTTTTTCCCCCTATTTTCTTACCAATTTTGTTTTTACTTTATCTGGGGAAAATGACGTTTTTGTTTATTTTTACTTGAAACTTTAAATTTTTTGGGGGGAAAACGTTATTTTTTAAACTTTTTTTTTCACTTTATTTTTTGTCCCACTTTGGGACTTGAACTTTTGGGGGTCTAATCCTTTACAATGCATTCCAATACTTCTGTATTGGAATGCATTGGCTGTATGAGTAATACCGTGTGTATTACTCATACAGCTTCTGGCCTGTGAGATCCAGGGGGCTGGATCTCGAAGGCTCGTCACCGGAAGGCAGCGCGATGCCTTCCTTAGGCATCGCGCTGCCTTCCATGCCATCGGGTTCCCCCTGCAGCTGCATGGGGACCCGATGGCACCGCCGATCGCCGCCGCAAACCGCAGCTAAAGCCGCAAATCGCAGGTCTGAATTGACCTGCGGTTTGCGGCGATCGCCGACATGGGGGGGTCATGGGACCAGGGCTGGTGCAAGGATTTTTGCCACCCTAGCCAAAAGCTAATTTTGCCGCCCCCTTGACTCCGCCCATTGACCATACCCTTTTACCCGCCCCTTTTTCAGCCACCTATTGCATGCAACATTTAACTATGGTCGTGTACCCTGTGCCAGTCTATGGTCGCGTACCCTGTGCCAGTCTGACTATGGTCATGTATATATAATATCCAGCCATTGTCTGCCACCTAGTACCATCCCAGTGATGCCAATCACTCTGCGCTGTTCAGCAGGTTGGCACACCAAACACGAGCAGTGCCACCTATTCACTGCCAGGCGCCATTCAGCCACTGTCTGAAATCCTGTGCCACCAGGGCAACATAAAACAGTATGCTGCCTTGTGCCCTCTGCCAGTCTGGCACTGTCCTGCACCCTGTACCATTCATAGCCCTTTAGACAGTCTGTGCCACCTATTAGGCTCCATGTGCCACTGCTGGGCACCCTGTGCCAGTCAGAATCTATGGCCCCTAGTCAAGCAGCAGGTGTGCCCTGACCCCTGTACACAAGTGTGTGCCACCCTGCTGCCAGTCACTGTACCGCAGCCTCTGATACCCTAGTGCAGATTGTCAGAGTGCGGTTGCCAGGAGTGCTCACCAGGTTCTGCTCCTCGCTGTGCTTCAGGCACATGGGTATCAGGCACGCTGTGCGTCTTCGGCACATGATCCCGCGAGACCCACCTCTGGAGGTCACTGGTCTCGCGGGATTGCGTGCCCGAAGTCAGGGCCGGTGCAAGGATTTTGTCAACACAAGCGAATCTACATTTTGCCCACCCCCCATCATTTCACATTTCTGCCCCTCATGATTCATGTCCATTTTTCACCCCCCCAATCATTTCACATTTCTGCCCCTCATGATTCCATGATACATGTCCATTTCTTGCCCCCCCATCATTCACATTTTTGCCCCTCATGATTCATGTCCATTTCTTGCCCCCCCATGTGCTAATATCATAGTGCCATCCTCTCCCCCTGCCCCCTAATATGCCAGTATCAAGTGCCTCTCTCCTCCCCCCTCCATGTGCCAGTATCATGGCGCCAATAGCCCCCCTCCCCATGGCAGTAAAGTAACAGTCCGGTATTTAAAAAAAAAAAAAAAAACTTTTATACTTACCTCCATGTCAGCCTGTGTTCCCACCAGCCTCTTGTGTTGAAGATTTGGTGCTCGTGTTCTTATTTAGCCTGTCTTTCAGAAAAGTTTATGCTAGGATTCAAACCCATAACCTTCTGTATCAGAGACAAGGCATTAACCCACACAGCTATGACAGCTGTATAGTTAGTTACTTTAAAAAAAAAAAATATATAAGACTTCTACTGTAGATAACTTTGATACCTAGTCTACATCCATACACATGAAAGCTGCCCCAGTACACTGTGTATGGATGTAGCAGAGCTGGGTGTGTTGGGGTAGCTGTGATGTATCAAAGTTACCTACAGTAGAAGTCATTTATTTATTTATTTATTTATTTATTTATTTTTAAAGGTACTGGCTATACAGCTCTCATAGCTGTGTGGGTAAATGCTTTGCCTCTGATGGGAAAGGTTGTGAGTTCGAATCCCAGGAGAAACTTTTCTGAAAGACAGGCTAAATGAGATTTAAATACACTAGGGCAGGGCTGGCCAACCTGCGGCTCTCCAGCTGTTGCAAAACTACAACTCCCAGCATGCCCAGACAGCCTACAACTATCAGCCTACAGCATGGCATGGTGGGAATCGTAGTTTTACAACAGCTGGAGAGCCGCAGGTTAGCCAGCCCTGCACTAGGGTCTCGTAGCTTTGTGTCAGCTGCGTGCCGCTCGCTCTGTCCGAAGTGACTGAACAAACTCGCACTCGCAGCGGCCAGCCGGCAAGTACAGGAACAGAAGGGAGTCAAGGAGATGATGTCAGATGGATCACAAGTAGGGGGCGGGGCGCAGGCAGCGGCCGGGTGCTACTGCTTGGGATTCGGACTCCAGAGTGTCGGCGCCCCCAGGCAGAGTGCGCTCTACGCGGTGGCCTACCCTGCTTATGGGTGGCGCCGGCCCTGCATGGGACCCCCCCGCGCATTTAGCAAAGGTGCCTGCTCAATGATTTGAGCAGGCACCGGGTTCCGATCACTGCGGTGATTGGAAATACACAGGACGTACCCGTACGCCCTGTGTCCTTAAGTATCAGGGCGTACCGGTACACCCTGTGTCCTGAAGAGGTTAACAGTGACCTCCACAGCAGCCTGCCCCCTTTAACAGTGGCCTCCACAGTGGTCGCCCCTGTATTTGTGATCTCCACAGTACCCCATCTCCTTAACAGTGATTTCCACAACACCCCGTCCCCTAAACAGTGGCCTCTAAAGCAATCTGCCCCTTAACACTGATCTCCATAGCGGTGCATCCCCTTAACTGTGACCTCCACAGCCGCCTGCCCCAGAGGTCCAGTTTTAGGCCGGACAGTCCAGCTTTCAGACTCCCTATCCTCTGTCTAGCGCAGGGCCTGGACGGACACAGATATGTCCTTTTTAACAGCTCACTCTCAGAAATCCGGCTGCGGTGATTTTACCCCCAACAGTACCCACTGAATGACTGCTATCGCCGCTGCTTCCGTGAACCCGTGCACTACTCCTTTCCAGGCAGGTAGGCTCCTGCAAAGTGGGTGGTCTACCCTGTGCCCGTTTGGCTCTCGACCTCCCACTGCTGCCACCCTGCTGACTGCCGGCCACGCTAGCAACTTGCTGGCTCAGCCACTGCCTCACGTGCAAGCTGCCACCCTCTTCTCCTGATGATGACAAAGCCCCTTCTTCACCCGGCTCCCAAGTGCGATCGGCTTCATCATCATTGAGTAGTGTCTGCACGTCACTGATGTCCTCTTCAACCGTCTCTGTCCACTCGCAACACCACCTCCCACGCCACTCTCCTCATCACTACTTGCCCGCCTAGTGGAGGAAGCGGCTGATGTCTCCTCCAGATCTTGGCTGGGCAGTAGCTGCTGACTGTCCTCTAGTAGCTCATCCTCGCTGTATAGTGGTGCTGAGCCCACAGCATACAATACTTCTGTGGGTGATGAAACAGCAAAGGACAGAGGCAGGTTGAGGACAGGTGAGGGCACAGGGCCTGCTCCCGGGCCATGCCAACTAATGGTTGTGTCTGACGAACCCACCAACTGTTGGCTGCGGGTGTCCAATGTCACTTGGGATGAAGTGGATGACCGAGTTAACCAATCATTAAAACATGACCGCTAGATGACACCGGGAGCTCAGGCCTCTCACCGCGACTCCTGCTGCCACGGCCCCTTACTCTGCTGCGACCTCTGCCTGCGTCAGAAACATTTAGGCCTCTGCCACTCCTCTGTGCATGGCCTGGCACGTCTCTGACATACTTTTAGCTGAACTAAAAAAATTTAAAGGTAATTAAAACACCCCTAGAAGAGACAAATATATTTTTATTTTTGTACTGAAATAGGCCACTAAACGCTTTAACCACAAATAACTGCAACAGTGAAGTGCATATCTTTTTCTTTTTGTACTGAAATAGGCCAGTAATCGCTTTCAGACAGATCACAGAATAAATTGGTATAAAAGGCAAAAATTGCTCAAAACCCCAAATGCTGTTGCGCATTTCTACCCAGGGGAACAGATCCTGCCCATGTGATCCATTGCTAACAGCAATCCCCAGCAAAAAATGCATACAATGGAGGATGCCGACAGCGGACTACAAGTACCTCAAAAACATCCTACACAGCTCTTAAAAGCAGAAAATTCTCAAAACCCCATATGCTGTTGTGCATTTCTAACTGGGGGAGCAAATCCTGCACATGTGATCCGTTGCTACCAGCAATCCCCAGCAAAAAATACATACAATGGAGGATGCCCGCAACAGACCACATGTAAGACAAATGTGCGGATGTGGCTATAAGAAACAGAAAAACACTGAAAATGGTGCACTACAATGGTAAATGCAATTGACAATATATGGATAAACCCTCATGCTGATATTAAAATCAGATTTTGCCGATATCTAACAGTGATGGCCAGTTCACCGTGTTCGCCCGCGAACACATGCGGGCTGCCATTTTAACTCACAAGTCC
This sequence comes from Bufo bufo, assembly GCF_905171765.1. Lineage (NCBI taxonomy): Eukaryota > Metazoa > Chordata > Amphibia > Anura > Bufonidae > Bufo > Bufo bufo. The sequence goes on along the minus strand of NC_053389.1, from coordinate 683,155,466 downwards.
GGCGATGCACAGGTAAGCCCTTACCTGTGCCTGCGCCGCGAGCCGGTCTGAAACAAATGCGGTCACCGGGAGCAGGCAGTTGCAAGAACAGCCCGATGAAGGCCCCCGGTGGCTGTTCTCGGAACTGCCTGCTCACGGTGACCGCATTTGTTTTAAATCGGCTCGTGCACAGGTAAGGACTTACCTGTGCATTGCCGGACTTGTGAGTTTAGATGGCAGCCCGCATGTGTTCGCGGGTGAACACGGCGAACTGGCCATCACTGATATCTAATATATAAAGCTGAGTGTATGTGTGTGTGTGGCTTCCATGCTGTGTAAGCATGGGGGCCATTGACTGAAGGGCAGGGGGGTGTAGGGAAAGGTTAATTATAGGGGAGGTCTCGCTGGGCCGAGCGTACCTCAAGGGGAGGATATACAGTACAGACCAAAAGTTTGGACACATCTTCTCATTCAAAGAGTTTTCTTTATTTTCATGACTATGAAGGCATCAAAACTATGAATTAACACATGTGGAATTATATACATAACAAACAAGTGTGAATTACTGAAAATATGTCTATATTCTAGGTTCTTCAAAGTAGCCACCTTTTGCTTTGATTACTGCTTTGCACACTCTTGGCATTCTCTTGATGAGCTTCAAGAGGTAGTCCCCTGAAATGGTCTTCCAACAGTCTTGAAGAAGTTCCCAGAGATGCTTAGCACTTGTTGGCCCTTTTGCCTTCACTCTGCGGTCCAGCTCACCCCAAACCATCTCGATTGGGTTCAGGTCCGGTGACTGTGGAGGCCAGGTCATCTGGCGCAGCACCCCATCACTCTTCTTCATGGTCAAATAGCCCTTACTTTCAAAGTTTTCCCAATTTTTCGGCTGACTGACTGACCTTCATTTCTTAAAGTAATGATGGCCACTCGTTTTTCTTTACTTAGCTGCTTTTTTCTTGCCATAATACAAATTCTAACAGTCTATTCAGTAGGACTATCAGCTGTGTATCCACCTGACTTTTCCTCAACGCAACTGATGGTCCCAACCCCATTTATAAGGCAAGAAATCCCACTTATTAAACCTGACAGGGCACACCTGTGAAGTGAAAACCATTTCAGGGGACTACCTCTTGAAGCTCATCAAGAGAATGCCAAGAGTGTGCAAAGCAGTAATCAAAGCAAAAGGTGGCTACTTTGAAGAACCTAGAATATGACATATTTTCAGTTGTTTCACACTTGTTTGTTATGTATATAATTCCACATGTGTTAATTCATAGTTTTGATGCCTTCAGTGTGAATCTACAATTTTCATAGTCATGAAAATAAAGAAAACTCTTTGAATGAGAAGGTGTGTCCAAACTTTTGGTCTGTACTGTATATAGGGTAAACTCCTCCTCCACTTCCTCTTGGTGTGCGCTCGGCCGGCGAAGATTTTGCTGCACCAGGTGAAACCGCCATTATGGCATATTTAAACAAAGTGGACCTCCTGGCTCTCCTACAGGAGAAGGTTGCCAGGGAAGGTTCCACACAGCTGCTCTCAGCCAGTGCGCCGGGGAGCTCTGTGTCCCCTCAGGTGGCTGCTGCCCCTCCTGACGCGCACCCTGTGCGATCCTCGCGGCCCCCTGCCCACCTGTCCCATTCCCCAGTCAGGTATTGTAGGCATGGACATGCATCATCCAGGACACCTGCGTGCTACGCGCCTGCTGCCTGACACTAGCCCCGGTTACATGTCCCCCAGCAGTCGGCTTGGCTGTGGCAGCCCCGGCTGTGTTGCAGGTTGCACAGCCTGTGTTTTCTCCTGGGGCCGTGCAGCCTGATAATAACCCACCAGGAAGGCTGGCCAGATGGTTTGGACACCAGCCAGTGCCCCCTCCACCTGCTGATTCTAACCCCCCCCCCCCCCCCCCCCCCACGGTCCCACAGGGTGACTTACTGGCTCCTGTTGCAGCTCCTGCTCGAGTCTGGGGCTGCAATTACCCCTGCTGGCCACCAGAGGGAGCTCTCGGCTGTTAGCGACAGCAGTGAGGAATTCTTTGAATTTGAAGCTGTCCCTGACACACCACAAGATAGGATATCGTCAATTCCTATAGACGGCTGCACTACGGATTTAGCGTATTCAGTGGCCGAAGTCGTCGGGGCGCGCGTTGCTCCGCATCATTATTGGACTCGGTCAGTAGCGTATCTCGCAGTCGGAGTGCAGTCCGTAGGTCTCACAGCCGGAAGTCGGACCACGGTGGGTGGTTGCGTCTTGGTCGAGGACACTGCAGTTCCCGTGGCTCCAGGAGGCACAGAGATTGGTCGGTTTCCTCGCGTTCCAGTGTGAAATATCGTGGCCGTTCTTCCAGGAGACAAAGTCACGGGAGGCGTTCTCACAGCCCTTCGCAGGTGGCTAGGTCCACGACTGTGGCTCCTAAAGCTCCTGTGCTGCCTTCCCCTCCGGTTCCCGTTTCGGCTGCCGCCGCACTGCCGTTGCTTGGTGAGTCTGCCTGTTCACAGGCGTGGGTTGGTGGGAGTGTTTCTGGTTCTGGCGATATGCTGGACGCATTAAAAACATTGGTTGTCAAGTTGGAAAGTTCAGTGGCGACGCCAGGGGTGGCCCCTCCACCGCCTGTGAGTGGTTTGGATGCATCCGGCCTTTTGTTTCGTGATGCTTATTTTTGTGGAGTGGCCCCGTTAGGTGGTCAGGTCACTCAGGAGGTTAAAGAAAAAATTGCTAACTGTGAGTACGTGGATATTTGGTCCTTGTTGGCAATTGACTGTCGATAAGGAAAAACATGTAGAGAAATCTAATGATAGGAAGCCCAAGGTCGCCAAGACGTTTGGCAACTGGTTACAGGCTTTTTCTATATTGGCTGGGATATATAGTCAGCGTCACCCAGACAAAGCATGGGAATTGTTCACTTATGTTGACTCAATGTATTCGGCCCACAAGTTACATGGTGGTACGGCGTCGTGGCATTATGACGAGGAGTTCAGACGCCATCTGGTATTGAGACCCGAGGCTGGTTGGTCGTCAAAAGCAACGGATGTCTGGATCCAATTAATGATATCATCCTGCCCTTCCTCGTCCTTTCAGACACCTCACGCTGCAGGTTCCTATGGCCCCGCAGCAGGAGGTCGCCGGCTGGGAGTTTGTTGGCTCTTCAACGAAGTTCACTGTCGCTTCTTTGCATCATGCAAGTTCCGGCATGAGTGCTCCCTCTGCGGTGGGTCCCATTCAGCCCTCAGGTGCTTTCGTGGCCAGGTCGGTTACTACCAGAGCGGAGGACCCCGGTGAACATGCAAAGGATGCGCCAGTGGCCGTCAGGCTCCTTGAAGGTTTTGAGTCCGGTTTCTGGATTTCTCATCTATCCCATCACTCGGTTGTGTTCACAGGTAATCTGAAGTCAGTTTTGGAGCAGGCGAAAGTAGACAAGGTGGTTGCACTGGGTCGTATGGCTGGTTCATTTGAGGAGCCCCCGTTTCACAATTTACCGGTCTCCCCTCTTGGTGTGGTGCCCAAAAAAGAGCTGGTAAAATTTAGATGAATACACCATTTATCATTTCTGGAAAGGGATTCCGTCAATGATGCGATCACAAAGGAAGAATCGGCTGTCTCCTATACCTCTTTTGATGCAGCTTTACGCCTAATTGTAAAACCTGGCTCGGGGGAGATAAACAGACATAGAATCAGCCTTCCAGCTTCTGCCGGTCCACCCGGATTGCTTTCATCTGCTTGGTTGTCAGTTGAATGGTTTCTTCTACTTCGACATGTGCCTTCCCATGGGTTGCTCCATTTCTTGTAAGTACTTCGAGATGTTTAGTTGCTTGGGTAGTAAAAGTCGAGACTGGGAACATTTTGGTCGCGCATTATCTGGACGACTTCCTTTTTATCGGTCCGAGTGGATCCAAAGTCTGTGCATCAACGCTGGCGATTTTTCATTTTTTCGCAGCACGGTTTGAGTTCCCCGCCGCTTGCTGAATATGTGGGTGTCTATACACGTTAGGTCGAAAGGTGGGGTAATGGTGCGGCACCGTCAGTTGGAGGGAGACAACCGTAACCTAATGCTACGGGATGGAGTACACCTTAATGACATAGGTCTGGACATATTTCTTTCGGGGTTGCAGGATGCCATTTACAGAGCCCTCTTCATTTAGTTGGGGGGAGGTCGGAGCTCGGTGTAGGCTTACACCCGACTCCGGTGGCGAAGGGAGGACCTTGTCTAAAAAGAAGTTGGAGAAGTTGAAGTCACCTGAAGTTTCCACAAAGACATGCTCACCGTGGCCACGGTGACCAGGCATATGAAGTGACAAAGTGCAGCGGCTTGGGATTTATGGGTAGACAAGGTCCTCCTGTCTTTGTAATAAAGCTGTGGCCTCCCCCCCATTTTTACCACAAATATAAGTTTCCGTTGATTTATTTGCTAGATAAAGAACCCCCTGTGTGAGTGGGATGTTGAACGTCTCTTCAGTCGTGTGGCTCCCATGCTGTGTAAGCATGGGGGCCATTGACTGAAGGGCAGGGGGGAACAGGGAAGGGTTAATTATAGGGGAGGTCTCGCTGGACCGAGCGCACCTCAAGGGGAGGATATATATAGGGTTAACTCCTCCTCCACTTCCTCTTGGTGTGCGCTCGTCTCGCAAAGATTTTTTTAAATTATTTTTCCCTATTCTGCAGTGATATGTTACAGATGTTTACATTGTTTGTGTGGTTGGTTGACTCATATACCTGTAATTTCAGATGTCACAGCTGGTAGAGAGAGGACCTTGTCTAAGAAGAAGATGGAGAAGTGGAAGTCACCTGAAGTTTCCACAAAGACATGCTGGTGGCCACAGTGACCAGGCATTCGAGGTGATGAAGAAAGTGCAGCGGCTTGGGATTTATGGGTAGACAAGGTCCTCCTGTCTTTGTAATAAAGCTGTGGCCTCCCCCTGTTTTTCCACAATTATAAGGTTTGGTTGATTTATTTGATAGATAGAGAACCCCCTGTGTAAGTGGGATGTTCAACATGTCTTCAGTCATGTGTGTATGTCTGCTAAAGGAATCCGCACCGTCGCATTTACAATCACGAAATTTGGCACACAGGTACATCAGGTGTCCGGGAAGGTTTTAGACCAGGTCTCAGCATTCTAGGACGTACCGTTCATGAGATATTCCCAAAAAATGCCTTCGCCAATAGAAGCTTGGTCACATAACCCTTATCAGCCAATAGAAGCTCGCAGGTCCTCCAGCCTCCACATACACAGTTTTACTCCAGGTTTCCATAACAACTCAGCCATTTATCTTTACTGTTGTAGGAGAGCTTTAAAGGAAATCTGTCACCAGGAAAATTCCTATTGAAGTAAAGCCATGGCCTAATAGCACTTAGTACCTTATTTCAAGATGTGCATTTGTTCCAGCAATACAGGGAGTGCAGAATTATTAGGCAAATGAGTATTTTGACCACATCATCCTCTTTATGCATGTTGTCTTACTCCAAGCTGTATAGGCTCGAAAGCCTACTACCAATTAAGCATATTAGGTGATGTGCATCTCTGTAATGAGAAGGGGTGTGGTCTAATGACATCAACACCCTATATCAGGTGTGCATAATTATTAGGCAACTTCCTTTCCTTTGGCAAAATGGGTCAAAAGAAGGACTTGACAGGCTCAGAAAAGTCAAAAATAGTGAGATATCTTGCAGAGGGATGCAGCACTCTTAAAATTGCAAAAAAAAACAAGGCGCAAAATAACTGCCCATGAACTGAGAAAAGTCAAGCGTGCAGCTGCCAAGATGCCACTTGCCACCAGTTTGGCCATATTTCAGAGCTGCAACATCACTGGAGTGCCCAAAAGCACAAGGTGTGCAATACTCAGAGACATGGCCAAGGTAAGAAAGGCTGAAAGACGACCACCACTGAACTAGACACACAAGCTGAAACGTCAAGACTGGGCCAAGAAATATCTCAAGACTGATTATTCTAAGGTTTTATGGACTGATGAAATGAGAGTGAGTCTTGATGGGCCAGATGGATGGGCCCGTGGCTGGATTGGTAAAGGGCAGAGAGCTCCAGTCCGACTCAGACGCCAGCAATGTGGAGGTGGAGTATTGGTTTGGGCTGGTATCATCAAAGATGAGCTTGTGGGGCCTTTTCGGGTTGAGGATGGAGTCAAGCTCAACTCCCAGTCCTACTGCCAGTTTCTGGAAGACACCTTCTTCAAGCAGTGGTACAGGAAGAAGTCTGCATCCTTCAAGAAAAACATGATTTTCATGCAGGACAATGCTCCATCACACGCGTCCAAGTACTCCACAGCGTGGCTGGCAAGAAAGGGTATAAAAGAAGAAAATCTAATGACATGGCCTCCTTGTTCACCTGATCTGAACCCCATTGAGAACCTGTGGTCCATCATCAAATGTGAGATTTACAAGGAGGGAAAACAGTACACCTCTCTGAACAGTGTCTGGGAGGCTGTGGTTGCTGCTGCACGCAATGTTGATGGTGAACAGATCAAAACACTGACAGAATCCATGGATGGCAGGCTTTTGAGTGTCCTTGCAAAGAAAGGTGGCTATATTGGTCACTGATTTGTTTTTGTTTTGTTTTTGAATGTCAGAAATGTATATTTGTGAATGTTGAGATGTTATATTGGTTTCACTGGTAAAAATAAATAATTGAAATGGGTATATATTTGTTTTTTGTTAAGTTGCCTAATAATTATGCACAGTAATAGTCACCTGCACACACAGCTATCCCCCTAAAAAAGCTAAAACTAAAAACAAACTAAAAACTACTTACAAAAATATTCAGCTTTGATATTAATGAGTTTTTTTGGGTTCATTGAGAACATGGCTGTTGTTCAATAATAAAATTAATCCTCAAAAATACAACTTGCCTAATAATTCTGCACTCCCTGTAGATGTTTTTATCCTCTGAAAATCCAGTTTATTTGGTATGCAAATGAGACAGTAAGGTGCCCAGATGAGCGTCACTCTTGCAGGAAGGAGCCCAGACACGCCCCCTGCCACGTGTCCACGCTCAAAAAAAGTAAAGCCCCGCCCCCAGGTCCCACTAAGCCACGTCCCATCCCTGGTTAGGCCACTCCCCCTCTCGTCCTGAGCCGATGGGGATTGAAAAAATGAAGGTAAAAATTAGCTTTTGTCAGCTGCAGGGGTGGGAGGGAGGATGACTTTCTCCCTGCAGCTCACACTCAGACAACACAGTGCCCCGATCTGGTTAGGCCACACCCCCTCCACTCCTCAGTCGACAGGGATTGAAAAAAATGGAGGTAAAAATCAACTTCTGTCAGCTGCAGAGTTGGGAGTGAGGGTGACTTTCTCCCTGCAGCTCAGACTCAGACAGTACAGTGCTGCTGTCTTAGAGTGAGTTGTTCAAAAGGACACACCCCCGATCCAGTAAAGGCCACTGTTAAGGGGGCGGACCCCTGTGGAGGTCACTGTCAAGGGGGTGATATGCTGTAAAAGTCACTGTTAAAGGGGAAGGCTGCTGTAAAGGTCAAAGTTAAGGGGGTGGGCTGCTGTGGAGATCCAATTTTAAAGGGACAGAGTACTGTGGGGGGTTCAGTGTTAAGGGGTGGGGGGCTGTGGAGGTCACGGTTTTGGGGGCGGGGAACTGTAGATGTCACTGTTATGGTGGATAGTGTTGATATCTTTTAACGACACACACTAACATTAAATGAAATAGATTAAATATACCCGAGCAAAGCCGGGTCTTTCAGCTAGTATTCTTATATCAAGAACATACCGGAGCCCGCGCACCCCGTCAAGGTATCTCAGAACGGCGCAGGACCTAACGCAGATCCTACCTACCTAACCTACCTATGCCGTATGGACAATTTATGATAGGTGCATGAAGTCCGACACACAGCCAGCAGCTCCCAGTTACCTCCAGCGTGAAATCACACATACAATGGGAGGAGGCTGTGAGTCCCACCTATAACTGGCTCATGTGACGCAGGCTGCCCAGGCGCTCCTGAATGTTACCCAAAGGCACATTCAAACCTGAAGTTGGCACACCACCAGGCATACATATATATATATACAGACAGATCACAGAATAAATTGGTATAAAAGACAAAAAATGCTCAAAACCCCAAATGCTGTTGCGCATTTCTACCCGGGGGAGCAGATCCTGCCCATGTGATCCGTTGCTAACAGCAATCCCCAGCAAAAAATGCATACAATGGAGGATGCCGACAGCGGACCACAAGTACCACAAAAACATCCTACACAGCTCTTAAAAGCAGAAAATGCTCAAAACCCCATATGCAGTTGTGCATTTCTAACCAGGGGAGCAAATCCTGCACATGTGATCCGTTGATACCAGCAATCCCCAGCAAAAAATGCATACAATGGAGGATGCCCGCAACGGACCACTTGTGAGACAAATGTGCGGATGTGGCGGGGTGCGCAGGCAGCGGTTTGTTCTTGATATAAGAATATATTGGCGAAATCTCATTTTAATATAAGTGTGAGGGTTTAGCCATATATTGTCAATTTCATTTACCATTGTAGTACACCATTTTCAGTAATCACTTTCACCACAAATAACTGCAGAAGTGAACTGCGTATATCTTTTTCTTTTTGTACTGAAATAGCCCAGTAATCGCTTTCACCACAAATAACTGCAACAGTGAAATGCGTATACCGGTATATTTTTCTTTTTATACTGAAATATGCCAGTAAATCTCTTTCTCCACAAATAACTGCAACAGTGAAATGCATATACAGTTGCAAGAAAAAGTATGTGAATCCTTTGGAATGATATGGATTTCTGCACAAATTGGTCATAAAATGTGATCTGATCGTCATCTAAGTCACAACAATAGACAATCACAGTCTGCTTAAACTAATAACACAAAAACGAGAGGAATTTCACATTAGTTGCGAATTGAATTTTTCCTTAAATTCGAATCGAATTTCACTTCGTCAGCTTCGATTCACTCATCTCTAATACTTAACAACATTTGAGTTGGTAAAATTGGGGCATATCCCCAGGAACGCCCCAAAGCTGCCCTGCAACACTCAATCACGGGCAGGGTTAGTGTTAGCCCTGGCCATTTTTGGCCCGGGACAGCACAAATTTGCCAGGACTGTCTCTGAAAATCAGGGACAGTCCTGGCAAATTTGGGGCAGTTGGCAACTATGCAATTAATCATTTCCATTTACGAAGGAGCACTGTGCTCAGTAGTTTATGAAGGTGTAGCTTCTAAAAAACGACAAAGTTATCATAAGAAGAGACCTTTCTCTGCTGGTTAGCCTACTAAAGAACACTACATTCTTCATTTTAATAGTGCCCCCTGGTGTTTAATCTGTATAGTAATTTTCAAATCCACCTACTGAAATGGATGAACATGGTCGCTGATGCTCAGTTCCATTCTTCAGCCGCCAATAGCTGGATCTTATTTTAGAGGCTGTAACAGGAAGAAACCTGCAGCAGAAAGGACATGTCCCCTGAGGGCTGCTACAGGAACAGAGCTGCAGCAGAAAGGACACATAACCTAAGCTCCTAAAGGAAGAGAGCTGCAGCAGTAGGAACATGTCCCCTGAGCTGTGACAGAAAGAAGTCTGCAACAGAAAGGACACACCCTGTGAACTGTGACAGGAAGAGCACTGCAACAGAAAGGACGTGCTTCCTGAGCTATGATAGGAAGAGGGCTGAAACAGAAAGGACACACCCCTGAGCTGCCATGCCAGCCTGAAGAGACTCTAGCAGAACAATGGATGCAATGAATAGGGGAAGCTCTGGATCCGTGTGAGGCACAGGGCTGGATCGAGCTATGTTAGAATGATTATATCATGTACTATATGATGTTTTATTTTTATTTTGCACATCAATCATGGAATAATGCCTTTAATGGGGACCACACTGTTTTTGGGGACCACCTATCTTTCCCTGGCAGGGATAGAGTGAATATTTTTTTTTCCTGCCCAATCTATTGGTTCTCCTGGGAGAGGCTCTCTCCACAATCCCCCTAACTGAGAATGTATGTGTATAGGGGAATCAGGAGAGATCAGCCATCAGCTATTACTCCTCATCTCCTCATATACATGTACTCTAAGCTGGGTCGAGTATGCATGTGTCCTAAATGGCAAGAGGAGAGTATTCTTCTGCCAGAAACCTATGATGTGGGTTTATCTAATATGAGAACAAGGAATTGGGCATACTGAAAACCAACATGCCCAACTGTTCTTTGCCTCAACATCTGCTACAGGGGAAAATTGGGACAACCCCATACAAACTAGATGGTCAGACAGTCCTACAAAACCGTCAGTCTTTGCAACCTCAAAAGGAATGTGGCATCAGAAAATGATATGTCCCATTTTATGTTAAAGTTTATATATATATATATATATATATATATATATATATATATCTATATATATATTTTTTTAAAAATATATATATTTTATTTTCAAAATGTATAAAATCCTGTAATTTTCACACTGGTCACTATGCTTAAAATATGTTAAGACTTCCTGTCTTTTGAGAGCAGCTACATGGACCATAGACACAATGGACCAGAGCTAACCCACTGATTTATATCGGAGATTGTTCTATCTAGACAGGAAAAAGCTGATATCACCTATTCTGAATGGTGGATTCTGTGTTATCTACGTAGAGGTGTTTCTTGTCATTGTAATTCTGCCTGTACAGAACAGGACATTATGACCTATTATTAGAACTGTGGCCTGTGTGAAAATTGCAGGATTTACTTACATTTTTAGTAAATATAGATAGTGACATGAAGAAACTAAAACAAAACTCACCAAAAACTTTTAAAAATATGCTTAACATAAAAACGTGATTTAATCAATAGGTTATCTGACAGCTCTCGTCCCCTTTAACTGACAGCTCCCCTCGTCCTCACAGCAGATATCTTAGATATTGTTGAGATAAAAGCTTTATTTAGTGCTTGAAATAATATATATTATAAGCAAAATAGACCTGAACAAGTGAATCGGAAATCAAATAAGTACATATTGGGCTTTTTCGCATATTATATAGGAATAAATAAAGATGCTATTGTTAATATATCAGTTACAGTATATGTAATAAATATCAGTTATATACAGTCATAAAGTACTCTGTATTTACATATGTACAGCATGAAACAGGAGTGCATAGATATGACACTGGAAGTGCCCATATATTTAGCAGAAATGTTGCAGGTGGAGGTGTTCTTCAGTTTGGAACGATGTCCAGAGTTTTTTATTTTCATGCTCATCCCACATATCATCAATCATATCCTGCAGAGAAAACAAAAGACAAAAACAATTAATAATCTTGTTTATTTTGTAACCAGCAAATATTGCTTATTATTGTCCTAGTATCTACTGATTGTACATGATCTGCCTCTCATTTTGCATCTACATTAAAACTACTGTAACCAGCCAGAAGTGACTCCACGCAACGTCTTTTGTCTGGCCGATTCCTGGCATTGTATGCCGGAACAGTATGTCACAAGGCTGTACTGCAAATCTGAAAGAAGCCTAATACATACTGGAATATCTTTGTCACTAGTAAGGCTCTGAATTCAGTGATACAAATGTAGTACTGTAGGTAGATTCTATTGATCATGATTACTTCTAAGAAATATAGACTCTCTTGTGAAGTTACTTATTAAATAATCTTATAATTAAAGAATATATTGCAACCTCTATGTGGGCCGTATGATATAACCTATGTATATGGTAACAATGAACCGATGATGAACTCTGAAGGTATATGCATACTATCTACATAAAATACATGAAAATGTAGTTGGAAAAGTAGGAGAGATTTTGACCTACCTGACAAAAACCCAGGTCTGGAGAAACTGGTGGCTGTGATGGGGATGCTTTCAAGTCTGGTATTGATGAGGTCATGGCACATGGTGAAAATGTCTCTTCAGGCAAGCCTTGACCTGTGAATTGTAGAGAGTACGTGTCTGCTGAAGAAGGGTTAGTGTCCATAACAGTAGGGCTTGCTGTCTCTGGAAATATTGTTGAAAAAGTTGAAAAGGTATCTGTAAACTGTGTTCTTGCAGCTGAACTAATTTCATGCATATTGCCTAGAGAGCAGCTAAGGCCAACTGGACAGATATCTCTTCTGCGGCTTTCTTCCCTTCTCCTCATCAGGGTCTCATCATCCAGGCCAAGAACATCAGAGAGATGTGCGATATAGCGGATTGTCAGACGCAATGTCTCAATTTTTGTCAGGTTTTTACCAACTGGTGCCACCGCTGCTGGAAGGTATCTTCTCAGGTTCTGGAGACCTGTGGAGAGATTCCTCATTCTCATTTTCTCCCTCTCACTTGCATCCTGTCGCTGATGAGAAATGGTTCTGTTTCTTCTGTGGCTCTTGTTTTCTGGTACTTCCATCTGTCTGGTTTGTTGAACTTCAACCTTGGATGAAGAAGTTTGAAAGTTTTCATCTTCACCAAAGCTAGAGGATTGATTCGGAGGTGAAAAGCTGAAAGAGTCAACAGAGGATGTTGGAGAAAGGCTGCTATAGCCTTCTGAATCAGGGTACCCCCACTGCTGAAGAGTGCTGTACCCTGGAAGCAACATTTTTTCCTTAAATTGCAAGTCTAGCAGAGAGAGATCCATGTGTGCTCCTCTTGAGATTGTCTGTTGAAATGCTGGCTGGGGCTGTGCAGCCCAGGTTTTATCCTAAAAGCAGAGGTGTGAATTGTCACCTTCACTGGCACCATCAACACTTCAAAGCTTAATAGGGCTAAGCAGGGAGTCCTTGGAAAGAAGGTTCCCAGTGAACCAAGTGTGCATTTTCACCCCAACAAAATGAACTAAAAATGGACTGCACAGGTCAACTACTTATTTGACCTCTACGTTAATGGAATTTAAACATTTTAACATCATTATAGCTGATTGCAGAAGCAATGATGTTACCATTAAACTTTTAAAAAAATATATGTTTACCAATCATAAGTTAAGATTAAAATGCCAAGAGTACAACAAGCTTGCACAATGCAAATTTAATTAAAAAAATAATACTATAGGTCTAAATGGGTTTATAAAATGAAATGATAGATAAATAAATGTATGCTATTGAATCTTGCCTTGTATATATGTACTTGAAGGCAAAATATGTTGTCCTTTCTGTAAACCCTTGGTAACAGATGTATCTGACATATTGCAAGCACTATATGTGCACCCCGGTTGCACAGGAGATCAGTAGGCAGAGGGCCCACTTACACCCTAAAAGCAGCTTCCTTATCTCAAGTGATGGACTAAGCAAATTAATATCATGGCTCACAATTATTAGTGGAATATGGACTGGATTGAGAGACATAGGGAAGGTGCTCTACTCTGAGCAGTTGGAGAGCAAAGGTGCATGCCCATGTACTGCTCTGTGTCCTGCCCCTGACATATTGAATTTTACAGCAAACTGCAGGCAATATGAAATGAGATTCTCCCAAGCTCAATAGCTGTTAACGTTAAAGCAGAAATAGACATGCAATAAAGGTCTCTCCTGATTGATTTATGCTTAGATTTATCAGCAAACAATGGGAACTTGGGGGAGGTAGCAGGGTCTTCCTCACTACAGGAATAATTATTCTACTATATCTACTGTAATACATTTTAATACAAACTGTTTCATTGCCAGAGCCCTTAAAGTACTCACATCTTGAAATATATACGCCATAAAAATTTGGATATGGAGAATGGTATACAAAGATCCTCTATATAGATAGAGGTGAATGTGTGTAGATTGTCCTCATAACCTGCATATATGGAGGATATAGCTTCTGCAGTATAACTTCAACCAGCCTGTCATGTCCATCATTTTGCAGTCATGGCTGAAGATGTCATCAGCTGTCTCTTCTGCTATACTTGTTTGTCTAGAGCACAAGTGAGTCCCTAAGGCTCGTAACATTTGCTTGCGAAGTGTGCCAAAAGGTGACAAACTTTTCCACCTACTGAGAAGATTCTTGTGGAGACTTAGCCCTTGCTCCATAAAACCATGATCACATTTACTTTTTAGAAGTTTATCTTTAAAGTACCTGGTCTCTCACACTGCAGAATATCTAACTAAAATAACAAAATAACCCTAAAAGCCATAAGTGAGGTCAATGCATTCTTGTCTCTTATTTCAAGGAGCCAACATAAGGTGCTTAATTATCTCAGTTACTAAATGAGTAAATGGTAAAAATCTTAGGACATTTATGACTGGAAATAAGACTAAAGCTGGATTATTAGGAATAAACATTCCTATGAATTCTCATTTTCCATAATATGCCCATGTCAAGGACTGCAAGATCACCTAATGAACAAGCTAAACACTCATTCATCGGGTGAAATTATCTGAGGTGTGGACACCTCAATCATTGTTCCCGGGCAGCAGATCGTCCTGTCTAATCAGCACTCTCCTGCACAAGAACAATCATTTTGTATGGGGAGGAGCGATAGCAGCATCCATCCTCATACTGTGGAGGTGATCGCTGCATGCAAATGCAGTGCTTCACATCCACTTAACAAGAATGCTTCCTTCCCGACAATTGGCTGCTCCTCGCAGCATCTAAATGCACCATTATGCTGCACTGGCCATGGCTTTTGGCCAGCAGCAGAATACTAGGAGGTTACATTACCCCTCTAAATATATATATATATACAGTACAGACCAAAAGTTTGGACACACCTTCTCATTCAAAGAGTTTTCTTTATTTTCATGACTATGAAGGCATCAAAACTATGAATCAACACATGTGGAATTCTATACATAACAAACAAGTGTGAAACAACTGAAAATATGTCATATTCTAGGTTCTTCAAAGTAGCCACCTTTTGCTTTGATTACTGCTTTGCACACTCTTGGCATTCTCTTGATGAGCTTCAAGAGGTAGTCCCCTGAAATGGTCTTCCAACAGTCTTGAAGAAGTTCCCAGAGATGCTTAGCACTTGTTGGCCCTTTTGTCTTCACTCTGCGGTCCAGCTCACCCCAAACCATCTCGATTGGGTTCAGGTCCGGTGACTGTGGAGGCCAAGTCATCTGGCGCAGCACCCCATCACTCTCCTTCATGGTCAAATAGCCCTTACTTTCAAAGTTTTCCCAATTTTTTCAGCTGACTGACTGACCTTCATTTCTTAAAGTAATGATGGCCACTCGTTTTTCTTTACTTAGCTGCTTTTTTCTTGCCATAATACATATTCTAACAGTCTATTCAGTAGGACTATCAGCTGTGTATCCACCTGACTTCTCCTCAACGCAACTGATGGTCCCAAGCCCATTTATAAGGCAAGAAATCCCACTTATAAAACCTGACAGGGCACACCTGTGAAGTGAAAACCATTTCAGGGGACTACCTCCTGAAGCTCATCAAGAGAATGCCAAGAGTGTGCAAAGCAGTAATCAAAGCAAAAGGTGGCTACTTTGAAGAACCTAGAATATGACATATTTTCAGTTGTTTCACACTTGTTTGTTATGTATATAATTCCACATGTGTTAATTTATAGTTTTGATGCCTTCAGTGTGAATCTACAATTTTCATAGTCATGAAAATAAAGAAAACTCTTTGAATGAGAAGGTGTGTCCAAACTTTTGGTCTGTACTGTATATATATTACAACGGTTGTAAGATGTGAATTGATGGGATGATGGGAGAAGCACATGTTGAAATTAATGGGTTTCCCTGAAATTTCCAAGGACTCCCAGCTCACTGACTCATAGAAGAAGTGTGGCCACTTCACACCTTACCATGTTTATGCAAGTGGCAGAAGAAACTCCTGACATTTGCACCTTCTCTGCACAAGACCAAGGTGTCAACCTGGGAAACTGAATTTACCCTCTGTTTGACTTAACCTCACAACCTCGGAGAGTGAAGGTATCACTGGGCTTCTGTCTGAACTCCAGTACATGGGAGGGTAACCACTAGTACACTGAAATGTCACATGTCACTTCTATTAGATCCCGATGTTTCACTGTACATTCTATGTATCAGTCAATAGTTGTTCATATTCTTTTTATTGTATATATTGCTTTTCACAGTACATGCTGAGCTTATGGTGGAAACAATTTAAGTGTTAAATTAGATATATGCAAGAAGGCATTCAAACACTTCTTACTAAGTATGGTAAATTGATTGAATTGTTGCTTTTTTGGGCTCACTAGATGAAATCACTCCGAGGGCTCACCTACAACCTATATAAAACATGCATGTGCCCAATGTTAATTGCATAGTAAACTTAGTGTTAGAATTGTACACACCGGACATTTCATCAGTAAGAGCTAATAGGTTATTTGTGGATCCACTCAGAAGCAAGAGACCATAGTGGTAAGTAATTGGTTCCAAAGTCAACTCCAAATGGGGCTGTTTTCAGCTGGACCATCGAGACCATTTCTGTGTCCGAACTCCAGCCCACTAGAGGATCTTCTGGCTCTCTAATGGGCCAGCATAACTCTCTAACTTTTTGTTCCATTTCTTGGATCTATCTAAAAGGGTAGGCGCTGGCTTCTGTCAGCAACACTTGGGGGGTCATTTATTAATCTGAAATATGCATAAATAAGGTGTATTTCAGGCACAGATTGTGCCACAATCTGCGACTTCTCCACGCTCATGCCAGGTCTAAAATTGTGGACGTGGCATGGGGAAGGGAAGAGGACAGGCCGGCAGGCTCGTTTTAATCATCATTTTCTACGACTGTTTTAGGTGTAGAAAATGGTCTAAATGTAAGCAAGCTAGGAAGCTGTCTTACATTTAGAACTGGCAGAGGATCCGAAGCCAGTTTAGGGGTTTATTAAGACCGGCGTCGAAAATGCCGGTGTTAATAAATTTGCCCCTTGGTCAATACAACAACAAATAGAAAAAATAAGTCATGATTAGATTTTTTTCTCAGTATTGTCATGCTTATATTTGTGTTCATTAACCAGCTAGACGTATTGTGACTGATATATGTTTGCTTTATAAATTGACGTTGAGCTGTTTCAAAGATTTAGCCATGGCCTCAGTGCTCTCCGTGCCACACTTCTTAATCAGTGTAGGTAAAAGATGTGTGAAATCTCCACCTGTTTTTTTCTCTCCACTGAACGGGTAAAAACTGACACGTCTCTGGGGTAAACTATCCAGTTACAGCAAATATCCAGCTTGTTAAAGGTCCCTAGCAAATAACTTGGAATTTGCAATAAATAGCAATATTGACAGAATATGTCCCATGGAAGAGGATTTGACATGATAAATGTACTGCATATAGAATATTGGTTGAATTGGACATAATATATTAAAATTAACTTTAAAACTGGCTGTAAGGAGGTACTTAGGTCACCGTCCAGATTCACACCCAGAGACCCAAAAACTGCTACCAGCCTTTCAAACCCTTTCTGGGTGGTATGGAACTAAGGGCTCTTTCACACTTGCGTTCTTGTCTTCCGGCATAGAGTTCCGTCGTCGGGGCTCTATGCCGGAAGAATCCTGATCAGGATTATCCTAATGCATTCTGAATGGAGAGAAATCCGTTCAGGATGCATCAGGATGTCTTCAGTTCCGGAACGGAACGTTTTTTGGCCGGAGAAAATACCGCAGCATGCTGCGCTTTTTGCTCCGGCCAAAAATCCGGAACACTTGCCGCAAGGCCGGATCCGGAATTAATGCCCATTGAAAGGCATTGATCCGGATCCGGCCTTAAGCTAAACGTCGTTTCGGCGCATTGCCGGAGCCGACATTTAGCTTTTTCGGAGTGGTTACCATGGCTGCCGGGACGCTAAAGTCCTGACAGCCATGGTAAAGTGTAGCGGGGAGCGGGGAGCAGTGTACTTACCGTCCGTGCGGCTCCCCGGGCGCTCCAGAGTGACGTCAGGGCGCCCCAAGCGCATGGATCATGTGATCACATGGATCACGTCATCCATGCGCATGGGGCGCTCTGACGTCATTCTGGAGCGCCCCGGGAGCCGCACGGACTGTAAGTATACCGCTCCCCCGCTCCCCGCTCCTACTATGGCAACCAGGACTTTAATAGCGTCCTGGGTGCCATAGTAACACTGAACGCATTTGGAAGACGGTTCCGTCTTCAAATGCTTTCAGTACACTTGCGTTTACGTGTAATTCCGGCAAGTGGAGTACACGCCGGATCCGGACAACGCAAGTGTGAAAGAGGCCTAAGGTTACCCCTAGGTTCTTCACCAGAGCCTGCCGCCAGGCAGGATGGACTTGGCTGCCAAGGACCCAGAATACATCTGCGGTGCGGGCAGAACGCTGGTGTGGGCACACAAGTAACAGACCTTCCAAAATGGGGGCGTCACCAGGTTTAACCATTCAGGGCTTGAGCCCCTGATGTTTTGTCCAGGGCCCCGAATGTTACAGCTGGTAGCTATACAACTGCCTCGCCGGCCTAAGGATGGCGATACAGTTGAATTACTGTGGCCGCTTGCTTATAGTCCGGCGCGGACAGTCACCAAGCAACTGCCTGTGCCGGGTCTCAGGCGACGTGATGATGTCATCGCGCACGCCTGAGCCAAGACACAAACAGCGCGGTGACTTCAACATGCCCGTCTGAATTCAGAAGCCTGCAACTTGGACCTCCGGGGGTGGGAAGTGAGGTGAGTATTTTTTTTATATCTTGTCCACAGTGGGGGCTTTGTGAATGCTATTGGCATTAAATGTTGGCATTATACCTGCTGGAGCCACTGGGAGATTGGTTATAACTAAAAGGGGCCTTTGCAAGTACTGGGGACACTGAAGAGGTCATTTTACATGGGGGCACTATGTGGGGCCATTATAACTGTTGGGGGCACTATAAGTATTGCTGGAACTACAGGGGGCATTATACCTTCTGTGACACTACAGGAGGGTATTATAACTATAGGGGGAATCACAGGAGGGCCTTATAACTACTTGGACACTATAGGAGGATATTATACCTATTGGGGGCACCACAGGAGGGACTTATTACTACTAGGGAACTACAGGAGGGCATTATACCTTCTGGGGCACTACAGGAGGTCATTATACCTATACGGGGCACCACAGAAAAGCCTTATTACTACTGGGGCACTACAGGAGGACATTATTTCTATAGAGGCACCAGGAGGGCCTTCTTACTGCTAGGGCACTACAGGAGGGTATTATATCTATTGGCTGGCCACAGGAGGGCATTAAACTACTGGGGCACTATAGGGGGCATTAGACAGTAACCACTGGGGGTCTTATAGGGGACATTATAACTACTGGGGACACTATAATGGTGGATAAGTACTACAGGGGGGCCGTATTAATATTATAGAGAGCCTTATTAGTGCTGGGTGCACTATGGTGGCCATTATTATTGGGCACAAAATGGAGGGCACTATCACTAATAGGGGCATTCTTGGGGAGTAGTATCATTATTAGGGGCATTGTAGGGGTCAGTATTACTAAGAAGGGCACTCTGGGAGGGAATTATTGCTATAAGTAAGACTTTTATATTACTATAGGTGGACTAATCTGTATGGCAGTATAATTTCTGTGGTATAGTATTTATGGGCATTGGGGAGCACAGTAGGCACAGTATTCTGGGCAGCACCAGGATAATACTGTTAGGGTAGCAGGGTGGGGAGGATGATGATATTAGAAAAATAAGGAACCTAAGATGACGGTTTGGTAAACTCTGCAAAGATTAGACACGGTTGAAAGAAGTTGTCTGGCCCGAATGGAGAAGATGGGGAAAGAAAATGTCTACATCAGAGGAGACGTCACCTGGGAGGCCCTGGATGTGAGAGGTATATAGCGCTATATGTTTGTTAGTGTCTATGCAGCAAGTAAAATATGTCTTTAGTCCTAGGGCGAGCTAGTGTGTGTGTGTGTGTGTGTGTGTGTTTAGGGCAGAATATGGCACATATGTATTGGGGGTTGGGCCCCGGATCTTTTGATACCCTAGCAACGCCCCTGCCAGGGTAGTAAAAAAGAAGTCAGCAAGCAGGGTCAAAAACCAGGAGGGACAAACACGATGAATGCAGAACACGAAAGGCTAATTCCAAAACAAGCCAGGGTTGGTTACCAGGAGATATCAACAGGAACAGCTGGCAGAAAGATAATCCAAAAACTAGGTGAAATTCTAATCACCAGAAATATCAGAATGAAGTTGCACAGTATAGAACAGTGATGGCTAACCTGTTACAGACCAAGTGCCCAAACTGTAACCCAAAACCCTCATATTTATAGCAAAGTGCCAACACAGCAATTTAACCTGAATACTACAGTCCAATATAGTATATATTCCATGTACTTTATCATTCAGCAATAATAGCCTGCCTATATTCAATGTGCTGCCTGTGCTGTTCATAGTGCGCCCGGCGCTGATGAATGGCAGGAAAAGTCTAGGGCATATTGGTACACCATAGACTTTTTCCAGGGTGTGGGTGCCCACAGAAAGGGCTCTGAGTGCCGCCTCTGGCACCCGTGCCATAGGTTCGCCACCACTGGTATAGAGCCCAAAATACTAACCAATAACAGGCAAAGTGATTAGGAAACAACTGTCTGTTAAAGGCGTTCTCTGCGAATTATTTAACCACCTCCGGACCGCCTAACACAGATTCGCGTTCCGGAGGTGGCAGCGCTGCGCACAATCACGCATCATCTCGCGAGACGCGAGATTTCCTGTGAACGCGCGCACACAGGCGCGCGCGCTCACAGGAACGGAAGGTAAGAGAGTTGATCTCCAGCCTGCCAGCGGCGATCGTTCGCTGGCAGGCTGGAGATGTGATTTTTTTAACCCCTAACAGGTATATTAGACGCTGTTTTGATAACAGCGTCTAATATACCTGCTACCTGGTCCTCTGGTGGTCCCCTTTGTTTGGATCGACCACCAGAGGACACAGGTAGCTCAGTAATATGTTGCACCAAGCACCACTACACTACACCCCCCCCCTGTCACTTATTAACCCCTTATTCACCCTTGATCACCCCTGATCACCCCATATAGACTCCCTGATCACCCCCCTGTCATTGATCACTCCCCTGTCATTGATAACCCCCTGTAAGGCTGCATTCAGAGGTCTGTATGAATTTTACGGATCCACTGATAGATGGATCGGATCCGCAAAACAGATACGGACGTCTGAATGCAGCCTTACAGGGGAGTGATCAATGACGGAGGGGATCACCCCATATAGACTCCCTGATCACCCCCCTGTCATTGATAACCCCCTGTAAAGCTCCATTCAGATGTCTGCATAATTTTTACGGATCCACTGATAGATGGATCGGATCCGCAAAACGCATACGGACGTCTGAATGGAGCCTTACAGGGGCGTGATCAATGACTGTGGTGATCACCCCATATAGACTCCCTGATCACCCCCCTGTCATTGATTACACCCCTGTCATTGATCAACCCCCTGTAAAGCTCCATTCAGATGTCCGCATGATTTTTACGGATCCACTGATAGATGGATCGGATCCGCAAAACGCATACGGACGTCTGAATGGAGCCTTACAGGGGCGTGATCAATGACTGTGGTGATCACCCCATATAGACTCCCTGATCACCCCCCTGTCATTGATTACCCCCCGTCATTGATCACACCCCTGTAAAGCTCCATTCAGATGTCCGCATGATTTTTACGGATCCACTGATAGATGGATCGGATCCGCAAAACGCATACGGACGTCTGAATGGAGCCTTACAGGGGCGTGATCAATGACTGTGGTGATCACCCCATATAGACTCCCTGATCACCCCCCTGTCATTGATTACCCCCCTGTCATTGATCAACCCCCTGTAAAGCTCCATTCAGATGTCCGCATGATTTTTACGGATCCACTGATAGATGGATCGGATCCGCAAAACAGATACGGACGTCTGAATGCAGCCTTACAGGGGAGTGATCAATGACGGAGGTGATCACCCCATATAGACTCCCTGATCACCCCCCTGTTATTGATAACCCCCTGTAAAGCTCCATTCAGATGTCCGCATGATTTTTACGGATCCACTGATAGATGGATCGGATCCGCAAAACGCATACGGACGTCTGAATGGAGCCTTACAGGGGCGTGATCAATGACTGTGGTGATCACCCCATATAGACTCCCTGATCACCCCCCTGTCATTGATTACACCCCTGTCATTGATCAACCCCCTGTAAAGCTCCATTCAGATGTCTGCATGATTTTTACGGATCCACTGATAGATGGATCGGATCCGCAAAACGCATACGGACGTCTGAATGGAGCCTTACAGGGGCGTGATCAATGACTGTGGTGATCACCCCATATAGACTCCCTGATCACCCCCCTGTCATTGATTACCCCCCGTCATTGATCACACCCCTGTAAAGCTCCATTCAGATGTCCGCATGATTTTTACGGATCCACTGATAGATGGATCGGATCCGCAAAACGCATACGGACGTCTGAATGGAGCCTTACAGGGGCGTGATCAATGACTGTGGTGATCACCCCATATAGACTCCCTCATCACCCCCCTGTCATTGATTACCCCCCTGTAAAGCTCCATTCAGATGTCCGCATGATTTTTACGGATCCACTGATAGATGGATCGGATCCGCAAAACGCATACGGACGTCTGAATGGAGCCTTACAGGGGCGTGATTAATGACTGTGGTGATCACCCCATATAGACTCCCTGATCACCCCCCTGTCATTGATTACCCCCCTGTCATTGATCAACCCCCTGTAAAGCTCAATTCAGATGTCCGCATGATTTTTACAGATCCACTGATAGATGGATCGGATCCGCAAAACACATACAGGCGTCTCCCTGGAGCCTTCCAGGGAGGGTGATCACCCCATATAGACTCCCTGATCACCCCCCTGTCAGGCTGCATTCAGATGTCCGTATGATTTTTACGGATCCACGGATACATGGATCGGATCCGCAAAACACATACGGACATCTGAATGGAGCCTTACAGGGGGGTGATCAATGACAGGGGGGTGATCACCCCATATAGACTCTCTGATCACCCCCCTGTCATTGATCACCCCCCCTGTCATTGATCACCCCCCTGTCATTGATCACCCCGCTGTAAGGCTCCATTCAGACATTTTTTTGGCCCAAGTTAGCGGAATTATTTATTTTTTTTCTTACAAAGTCTCATATTCCACTAACTTGTGTCAAAAAATTAAATCTCACATGAACTCACCATACCCCTCACGGAATCCAAATGCGTAAAATTTTTTAGACATTTATATTCCAGACTTCTTCTCACGCTTTAGGGCCCCTAGAATGCCAGGGCAGTATAAATACCCCACATGTGACCCCATTTCGGAAAGAAGACACCCCCAGGTATTCTGTGAGGGGCATATTGAGTCCATGAAAGATTGAAATTTTTGTCCCAAGTTAGCGGAAAGGGAGACTTTGTGAGAAAAAAATAAAAAATATCAATTTCCGCTAACTTGTGCCAAAAAAAAAAAAATTCTATGAACTCGCCATGCCCCTCATTGAATACCTTGGGGTGTCTTCTTTCCAAAATGGGGTCACATGTGGGGTATTTATACTGCCCTGGCATTCTAGGGGCCCCAAAGCGTGAGAAGAAGTCTGGTATCCAAATGTCTAAAAATGCCCTCCTAAAAGGAATTTGGGCACCTTTGCGCATCTAGGCTGCAAAAAAGTGTCACACATCTGGTATCGCCGTACTCAGGAGAAGTTGGGGAATGTGTTTTGGGGTGTCATTTTACATATACCCATGCTGGGTGAGAGAAATATCTTGGTCAAATGCCAACTTTGTATAAAAAAATGGGAAAAGTTGTCTTTTGCCAAGATATTTCTCTCACCCAGCATGGGTATATGTAAAAAGACACCCCAAAACACATTGCCCAACTTCTCCTGAATACGGCGATACCACATGTGTGACACTTTTTTGCAGCCTAGGTGGGCAAAGGGGCCCACATTCCAAAAAGCACCTTTAGGATTTCACAGGTCATTTACCTACTTACCACACATTAGGGCCCCTGGAAAATGCCAGGGCAGTATAACTACCCCACAAGTGACCCCATTTTGGAAAGAAGACACCCCAAGGTATTCCGTGAGGGGCATGGCGAGTTCCTCGAATTTTTTATTTTTTGTCACAAGTTAGTGGAAAATGATGATTTTTATTTTTTCTTACAAAGTCTCATATTCCACTAACTTGTGACAAAAAATAAAAAATTCTAGGAACTCGACATGCCCCTCACGGAATACCTTGGGGTGTTTTCTTTCCAAAATGGGGTCACTTGTGGGGTAGTTATACTGCCCTGGCATTCTAGGGGCCCAAATGTGTGGTAAGGAGTTTGAAATCAAATTCTGTAAAAAATGACCAGTGAAATCCGAAAGGTGCTCTTTGGAATATGGGCCCCTTTGCCCACCTAGGCTGCAAAAAAGTGTCACACATCTGGTATCTCCGTATTCAGGAGAAGTTGGGTAATGTGTTTTGGGGTGTCATTTTACATATACCCATGCTGGGTGAGAGAAATATCTTGGCAAAAGACAACTGTTCCCATTTTTTTATACAAAGTTGGCATTTGACCAAGATATTTCTCTCACCCAGCATGGGTATATGTAAAATGACACCCCAAAACACATTCCCCAACTTCTCCTGAATACGGAGATACCACATGTGTGACACTTTTTTGCAGCCTAGGTGGGCAAAGGGGCCCATATTCCAAAGAGCACCTTTCGGATTTCACTGGTCATTTTTTACAGAATTTGATTTCAAACTCCTTACCACACATTTGGGCCCCTAGAATGCCAGGGCAGTATAACTACCCCACAAGTGACCCTATTTTGGAAAGAAGACACCCCAAGGTATTCCGTGAGGGGCATGGCGAGTTCCTAGAATTTTTTATTTTTTGTCACAAGTTAGTGGAATATGAGACTTTGTAAGAAAAAAAAAAAAAACTTAATTTTCCACTAACTTGTGACAAAAAACGAAGGTTTAGTCTTACCGGTAAACGGTTTTCCAGGAGTCCGACATGACAGTACCCACTGGAGGATGTCCTATTGGATCTCTGTAGGGACAGGAAGCGTGAGAGGTTAAAAGGCCCCTCCCCTACCCTCCCACCAGTGTTCTTTCCAATTACTACACCAGATAGGATCCAACGTATTTATTAAACTTCCATGTTAGACACACATCGGAAAGATAATTTTAAGGATCCTGGCAATAACCGAAAAGAATTATGGGGGGGAAAATAACGGGTACTGTCATGTCGGACTCCTGGAAAACCGTTTACCGGTAAGACTAAACCTTCGTTTCCAGGACGTCCCTCCATGACAGTACCCACTGGAGAACTACCAGCTAAACAACTAGGGGGGGACCACAGCCTGAAGGACCTTGCGACCAAATGCCAGATCCTGGTTGGCCAGGGAATCTAATCTATAGTGCTTAATGAATGTAGAGAAACTGGACCAGGTTGCGGCCTTGCAAATCTGCTCTACAGAAGCATCTGCTTTCTCTGCCCACGATGATGCGACTGCTCTGGTGGAGTGGGCTCTTAAGGGAAACGGACAAGGAAGTCCTTTCTGTGAGTAAGTCTCTCGAATCAAGTCTCTGATCCAGCGGGCTAGAGTTTGTTTCGAGGCCTTGTTGCCTCTGTTCTTTCCCCCAAAGGAAACAAAGAGGTTCTGTGATCTTCTCCACGGCTCCGTCCTTTGGAGGTAGGTGAGAATGGTTCTTCTTACGTCGAGGCAATGGAACCTTTCTTCTTTCGTATTCTTGGGGGAGGTACAAAAGGAGGGAAGAATTATTTCCTGCTCTCTGTGAAACGGTGATACCACTTTTGGCAAGAAAGATGGGTCTAATTTCAGAATGACTCTGTCATCCAGAATCCTCAAGAATGGTTCTCTGATGGAGAGGGCCTGAATCTCCCCAATTCTACGAGCTGTGGTAATAGCTAGTAAGAAGACAGCTTTAAGGGAAAGCATTTTATCTGATAATTGGTCAATAGGTTCAAAGGGGGGCCTACAAAGACTCTCTAGGACTACATTTAAGTCCCATGGGGGAACCGTCTGTCTAACAGTGGGTCTTAACCTGGAAATCGATTTAACAAACCTCCTAATCCACCTGTGGTCGGCCAGAGGGGTGTCAAGAAAATTACTCAAAGCCGAAATCTGGACCTTAAGGGTACTGGGCTTTAGGCCCAGGTCGAACCCTGCCTGTAAAAAGTCCAGAATGCAGCCTATAGATGGGACCGAGATTCCTGGATGAGTGTCTGCGAGCCATGATAAAAACCTTTTCCATATCTTTAAGTATATGGCAGAGGTTACCGGTTTTCGGCTCTGCTGCAAGGTTGAGATTACCTTATCCGAAAGGCCCTTACTTCTCAGGATCTGCCTTTCAGGATCCAGGCTGTTAGCATTAACTTCTCGAGATTCGGGTGTTCCAGGGGCCCCTGAACGAGAAGGTCCTTCCTTGCTGGAAGGGCTATTGGGTCTTCTAGGAGTAAGTCCGTCAAGAGCGGAAACCAGGCTCTCTTTGGCCAGGCTGGGGCTATCAGGATAAGGGTCGCTGAGCAAGCCTTTAGTTTTTTCAGGACCAGCGGAATTAAAGGAAACGGAGGAAAGGCATAAGCTAATTCCATGTCCCATTTGTGGGATAAGGCGTCTACCCCCCTCGGATTGTCTCTGGGGTTCAGGGAGAAGAATTGATCTACCTGGGTGTTCCTTCTGGAGGCAAATAGGTCTATCTGTGGGAACCCCCATTGATGGCATATTTGAAGGAAAACTTCCCGGTTTAGACACCATTCGCCTGCATCGAGACAGTGTCTGCTCAGAAAGTCTGCCGTGGAGTTCTCTGTCCCCTTTAAGTGGACCGCTGTCACCGAGAGGACTTTCCTCTCTGCCCAGTGAAATATTTTTCCGGATAACTCCAGAAGTAGAGGGTTCCTGGTACCCCCCTGACGCTTCAGGTAACATACGGTGGTTATGTTGTCTGACAGCACTCTGATGTGGTGGTTGGAGAGAATATATTCGGCTGACATTAGTGTCTTCCATACCGCCTTCAGCTCCCTGTAGTTTGATGATCTGCGGCTGTCCAGGGTGGACCATTTGCCCTGGAAGACATGTCCTTCCAGATGGGCCCCCCAACCCCACTGGCTTGCATCCGTGGTGATGATTATAGAAGGAGAAAGGTTCCAGGCAACCCCCTTCTTTAGGTTTCCGGGATTGGTCCACCAGGATAGAGAATCTAGACACCGCTTTGTAAGTGTTACCTTCGAGTCCAAGGACTGATGATCCCTGTCCCAAGCTGCCAGCACTGCGGACTGTAGGCCCCTGGAATGGAACTGGGCCCACGGGATCACTGAGATGCATGAAGTCATTAGGCCAAGGATCTTCATTGCCTCCCTTAAAGTATGACCCTTCTGTTTCTGGAAGGTCAAAATCTTTCTCCTTATCGTCTCCTGTTTGGATTCTGGAAGGAAGGAGAACTGACTTTCTGTGTCCAAGAGAACCCCTAAGAACTGTTTTTTGGTGTTTGGTACCAGGTCGGATTTGGGGTAATTTATCACCCAACCTAGATCCTTGAAGAGGGCTAAGGTCTGATGAATACTGCCCTCTAGATTTTGTTTTGTGTTGGCTATAAGAAGAAAATCGTCCAAATATGGAACAATCCTTATTTGCTGCTTTCTCAAATGCGCCACAATTTCCGTGATGACTTTTGTAAAGATTCGAGGGGCTGAAGAGATTCCAAAGGGGAGACACTGGAATTGATAATGAAGAACCGTCCCCTCCTGAATGACTGCAAACCTGAGATATTTCTGGTGTAGGGGGTGAATCGGGATGTGGTAATACGCATCCTTCAGGTCCAAGGTGCATAGAAGGTCTCCCTCTGAAATCAACGGAATTGCCGACTTTATGGATTCCATTTTGAATTTGTGATAGGTTAATGATTTGTTCAGGGACTTCAAATTGATAATTGTCCTGAAGGATCCGTCTGGTTTCTTTATTAGAAAGAGACTTGAGTAATGACCTAGAAATTTCTGATTTTCCGGAACCTGGACGATAGCATTTAATTTTAGTAGCTTCTGCACGTCCAGACCTAATTGATTCTGCTGACTCACTGAATGGACTTTTGTAACCAGGAATCTTTCCGGGGGAGGACCACGGAAATCTAATTTTACCCCTTCTCGGATGGTTTTTAGGATCCACTGGTTTTGGGTAATCCGAGTCCAGGATTCCCAAAATAAGCGGAGCCTGCCCCCTACTGGCCTGATGTCATTGCTTACTTGGGCCTGAGTTGGGATTGAAGAGGAACCCCCTACCTCTCCCTCCTTTAGGGTAGCTCCATCTACCTGTTTTACCTTTCCCTCTCTCTGAGGGTGTATACTGTTTGGAGGTCTTACGAAAGGGCTGCACAGGCTTTTTTGCTTTTCCCTCCGGAAACCCTTTCTTTTTATCGGCTGCGCTTTCCAGAATGGAATCGAGGACCTGGCCGAAAAGGTATGTTCCGGTGAAGGGAATTGCGCATAATTTGTTTTTAGAGGCAATGTCTCCTGTCCAGGATTTGAGCCAGAGGGCCCGTCTTGCAGTATTCGTAAGAGCGTCGTTCCTGGCAGCGAAACGAATGGACTCTGCTGAGGCATCCGCCATGAAGGATGCAGCAAATTTTAATAAGGGTAAGGACTCAAG
Source organism: Bufo bufo (assembly GCF_905171765.1). NCBI lineage: Eukaryota > Metazoa > Chordata > Amphibia > Anura > Bufonidae > Bufo > Bufo bufo. The sequence continues at coordinate 683,126,974 of NC_053389.1, read as the reverse complement.
AATTTCCTCCCTGGAGGTTTTCATCTTGAGATGCTCCTCCAGTTGCTCCAGCCATAAGCACATAGCTCGAGCCACTGAGGTTGCTGAAATGTTAGCATTAATAGTGGCCGCTGAGGATTCCCAGGCCTTCTTCAGGAGTCCATCCATTTTCCGGTCCATGGGGTCTTTTAATTGTGAAGAATCCTCGAATGGAATAGATGTCTTCTTCACCACCTTGGCCACCTGGATGTCGACTTTTGGAATTTCATCCCAAAGTTTAGTCTCCTCTGGATTGAAGGCCAGTCTGCTCTTGAATTCCCTGGGAATATAGAGCTTTTTGTCACCTTCTTCCCATTCCTCTTTGATCAGATCTTGAAGGTAAGAATTCACCGGGAAAATCTTTCTTTTCCTGGCCCTTAATCCGCCGAACATCTCGTCCTGTATAGAACGTTTCGGCTCCTCCTCCTCCACTGCCATGGTCTGCCTTACTGCAGTAAGGAGCGAGTCCAGCTGATCCGAGGAAAACAGGTATTTCCTTGGCTCCTCTGACATCGAAGGGGGGATCTGATCCTCCCGATCGTCTGAAGGGTACCCGGTTTCTTCCTCTGAATCCGATACTAAGTGTACCCTGGTACGCTTGGACGGAGGGGAAGCGGGAACTGGAAGAGAAGGGGGCTGATTCATTCCGGCCGCCTGTACTTCCTCCCTGACGATGGTTCTCAGCTCTTCCAGGAAGGATGGTTGTTCTTCCTTCAGGATCCTTGCTAAGCAATCCATGCAGAGGGCCTTTTTATACGACTCAGACAGCTTTTTTGTGCATGTCGCACACTTCTTAGCTTTTTTCTTGGTGTCTCCATGCGGTCTATGTCCCGCCTCTTTTTCCACCTTAATAGGGGGAGAAGGAGATATAAAAACCAGCCTAGGGGGAACTATACACCTGCCAGCCGGATACTACTTACATTACTCTGGACGAGGGGGTCAGCTACCGCATCTAGCTTGCTCACACCTTGGCCCTCCATGATGCAACCGCCACATAAGCATACATCATAGCATTTAAATAAGGTTCCTACCTTACAGGCCCTCCCCTCATCGCCGCCGGGACCGCCTCCTCTTCTGGGGGACTCTTCCATAGAAAAATCAACCCCACATGCGAGGCCCCAAACCGAGGCCTCCAGCATGTATGCGCGCCGCCATCTTGGACGCGTCACTTCCGGGTCATCAGGAAGAGACGCCGATCGCATCATCGAGGAGGGCGGAGCCGCTGCTGAGCGCAGAGCTCCGTCGGAGAAGCCGCTCAGCGTCCGGGTACCTGCGGCCTGCTCAGGAAAAAAAGGTACCGGACAAGCTAGGGGACCCCTCCCAGAGGGGTGCTGGCTTTTAGGCCCCACGGAGGCTGAAGAGGAGAGGCAAGAGCCCCCCGACCAGCCTCGGCCTAGTGTTTGCTCCCTACATTAAGCAGGGATCCACTCACTGCTCCTATCCCTGTAGGGACAGGAAGAACACTGGTGGGAGGGTAGGGGAGGGGCCTTTTAACCTCTCACGCTTCCTGTCCCTACAGAGATCCAATAGGACATCCTCCAGTGGGTACTGTCATGGAGGGACGTCCTGGAAATAAAAAATTCTAGGAACTCGTCATGCCCCTCACGGAATACCTTGGGGTGTCTTCTTTCCAAAATGGGGTCACTTGTGGGGTAGTTATACTGCCCTGGCATTCTAGGGGCCCAAATGTGTGGTAAGGAGTTTGAAATCAAATTCTGTAAAAAATGACCAGTGAAATCCGAAAGGTGCTCTTTGGAATATGGGCCCCTTTGCCCACCTAGGCTGCAAAAAAGTGTCACACATGTGGTATCTCCGTATTCAGGAGAAGTTGGGGAATGTGTTTTGGGGTGTCATTTTACATATACCCATGCTGGGTGAGAGAAATATCTTGGTCAAATGCCAACTTTGTATAAAAAAATGGTAAAAGTCGTCTTTTGCCAAGATATTTCTCTCACCCAGCATGGGTATATGTAAAATGACACCCCAAAACACATTCCCCAACTTCTCCTGAATACGGAGATACCAGATGTGTGACACTTTTTTGCAGCCTAGGTGGGCAAAGGGGCCCATATTCCAAAGAGCACCTTTCGGATTTCACTGGCCATTTTTTACAGAATTTGATTTCAAACTCCTTACCACACATTTGGGCCCCTAGAATGCCAGGGCAGTATAACTACCCCACAAGTGACCCCATTTTGGAAAGAAGACACCCCAAAGTATTCCGTGAGGGGTATGGCGAGTTCCTAGAATTTTTTATTTTTTGTCACAAGTTAGTGGAATATGAGACTTTGTAAGAAAAAAAAAATAAAATCATCATTTTCCGCTAACTCGTGACAAAAAATAAAAAGTTCTATGAACTCACTATGCCCATCAGCGAATACCTTAGGGTGTCTACTTTCCGAAATGGGGTCATTTGTGGGATGTTTGTACTGTCTGGGCATTGTAGAACCTCAGGAAACATGACAGGTGCTCAGAAAGTCAGAGCTGCTGCAAAAAGCGGAAATTCACATTTTTGTACCATAGTTTGTAAACGCTATAACTTTTACCCAAACCATTTTTTTTTTACCCAAACATTTTTTTTTTATCAAAGACATGTAGAACAATAAATTTAGAGCAAAATTTATATATGGATCTCGTTTTTTTTGCTAAATTTTACAACTGAAAGTGAAAAATGTCATTTTGTTGCCAAAAAATCGTTAAATTTCGATTAATAACAAAAAAAGTAAAAATGTCAGCAGCAATGAAATACCACCAAATGAAAGCTCTATTAGTGAGAAGAAAAGGAGGTAAAATTCATTTGGGTGGTAAGTTGCATGACCGAGCAATAAACGGTGAAAGTAGTGTAGGTCAGAAGTGTAAAAAGTGGCCTGGTCTTTCAGGGTGTTTAAGCACTGGGGCCTGAGGTGGTTAAAATGACCGCCAGAAACCTGTCCTTGAATGTGAGCAGGACTGGTTGCCACTACTTGCAGAACTGCTTAGGGAGGTGAGGGGATGAGGCCTCACTACACACTATGCTCTGGCACTTGCATATACTACATATTGGTGAGTGTTGCTGTTAGGCTGGTCAGTCGTGATGACATATCATAGGCAGGATGATATCAATACCATCTATTGTAGAGCAGTGTAGTGAGGCCTCACCCCTTCACCCAACTAGGAAGTTCTACAATAGAGATGGCCCGAATAGTTCGCCGGCGAATAGTTCCCAGCGAACATAGCTTGTTCGCGTTCACCGTGGCGGGCGAACATATGCGATGTTCGGTCCGCCCCCTATACATCATCATTGAGTAAACTTTGACCCTGTACCTCACAGTCAGCAGACACATTCCAGCCAATCAGCAGCAGGCCCTCCCTCCCAGACCCTCCCACCTCCTGGACAGCATCCATTTTAGATTCATTCGGAATCTGCATTCTCAGTGAGAGGAGGGACAGTGCTGCTGCTGCTGATTCAATAGGGAAAGCGTTAGCTAGGGCAGTGTTCTGTGTCCACAGACTCATCTGCTGTAAGGACAGCGTCCTGACAGCATCCCAAAAAGCCCTTTTCAGGGCTGGTACATCAGTCTGCTTTTTTATTTTATTTTATATATACATATATTGCAGTTGCCTGCCCGTGTGTGAGAGGCTGCAGGCTCAGTCACAGACAGTACTGTGTGCACACCATTCATACAGGGTGTGACAGAAAATACCTTGCAGATTAATTTTTTTTATATTTAATCTTTTTCTGTGATATAATCACAGTTGCAAGCCAGTGTGTGTCAGGCCCACACAGACTGTATTGTGGCCACTGGCTAGGCCTCCACTCATACCATTACAGGGTGTCACCCACTCAAATACCTCGCAGATAAAAAAAAATTCTATTTAATATTTTTTCTGTGATATAATCACATTTGCAAGCCCGTGTGTGTCAGGCCCACACAGACTGTATTGTGGCCACTGGCTAGTGGCTAGGCCTCCACTTATACCATTACAGGGTGTCACTCACTCACAAATACCTCGCAGATAAAAAAAATTATATTTAATATTTTTCTGTGATATAATCACATTTGCAAGCCCGTGTGTTTCAGGCCCACACAGACTGTATTGTGGCCAGTGGCTAGGCCTCCACTTATACCGTTACAGGGTGTCACTCACTCACAAATACCTCGCAGATAAAAAAAAATTCTATTTAATATTTTTCTGTGATATAATCACATTTGCAAGCCCGTGTGTTTCAGGCCCACACAGACTGTATTGTGGCCACTGGCTAGGCCTCCACTCATACCGTTACAGGGTGTCACTCACTCAAATACCCTTTAGATAAAAAAAATTCTATTTAATATTTTTCTGTGATATACCGTATTTTTCGCCCTATAAGACGCAGCGGCCCATAAGACGCACCTAGGTTTTTGAGGAGGAAAATAAGAAAAAAAATATTTTGAACCAAAAGGTGTGCTTTTGGTGGGTTTTGAACTAATTGTGGTCTGTGGATGGCACTGTTATGGGGGATCTGTGGATGGCGCACTGTTATGGGGGATCTGTGGGTGACGCACTGTTATGGGGGATCTGTGGGTGACACTTATGGGGGATCTGTGGGTGACACTTATGGGGGATCTGTGGGTGACACTTATGGGGGATCTGTGGGTGACACTTATGGGGGATCTGTGGGTGACACTTATGGGGGATCTGTGGGTGGCTCTTGTTGGGGTCTCTGGATGGCACTGTTATGAGGATCTGTATATGACAGTTATGGGGGGGATCTGTGGATGACACATATATAGCATCTTATGCTATGTGTCATCCACAGATCCCCTCCATAAGTGTCCCTGTAGTGAATGACCCTCATTACACGCTGGGGGCCGGCATCTGCTTTTATAATGATAGCGGGGCACGTGCAGTGACTGTATTCTACTACACGGGCCCCGCTCACTGTATAATCCTATGTCTAATAGTTAATTGTATGTAATCACATTAGGAGCGCTGTGTATTACCGGTACTTACAACTACAAGCGCTCGCCTGCTCGGTAGGTAGCAGAGAGGAGGGAGGAGGGAGGAGGCAGGCCGGGAGGACGGACGCTGGCAGTGTGAGTAATACGTCATGCGCCGCCCACTTTATGAATTAAGCAGGCGGCGTGGGCGCATGACGTATGACTCACGCTGCCAGCGACCGTCCTCCCGGCCTGCCTCCTCCCTCCTCTCTGCTACCTACCGAGCAGGCGAGCGCTTGTAGTTGTAAGTACCGGTAATACACAGCGCTCCTAATGTGATTACATACAATTAACTATTAGACATAGGATTATACAGTGAGCGGGGCCCGTGTAGTAGAATACAGTCACTGCACGGGCCCCGCTGTCATTATAAAAGCAGATGCCGGCCCCCAGTCCCGCCTCCCTCACAGCTGATACACCCGCCGCACTGCATCGCGGCGGGTGTATCATTGAAAACTCAGCAAAATCAGCAGCATTCGCCGTATAAGACGCACTGCTATTTTCCCCCCACTTTTGGGGGGGGGGAAGTGCGTCTTATACGACGAAAAATACGGTAATCACATTTGCAAGCCCGTGTGTGTCAGGCCCACACAGACTGTATTGTGGCCACTGGCTAGTGGCTAGGCCTCCACTTATACCGTTACAGGGTGTCACTCACTCACAAATACCTCGCAGATAAAAAAAAATTCTATTTAATATTTTTCTGTGATATAATCACAGTTGCAAGCCAGTGTGTGTCAGGCCCACACAGACTGTACTGTGCCCCCTGCCCACCACTTATATAGGGTGGCACAGTACCTTGCACGCATAGTAACACTTATCTAATAAAAAATGACAGGCAGAGGCAGGCCACGCCGCAGGAGCCGTCGTGGTCGTGGTGCTGTGATTTCCACTGGCCCTGGAATAATGCCCAGTGTTCAAAGGCCACGTACCCTGAACCCAAAAAATTCGGAGAAAATAGTTGACTGACTTACACAGGACACCCAATCTTCAACAGCTTCCGCTAAGAACCTTGACGCATAATCCTCCTCCAGCTCAGCTTTGGTCACCTGCTCTCAAGTTACCACTCTCCCGCCCGCCGCCACCACCACCACTACCACCACAGCCACCACAGCCGCTTCACTTGATCCCTCAGAGGAGTTATTTACACATCAGTTGGATGAAATTAGTGATGCGCAACCATTATTGCCAGAGGATCGAGATAACAGGGATATGTCTCAATCAGGCAGCATTACACACATGGACGTACAGTGTGATGATGATGATGATGTTGTACCCACTGCTGCTTCCTTTGCTGAGGTGTCAGATACAAGTGAAGTGGTTGATGATGACGATGTGTCCGTGGATGCCACGTGGGTGCCTGCTCGAAGAGAAGAAGAAGAGGGGGAAAGTTCAGAAGGGGAGACAGAGAGAAGGAGGAGACAAGTTGGAAGCATGGGGAGGTCGTCGCAAGGAGCTAGTGGCACAGTCAGACAGCATGTATCGGCACCCGGGGTCAGCCAGACAGCACGCCAATCAACACATGCTGTTGCCACCACCAGAATGCCGTCATTGCAAAGCTCAGCAGTGTGGCATTTTTTTTGTGTGTCTGCCTCTGACAACAGGGATGCCATTTGCAACCTGTGCCAAAAGAAACTGAGTCGTGGGAAATCCAACACCCACCTAGGTACAACTGCTTTGCGAAGGCACATGATCGCACATCACAAACGCCTATGGGATCAACACATGATGACGAGTAGAAGCAGCACACAAGCTCAAAGCCACCATCCTCCTCCTGGTCCAGCATCTTCAGCCACGTCAACCACTGCTGTCCTCCTTGCCCCCTCTCAACCACCCGCCACTCCGCCTCTCACCTTCAGCAGTTCAATCTCATCTGCCCACAGTCAGGTGTCTGTAAAGGAAATGTTTGAGCGTAGGAAGCCAATGTCACAGAGTCACCCCATTGCCCGGCATCTGACAGCTGGCTTGACGGAACTCTTAGCCCGCCAGCTTTTACCATAGCTGGTGGAGTCTGAGGCCTTCAAAATATTTGTCGCTATTGGGACACCACAGTGGAAGGTACCCAGACCAATTTTATTTTCAAAAAAGGCAATCCCAAACCTCTACTCAGTGATTGAAAAGGAAGTCATGGCATCTCTGGCATACAGTGTTGGGGCAAGGGTCCATCTGACCACTGATACCTGGTCTGCAAAGCACGGTCAGGGCAGGTATATCAACTACACTGCGCATTGGGTCAATCTGCTGATGGCTGCCAAGCATGGAATGCGTGACTCTGCAGCGGAGTTGGTGACACCGCCACGACTTGCAGGCAGGCCTACTGCCACCTCCTCTACTCCTCCTACTCCATCCTCTTCCATAACCTCCTCGGCTGACGGCTGGCAAGCATGGAATGTGTGGTTCTGCAGTGGAGTTGGTGACACCGCCACAACTTGCAGGCAGGCCTACTGCCACCTCCTCTACTCCTCCTACTCCATCCTCTTCCATAACCTCCTCGGCTGAGTCCTCTTCTGCTGCGGCGTCTGGCTGCACATCAACTGAATCCCCCCAGCTCCCAACGGGCTATTCCACATCCCGTATACGACAGTGTCACGCTGTCTTGGGGTTGACTTGCCTGAAAGCCGAGAGCCACACCGGACCAGCACTCCTGTCCGCCCTGAACGCACAGGTGGATCAGTGGCTGACCCCGCACCAACTGGAGATCGGCAAAGTGGTGTGTGACAATGGAAGCAATTTGTTGGCGGCATTGAATTTGGGCAAGTTGTCACATGTGCCATGCATGGCACATGTGTTGAATCTCATCATACAACGCTTTGTGTCTAAGTACCCAGGCTTACAGGACGTCCTCAAGCAGGCCAGGAAGGTGTGTGGCCATTTCAGGCGTTCCTACACGGCCATGGCGCACTTTTCAGACATTCAGCGCCGAAACAACATGCCATTGAGGAGCTTGCTTTGCGACAGCCCGACACATTGGAATTCAACACTCCTAATGTTCGACCGCCTGCTCCAACAAGAAAAAGCCATCAACGAGTATTTGTATGACTGTGGTGGTAGGACAGCCTCTGCGGAGCTGGGAATTTTTTTGCCACGTTACTGGACGCTCATGCGCAATGCCTGTAGGCTCATGCATCCGTTTGAGGAGGTGACAAACCTAGTCAGTCGCACCGAAGGCACCATCAGCGACCTCATCCCATTTGTTTTCTTCCTGGAGCGTGCCCTGCGAAGAGTGCTGGATCAGGCTGTAGATGAGCGTGAAGAGGAAGAGTTGTGGTCACCATCACCACCAGAAACAGCCTTGTCATCATCGCTTGCCGGACCTGCGGCAACGCTGCAAGAGGAGTATGAGGAAGAGGAGTCAGAGGAGGAATGTGGCTTTGAGGAGGAGGAAGACCAACCACAGCAGGCATCCCAGGGTGCTCGTTGTTGTCACCTATCTGGGACCCGTGGTGTTGTACGTGGCTGGGGGGAAGAACAGACCGTCAATGACATCAGTGAGGACGAGGAACGGGAAATGAGTAGCTCGGCATCCAACCTTGTGCAAATGGGGTCTTTCATGCTGTCATGTCTGTTGAGGGACCCTCGTATAAAAAGGATGAAGGAGAACGACCTGTACTGGGTGGCCACACTACTAAACCCCCGGTATAAGCAGAAAGTGGCGGAAATGTTACCAAATTACTGAAAGTCAGAAAGGATGCAGCAGTTCAAAACAAAACTAAAAAATATGCTTTACACAGCTTATAACAGATGAGAAGAGAGAACTACAGAAAATACCACTCATATCGGGTGTGAGAGTAAATTGCACGGCGCAGAGGCAGTGACCGTGGCGTGGATTCAAACAAAGGGGAGGGAGCCAGCGTTTTTTTAACCATCTCCCCGTTCGAAAAATCTATTTAATAAATGGACCCCAGATTGAGGACCATACAGGGATTAAACTGATGAGAATAGTACTACAGAAAATACCACTCACGGGTGTGACAGTAAATTGCACGGTGCAGACGCAGTGACCGTGGCGTGGATTCAAACAAAGGGGAGGGAGCCAGCGCTTTTTTAACCATGACCCCGTTCGAAAAATCAATTTAATAAATGGACCCCAGATTGGGGACGTAACAGGGATTAAACTGATGAGAAGAGAGAACTACAGAAAATACCACTCATATCAGGTGTGACAGTAAATTGCACGGTGCAGACGCAGTGACCGTGGCGTGGATTCAAACAAAGGGGAGGGAGCCAGCGTTTTTTTTAACCATCTCCCTGTTCAAAAAATCTATTTAATAAATGGACCCCAGATTGGGGACCATACAGGGATTAAACTGATGAGAATAGTACTACAGAAAATACCACTCACGGGTGTGACAGTAAATTGCACGGCGCAGACGCAGTGACCGTGGCGTGGATTCGAACAAAGGGGAGGGAGCCAGCATTTTTTTAACCATCTCCCCGTTCGAAAAATCTATTTAATAAATGGATCCCAGATTGGGGACCATACAGGGATTAAACTGATGAGAATAGTACTACAGAAAATACCACTCACGGGTGTGACAGTAAATTGCACGGCGCAGACGCAGTGACCGTGGCGTGGATTCAAACAAAGGGGAGGGAGCCAGCGTTTTTTTAACCATCTCCCCGTTCAAAAAAACAATTCAATTCACTTTTCGGGGACCCTTGGTGTTGTACGTGGCTGGGTGGAGGAAGAAACCTTCAATGACATCAACGGGACATGGCTAGCTTGGTATCCAACCTTGTGCAAATGGGAAGTTTGCGGTTGGGCAAATGGACTGTTTGCGGTTGTTTGCGGTGCATTAAAAGGGGAGTTTGGTCTGTCAATGTCTGTGAAGCGGGCGTAACCCTTACACTACCTGATCGATACAACATCATACCTGATCGTATACACACACTGGATGTTTTAAACCACGTTGTTAAAAAAAAAATTGGATTGTTAGGTGATTTATGCCCTTTATGGATTAAAATCCAACTCTGCGTCAAATATGTAATTTTCCATGGGAGTTTTGCCATGGATCCCCCTCCGGCATGCCACAGTCCAGGTGTTAGTCCCCTTGAAACAACTTTTCCATCACTACTGTGGCTAGAAAGAGTCCCTGTGGGTTTTAAAATTCGCCTGCCTATTGAAATCTATGGCGGCTCGCCCGTTCATGAACATTTGCAGAAATTTGCGTTCGCCGTCCACGAACAGAAAATTTGATGTTTGCGACATCTCTATTCTACAAATGGTGGCAACCATTAATCCACCACCCAGCTATGGTATTGGACACAGAGTCAGAAACTTGATTGGCTCAGTTTCCAGTCACTCTGACAAGTCCAGCAGGCGGGGCTAGTCTGCTAGGCATAGTAACCCTTCTAATACAGTTCTGCATAGTGATGCAACGTGAACTCCTGGCACTGGCCATAGACATTACAGAGCTATCTATCCTAACTAGTGATGTCGCGAACATAAAATTTTCAGTTCGCGAACAGCGAACGCGAGCTTCCGCAAATGTTCGCGAACTGGCGAACCGGGCGAACCGCCATAGACTTCAATAGACAGGCGAATTTTAAAACCCACAGGGACTCTTTCTGGCCACAATAGTGATGAGAAAGTTGTTTCAAGGGGTCTAACACCTGGACTGTGGCATGCCGGAGGGGGATCTATGGCAAAACTCCCATGGAAAATTACGTAGTGGACGCAGAGTCGGGTTTTAATCCATAAAGGGCATAAATCAACTAACATTCCTAAATTGTTTGGAATAACGTGCTTTAAAACATCCAGTGTGTGTATACGATCAGGTATGATGTTGGCACTGGCAGTGGGCACACTACAGTCAGTGGAAGAGGGCCTGACACACTGACTGGCAGCAGGCAAGCAACTGAATTTAGACTACTGTCTAAAAATTAAATGCCTTATTTATCGGCAAGCTACTGTGCCACCCGGTATCAGTGGTTGGCACTGGCAGTGGGCACACTACAGTCAGTGGAAGCGGGCCTGACACACACTGGCAGCAGGCAAGCAACTGAAATTACACTAAAGTGTAAAAATTAAATGCCTTATTTATCGGCAAGCTACTGTGCCACCCGGTATGAGTGGTTGGCACTGGCAGTGGGCACACTACAGTCAGTGGAAGAGGGCCTGACACACACTGGCAGCAGGCAAGCAACTGAATTTAGACTACTGTCTAAAAATTAAATGCCTTATTTATCGGCAAGCTACTGTGCCACCCGGTATCAGTGGTTGGCACTGGCAGTGGGCACACTACAGTCAGTGGAAGCGGGCCTGACACACACTGGCAGCAGGCAAGCAACTGAAATTACACTAAAGTGTAAAAATTAAATGCCTTATTTATCGGCAAGCTACTGTGCCACCCGGTATGAGTGGTTGGCACTGGCAGTGGGCACACTACAGTCAGTGGAAGAGGGCCTGACACACACTGGCAGCAGGCAAGCAACTGAATTTAGACTACTGTCTAAAAATTAAATGCCTTATTTATCGGCAAGCTACTGTGCCACCCGGTATCAGTGGTTGGCACTGGCAGTGGGCACACTACAGTCAGTGGAAGCGGGCCTGACACACACTGGCAGCAGGCAAGCAACTGAATTTAGACTACTGTCTAAAAATTAAATGCCTTATTTATCGGCAAGCTACTGTGCCACCCGGTATCAGTGGTTGGCACTGGCAGTGGGCACACTACAGTCAGTTGAAGTCGGCCTGACACACACTAGCAGCAGGCAAGCAGCTGAAATTACACTAAAGTGTAAAAATTAAATGCCTTTTTTATGCAAAGTCCTGTGCCAGCCGGTATGAGTGGTGGGCACTGGCAGTGGGCACACTACAGTCAGTGGAAGTCAGCCTGACACACACTGGCAGGCAACTAACCTTAGATTAAAGTGTAAAAATTAAGTGCCTTTTTTTAAGCAAAGTCCTGTGCCACACGGAATGACAGGGGTGAGCACTGGCAGTGGGCACACTACAGTCTGTGGGCCTGCAGCTCCTCACACACAGGCAGGCCAGGCAACTGCAATATGTATATAAAGGAAAAAAAAAAAGCAGACTAATGTTGCAGCCCTAAAAAGGGCTTTTTGGGGTGCTGTCAGGACGCTGTCCTTACAGCAGAGATCAGATGAGTCTTTCAGGACTGGAGTGGACACTGAATTCACTAGCCTAGCTATCGATTTCCCAATTAAATCAGCAGCAGTTACAGTCTCCCTCCTCTCACTAAGACTGCAGCTTCAGAATGAATCTAAAATGGATGCTGTGCAGGAGGTGGGAGGGTCTGGGAGGGAGGGTATGCTGCTAATTGGCTGGAATGTGTCTGCTGACTGTGAGGTACAGGGTCAAAGTTTGCTCAATGATGATGTATAGGGGGCGGACCGAACATCGCATGTGTTCGCCCGGCAGAGGCGAACGCGAACAAGCTATGTTCGCCGGGAACTGTTCGCCGTCGGATAGTTCGGGCCATCTCTAATCCTAACTCCCCTATACTCATATAAATTTAGTATGGCTGAGCATGTATCTGTTGTCTATGGAGAGAGAGGAGAAAGCGGCTGTCAGACACTTCTGGTGGTGGCTTTCTCCAGGGAGAACAATTTCATAGTTGCCAACTGTCCTGAATTTGTTTTTCAGAGACAGTCCCAGCAAATTTGCGCTGTAAAACTGGGCAGGTCTAACACAAACCCAGCCCATAAATGGGCGTTTCTGGGTGGGTTCAGGGCATTCCCAGGTCGGGGCTTTTATGCCCTGATTTTACCAACTGAATTGCTGATAAGTATGCAGTATTTAGTTCTCTGAATCCTTCTCTCCCCCGACAGACTCTACTCTTCCCCTTTTTCCTCCTTTTGTTTGGTGATGGTTAGGGGAGCTCAGTAACATTGTATTTGAGTTACCTCGCACTAGTTAATTATCTGAATTATAACATTGCTGCTCACCGTGTCATCTCTTTTGCACTTTTAGCCCTTTCACTAGCAGCATGTACGACGCTGGAGCCATGGGTAAACATGGTGACCGCTGCACACATAAGCATGTAGAAACAATTTGAATTTCTCTACTTTTAAGAAAGAAATACCTCATAAAATAGTTATCAATTAACATTCCCCATATGTCTACTTTATGTTGGCATCATTTTGTAAATGTCATTTTATTTATTTTTTATGACATTAGAAGGCTCAGAATTTTAGAAGCATTTTTTTAATTTGCAGGAAAATTTCTAAAACCATTTTTTAAGCACCAATTCAGTTATAAAGTGATTTTGAGGGGCTTACGTAATGGAAACCACCCATAAATGGCCCCATTTTAGAAACTACACCCCTCAAATTATTCAAAACTGATGTTACAAACTTTGTTAACCCTTGAGGTGTTCCATGTAAATTAAAGGAAATGGAAGTGAAGTTTCAAATTATTCTTTTTTTTTTTTTTGCAGATTTCTTTATGTTAATCCATTTTTTTCTTGCAACACAGCACGGGTTAACAGCAATATAAACCTCAATATACATTACTATGATTCTGCAATTTACAGATATACCCCATATGTGATAGTGAACTGCTGTAGGGGCACGTGGCAGTGGTCAGAAGGAAAGGAGTGCCATGTGGTTTTTGGAGGCAGATTTTGTATTTGAAGAGACCCTGACGTCTCCCCCTACAGTGGAAACCCTCAAAAAGTGACCCCATTTTGGAAAAATAATTTATTAAGTTATTATGTTGTATTAGCCTCAAATTTTTCATTTTCACAAGAGAAAAAGCACCACATAATCGTTACCCATTTTCTCCTGAATACAACAACATCCCATATTTTACAGTGCAGATTTTGATAGATTGGTTTATGGGCGCCATTTTTTGCGGAATGAGGTGAGATTTTCATTGGTACCATTTTGGGTAACATATGACTCTTTGATTACTTAATATTATGCATTTTGTAAGGCGAGGTGACAAAAAAATGACAGTTCTGGACCAGTTTTTATTTATTTATTGTTACAGCTTATATCTGACAGGGCAGATCATGTGATATTTTTATAGAGCCAGTTGTTATTAATGCAGCGATATCTAATATGTAAAAAAATATTTTTTTTAAGTTTTACACCGTAATAGCATTTTTGAAAAGAATAAAATCTTATTTTTGTATTGCCATTTTCTGAGAGCTATAATTTTTTTTCTTCTTTGAGCGATTGTTTTATGTAGGGTCTCATTTTTTTCAGGATAATATGATGGATTGATTGGTACCATTTTGGGGGTACATACGACATTTTGATCGCTTGGTATTACACTTTTTGTGAGGCAAGGTGACCAAAAATGGCTGCTTTGGCCATTTTTTTTTTTATGGCGTTCACCTGATGGGGTGGATCATGTGATATTTTTATAGAGCTGATCGATACGGATGCACCAATACCTAATATGTCTACTTTTCTTTTTTTTTTCAAATTTCATGATGGGAAAAGAGCACTATTTTTTACTTGGAACTTTTATTTTTTATTATGTAAAACACTTTTTCTTAAAAACTTTTTTAAACTATTTTTTGATCCACTGTGGGACTTCAACTTTTGGGGGTCTGATCCTTTCTGCAATGCATTACAATACATGTGTATTGTAATGCATTGGCTGTCAGTGTATTGCCATTGTAATACACTGATAGCCTACTTGCCTGTGAGACCCAGGGTTCTGGATCTCACAGGCTTCCGTAGAAGGCAGCCACGATGCCTATGGCACGGGGACCCGATGGGGACTGGGAGCCCCCTCCCTCAACTAATCCCGCTGACCGCGGCATAGCAAGGGTTAAAGCACCGGCATCTGTGTTTTCACCTATGCCAACGTATACAGCACGGGCCCGGCTGTCAGGAACAGCTGGACCCCTGCCACTGATCGGGTGCAGCTCCTGCATCCACCCGATCAGTGCGCTGTACCTGTACAGCGCTAGGGCTTAAATCATATCCCGCAGTGCCATACATGTACGGCGGAGGTTGGGAAGGGGTTAAAAGGGATAAAAAAGAACTTGTGGCTTAAAGGAGTTGTGTCACTTCACCAAGTGGCATTTATCATATAGAGAAAGTTAATACAAGCCACTTACTAATGTATTGTGATTGTCCATATTGCCTCCTTTGCTGGCCGGATTCGTTTTTTTATAGCATTATACACTGCTGGTTTCCACAGTTACAACCACCCTGCAATCCATCAGTGGTGGTCATGCCTGCACACTTTAGGAAAAAGTGCCGGCCTCTCTGGTGGACGGGACCGTGGGAGCTCATATAGGATGATGCTTTTTTTCTATAGTGTGCAAGCATAGCCACTGCTGATAGATTGCAGGGTGGTCGTAAACAGGGATACGAGTAGTGTATAATGTGATGGAAAAATTAATCCATATTCAGATTATATGGATAATATGGACAATAACAATACATTAGTAAGTGCCTTGTGTTAACTTTCTCTACATAATGAATGCTATTTGCAGGGGTGCACCACCAATGAGGCCAGGTGAGGCGATTACCTCAGGCAGCACCAGGTAGGGGCAAGAGGGGGGCAGCGGAAGGGCCATGGGCTTTCATTGTGCCAAAGGGTTTAGGTTAAGAAATTGGCATGGGGGGGTGGGCATGGGTGTAGGAACCCCAAAAAATATGGGGGGGACAGAATTTTTGCTCGCCGGGTATATTCTCATTCAGTAAACTGCGAGTTGTTTATATCGTTAAATTTTCTGAAGACTCAGGGGTGCTGGCTGGCTTGCCTGAGGTGCTGGCTGGATTGCCTGAGGTGCTGGCTGGCTTGGCCGGGCAGAAGGAGAGTGGGAGACTGTGAGGCCTTTTTATCCAAGCTGCTCCTGATTAGTGCTCTGGGCAGCTAGGCTCCGGGCTGGAAGTGGGCACAATAAGAAAAAAATATTTTTCATTACACCTCAGGTCAGACCACCAATCAGACCCCCAATGTTAATCAGACCTCAGCTAACAGCCCCAATAAGATCCCCAATGTTAATAAGACCTCAGATCACACCTCAGCTCAGACCCCAATATGAATGACCCCCAATCAGACCTCAGATAAGAGCCCCAGTGCCTCTCATCAGCCCCCCAGTGCCTCTCATCAGCCAGTAATAACAGCCCCCCAATCATGTGCCAGTAATAACAGCCCCCCCAATCATGTGCCAGTAATAACAGCCCCCTAATCATGTGCCAGTAATAACAGCCCCCCCAATTATGTGCCAGTAATAACAGCCCCCCCCAATCATGTGCCAATAATACCAGACCCCCCAATCATGTGCCAGTAATACCAGACCCCCCAATCATGTGCCAGTAATACCAGACCCCCCCAATCATGTGCCTGAGGACAGCGATATAAACAGAAACAGATCACCATGGAGATGAGCGCTTCGCTTCCACAATAGAAGCGCTCATCTCAGTGCCTGCCGCCGCACACTGCCTGCCGCCGCCGCACACTGCCTGCCCCGCCGCACACAGACACTGCCGCTGGCCTGGCTGGAGCCTGGGGGGGATTTAACCAAACCTGTCCCCCCCGCATTATTTCCTGGGGGGGCTCCTTCCCCCCCGTCCCCCCCGCTTTCTACGCCCATGGGGGTGGGGCGCCGTTGTTTCAATTTTCGCCTCAGGCAGCAGAAAGGCTAGGTGCCACCCTGGCTATTTGCTGAAGTGACACAACCCCTTTAAAGTAAAATCTAATATGAATAAAAAGAGGTACATTGTAGTACTGTTGGTCTCTGTGATATTGAGGTCATAATTTCTGTGCACATATATTTAAATTGTGTGACTGCCTTTGCTGACTTTTAGTAACCATAGAACACTGGGGGCAAATTTACTAATGTGATTGTGACTATAAAAAGCATCAAATTTCGGCATGTTTCTGGCACACAAGCTTTCCAGCTTAACAAGGGTGTTTGGCTTAACAAAAAGGGCTCCCTCTAGTGGCCATCTTTCAACTTACACTAAAAAGTTTGTCTCAAGTACAAAGCTGGCTAGAGCTGCATATTCAATTAAAGTGTCCATATACTTTGAAAAAACTTTTGATATATCGTAGTGACACAACAAATGTTTTGATCACTAGGAGTCCAAGTACCAAGAACCCAAAAGATCACTAAAATGTTGAGCGCTCACATAGCTATTCTTAGCTATTCTTTTTATTTAGCCTGTCTCCTACAGCTAGGAGATAATGTGTAATGTGAGTGCTCTCTCTTTGTTTTAGTGATTGGTGGGGATCTCAGCATTCAGACCCCCACCAATCAAAACCTTCAATATGTTGCTATGACATATCAAAAAAATTTACAAAGTTCAGCAACACTTTAAGTTAAAGTTATTAACTATCAATATTCAAGATAGAGTTTGTTTGTTCATTACATAAAGAAATAAAGATTTTACGATACATTCACTATATCCTCTGTACAATTGTGGCCATTAAAGCAGAAAGGGAATATATAAAAAATGTCGGTTGATTAGTATTTAGAGATGAGCGAATTTTTCAAAAATTAGATTCGATCCGAATTTATTCGCGCCGAATCGCGTTAAAAAATGGCTATTTCCTGGCTGCAGAGAGCCTTTATAGTGGTGTAGAACACTGTGCCTTGCAGTAACATGCATAGGGAGTCTGCTGTGGTAGTGAAATAATACTGTGGGTCAGTATGACATGCAGATGACAGGAGTCTCTCTTAGAATCACTGCACACTTCACTTATTTGACCAAATAACTCAAGTATGAACTCAGCCTTACAGGTCGATGTTAGCACCAAGAAGAAGCGCACTCCTTTTACACTGTCGTCAGCTGATTCCACATAGATGTCTACAGCTTATACAAGTAGAGCCCCCCTGACAGAGTGGAGAGGGTGTCAGCAGTAAGTTTGTGTTAATGTCACTGATTATTTTGCCCTTCCTCTGAACCGTCAGAACAATAACCCCCAAAACACGGATCCTGTATGTTGATCATCCACCTTTTCTTGGTCAGATTTGGTCAGTAATCCATCAGTATTGCTAATGCCAAAACAAACAGAAGTGGATCCAAAACAGAGATGACACATGAATGGAATATTTTCATGTCTTCTGTGTTTTGTACCCACTCCTGCTTTTGGCTACTAAATCACAAGCCAATTCTAATGAACCATACAGGCCTTACAGCTGCTACACAGACAGGATCCATTGTGCGTCTCATTTTTCCTTCCTTTTGACAGCTCAGAAAAAGGGTCAAATAAATGATGTCAGCCAGGCCGAAAGGCAAAATAGTGGTCCAGTCATGAAGTGAGAAGGGTAGGAACAGCATGATAAGTCCACAGAGTGGCCCTATGACATAGTAGTGAGGTTCAAGCAGCATGAGGAGACCACAGAGTGGCCTAATGACAGAGTCTAGAGGTGGTGGCAGCATCAGGAGGAGGCCACAGAGTGGCACAATGACAGTGTTTAGGTGGCAGCAGCATCAGGAGGCCACAGAGTGGCACAATGAAAGAGTGTAGGGGTGGTGGCAGCATCAGGAGGCCGCAGAGTGGCACAATGACAGAGTGTCGATGTGGCAGCAGCAGCGGCATCAGGAGGAGGCCACAGAGTGGCACATTGATAGTGTAGAGGTGGCAGCAGCAGCATCAGAAGACCACAGAGTGACCCGGTGACAGAGTAGGGAGGTGGCAGCAGCATCAGGAGACCAGAGAGTGGCAAGGTGAAATAGTGAGGAAGTGGCATCAGCATTAGGAGACCACAGAGTGACCCGGTGACAGAGTGGGGAGGTTGGTGGCAATACAAGTACCAGCTGAAGATGGTGGGTGAAAAAAGAAGCACTTAGTATCAGATGTGTGGCATCAGGCGGTTGGCAGCATCAGAATAGTAGCTGAGGCAGGTAGCCAGGAGAAACCGGTCTCTTTTGCCAAAGTGTTAGTGTGGCACCATCGATGATCTAGTCTGATGCATCAGGCATTGGTGGGTGGAAATCCTGGCTGATCCACACCTGATTAATCTTGACAAAGGTAAGTCTCTCCACATTTTGGGTGGACAGGCGAGTTCTTCTTGGGGTAACTATGGCCCCCACCGCACTAAACACCCGCTCTGATGCCACACTACTGGCTGGGCAGGACAGCTTTTCCAGGGCAAACTCTGCTAGTTGCCGCCACAAATCCAGTTTGGCTGCCCAGTATTCCAGCAGATCTTCAATGTGGGGTGGCAGGGTACTGTCCAAGTATGCCACCACCTGCTGGTTCAGGTCCTGCTCCAGGTCTAGCTGCTGCTGCTGGTGAGTAGTTTCTTCACTAGGCAGGTGAAGAAAGCTGCTCATCAGCGACTCTAGACTCAAGTTGCAGCTGATGAAGCTGGAACTGCCACTCACCCCCCCCCCCCCCCCCCCACCACCACAGCACAGCAATGGCAGAGGAACATGACCGCAGAGGGGCCCCGGCCAGACCTGCGAGAGGATGGACGATGGCGCAGATAGGCAGGGGCCAACTCACTACATAGGATGTCTCTATAGTAGTTCAGTTTGTCCTCCCTCTCAGCGGGTGTAAAAAATGCCCCCATTTTGGACCGATAGCGAGGGTCCAACAAGGTGGAGAGCCAGAAGTCATCCCTCTGCCGAATGGTGACAATTCGGCTGTCACTACGTAAGCAAGTAAGCATGCATTGTGCAAGTGACTCGGATGGACTCCCTGCCTCCATAGCCACTGCATATTGCCACGATGTGTCTAGATCCTCTGCCTCGTCTTCCTCATCGCCCTGTATGTCCTCTGGCTGCTCTTGCTCCACCTCTCCTGTCACCTGTGTGTAAAAACCACCCATTTTGCTACACATTGCTTGTGTTCCGATGTCCTTCTCCTCCTCCAGTTCAGCCCCCACAGGGCTCATGTGGCCATGAGATCTAGGCGCCACATCTCCAGACCCGTGGCCAGCCAGATTTACCAGCATCTGTTCCAGGACATGAAGCAGTGGAATGACGTTGTTCATCCCGTAGTCCTGGTGACTGACAAATAACATGACCTCCTTAAAGGGCCTGCACAAACGGCAGGTGTCACGCATGAGCTGCCACTGGCTGACATTGAAGTTACACAGAGGAGTACTCTGTCACGCTGGGTAGGATACAAGATACAATAGAAACACAGAAAACCATGAAACAAGTGTCTAGGCCAGAAGCTGTGGATAAAGGTCACCTTCTAGCAAATACCTACCAACTCTCCCTGGACTTCTGTGCCCACGTTCAAACCCTGAAGGTGGGAATAAATGTGCCCCCGTGCCTAAGACTGAAGAAACCCTAAGATCCCTAAGATAGTGGAAAAGGGGAAAAGAGACAGCCTGCTTCCTCAAGCAAGGAGGGAGCAGGTGTCTCCCTAACAGCCTAGACAGAACACAAGAGAGAAACAAAACCAACTTATCTGTAGCTGAGCAGACACAGCAATTCATTCATTCCTTCCTTCCACAGAGCAAGATAGAAGCTATAACCCGCACAGGACACTGGGAAAGGGAGTAATTTAAACTCATACAACGACCCCACCCAGTGCACCTGGAAGGAGGCGGATACAGCTCACATACAAACCCAAAACAAAACAAACTACACATGTGCTGCTAGCCTCGCAGACCTCCGCACATAACTTGAGCAGGGCATGACAGTACCCCCCCCCCTTCTACGGGTGACCTCCGGACACCCCGGCCCAACTTTATCCGGGTGGGCCCTGTGAAAGGCCCTCACCAGTCGGCTGGCACTAATAACCACAGCCGGAACCCACATCCTCTCCTCGGGGCCGTATCCCCTCCAGTGCACCAGGTACTGAAGGGAACCCCGAAGAACTTGTGAGTCGAGAACCCTAGAGATCTCGAACTCTAAATTTCCATCAACCAGAACAGGGGGAGGGGGCAATGGCGATGGTTCCACCGGTTTCACATATTTCTTCAGTAAAGACCTGTGGAACACATCATGGATCCTCCAGATCTGCGGAAGATCCAGACTAAACACCACTGGATTGACAACCACAGATATTTTGTAAGGTCCAATAAATCTTTGACCCAGTTTCCAATATGGCACTCTCAGTTTAATATTTTTTGTAGATAACCACACCAGATCACCCACACACAGGTCCGGACCAGTCATACGTCTCTTGTCAGCCATTCGCTTATACCTCTCACCCATCTTCTCCAAATTCACTTGGATCCTCCGCCAGATAGAAGACAAGGCAGAAGAAAATCTCTCCTCCTCTGGCATCCCAGAGGAACTAGTCCCAGAAAAGGTACCAAACTGAGGATGAAAACCGTATGCGCCAAAAAATGGCAACTTACCCGTGGACTCCTGCCTACGGTTATTCAAAGCAAACTCTGCTAGGGATAAGAATGAGGACCAGTCCTCCTGATTCTCAGCCACAAAGCACCTCAAGTAGGTCTCCAGGTTTTTATTAGTACGCTCTGTCTGCCCATTCGACTGCTGATGAGAAGCCGAAGAGAGCGAAAGTTGAATGCCAAGCCGAGAGCAGAACGCCCTCCAAAACCTGGAAACCACATCCGAGGGAATGCCATGTAATTTCACGATGTTATCAACAAAAACCTGAGCAAGAGTCTTGGCATTGGGCAAACTAGCTAACGATACAAAGTGAGCCATTTTACTAAAACGGTCAACAACCACCAGAATCACAGTTTTCCCAGAGGAACTCGGCAGATCCGTAATAAAGTCTATAGACAAGTGCGTTCAAGAATGAGATGGAATAGGCAAAGGAAGAAGTGAACCAGAAGGTCGAGTGTGAGCAACCTTTGACCGTGCACAGGTCTCACAAGCTGCTACGTAATCCTCAACACTCTTACGTAACCCGGGCCACCAGAACCTCCAGGAAATAAGATCAAAGGTGGACTTGCCACCAGGATGTCCAGCAAGGACAGTATCGTGATGTTCCATGAATACCTTGTATCGCAGTCCATCAGGAACAAACAACCTCCCTGGGGGACAAGAATCAGGGGCCCCCTGCTGGACTCCCAACACCTCCATCTCCAATTCGGGGTACAGAGCGGAGACCACCACCCCATCAGCCAAAATCGGAGCAGGATCCTCTGAATCACCTCCCCCAGAAAAACTATGAGACAATGCATCTGCCTTGACGTTTTTAACCCCCGGGCGAAAAGTAACCACAAAATTGAACCTAGTAAAGAACAGTGACCATCTAGCCTGTCTAGGATTCAGACGCTTGGCAGATTGCAGGTAAGCCAAATTCTTATGATCAGTATATACCGTAACGGGATGAGACGCCCCCTCCAACCAGTGACGCCATTCCTCAAAGGCCAATTTGATGGCCAGCAATTCCCTATCTCCTACATCATAATTCCTCTCGGCGACCAAGAGCTTCTTGGAAAAAAAAGCACACGGAACCCATTTGCCAGGAGATGAACCCTGCGACAACACTGCTCCAACCCCCACCTCTGACGCATCCACCTCCACCACAAATGGCTGAGACACATCGGGCTGCATCAGAATGGGAGCAGACGCAAAACACTTCTTAATAGCCGAAAAGGTCTGCAATGCCTCCTCCGACCAGACAGAGAAGTCGACGCCCTTCTTAGTCATATCGGTCAGAGGTTTTACAATGGTAGAATAGTTCAAGATAAATTTTCTATAAAAGTTGGAAAAACCCCAAAAACTGCATCAAAGCTTTCTGATTCTCCTGTTGGTCCCATTCCAGAACCGCCCGGACCTTTTCGGGGTCCATACGAAAACCAGAGTCAGAAAGCAGATATCCCAGAAACTGAAGCTCCTGCACAGAAAACACACATTTCTACAATTTGACATATAATTTATTCTCCCGAAGGATCGACAAAACCTGTCTCACGTGATCCTGATGAGTCTTCAGATCAGGAGAGTAAATTAGAATGTCATCCAAGAAAATTACCATGAACTTTCCCACAAAATGATGGAAAATGTCATTGACAAAATCGCTTAAACACTGCTGGCGCGTTAGTTAACCCAAAAGGCATAACCAGATTTTTAAAATGACCCTTGTGCGTGTTGAAGGCCGTTTTCCACTCATCCCCTTCCTTGATTCTGATCAGATTGTAGGCCCCTCTTAAATCTAACTTCGAGAACACCTTGGCTCCAACAATTTGATCAAAAAGGTCAGAGATCAAAGGAAGGGGACACGGATCCCGGACCGTAATACGGTACAATTCCTGGAAATCCAAACAAGGTCTAAGCGATCCATCCTTTTTCTTTACAAAGAATAAACCAACTGCAACCAGAGACTTAGATGGTCTAATATGACCTTTTGCCAAACTCTCGGCAATATACTTCCGCATGACCTCTCTTTCAGGTTGAGAAAGATTGTACAGCCGAGACTTTGGCAACTTAGCCCCTGAGATGAGATTAACTGAACAATCATAGTCACGATGAGGAGGCAATTCCTGAGCCCCACCCTCCAAAAAGACATCCGCAAAATATTAGAGATACTGAGGTAAAACCGTAGTAGACACACCAGAGATAGATGTGGCAAGACAATTGTCCGAACAAAATTCACTCCAACCAGTGATCTGTCTTGCCTGCCAATCTATAATTGGGTTATGTTTTGTCAACCAGGGTAACCCTAAGACTATAGGAGCGGGCAAGTCCTTTATGACAAAACAAGACATGATCTCAACATGTGAATCACCCACCCTTAACTGAATACCATGAGCAATATGAGTGAGACTCCTTTGAGAAAGAGGGGAAGAGTCAATTGCGAATACCGGAATCTCTCTTTCTAAAGTGCAAGTACTTAGGCCCAGATTTTGAAGAAAAAGAAAATCAATAAGGTTTACCCCAGCACCACAGTCAAGGAATACTTCAACATTAAATTTTCTTGAGTCTAGCACCACCATAGCTGGAAGGAGAAAACGAGTATTACAGGGAGCTTGCATACTCCATTCACACTACCAAGAGTCAGGGATGTTTTTTTTTTTTCTTTATGTAAACCTCTTTGTGATTCTTTATCATCAACATGCGGTTTAACTAAAAGACAAGCAAAAATAAAATGACCACTTTCTCCACAGTAATAACATAGCTTATGCAACCTCCTAAAGTTCCTATTACCAGAACGGAAAGACACCTGACCCAGCTGCATGGGTTCCTCCCCTACCCCAGAGTTACATGTCATATCACCCTGGGGAACAGGTGAGATGAAACCACTCACAGAAGGGATCCCTCGCGCGGAGGGAACCTTACACCTCTCTCTAATACGTCTATCTAACCGTACTGCCAAAGACATAGCATTCTCCAATGTATCCGGGTACTCATGAAAAGCAAGGGCATCTTTTAATCTCTCAGACAACCCCTGACAAAACTGACTACGTAGCGCGGGGTCATTCCACTCTGACTCAGTAGCCCATCTCCTAAATTCAATGCAGTAAGCCTCTGCAGTATGTTCACCTTATAAAAAATTATGCAATTTAGATTCTGCCATCGAGACCCGATCTGGGTCATCATAATTTAATCCCAAGGCTTTAAAAAAAATTCCTCCACCGACCGGAGGGCCAGAGAACCAGACGGCAGAGAAAAGGCCCAGGATTGCACATCCCCTTTAAGCAGGGATATGATTATCCCTACCCTCTGACTCTCATCACCAGATGAAGATGGATGCAGCTGAAAATACAGCTTGCATGACTCTCTAAAGCGGATAAAGTCATCCACACGCCCTGCAAATCTACATAGTAACATAGTACATAAGGCCGAAAAAAGACATTTGTCCATCCAGTTCGGCCTGTTATCCTGCAAGTTGATCCATAGGAAGGCAAAAAAAAAACTGTGAGGTAGAAGCCAATTTTCCCCACTTTAGGGGAATAAAAAATTCCTTCCCGACTCCAATCAGGCAATCAGAATAACTCCCTGGATCAACGACCCCTCTCTAGTAGCTATAGCCTGTAATATTATTACGCTCCAGAAATACATCCAGGCCCCTCTTGAATTCCTTTATTGTACTCACCATCACCACCTCCTCAGGCAGAGAGTACTATCAGGGAGAGCGACTCTAGGCTCCCCAAAAATTTGACTTCCTCCTATTGCACCTGATGCCAGAGCATTCTGACACCGCGTGACCGAATTACGCAGATCAGCAACCTCTAGGGATAATCCCTGCATGCGATTAACTAGCGCATCCATTGACTCCATCTCAAAGCAGCTGAGAAATGGCAGTCTAAGTATTGGCGGGTTATAATGTCACGCTGGGTAGGATACAAGATACAATAGAAACTCAGAAAACCATGAAACAAGTGTCTAGGCCAGAAGCTGTGGATAAAGGTCACCTCCTAGCAAATCCCTACCAACTCTGCCTGGACTTCTGTGCCCACGTTCAAACGCTGAAGGTGGGAATAAACATGCCCTCGTGCCTAAGGCTGAAGAAACCCTAAGATCCCTAAGATAGGGGAAAAGGGGAAAAGAGACAGCCTGCTTCCTCAAGCAAGGAGGGAGCAGGTGTCTCCCTAACAGCCTAGACAGAACACAAGAGAGAAACAAAACCAACTTATCTGTAGCTGAGCAGACACAGCAATTCATTCCTTCCTTCCTTCCTTCCTTCCTTCCACAGAGCAAGATAGAAGCTATAACCCGCACAGGACACTGGGAAAGGGAGTAATTTAAACTCATACAAACGACCCCACCCAGTGCACCTGGAAGGAGGCGGATACAGCTCACATCCAAACCCAAAACAAAACAAACTACACATGTGCTGCTAGCCAGGCAGACCTCCGCACATAACCTGAGCAGGGCATGACATACTCCTGTCCGCTTGGATCATCAAGAAATCGTTTATGGCTTTTCTCTGTTCGTATAGTCGGTCCAACATATGGAGGGTGGAATTCCAATGGGTGGAAACGTCGCATATCAGCCTATGTTGGGGGATGCCTTTCTGCCGCTGCAGCTCAAGGAGTGTGTGCTTTGTGGTGTACCAGTGGCTGAAGTGCATGTAAAGTTTCCTGGCCATTTTTAGGATGTCTTGCAGATGGGTGGAAGACTTCAGGAACCGCTTGACAACCAGATTGAACAGGTGTGCCATGCAGGGAGCATGGCTCAGCCCTCCCTGACACAGCGCCGACACCATGTTCTTCCCGTTGTCGGTCACCATTTTTCTGATTTTGACTTGTCGCGGAGAAAGCCGGGATTCGATTTCTTGATGAAGGACACAGAGCAGTCCCTCCCCTGTGTGTCTCCATTCGCCCAGGAAAACGAGGTGCAGAACAGCGTGACACCGCCGTGCCCTGCACATGTGGTATGCTGGAGGGGCACTGTGAATTTTCCCTGCAGTGGAGGCTGAGTACATGGTAGAAGATGAGGAGGCAGAGGCGGACATTGTTGCAGGACCAACGGCGTGACAATGTGGAGGCGGAAGCAGCGTCACCTGGCCAAGTTGCTGGTGTTGCTGTGCAGGAACCACATTCACCCAGTGGGCCATAAAGGACATGTATTGTCCATGACTGTAGTTACAGCTCCACACATTGGCGCTGCCGTGCACTTTGGCAGACAACCGACAGGCTCAAGGACTGGCCCACCTTCTGTTCTACATGTGTGTGCAGGGCTGGTACTGACTTTTTGGCAAAGAAATGACGGCTTGAGACTCTCCACCTCGGCTCGGCACAAGCCATCAGTTCTCTGAAAGGTGCAGAGTCCACCACTTGGAAAGGGAGGGACTGCAGCACCAGCAACTTGCACAGGAGCACATTTAGCTTCTGCGCCGTTGGATGAGTGCACGCATACTGTTGTCTCTTGGCAATCGCTTCAGTGATCGATTGCTGATGAAAAGACTGACGAGGGGGAAGGGGAGAAGGAGCATCAGGACCAGCAGATGATGGGAAGGACAGACAGCTCCCTTTGGTCTGAGGTGGTGGAGCCTTGACTGCCTGAAATTGTGTGCGTGCCACTGGGTGATGCAGTGGTTGCTGCGGCAGGCTGGACTACTACATCAAAGCCACGGTTCTCCCAGGCCACTTTATGGTGGCGCTGCATATGTTGACGCAGGGCCGTGGTGCCAACATTGACACCCTGGCCACGCTTCACCTTCTGCCCACAGATTCTACATATGGCCATGTTCACGTCCTCCATAGGCTGTACAAAAAACTGCCACACCGCAGAGTAGATGATTTACCACCTGACTGCTACCGCCGCTGCTTCCGTGAACCCGTGTGTAGCATATCAAACCACAGGAGAAACACGTGAGGCTCATGGTGGGCCGATAGGTGCAAAAGTTCATGTACTCACGGTTAGCAGATGCCTCCCTGGGAGTACAGTGGATGGTGAGACAGCACGAAATCCCCTAGGGCACTCTCGGTTACAGGGAACACCAGCCAGATGGAAGTTGAGGTGCCCTTCATGGTGATGGGTGTAAGGTGCTTTTGTGACTGGGCCCCTGGTTCGTGATGCCAGCACCATTAGGTGCAAATTTTAGTGGTAGTAGTTAAAATGATGATATAGAATAAGGGAGACTAGAGCTTTTAACAACCTCCCAATGCTTTACTGAAGCTGTTCCACAGATCATCAAGGTATGCAACAGTCATTTACTGTTGTACTGTATAATGCTGTACTTCTGTATCCTCTCCTAGGAATACTATACTAAGACAAATGGCCCTTTTGTCTTTAATTATGGTGGGTAGCTTGTAGCTTTGAATCTCTCCACCTGATGCAAAGGAGCCTGGAGTCTGATAAATGACAGTTACCTTCCTTTGTCAATATACACATTCCCTCTCTGGGTTGCCTGGAGATACTGTAATCTTTTCCCTTTTATGGGCTGGTGCATGGAACTAACTATGGAGCTTTTATATCTCTGCAAAATGGCTGCTGAGGTTCAGCTTGTCCTCAGAAATCATCACACATCGACCTTCTTCTTCCTGCACTGTGCACTGAGTGATGGCGGAGTCAGCCCTGGGAGGCTTGTTATAACCTCCCCCTCCCGATGCAACTTTATGAGAACATATTTACAAGTACAGTTTACATCAAACACAATCACAACATTAAGCAGTGTGTTTCAGGACACTGCACGTGCACCACTACTTTCCGGGCAGGTAGGCTCCTGCAAAGTGAGTGGTCTACCCCGGGCACGTTTGGCTTCTGACCTCCCACTGCTGCCACCCTGATGACTCCTGGCCACGCTAGCGACTTGCTGGCTCCGCCGCTGCCTCACGGGCAAGCTGCCACCCTCTTCTCCCGATGATGATGAAGCCCCTAATTCTCCTGGCTCCCAAGTGCGATCAGCTACATCATCATCGAGTACTGTCTGCATGTCACTGATGTCCTCCTCAAGGGTCTCTGGGTCAGGAGCCTCACCGATCACGACAGCAGCTCTTACGGCACTCTCCTCATCACTACTTGCCCGCCTAGCGGAGGAAGCAGCGGATGTTTCCTCCACATCTTTGTTAGCCAGTATCTACTGACTGTCCTCTAGTAGCTCGTCCTTGCTGTATAGTGGGGCTGAGCACACAGCATATAATACTTCTCTGGCTGAGCGAACAGAGGAGGACAAAGACAGGTTGAGGACAGGTTAGGGCACAGGGCCTGCTCCCGGGCCATGCCAACTAAGGGTTGTGTCTGACAAACCCACCGACTCTTGGCTGGGGGTGTCTGATGTCATTTGGGATGAAGTGGATGACCAAGTCAACCATTCAAGAACCGCTGGGTTGCTGGTCAAGACACGACTGTTAGATGACACCAGGAGCTCAGGCCTCTTGCTGTGTTTCCTGCTGCCACGGCCCCTTACTCTCCTGCGACCTGTGCCTGCGCCAGAAGGCTCTACCACTCCCCTGTGCAGCGCCTGGCACTTCTCTGTCTGACATACTGTTAGATCAAATAAATAAATAAGAAGGAAATTAAACAACAGCGGCATGTGTGCGGGCGTGCGCAGGTGACACACGCACCTCCCTTCCGGCTGATTAGCTACTAGCCCATACGAAACGCTGCTATAACCGTCGCCCTGTTGTTCGGCTGCTCTGCTGCTTCTCTGACCTGCTGACCCCTGCTCACTCGTTGCTGCCGCTGACATAGACGGAGGATTGAGGGTGAGAGAGGAGAGGAGAAGCGGACGTGAGAGGAGGAGGATTGCCGCGTTTGGTGAGATTGTCTGGGCTTCACCGCTCTCCCCCTACCTGGATGAGAATTGCAGCTGAGGTGAGACATACCGCTTCTGTTTCTGGATTGGAATAGCAGCTGATAGGCCGATACATAGGGGTGAGGCAAGCTGTATTAAGCGGTTGATAGCTGGGGGGATTTGGGGTGGCCAAAACCAGTCCTAAAAGTTTATTCTCTGGGATTCTGCTGGTTTCCTTCCCCCCCCCCCCCCCCCCCCCCCTTCCCCCGATAGTCTATAACCCTGATAGCTTATACCCTGAAGATAAGCCTGGACTATGATACTCATGGGTTAAGTTGCAGTTATGGATGGAACTATTGCACGGCAGCTCTGACACTACAAAATTAGAGAAAGAGGGGCATTGATTTGAGCCTGGAGGCAGGGGTAGGAGGCTTCACGCACTAAGATCAGAGGGGAAGTTGGTCATGTAAATCTAACATGGAGAGGTTATCTGAAGAACTGGATCCTGCTGTGCATGAAAATAGCCGGTGATGCTGGGAACGGATGATAACTGTTTCTTTATGAGCTGTGCTGAATACAAAATTTGCGGAGCACCCCTTCTACCTTTCCCCCCTGAGGGCATACTGCCTGTTGTTACTGGAACTTAAAGGAGATCTCAGGACTGTAAGATTCTGGACCCTTCCTTCCCTTTTTCCCTTTTTTTTTTTCTTTCTCTCTCTCCCCCTGATGTGGAAAGTGGTAATACCTTTTGTTCTCCCTACCAACATTATCAATTATGTTTGTTATTAATTTGAACTTTTATTTTGCACTGCCTATAAGGAGTATTGTGGCCCAACGGCCTAGTCAACACTCAGGTTGAGGGGGGAGATGAGGAGTTGCATTTTTAACGGACTATTGCATTAAGTACTAATAACTAACAACATCTGGGATCAATTTGAACTTTCAGAACCACAGTGTTTGACCAGTCTGGGTTGCAGGCCAGTGATTTTGGCATTACTCAGGAGTTTTTGGGATGATGAACTGAATCTGAAAAGCATGAGTGTATGAAGCACTAAAACACTAATAAGGTGTTTTGAATGAATTACTGTATGAATTAATAACTTACATATGGAATTTGAATTGTATACCTCACTTACCAAAGCGCTCACTGCATATAGTAGTTGAAAAATAGGCAGTAGCAGAGAAGGAAAGGAAAGGAAAGGGGAGGGAAGAGAAGGGGGAGGGAAAGGGAGAGGGAAGAGAAGGGGGAGGGAAAGGGAGAGGGAAGGGAAGAGGAAGAAGAGGGAACAAGGAGGTATAAGGGGATAGGAAGGAGGGGAGGGGAAGGAGAAGTGGGAAAGGAAGGGGAAAGAAGGAGGGAGAGAAGGAGGGGGAGGAGAGAAGGGAAGAGGGAAGGAAAAGAGAAAGACAGAAAGAACAGCCTTAAAATGTCCAGACAGGGGGCAGGAAAAAAGGGGAAAACCCAACCAGAATTAAATACTTCGATTTCCCCGATGTTTAAGCGGGCAGAAAGATTGAAACAACAACAGCTGACTAATATAAGTGGACAGATCAGCCCTTCAAGGAGGAAGAAGGATGATATATCCAAAATCCAGGAGGGGGTTCCCTCAAGGCCGATAGAGAATGCTATCATGAGTTTACCAGATATTGAACTCCAGCTTTGGGAGAGTGGACATAAACATTTAAAAGCGGCGGAAAAAACTGTCCCCACTCAGGAGGAACAGGTGCCTAGTCTGCAGGATATATTCCAAGAAATAAAAAAATGTAACCTGGCAATACAGGACCGCTCTCTCCAGACTGCAAATATCAAGGAGGTGGTGGGACTCGTCAGGACGGATTTACAAAAATATAAAGAAAGGTTACTAGAAGTAGAGAAGAGAACATCCGATTCAGAGGACCTACTGCAGACAATAGTTAAAGAAAAAATTATGTTAAAGGAGGAAAATACAGTACTTAAAAATAAACTACTGGACCTGGAAAACAGGTCTAGGGGGCCCAACCTGAGATGTTTGGGGTTTCCGGAGGGAGTGGAGGGACGAGACCCGTGCGGTTTTTTACAAACCTGGTTAAGGGAACAATTGGGTCAGGATATCTCAGACTATAAAAATTTTATAGAACGAGTTCATAGATTGTCGGCAAGGCCCCCTGGTACAAGACCACGACCAATAATAATTAATTTCCTATCGGTTAGAGATAAGGAGGAAGTATTGCGCAGGGCAAGAAATAAAGGGAAGTTAAAATATGTGGGTACAACAATAATGCTAGAGAGAAAGAAGCCATTATATTCATGTAAAAAAAATGCTGCGCCAAAATAATGTTAAGTATTCAATGTTGTTTCCGGCTAAGCTGAGAGTTGAATGGGAGAATAAAACGTGTTTTTTTTGTTACAGCAGAGGCGGCGGGGAAATGGATCAAAGAGAAGATGAAAATATGAGGTATAAATAGGGCTGGAGCACATCCGGGAGGGAGTAATGCAAGGGAGAGGGCCAGGTATTGATGCTATCCTGGGCCAATCAGGAAGGGAGGGTTTTTGTAGCCTGTTGCGGCGTTCGCTTCTGGGGGGGAAAGAAAGAGGAGAACTTTAGAATTAAATTTTTTTTTTTTGTGGCTGCTTCTTCCTTCTCGCTCTGCCATCCCTTCGCTTTCCCCCCTCTCCCCCGGTTTCACAATTTATAATAGGAAATGGATAGTGACCACTTGAATTAGACCCTATGAGAATAATTTCATGGAATATTAGAGGGTTGAGTAAGGGAATAAAGAGAGTGGCAGTTTTTGACGCAATACATAGGTTCCTCCCTGCTATAGTCTGTTTACAAGAAACGCATCTGACAAGTGAGACGATAATTGGGGTGACTAAGCCTTGGATGCAGTGTGCTTTTCACTCTGTTTTTTCATCGTATGCTAGAGGGGTGAGTATATTAATTCATAGAAACATAGACATTAAAATAATAAAAACAGTAATAGATAAGGAAGGTCGATATGTTTTTATGGACTGTATATTGGAAGGTAGAGCCTGGATTATCGCAAACGTATATATACCTCCTCCCTTTAGAGTAGATGTATTATTAAAAATAAACGAGTTTGTACTTAAGGCAGGCGACAAATCACTTTTAGTAATGGGAGACTTTAATAACGTAATGGATGGTCAAATGGACAGATGTAGAATAAATAATCTTCAACCAAATAACTCAGGGTTGTAAATTAAAAGATATTACAACAGAATTGGGTTGGATCGATATCTGGAGGTTAATGTACCCAAAATTAAAAAGATACTCAAGTTTTTCCAAAACTCATAGGTGTTTGTCACGGATTGATTTAGTTTTTACGGATAATAAAGGGGCACAAGATATTGAACAGGTAAAGTATGGACGACGGGGGATTTCAGACCATAATTCACTTATTATAAACACAAAAATAAAGAAAAAAAATAAATAGAGGGATAAACATGACTATAGGATGGATCAATATAATGGGTACTGACGATAAGATAATGAAAGAGATTAGGGAATATTTTGAGATAAAAGAGGGTTCAGCTGGAAATAATATGGTGTGGGAGGCCGCAAAGGCCTTTATAAGAGGCATTGGCACTAGATACACTTTAATATACTGCAAGGGAATTAAGAAAAAAATTACTGACTTGGAAACTGAAGTAGAAAAATCTGAAAATAAATAAATCGATAACCCCACAGTATAAAATTATAAAGAATGGACAGATAAAGCGGCCAAACTGGAAAGTGATTTGCGACTTTTTGCTGAACAACAAAAAGAGAACTATGTAAGGGATAACTATATTTTTGCGCATATACCTGGTAAAAAGTTGGCTGCCCTGGTGGCAACTCAGACCAAAAACAATAAATATATTCACTGTCTGATAGATAAATATGGCCAAAAAACTGTTGAATAAACGGCAAAACTGGAGCTTCTTAGGGAATACTTTGAAGATATATACAGTAACAAGGTAAATAAGAGTGTGGTGGAATTACAATTCTTAGGGGAAATTACTATCACCAAATTAACTACAGACCAGAGAGAAACTCTAGAAGCCCCATTAGATTCGGCTGAAGTAGAAATAATACTGTCTAAGATAACCAAGAATAAGACCCCAGGAATAGATGGTATCCCATTTGAAATATACGCCCAATATAAAGAAGTATTAATCTCGAAATTGCTCACAATGTGGACAGTCTCGAGGGAAGTGGGAAAACTCCAAGATTCTGTCAGAGAAGCCCTAATAACCTTAATACTAAAACCAGGGAAAGATCTGGAAATTCCGGATTCATATCGCCCTATCTCATTAATTAACACCGATAATAAAATATTAGCAAGGATTCTTGCAAATAGACTTGGGAAAGTGGCGCCTGGGATCATTCATGGGGATCAGTCGGGCTTTATGCCAGGAAGAACTACAAGCGACAACATAATCAGATACTTCATGATTGAAACGTATGATTGTAGCCCTAGATGCCTCAAAAGCTTTCAATACGATAGAATGGCCCTTTTTATTCGCTACACTGAAGAGAATGGGATTCGGAGACTATTTTGTATCTTGGGTTAAGTTATTATACACCGAAGTCTCCGCAAGGCTAATATTGAATGGCGAGTATTCGGAGAAAATACATATTGCTACGGGAGTTAGACAGGGTTGTCCCCTTTCCCCCTTACTATTCGCCATAGCTATGGAACCTTTAGCGGATATGATCAGACAAGATAAGGATATTGTAGGTTTTAGGTTTGGGGCTTATGAGGAAAAAATCTCACTGTACGCAGATGACATTATGCTGTTTGTGGGATCTCTGTCACTACCAGAGCTTTGAGACGTTCTCACAGCTCTGTTTCTCCACCCCTGTGATAATGTCACTACCAGAGCTTGGAGGAGTTCTCACTGCTCTGTTTCTCCGCCCCTGGGATGAGGTCATTACTTTCTGTTTCCTTCCTTCCAGCTGTTCCTCCTATGTTTGATTTCTCTGTCTTTAAATCACCCCTCCTCCTTTTGTAGAGTGTGGATTATATTTCTCATTTGAGTTGTAGCTCTTGCTTGAGTATCTTCACTTGTATGCTATCTTTTCACTGGACCTTTGTTCTGCTGCAGCAAGTACTCCGGATATTGCCACCTGTCTTTGGATCCGTCTTCTCTGCTGCCGCAGCACCTTCAGCTAAGTGTGCAGACATTGTAGTGTATCTGTTTGTTTTCTGACCGGATCCGAGGCGACCACAGTTCCCTCCATATACTGAGCAGGGCACCGGTGGCCGTGCCCCTTCCACTATTGTAGGGGTTACAGTGGTCATCAGTCTTAGGTACGCGGGCATGCCTCGTTCCACCATTAGGATCCGGGTATGTGCTTAGCAGCATAGGGAAAGCTTTGAGGGTCTGACAGGGGTCACCCTTTAGCCTCCCTAGTTTGGGTCCGGTCAGTGGCTCTATTTTCTGTGTATGCTCTAGTTGCTCACTTACAGCCGTGACATTATAATCCACCAAAACCGTCTCTTTTGACATGGATCCGCTTTCTGGCCTGGTTGACCGCATGCAGGGTCTTTCTTTGGAGGTAGCGGATCTCCGTCAATCTATGACTCAGCTTCAAGCATTGGGCTCTGCTCCGGCCCATGGAGTCTGTTGCGAGCCAAAGGTCTCACTTCCGGAAACGTTCTCCGGGGGCAGTGAGAATTTTGTTCGCTTCAGAGAGGCATGCAAACTCCATTTTTGCTTGTGTCCCCATTCCTCTGGTAATGCAGAGCAGAGGGTGAGGATTGCCATCTCCCTGCTCAGGGGTAATGCTCAGACTTGGGCATTTTCACTGCCATCAGGGGATCCCTCCCTTCGATCCGTGGAAAGATTTTTTGTGGCCCTGGGGCAGATATATGATGACCCGGATCGTGTTGCGCTGGCCGAATCTAACTTACGTTTTTTATGCCAGAACAAACTGTCTGCGGAGTTTTATTGTTCTGAATTTCGGAGATGGGCAGCTGATTCAGGTTGGAATGATGCTGCACTCCGGAGTCAGTTCTGTCATGGTCTCTCAGAGAGATTGAAAGATGCGTTTGCTTTCCATGAGAGACCTACGTCCTTAGAGTCTGCCATGTCATTGGCGGTACGCCTTGACAGGCGTCTAAGAGAAAGAAACGAGACTTCTCTGTCCAGCCATTGTCAGTCTAGGGGCAGTGGTGCGGACTCATTCAGTGTGCAAGGGCCTCATCCTGTCTCGGTCCCCTCTGAGGAGGAGCCCATGCAGCTAGGTCGACTTGCCCCTGATAAAAGAGGATTTAGTCCTCAGAGTATGGTGTGTTTTTGTTGTGGGGGCATAGGTCATTTGGCAAATGTTTGTCCGTCTAGGAGATTTTTGAACTGTACTAAGAGCGATAATAAGAGAAAAACCTCAAAAGGTAAATCATCAAACCCTGCTTCATCTGCTACTTTGGGCAAAGTTGATGTAGGAATTGATGCTTTTCCTCTGACCTGCAGTTCCCGTTTTCTCCTGTCTGCCAGGGTGGCGCTAGAGAGCAAAGTCATTTTTTGTGAGATTTTTGTCGATAGTGGAGCGGCCGTCAATCTTATTGACACTCAATTTGTAGCCATGCATGGTTTTCAGGTTTGTACATTAGAAAAGGATATACCTGTTTTTGCTATTGACTCTGCTCCACTCTCACAGAGATCTCTGAAGGGCATTGTTCACAATATCCGGTTGGCTGTGGGTGACACTCATGTGGAGGATATATCTTGTTTTGTCCTTAACGGATTGCCTTCTCCTCTAGTTTTGGGGTTACCCTGGCTCAGTAGACATAACCCCACTATTGATTGGCAAGGAAGGCAAATAAATGAGTGGAGTGACTTTTGTAGAGAGAATTGTCTCACAGCGACTTTTGCAGAGGTGTCTACTAAAACTGTGCCATCATTTCTCTCTGATTTCTCGGACGTGTTTTCCGAGAGCGGTGTTCAGGAGCTACCTCCTCACCGGGAGTTTGACTGTCCCATTAACCTCATTCCCGGCGCCAAGCTGCCAAAAGCACGCCTCTACAATCTCACAACCGGAAAGAATCGCAATGCGAACCTATATCTCCGAGAGTCTCGATAAGGGGCATATTCGTCCCTCAAAATCACCTGTTGCCGCTGTTTGTTTTTTTTTGTTAAAAAAAAAAGATGACTCTCTGAGACCTTG
The DNA here is from genome assembly GCF_905171765.1 of Bufo bufo. NCBI lineage: Eukaryota > Metazoa > Chordata > Amphibia > Anura > Bufonidae > Bufo > Bufo bufo. The sequence continues at coordinate 683,090,903 of NC_053389.1, read as the reverse complement.
CCTAGATTTTAGGGAGCTGAACCGTATCACGATTCGCGATCCCTATCCCCTTCCTCTGATCCCGGACCGCTTCAACCAAATTGTTGGGGCCAAGGTTTTTTCCAAATTGGATTTGAGAGGCGCGTACAACCTGGTCAGGGTCAGAGAGGGGGATGAATGGAAAACGGCCTTTAATACCCCTAACGGGCATTTCGAGAATCTCGTTATGCCTTTCGGCCTGATGAATGCTCCGGCCGTCTTTCAGCATTTTGTTAACAGTATTTTCTACCATTTAATGGGGAAATTTGTATTGGTGTATCTTGATGATATTTTGATTTTTTCCCCTGATGTTCAGACCCATCAGGATCATCTTTTTCAGGTTCTGCGGGAAAATAAATTGTACGCCAAGCTGGAGAAATGTGTTTTTATGGTATCAGAGATTAAATTTCTGGGTTTTCTCCTCTGCTTCTGGTTTTCGCATGGATCCGGAGAAGGTCCGTGCTGTACTTGAGTGGGAGCTTCCCGAGAATCAGAAGGCATTGATGCGCTTTCTGGGTTTTGCGAACTATTACAGAAAGTTCATTTTGAATTATTCCTCTGTTGTCAAACCCCTCACTGACATGACAAAAAAGGGGGCAGATTTTTCCTCTTGGTCGGAGGAGGCGCTTGCAGCTTTTTCAAAGATTAAAGAGAGTTTTGCGTCTGCTCCCGTCTTGGTGCATCCCGATGTTTCCTTACCTTTTATTGTTGAGGTGGATGCTTCCGAGGTGGGTGTGGGTGCGGTTTTGTCCCAGGGCCCTTCTCCTGCCAAATGGCGACCCTGTGCCTTTTTCTCTAAAAAACTCTCCCCGGCAGAGAAAAACTATGATGTGGGAGATAGGGAGTTGTTGGCCATCAAGTTGGCTTTCGAGGAATGGCGCCATTGGTTGGAGGGGGCCAGGCACCCTATCACCGTTTTTACAGACCATAAGAATCTGGCATACTTGGAGTCGGCCAGGCGTATGAATCCGAGACAGGCCAGATGGTCTCTGTTCTTCTCCAGATTCAATTTTGTCGTTACATTCCGCCCTGGGATCAAAAATGTGAAGGCTGATGCTCTCTCTCGCTGTTTTCCGGGAGGAGGAAACTCCGAGGACCCGGGTCCCATTTTGGCGGAGGGGGTAGTTGTTTCTGCTCTATATTCTGATTTGGAGGCCGAGGTCCAGGCTGCCCAGACTGAGGCACCTGCCCGTTGTCCTTCTGGGAAGTTGTTTGTGCCTCCTGAGCTACGTCACAACCTCTTCAAGGAGCATCATGATACTGTTCTTGCTGGTCACCCCGGGAGTAGAGCCACGGTAGATCTCATTGCTCTGAGATTTTGGTGGCCGGCTCTTCGTAAGTCGGTGGAGGGTTTTGTGGCTGCTTGTGAGACGTGCGCTCGCGCTAAGGTCCCTCGTTCACGGCCTTCAGGTTCCCTTCTCCCGTTACCCATACCTTCTTGTCCTTGGACACACCTGTCCATGGACTTTATCACGGATCTTCCTCGTTCCTCAGGGAAGTCGGTGATCCTGGTGGTGGTGGACCGTTTTAGCAAGATGGCTCATTTCGTACCTTTCCCTGGTTTACCCAATGCTAAAACGTTGGCGCAAGCTTTTGTCGACCATATTGTTAAGTTGCATGGCATTCCCTCTGATATTGTATGAATATGTAGAGAGAATCTCTAAATCGCACATCCTCATACCTATGCTTCTGATATACAACTGTTTAAGTGGGAACCTACTCTAACCATGGCGCAGAGCCGTGCGGCGACCACCACGCCTCCACACCGCTCCAGCAGGCAATGGGATCCAGCAGCCGCACAGCAGCCCCACTGTACAGTGAGGCCACATGGGCCCCGGGTCCCATCACTCCACCAGCACGGCACAGAAGCAGACACGGCCGCCGTCCAGCGCCGCATGTGAACTGGTGCAAATGGCTCACCTGTTCACAGCCTCTCAGGAACTCCAACTGAGATGTGGTAGGAATTTATAGACCCTTTGCAGACTTCTGCTGATTAAAAAGCACCTGAGCCACATGGGGAGGAGTGCTGATTCAGGGGAGGGGGGAAAAGAAGTTTATAGCATAAATTGTATGAATATGTAGAGAGAATCTCTAAATCGCACATCCTCATACCTATGCTTCTGATATACAACTGTTTTCAATTATCAGCATTTCTTATGATAAAACATGGCTATACAGCGATGCCATCAATCATTTGCTGTGCACTATAAAGAGACAATTAGTATACAGTTTGATCAAAGCGCATAGGCCCACTTACCGCGACAAGGTTGCCTCTTGTTTAAGTGGGAACCTACTCTAACCATGGCGCAGAGCCGTGCGGCGACCACCACGCCTCCACACCGCTCCAGCAGGCAATGGGATCCAGCAGCCGCACAGCAGCCCCACTGTACAGTGAGGCCACATGGGCCCCGGGTCCCATCACTCCACCAGCACGGCACAGAAGCAGACACGGCCGCCGTCCAGCGCCGCATGTGAACTGGTGCAAATGGCTCACCTGTTCACAGCCTCTCAGGAACTCCAACTGAGATGTGGTAGGAATTTATAGACCCTTTGCAGACTTCTGCTGATTAAAAAGCACCTGAGCCACATGGGGAGGAGTGCTGATTCAGGGGAGGGGGGAAAAGAAGTTTATAGCATAAATTGTATGAATATGTAGAGAGAATCTCTAAATCGCACATCCTCATACCTATGCTTCTGATATACAACTGTTTTCAATTATCAGCATTTCTTATGATAAAACATGGCTATACAACGATGCTATCAATCATTTGCTGTGCACTATAAAGAGACAATTAGTATACAGTTTGATCAAAGCGCATAGGCCCACTTACCGCGACAAGGTTGCCTCTTGTTTAAGTGGGAACCTACTCTAACCATGGCGCAGAGCCGTGCGGCGACCACCACGCCTCCACACCGCTCCAGCAGGCAATGGGATCCAGAGGCTGTGAACAGGTGAGCCATTTGCACCAGTTCACATGCGGCGCTGGACGGCGGCCGTCTCTGCTTCTGTGCCGTGCTGGTAGAGTGATGGGACCCGGGGCCCATGTCGCCTCACTGTACAGTGGGGCTGCTGTGCGGCTGCTGGATCCCGTTGCCTGCTGGAGCGGTGTGGAGGCGTGGTGGTCGCCGCACGGCTCTGCGCCATGGTTAGAGTAGGTTCCCACTTAAACAAGAGGCAACCTTGTCGCGGTAAGTGGGCCTATGCGCTTTGATCAAACTGTATACTAATTGTCTCTTTATAGTGCACAGCAAATGATTGATAGCATCGCTGTATAGCCATGTTTTATCATAAGAAATGCTGATAATTGAAAACAGTTGTATATCAGAAGCATAGGTATGAGGATGTGCGATTTAGAGATTCTCTCTACATATCCATACAATTTATGCTATAAACTTCTTTTCCCCCCTCCCCTGAATCAGCACTCCTCCCCATGTGGCTCAGGTGCTTTTTAATTAGCAGAAGTCTGCAAAGGGTCTATAAATTCCTACCACATCTCAGTTGGAGTTCCTGAGAGGCTGTGAACAGGTGAGCCATTTGCACCAGTTCACATGCGGCGCTGGACAGCGGCCGTCTCTGCTTCTGTGCCGTGCTGGTAGAGTGATGGGACCCGGGGCCCATGTCGCCTCACTGTACAGTGGGGCTGCTGTGCGGCTGCTGGATCCCGTTGCCTGCTGGAGCGGTGTGGAGGCGTGGTGGTCGCCGCACGGCTCTGCGCCATGGTTAGAGTAGGTTCCCACTTAAACAAGAGGCAACCTTGTCGCGGTAAGTGGGCCTATGCGCTTTGATCAAACTGTATACTAATTGTCTCTTTATAGTGCACAGCAAATGATTGATAGCATCGCTGTATAGCCATGTTTTATCATAAGAAATGCTGATAATTGAAAACAGTTGTATATCAGAAGCATAGGTATGAGGATGTGCGATTTAGAGATTCTCTCTACATATCCATTCCCTCTGATATTGTTTCCGATAGAGGCACGCAGTTTGTGTCCAGATTCTGGAAGGCTTTCTGTTCTCGCCTGGGGGTTCGGCTGTCCTTCTCTTCTGCTTTTCACCCGCAGTCGAATGGTCAGACTGAGCGCCTCAATCAGAATCTGGAGACATATTTGCGCTGTTTTGTGGCAGAGAATCAGGAGGATTGGTGTTCATTTCTCCCTCTTGCTGAGTTTGCTCTGAACAACCGTCGTCAGGAATCTTCTGATAAGTCACCATTCTTTGGTGCATATGGGTTCCATCCGCAGTTTGGGACATTCTCGGGAGGGGCTCCTTCTGGTTTACCTGAGGAGGAGAGATTTTCCTCGTCTTTGTCTACCATTTGGCAAAAGATTCAGAGTAATCTTAGAAAGATTAGTGAGAAGTATAAGCGTGTGGCTGATAAGAGACGTGTGCCTGGTCCGGACCTGAATGTGGGTGATCTGGTGTGGTTGTCTACAAGAAATATTAAACTGAAGGTTCCCTCCTGGAAATTGGGTCCCAAGTTTATTGGGCCTTATAAAATCTTGTCAGTCATCAATCCTGTTGCCTTCCGTCTTGATCTTCCACGGGTTTGGAAGATACATAATGTATTTCACAGATCTCTCTTAAAACCATATGTCCAGCCCACGGTACCCTCCTCTTTGCCTCCTCCTCCGATTTTGGTTGATGGCAATCTGGAGTTTGAGGTTTCCAGAATTGTGGACTCTCGCATTGTCCGCGGTTCTCTTCAGTACCTCGTTCATTGGAGGGGTTATGGTCCTGAGGAGAGGATGTGGGTTCCGGTGTCGGACATTAAAGCCACTCGCCTCATCAGGGCATTTCATAGGGCTCATCCTGAGAAGGTGGGTCCTGGGTGTCCGGAGTCCACCCGTAGAGGGGGGGGTACTGTCACTACCAGAGCTTTGAGATGTTCTCACAGCTCTGTTTCTCCGCCCCTGGGATGAGGTCATTACTTTCTGTTTCCTTTCTTCCAGCTGTTCCTCCTATGTTTGATTTCTCTGTCTTTAAATCACCCCTCCTCCTTTTGTAGAGTGTGGATTATATTTCTCATTTGAGTTGTAGCTCTTGCTTGAGTATCTTCACTTGTATGCTATCTTTTCATTGGACCTTTGTTCTGCTGCATCAAGTACTCCGGATATTGCCACCTGTCTTTGGATCCGTCTTCTCTGCTGCCGCAGCACCTTCAGCTAAGTGTGCAGACATTGTAGTGTATCTGTTTGTTTTCTGACCGGATCCGAGGCGACCACGGTTCCCTCCATATACTGAGCAGGGCACCGGTGGCCGTGCCCCTTCCACTATTGTAGGGGTTACAGTGGTCATCAGTCTTAGGTACGCGGGCATGCCTCGTTCCACCATTAGGATCCGGGTATGTGCTTAGCCGCATAGGGAAAGCTTTGAGGGTCTGACAGGGGTCACCCTTTATCCTCCCTAGTTTGGGTCCGGTCAGTGGCTCTATTTTCTGTGTATGCTCTAGTTGCTCACTTACAGCCGTGACAATCTCATGGTTCACTGATGAAGATCTTCCAGGTATTTGAAGAATATAGTGAATATACTGGACTGAACATAAATTGGTGTAAGTCGGCGTGTATCCCGATTGATCCCCTGAATGGGTTTGTACCGGGGCCACTTGAAATTAAAGAGACGCAAGAATCAGTTAAATATTTGGGTATTCAGATAACATCTAATCCCAAGGACTATTTACAGTTGAATGTGTTCCCAAAAATACAAGAGATGCGGAAGAAAATAGAAGTCTAAGAAAAAAATCATATATCGATGGCAGGACGTATTTCACTGGTGAAAATGTGTATCCTACCTTTCTTAAACGATATGTTATGGAATGCACCAATAATAATTCCTAAAAGATTTTTTTAAATAATATCCACCCTAATAACAGATTTGGTATGGCGAGGCAAAAAAACGAGAATAAGAGCAGAGATATTGTATATTTATGAGAAAGAGGGCGGTTTGTCAGTTCCGGATCTAGAGCTGTATTTTATTTCTGGACAGATTAGAAACATGATAATATGGAGCCACTCACATAGATACAAGACCATGGTAGCCGGGGTTAAAAAAGGTCTGGAAAACTGTAATATTTTTCAACTAATAGAAGCAGGTATTTTGTTTCAAGAACAAGATAAGAAAATACCCTTATTGGATATGTGGACTAAATCTTGGAACAAGGTAAAAGAACTTTGGTTACAAAAGGGAATACACTCAGTTAAAGGAACTAAAATTAATTGAACAAAAAGTCTGGTGGAAACATGGAATTTTCAAATTGGGCCAAATATGGAGAGAGGGAGATATACTGTAATTACTTATCAAGAACTTAAAAACGAATACGTAAAAGATAATAAAGATCTGAGCTTTTTTTATTTACAATTGAAACAAGCCATGCGAGCAGAGATAGGGAAAGGAACGCAAATTGCCCCTTTTCCACCAATTTTAGCTAATATTGTGAATTCAGCAGCAGGGAGGAAATTGATCTCTAAAATATACGGATGTCTGTTATATCGGAAGACAAAAAATAAAGCTACCGCTACCTTAAATCATAGATGGCAAGATGTCTTAAACATGCAACGAGAAGAATTTTGGGAAAAGGTTATACAGTTAAAAAATAGAGTGTCTAATAGTTTTGCCCATAGAATCACCCAATTTAATATATTATATCGTTTGTATTATTCCCCCAAGACCTTAAAGAAATATTACAAATCCAAACAATTTAGTTGTAAAAAATGTGGGGAAGTAGGGGTAGATGATGTTTATATACTCTGGACATGTATAAAGACTCAGAAATTTTGGGGGAAAGTGAATGAAAAAATAGAGGAATATCATTTGTTTAAAGTCCCCCTTTGCTTTGAGACCTGTATTCTGGGCATGACCGATAAAATAGACAATCTTAAAGATCGAGAAGTAGCATCCAAATTACTATTTTACGTGAGGAAATTTATTGTAGCACATTGGGGAGATAGCGCCATACCTACAGTTAGAGAATGGGAGAACCTGACTAGAGTCTCACTTGTCGGAAAGGAATTTCACTTAGTATCACCCAAGAAAAAACACGTTTGTCACTAGGTGGCAGAGATGGTTGAATTAACGGACTGTGGCGGGGGTTGGACCTGGGGGATGCGGGGGGGAGGGATTTGGGGGGTGGGGAGATGAGTGGGCGAGCAGCGAAGTCATTTTATTTTTATTTTCTCCTCTTTGTCCTTCTTCAGGAACGGACCAAGCAACAAGAAACAGGGAGAGTCGAGGGTGAGGGCAATATACACTGTATTTATTGTTAACTGTGCAAAAATTGTAAACAATAACTTGTATGAAAAATTGTAATAAATAAATATTTAATAAAAATAAAAATAAAGGAAATTAAAACACACCAAAAAAGGCTGTAATTTTCTAACACCACCACACAATGGCAAATACTTTTTTTGTGCCACTAATACAAGCAGAAAAGGGCAATAGAACATATAACTGCACTGCTGAAAGGCAAATATATATTTTTTCCACTTATACACTCCACAAAAGGCTTTAGAACATATAACTGCACCGCTGAATGGCAAATAGGCCCTTATTGGCAAATAGGCTTTAGAACATATAACTGCACTGCTGAACGGCAAATATATTTTTCTTTTTTACACTTGTACACTCCACAAAAGGTTTTAGAATATATAACTGCACCGCTGAACGGCAAAATATATTTTTCTTTTTTCCACTTATACACTCCACAAAAGGCTTTAGAACATATAACTGCACCGCTGAACGGCAAATATATTTTTCTTTTTTCCACTTATACACTCCACAAAAAGGGCTTTAGAACATATAACTGCACTGCTAAATGGCAAATAGGCCCTTATTTTTTCCACTTATAGAACTATAGGGCTTTAGAACATATAACTGTACCACTAAATGGCAAATAGGCCCTTATTTTTTTCCACTTATACACGACACAAAAGACTTTAGAACATATAACTGCACCGCTGAACGGCAAATATATTTTTCTTTTTTCCACTTATACACTCCACAAAAGGGCTTTAGGATTAGGACATATAACTGCACTGTTGAAAGGCAAATATATTTTTCTTTTTTACACTTGTACACTCCACAAAAGGTTTTAGAATATATAACTGCACCGCTGAACGGCAAAATATATTTTTCTTTTTTCCACTTATACACTCCACAAAAGGCTTTAGAACATATAACTGCACTGCTGAACGGCAAATATATTTTTCCACTTATACACTCCACAAAAGGCTTTAGAACTTATAACTGCACCGCTGAATGGCAAAAAGGCCCTTATTTTTTTCCCCTTATACACGACACAAAATGCTTTAGAACATATAGCTGCACTGCTGAACGGCAAATATATTTTTCTTTTTTCCACTTACACACTCCACAAAAGGCTTTAGAAAATATAACTGCACCGCTGAATGGCAAATATATTTTTCTTTTTTCCACTTATACACGCCACAAAAGGCTTTAGAACATATAATTGCACCGCTGAACGGCAAATATATTTTTCTTTTGCACTAATACATGACAAAAAGGGCTTTAGAACTTATAACTGCACCGCTGAACGGCAAATAGGCCCTTCGTTTTTTCCACTTATACACGACACAAAAGGCTTTAGAACATATAACTGCACCGCTGAACGGCAAATAGGCCCTTATTTTTCTTTACTTATACATGACACAAAAGGCTTTAGAATATATAACTGCACCGCTGAACTGCAAATATATTTATCTTTTTTCCACTTATACACTCCACAAAAGGCTTTAGAACATATAACTGCACCGCTGAATGGCAAATAAAAAAAAATAATTGTGCCACTAATACACGCCAAAAAGGGCTGTCATTTTTGCACTTCACTACACAATAAGCCCTTTTTTCCCTACTAATACAAGTCAAATTTACAAATGCTTTAGAACATATAACTGCACCACACAAGAGCATTAGGACGTAGAAATATTTCCTTGTAATAAACCCTGTTAATGGCTGTATCAAACAGCATTTGCAGCCCAATAACAAGGAACGGTTTGCTGGAATTACAGAGCTATATAATGGAAATTTGAATCCCCAGTCAGTGCAGCAAGGTGTAATAGGATTGTTTAGTTTTTTTTAGCACAATTAAGTTTTTCCTAGCACTGTCCCTAGTGCCTCCTGACGTCTCTTCCTGCACTAAGTACACTGGAAAATGGCAGAATCCAACATGGTTGAGTCTATTTATAGGGCTGTGACATCACAGGGCTGGCTGCTGATTGGCTGCATGCATGGCATTATGGATGATCCTGCGTTCCCAGAGTTCCTTCCTTGCTCCATGTCCTTACACGTGCAGCAGCCATTTTAGGAAAAAATGCAATTCGTTACCACGAAGTGTGAGCAAATTCAGAGAAAATCGTGAGAAAATTTGTTGCGAATCTAATTTTTCCTGAAATTCGAATTAAATTCCACTTTGTTATTTCAATTTGCTCATCTCTATTAGTATTCTTTGACATATAGAGAAAATTTGACGTATGTTCAAAAACCTGCTGTGGGGCCCAGTCAGTTCTAGTTAGCCCACCGCTCCCGGGGCTGTATTTCCCCTGTAACTGGGGCTAATGGAAAAATGCATCCAACTCCTCAGTACACTGTTTTGACATCCTCTGGGTCAATACTTTTGTAAAGATATGTGTTGTGTGTGAACATTTCCTAAGGCTGACAGGTATCACCCCAATCTCCTAGGCCTGTGATGGCTAACCTCCGACACCCCAGCTGTGGTAAAACTACAACTCCCAAGATACACACTTGTTTGGCTGTTCTCATAACTTCATATAAATAAATGAAACATGCGGGGAGTCGTAGTTTCACCACAGCTGGAGTGCCGGAGGTTAGCCATCACTGTCCTAGTGCATGAGATGGGGCAAACAAGACGCATACTCCCAGAAGAATAAATGATCGGGTATGGTGAAATCCATTCTCCTTTACATGATCTCCTAACTATGTTTATGTCCATATTGGCTTTTATAGACACTTAACCTGGTCGTACATGTTCAATGACACTAACCTCTTACCACAAGATGATAGTGTGTGGTCATTCGTAGCTGAATTTCACCAGACGAACAATAATTTTGGTTAAAATCATCAATTTCGTTCATCTTTAAACTAATGTGTATGGTACCTTAACTTTTATCTGTGTCCTAAACAGGGATGGACTGGGAACTTAAAGTGGTCCTGGAAAAAAAAAAAGTGGCCCCATGTAGATAGGTCCTAATTGACAGAAGGCGGGGCAACACAAGTAGGCGGGGTCAGCAATACCATAGTGAAAAATACCGTCCCCTCAGAACCATATACCACAGTGCAGCACGATATACTTCCCCAAAAGTTGTCCCTCTGTGATGGCCATCAATAGCTGCCATGTTATGTCCTCCTCCACGTTGACTTTTGTTTAAGATATGGAGCAGGGGGCCAAGAAGGTGGGGCGACAGCAGCTGAATTAAGGAGGGCACGTGAGGTCGAGTACATGATTCTCCACTGAGAGCTCATTATGTCCCCGGGCCGGCAGCAGAGAGGGGGCTTGAGCGGCCCCCAGGGCATCGGACCACCAGGAAATTTCCCTTTAAGGTCTATGGCCAATCCACCCCTGGTCCTAAACATCTGAAACCCCAAGCATCTCTCCACGAGTCTTGTTCTGTGTTATTGGCTGACCATGATGGGTGGAACACTGGGGGAGATTGAAAGCGTATTGGCGCCTTTAAAGAAAAAGGACCTGCTTGTCATCTTCTGCTGTAGACTAAGGTTTTAAAGGGGTTGTGTCATCTCAGACAATGGGGGCATATTTCTAGGATATGCCCCCATTGTCTAATAGGTGTGGGTCCCACCTCTGGGACCTGTACCTATGTCGTAAACGGAGCCGGCAAAGTCCCAGAGGGTGCACCATGCAGCGGCTATTTTCTGCGTGCCAATAGGAAAACTTAGTGGCCTTTGCTGGCCTTGTGTTAGGCTTGGTTTTAGAGGTGGGACCTGCACCTATCAGACAATGGGGGCATATCCTAGCGATATGCCCCTATTGTCTAAGATGGGAATACCCCTTTTTATAAAACCCTATTTGAGTTACGGCAGCCTGGGAGTGAAAAGCTGAGAAAATCAAGTACCTTAATTGAGGAAAAATACAGAAAAAAAAAGAATGCATAAGAGTTGTAACCATTTATTGCTGAATCTGTCAGACTTTATGAATATTTTTTACGTGATCTGTTTGCAACTGAGAACCCAAAAATATCCACAATTAGTAGAAGACACCTTAGGAAGCAGTAGTAACCATGTTGTTACTAACTGCTCCTAGCCCTGTTCAGAAACATCACTGTATTGAGGTGGTCTGTTTTACTGATTATCATGTTATAATTCACATTTTTATATTTATTGACCACTTACTGTATGAACCGTCATGTAGGGACCACAAAAACTTTATAGGGTCGATGTCTGGTGGCTTCCATGTAACCTTCTTAGCACAGGTCACTGCCCTCCTGGAAGTGTGACCATTTAACACCTTATCCTAGGCAATGTTTGCACATGTGCCTAACTCTGCCTCCCACTGTGCTCCCCGTGACAATGTCTCACTTTCTGAAAAACTGCCCTGCTACTCTGTGTAGAGATAACCTCAGTGCCCTCCACATGTGACATCATTCACTGTACCTGACACCGGCATGTGCCCATAGTGATCACACAACATAGGGTGCTGCTGTCATTTTCTGAGCTATTACTGGACTGTGTCTGGAACCACAAGTGCTCATTTTTCCAGGAATCCTAATATTAGCAAATGTACTTGTGAGTTACCACTCACCACAAAAATGTGCTCCACATTTACACCATTTACATAAGGATGTCTCAACATCTGCATGGATATCTATGTGCTTTGATCCCTCTCACTACCAAACATACTAAAAGGAGGGTTTACTTTCATGGCCGAGATTGAAATAACCAACAGTAAGTGGATTACGCTATAGCTCCCTTAACTGCTCATGGTCGATACGGAAACAGTGACGCACCGTTTCCATAAGGGTTCATTCACATCACCGCTTAGGCCGGGTTCACATCGGCGTTATTGAATTTCGTTATAGGTTCCTCTTAAAGGCTTCCGTTTTGCATTCCGTCCTAGAATTCCATTATATTCCGTTATAACTCTGTTATAACAGAACCTATAATGGAATTCAATAACGCCAATATGAACCCGGCCTTAGCTTTCCGTTCTTCTGATCCGTCAGATGAAGAGAGAGAAAAAAAAAACTGAATCCTGTTGCATCAGTTATCATCCGCTTGAGCCATTTCCATCTGAGATCTGTTTTTTTAGATGGGAAAAAAAGTCCTGCATGCATGTACTTTTTTCCCCTGTCTAAAAAAAAAACGGATCTCAGACGGAAATGGCTCAAACGGATGATAACTAATGCAACAGGATCCGGTTTTATTTACAAGATCCTGTTCTTTTTTTTGTTCTCTCTTCTTCTGACGAATCAGAAGAATGGAAAGCTAAACGATGATGTAAACTCAGCCTTAGGGCTCATGCACGCGACCGTTAGTGATGAGCAGCATAGGCAATATTTTTTTTTGAGATATTTCGCAAATTTTGGGCATAATATTCGCCATAAATTCGTAAAATCTAGAATTTGTGATCTCCAGTCATTATTTTCTTGATTGCGAAAACCGGCAATGTAATATGCGCATATTGCGCAGGCAATACAGGCGTGGGTCACTTTTGCTACATTTTTCAAGTTGCTAGAAGTTTCCTGAGACTGGAGAAAATGCACAGCACAGTAATTCCTATCACACTACCTAACACCCTGCACTGGAACCTGTCAGCTACACTATATCACTATCTAACCTCCACTGACTATCTCCCACTATCTTTATTATATATATGAGCTAACTAATTATCTAATGTAATTGAATAAGGAATAGGATCCAGATGACTCAGCAAAGCACAGAGCACAGCAATGTTACTGCTCTCTCTCTCTCTCTCAGCAGAAAATGGCTGCTGGGGAGGTTCTTATATAGTAAAGGGGTAGGCAACTTTCCTATTGGTTGCTAGGGATGTTGGTAAGCAGTGATGGCCAGTTCGCCATGTTCGCCCGCGAACACATGCGAGCTGCCACCTTACCTGTGCCTGTGCGCGAGCTGGTCTGAAATGAAATGCGGTCACCGGGAGCAGGCAGTTCCGAGATTAGCCGCCGGGGGCCTTCATCGGACTGTTCTCGGAACTGCCTGCACCCAGAGACCGCATTTGTTTCAGACCGGCTCGTGCACAGGTGTTAAGATGGCGAACACGGCAAACTGGCCACCACTGTTGGTAAGCTCTGACAAAGATATTGCAGCCTTCTCATTGGCCCACAAGCAAGAAGCAGGGAGGGTACTGCTGAATAAAAAATCTAGAATATTCGTGATTACAAAGATATAGCACTATATTCTACATCTTCGCGAATTCTTGAAGTGCCGATATTCGCGATAAAAATTTGCGAGTAGAATATTTGCGATCAACACTAGCGACCGTATGTATTTTGTGGTCCGCAAAAAACGGATCTGCAAAAAATACGGATGACGTCTGTGTGCATTCCGTATTTTGCTGAATGGAACAGCTGGCCCCTAATAGAACAGTCTTATCCTTGTCCGTAATGCGGACAAAAATAGGATATGTTCTATTTTTTTACGGTACAGACATACAGATATACGGAAACGGAATTAATTAATTAACTTCCGTTATTTTTGCGGACCGATTGTAATGAATGGTTCCGCATATGGTCCGCAAAAAAACGGAACTGACACGGAAAGAAAATCCGATCGTGTGCATGAGACCTTATTCCGTCACCCCAGGCTGTTGTTTACTGTGTGTTAGCCATGAAATGCCAAGAGAAGACAAGCCCTTTAATTGGCTTTTTATGAAATTGACCCCAGTGTATGTGGCTGAGATATAGAAATTAGATTGTAAACCCCATGGAAGACAGACACTGATGTAAATGAGGATAACGGGGGTCATTTATGATTAGAAATGCACCTATAAGAGGTTTATTCCTGGTGCAGATTGCGGCGCAAAGGCTATTTGCGCTGCAATCTGCGACTTTTCCCCACTTATGCTAGGTCTAAAAAAGTGGGCATGGTGTGGGTGGGGAAGGGCCGGCTGGCCCATCTCAATCATCATTTTCAGGCGTAGAAAATGATCTAAAGGTAGGGCAGCAAGAAAGTTGTCTTACATTTAGACCAGTGCTGGATACCCCTAAGTTATGTAGTGGACGGAGCTGGTAACTGCAGTGCTGCTCCCATAGAAGGGAAAGGGAGCAGTGCTGAAGTAACCAGCTATGTCTACTACTAAATAGACGGCGCTGTGTAGTTCTGGCACCGACTTCCGGTGTCTGAGCTACTCTGAAACAGTAGGGTTGCAGGGCGTTGCCAATCAGATATTGATGGCCTATCCTGAGGATAGTCCCTCAGTAGTAAAATTCTGGAATACCCCTTTAAGATAAGTATAGAGAGGTGTGCTTGTTCTTAATATTGTGAATGGTACAACTCCATAGTATGTCATAATCAGAACTCCCATACACCCACTACATAATGTGTCATTAATCCGATCCTGTTTTAATAGTACATCAGCCTATTCAGAAAGATTCGTTCATGACGGTTTTATGGCGTATTTATTAGCAACTAAATGTTGCATACAAAATTGACAGAAGGTTTTTGTAAAGGTCTCAGTTCTCTAGTTCTTGTTTTTTGCAGGACAAGTTGCACTGTCTAATTCCACCATTTAATAATACATACAATGTAATGGGGAGCTGTAAAAAAAAGTTCCAAATGGGGTGAAATTAAAAAAAAAAACGCAATTCTGCAACAGTTTTATGGGTTTTGTTTTTATGGCGTTCCCTATACGTTGAATTTTATTTTTCATCGCCATATTCTGCCATATAACTTTTTTGTAGTTATGTGTACGGAGCTGTGTGAGAGCTTATTTTTGCAGGGCGATCTGTACCATTCTAGGGTGTGTAAGACTTTGTAATCACTTTTCATTTAATTTTTTGTGAAAGGTGAAGCAACTTTATTTTCTCCATTTCACCGTTTACATTTTTTTATTTACATTTTGGGGAAAGGAGGTTGATTTGAATTTTTTTATTTTTTATTTTTTATTTTTAAAACTTTTTTACACTATTTTATAAGGAACTATAACAAGCAATCAACAGATTTCTTCTCTCATATACACCAATGCATTAGCATTGGAGTGTATAAGAGCTTCAATGTATTTCTATGGAGCCCTGCTCCAGGCAGGGGCTCCATAGGAACTAATATGCAGCAGCTTCAGTTCATTCCAGAGGACTGAAGTTGCCACACAATGCATCACCAGATCTCTGCCAGGGGAGCCAGAGCACACGCAGAAGCATCATCCAGTGTGCTGGCCGAGATCCCGTGAGTGCGCAGCTCACCACCGGGCATCGCTCCATGCAGTCTGCATGCGCCGGCGGGATCTCAGCCAGTACACTTGATGACGCAAGGGACATACAGGGCACTTACAGCCCGAAAGCCGCCCCTGGGCACTTGCAAGCCCTCATTTGCATATGAATAAAACTGCGTTTTTGCTGCTGGTCAATGTCAGAACAAAGGTACCATTTGACTCATGTACTGTACAGTTATGCCACAGCGCTATGTACACAGTGTATAAGGTGAAATTGTGGTGACAGACTCCCTTTAAGAAACTACCCAGTTTATTATTATAGACACGTTTATGTGGCTGAGATGACTTCTAGGTACAGAGTCAGGTCTGCCAGTATCCTCCTTTCCCAGAGACCTGCCTTCTCAAAGTTGCTGCAGGGACCTCATAATCAATCATCTTGTAGTGTCTTGCTGCTGTCTGCTGCTGTGTGAGCAGGGAATATTTGGATGTATCGGTATGGTGGGCCCTCAAAATAAATTTTATTGGTGGGCCCTAGACAGCCCAGTCCGACACTGGTGGCCTTTATCCTATAAAGAATTCTGCTAATTCCATTGACACCTGCTTGTGACATCCCTGATACGAGCAGCATGCAGACCTTTCCTTAACTACAACTGCATTCCCTTGTCGAATACCAAGGCTTGTTGGAAAGTTGGCTCTTGACGCATAAAAAGCCACTTCCAATAGGTGACACTGGCGAGATGGTTCTCTTTCTTTACATATCTGTTTCCCATGGAGCATTGCTAGTAAGTCTCCATACCATGGAGTTCTTCCAGTAATTCTCCATACAGGACTGGTCTCTTTAAAGAGATTCAGCACCCTGCCTAAGAAAATGTCCAAAACCGACTTTTTAAAGGGCCATTTAATTCAGTTCTGAAGTGACTCTGAGGATATTACATAATAGAAACCAGTTATAAATGACCCCATTTTAGAAACTGCACCCCTCAAATTATTGAAACTGATTTTACAGACTGTGTGTTCCAAAGGAATTAAAGCAAAATGGTGAAATTAAAAATTTTTGCTTTTTTTGCACATTTTCCATTTTGATCAATTTTCCTGTAACACAACAAGGTTTGATGCCAAAATAAACCTTAATATTTTTTAACCTCATTTTGAAGTTTACAGGAATGTCTAATATGTGGTTGTAAACTGCTATATGGGCTCACAGCAGGGCTCAGAAGAGAAGAAGCGCTATTTGGCTTTCGGAGGGCAGATTTTGCTGGAATGTTTTTTGGGTGCCATGTCACATTTGAAAAGACCCTTGGGTATCCTTACAGTGGAAATTAAATTGCTGTCCAATTTTGGAAACTACACCCCTCAAATTATTTATTAAGGGGTGGAGTAAGCATTTTGACACCACAGATATTTTGCAGTGCAGTACCCCAGAGCAGGGGGTATCTACAAATGGTTTGTTATGTAATGTTATGCCATGTATTGTAATTTTAGGTTATGTGTGCAACCAGATTTTAAGCTCTTGCGGGCAGGGTCCTCTACCCCTCTGTACCAGTCTGTTAATAGTGTCTTGTTTACTGTATTTTTTATATTTGTGTAACCCCAGCTGGATGTACAGCGCCATGGAATTTATGACGCTTTAAAATAAATTATTACAATAACCAGTATAGCTAATCCTGGCTCAGCCCTTGTAGGAGGCTTTGTCCTTAAATGTAAACCAGCTCACCTTATAATCCACAGCCCTGTGCATGGAACGAGCCAAGCCGATCGCTCTTGTAGAATATAAGAAGAAAAAATGGTTCCGGCACTTGTAATAACTCAGTTGCTTTTATTTCTTTCTTGTAGCATGTAACTTACATGGACACAAACCTTCACCCCAGCATGGTTGACGCGTTTCGAACACAGGTGTGTTCTTAGTCGTAACCTAATGAGAGGCTCACTGCAGGGCTTCAGATATACAACCCCCTTCCAATCACTTCCGGGGGTGGGAATAGCCCAGTGCAGGTAATCTCTCATTAATCTGCCATACACCATTATATATCAATAACATACAAAAAAAATATTATATAAACAAAAAAACTTTATATATACAATACAAAGTACACCTATAAAATTACATGAGTAATGCATCTTTGTGTATTATGCTATGAGAACCCATATACAAATGTCTTCATTAATTTGGCTCTGCTTCACAAGAAAGATGCAACATATAAATAGAATAAAAGGGTAGAAAATTAGAAAGGGTAGCATTGTCAAAAGCAAGATTCTATCCCCCTTGACAAAAACATGTTTGGGTTTGCTTCGATTTTCCAGGGAAAGGGAAGAAAAAAATATATTAAAAATAAATAAATAAATAATAAAAAAATAAAAATATATTTTTATATTAATACATAAGTTCTTTTCTCATGTTTAAACCCATGGGAAACCTAGTATTTAACCTAAATATCCTGAAAGCCTCTCTTTGTAGGATCATCTTTTTAATATATCCACCTCTGGGGGGTTATCACTTTTTCTATTGCAAAAGCATGGAAACTCCTCAAACTGCGATCATGTAGAGATATGAAATGCTTGGCCGCATTTGATGGACCTAGGCAGGAAGAATTAGTGATATAATTTATATGTTCTAATATTCTACTTTTGAATTTTCTAGAAGAACTACCTACGTACATCAAATCGCATTCCACACATCGTATAATATAAATTATGTGGATAAAATACAATAAAATAAAATTAAATATGAATAAGAAATATATAAATACAATGTAAAGTGATCACACAATTTAATTCAAATGACAATAAAATACATCACTAAAATAATAACAAAAAATGGACACTGCACAGCAATATTGGATATAAAACACTGCAATGACAATGGAATTGTTCAGAAAAAATATATATATGATCCCAGTATGATATTAGAAAAATATTCAAAGGTGTTCCTTCATATATAAGTCTTTAAATGGAACAAAAAAAGCAGGTATAATGTCCTTCCTCTCAAATGCTGTATGAAGAGAGGTACCGCTTGTGTGCAGTATGTGATTTAGTCCGTAATTTAGAAAAGGCTATGAGAGGAAAGGGTTCCCAGAGATGGCTTTTTGGTTGTAATCCAAATTTAATGAATGGATAAAGTGCTGTGTGCTCTGAAGTAACAGTAGGTCTTACCTTAGCCCAGATGATTTTCAAAGGTACCGTATACCTGATTATGCACGGTTCCGTATTGTGTGGAAGGACGCCAAGGTAGCGTGGTCTGTGGCGTACTACTAGCTTGTTCCGTAGTAGAGGCGAGTGACCGGACTGTTCGTGTCCCAGGACGTCGGCGTCTCACGTGACCTATGACGTACCTCTAGTCCATGATCGTATCAGGATATCACGAGAGCTGTGCTCAGCGGTTTCTGTGTGGAAGAATTCTTTCCTGGAGCGCTTTAGAGGGAACTAAAGGAGATTGCCCTCAATGGATATCCAATACAAATATACCCTGACTTCTCTAGGGACACCCAAAGCAAGCGCAGGGAATATTTTGATATAAAAAAAAGACTACGAGATGCCAACATCAAATACTCTATGTTATATCCCGCCAAACTAAGAGTGGTCCACAGGGACATTGTAATGTTCTTCCATTCACCTAGAGAAGCCTTAGAATGGCTGGACACTGTTGGGGAATAGACAACATGACGTTGGTCCAGGGGGTGGGAGGATGCCTGGACGGCGGGGGTGGTGGGATGGTGGGGGCGGCCCATGGACGGATGGGCGAAATGTAAGAGGTTGACAAGATGCTTCGCATCAGTGAACCAGTTTGGGGGATAGGGGGTGGTGGGGTGGAGGATTGGGGTGGGGGGGAGGGTTGGGGAGGGGGTGTTTGGAGGGAGGGGGATCTGGCCTGGTTGCGGCTGCCTCTGGGGGGCGGCGGACGACTCCTTTATAGCTCCATAACATGATGAACGATAAAGTAATAACATGGAATGTTCGTGGACTGGGAGACAGAACAAAACGGGTTATGGTCTTTGACCTGATTATTCGACATCTTCCAGCAATAGTTGCATTATTGGAAACACACGCTTCACCAGAGATCCCAGAATACCTAACCAGGAAATGGGCGGGACATCAGTTCCACTCCGGATTCTCGACATACTCTCGAGGGATTAGTGTATATGTACATCAGAGCATTGACTTTATCCCCCTGGATCAGTTGATTGATAGAGACGGGAGATATATCTTTCTTTAAGCTCGATGGAATGGTAGAAAGTGTGTTTTGGCTTTCCTGTATATTCCCCCACCATTTGCAATGACTGTCCTGAACCAGTTGACGACTTTTATGTACAATAGGGAGCGGTGCCCGGTATTAATATGTGGTGACTTTAACTGCATACTGGACCCCGTGCTGGATAGAATTTCAACTGTGGGGAAAAGTGGGCAGGGAAAGCACTCCCTACTTCTAGGATTTTGTGAGGAGATAGGACTAAAAGATGTCTGTGTCACGAGGGTATCGAGAACCACGCCTGACTCCGTTATACCCGGGGTCAGGAAGTCGCAGCGGTTGGCTGCACGCTCTATTTAAGATAGGGCTGTTTTCCTTATGGTAGCTTTCTGGGTTTGCTTTGCAAACCCTTTTGGCTCACTCAGGGATCCGTAGCTCCTTCTCCTCAGCTGTTCCTTGTCCAGCACTCCCAGACCTCCTTATATTCCTCTCTCACACTTCTCTGGTTGCCAGAGATAGAGCTTCCTGCCTGGACATCTATTCTGACCTTCTGGAGCTGTGTTGCTGCGTTCGCTGGTAGTTGGTCCAGAACGCTACCCTCCGGATCCCTGTTGGACCTTTTTGGTTTATTGTGGTCGCCCACCTGGGTGTATGTGTTTGTCTGTTTTGTCTGTCCTCTCCCTGGTGTTTCCCTCTTAGTGATAATGGTGTGGACTAGCGATCCCACCGGCCTGTTCACTATCTAGGGCTCATATTAGGGAAAGCCAGGGTTTAGGCACGTGATCGCCGCACGGGTGAGGAACCCGTCTAGGGACATCAGGGCAGTCAGGTGCCAGCCGCAAGGTGAGTTAGGGGTCACCACCTTTCCCTCTCCCTTGGGCAGGGCTTTCCCTGTTTTCCTCCCTGTGCGTGACGTCGGTCATTACATTATCTCTGGCCCTTATTTTGTGTAGGTAAAAAAAAAAAATTTTTCCTACTTAGAATCCAGTATGGATCAAATTGCTGCTCTGTCCAAACAATTTCATGGCCTGTCTTTGGAGGTGGTAGGATTGAAGGCGTCGGTCCTCCAGCAACAGCAGCAATTACAACTGACTGCAAACCCAGCGGTTGCTACTGGTAACCAGGTTGTTGCGGAACCCAAGGTCCCTCTCCCTGACAGATTTTCTGGGGGAAGGGACAAGTTTTTGACATTCCGTGAGGCCTGTAAGTTATATTTTAAACTGCGCCCTTACTCCTCTGGTAATGAAGATCAGCGGGTGGGGGTTGTTATTTCCCTGCTGCAGGGGGATCCGCAGTCCTGGGCGTTCTCTTTACCTACTGATTCCCAGGCTCTTCGGTCAGTGGATGAGTTTTTCGGGGCCTTGGGTCTCATATATGATGACCCTGACC
The DNA here is from genome assembly GCF_905171765.1 of Bufo bufo. Lineage (NCBI taxonomy): Eukaryota > Metazoa > Chordata > Amphibia > Anura > Bufonidae > Bufo > Bufo bufo. Next base: position 683,069,942 of record NC_053389.1, on the reverse strand, counting down.
GAGTCGCCCTGGCTGAATCAAGATTACGGAGACTCTTACAAGGAGAGCGGCCGGTAGAGGAGTATTGCTCTGAATTCCGTAGGTTGGCTACGGATACCCAATGGAACGACCCGGCTCTCAGGAGTCAGTTCTGCTCTGGGTTATCCGAAAGGGTTAAGGATGCGCTTGCATTATATGAGACCCCCTTTTCCCTTGATGCGGTTATGTCCCTTTCTATCCGAATAGATAGACGCCTTAGGGACAGGTTGAAAAAACCGGAGCAATTGGTAACCCCTCCCAAGCAGCAGTTAGTCTGTACGGACTTAGACGAGCCTATGCAGCTAGTAGGAACTACTCGTCAGGTCCGTCCTCCTGAGGCTCGCCGTAGGCGTGGGGTTTGTTTTTTTTGTGGGGAGAGGGGTCATTTCATTAATGTCTGTCCTTCTTTCCTCAGAAACAAAAGACCGTCGGAAAAACTACTAACCCCAGGCTGTGTGGAGGATGTCAGCCGGGGGGTATACGTTTCCTCCATACGTACATCGCAATTTGTGTTGCCAGCGGTTATTATTTTTGGTGATAAGACGGAGACTATTTCTTTCTTTCTAGACAGTGGAGCAGGGGTAAATTTGATAGATGCCCATTTTGCCCGCACTTTGGGTTTGTCTCTCTGTACTTTACAGAGACCCATTCCCATATTCGCTATTGATTCTGCTCCCCTGTCTCAGAGAAACCTCACGCACATTGTTCATAATTTACACCTTCGGGTAGGGGACCACCATAACGAGATGCTTTCAGGTTATGTTCTGGAGGGGCTTCCCACTCCGGTAGTGCTGGGCCTTCCCTGGTTGGTAGCGCACAATCCAGTGGTGGATTGGCAGGCCAGGGAGATATTGGAGTGGAGTGAGCAGTGCAGAGAAAATTGCTTAAATAGCAATTGCTTAGTCGCCTCCATATCTACCCTACCTACATTTATTTCGGATTTTGAGGACGTTTTTTCTGAAAAGGGTTGTCAGAAGTTACCACCTCATCGTCCTTATGATTGCCCGGTTAACCTTATTCCCGGCGCAAAATTACCCAAGACCAGGTTATATAATCTTTCGGGTCCAGAGAGACAAGCCATGAAAGATTATAATTCCGAGAGCTTGGCTAAGGGACACATCAGACCCTCTTCTTCACCCGTGGCTGCAGGGTTTTTCTTCGTTAAAAAGAAAGATGGGGGCCTGCGTCCTTGCTTAGATTTTCGCGAATTAAATCAGATAACCATCCGAGACCCATACCCTCTTCCTCTCATTCCTGACCTGTTTAATCAGATTGCGGGTGCTAGGTGGTTCTCCAAACTTGATCTTAGGGGGGCCTACAATCTGATTCGTATTAAGGAGGGGGATGAGTGGAAGACAGCGTTTAACACCCCTGAGGGGCATTATGAAAATTTAGTTATGCCTTTCGGTCTGACCAATGCTCCTGCCGTCTTTCAACATTTCGTTAATGACATTTTTAGTCATCTAATCGGCAGGTTTGTGGTAATATACCTAGATGATATTTTAATTTATTCGTCTGATCTGAAAACACATGAGGTGCATGTCAGACAAGTACTGCAGGTCCTACGGACGAATGAATTATATGCTAAAATTGAAAAATGTGTCTTCGCCGTTCAGGAGATACAATTCCTGGGTTATTTTTTATCTGCGTCAGGTTTCCGTATGGATCCTAGGAAGGTCCAGGCAATTTTAGATTGGGATCTTCCTGAGAACCTCAAAGCACTACAACGGTTCTTGGGCTTCGCGAATTTCTATAGGAAATTCATTAAAAATTATTCACTTATTGTAAAACCGCTTACTGACATGACTAGGAAGGGGACTGATTTTTCTAAATGGTCTGACGCCGCTAAAGTTGCTTTTTCCTCTCTAAAAGAGAGGTTTACCTCAGCACCTGTACTAGTCCAACCTGATGTCTCTCAGCCTTTTATTGTTGAAGTCGATGCGTCAGAGGTGGGAGTGGGGGCGGTGCTGTCTCAGGGTCCGTCTCCTGGCAAATGGCGTCCTTGTGCTTTCTTTTCTAAAAAACTATCTGCAGCAGAAAAGAACTACGATATTGGCAATAGGGAACTATTAGCTATTAAACTTGCGTTTGAGGAGTGGCGTCATTTCTTAGAGGGGGCAGTCCACCCCGTCACGGTGATTACGGACCACAAAAATCTTCTGTACCTCGAATCAGCTAAGCGTCTCACCCCTAGACAGGCTAGGTGGTCGCTATTTTTTACCAGGTTTAACTTTGTGATTACCTATCGTCCTGGGGCAAAGAACACCAAGGTTGATGCGTTATCTCGTTGTTTCCCTGGAGGGGGTAATGTGAGTGATCCGGTACCCATTCTTCAAAGAGGAGTGGTTGTTTCTGCGGTACACTCTGTTTTGGAGGGGAAGGTGTTAGAGGCCCAGGGGGACGCCCCGGTCTCTTGCCCCTCAGAGAAATTGTTTGTACCGTTGAACTTACGTTTCGAATTATTAAAGGAACATCATAATTCGGCACTTGCTGGGCACCCGGGTAGTAAAGCAACCTTGGAACTATTGTCTCGTCGTTTTTGGTGGCCAAGGTTGCGTCAGGATGTATTGGATTTTGTGTCTTCTTGTTCTACCTGTGCGCGCGCAAAAGTTTCACATACACGTCCTGCAGGGTCTCTATTACCACTCGTCATTCCCAATAGACCGTGGACACATCTGTCAATGGATTTTATCACTGACTTACCTTTGTCTGCGGGTAAAACAGTTATTTTGGTAGTAGTGGACAGGTTTAGCAAAATGGTACACTTCATTGCGTTACCCGCACTACCTAATGCTAAGACTCTTGCTCAGGTATTCGTCAGTGAAATCGCGAAGCTTCACGGGGTCCCCTCCGATGTTGTTTCGGATCGGGGTACCCAGTTTATTTCTAAATTTTGGAAAGCTTTTTGTTCCCGTTTGGGGGTACACTTGTCCTTTTCCTCAGCTTTCCATCCTCAGTCGAATGGACAGACTGAGCGTACCAACCAAAACCTTGAGACATATCTAAGATGTTTTGTGTCTGAAAACCAAGAGTTGTGGTCATCATATTTACCGTTAGCTGAGTTTGCCATAAATAATCGTCGTCAGGAATCCACTGGCAAGTCACCATTTCTTGGTGCATATGGTTTTCATCCCCAATTCTGTACTTTCAAAGAGGGGGGTCTTCTGGGGTTCCCGAAGAGGAACGGTTTTCGTCATCTCTTTCATCGGTATGGCAGAAGGTGCAAGCTAACTTGAAAAATATGGGAGGTAAATACAAATGCATGGCTGATAAGAGACGGTCGCCAGGTCCGGACCTAGGAGTGAATGACTATGTGTGGTTGTCTACTAGGAATATTAAATTGAAGGTTCCCTCTTGGAAACTGGGTCCTAGGTTTATTGGCCCTTACAAAATTGTAGCCATCATCAACCCCGTGGCTTTTCGCCTGGAGTTACCTCAGACTTTTAAAATTCATAATGTTTTTCATAAGTCGTTACTCAAAAAATATGTTCCACCTCTAGAACCATCACCGCTGCCACCTCCTCCTGTTGTCGTGGATGGTAATCTAGAATTTCAGATATCCAGAATTGTTAATTCTCGTCGGGTCCGCCGCTCTCTTCAATATCTGGTGCATTGGAGAGGTTACGGTCCCGAGGAAAGAATGTGGGTTCCTGCGTCTGAGGTAAACGCCGACAGGTTAGTTGGGGTTTTTCATGCCTCTCATCCTGAGAGACCTGGTCCTGAGTGTCCGGAGGCCCCTCGTAGAGAGGGGGGTACTGTCACGAGGGTATCGAGAACCACGCCTGACTCCGTTATACCCGGGGTCAGGAAGTCGCAGCGGTTGGCTGCACGCTCTATTTAAGATAGGGCTGTTTTCCTTATGGTAGCTTTCTGGGTTTGCTTTGCAAACCCTTTTGGCTCACTCAGGGATCCGTAGCTCCTTCTCCTCAGCTGTTCCTTGTCCAGCACTCCCAGACCTCCTTATATTCCTCTCTCACACTTCTCTGGTTGCCAGAGATAGAGCTTCCTGCCTGGACATCTATTCTGACCTTCTGGAGCTGTGTTGCTGCGTTCGCTGGTAGTTGGTCCAGAACGCTACCCTCCGGATCCCTGTTGGACCTTTTTGGTTTATTGTGGTCGCCCACCTGGGTGTATGTGTTTGTCTGTTTTGTCTGTCCTCTCCCTGGTGTTTCCCTCTTAGTGATAGTGGTGTGGACTAGCGATCCCACCGGCCTGTTCACTATCTAGGGCTCATATTAGGGAAAGCCAGGGTTTAGGCACGTGATCGCCGCACGGGTGAGGAACCCGTCTAGGGACGTCAGGGCAGTCAGGTGCCAGCCGCAAGGTGAGTTAGGGGTCACCACCTTTCCCTCTCCCTTGGGCAGGGCTTTCCCTGTTTTCCTCCCTGTGCGTGACGTCGGTCATTACAGTCTGGCGATGGCTTCACGGCAATAAACAGGTGTTCTCTTGCTTCAGTAAAACATACAATGCCATGTCCAGAATTGATATTGCTTTGGCCAATGGTGAGATGCTTGACTACATTTTAAAAATGAAATATGAGATACATGGAATCTCCGATCACTCACCGATCTTACTGGTTATGAAGATTGGGCAACAATCGGTTATTATCAAGATAAAGGACGGCTCTGCCTCCTGGTTTGAGATGGTAAGGTGCACCTATCTGATGTCGCACTCAAGGCACCAAAATAATATAACAATAGTAAAGATGGGCACTCTAATATCCAGAACCACCGAGTAGTTTGTTCATAATATTTAATCAGAATAAAACAAATAATAACAATATCATAAAATACAATCAATAAATCCAGTATCTAAAATAGGCCTACAAACAAAATATGAACAATCTTATAATTAATTCTAATAGCCGCTATAGATGGGGTAGATAAAACTGGTGATAAGCTGCCACCAGAACAATCTCCGGTTACAATGGTTGAATAAGTCGGGCGGGTATTCAATAGGCACCTGCAGATAATCCCCAAGTGATGTGTTACACAAAGAAATATATAAACGTGAAGTGCAATATAATGCAATAATCCAAGTGCAATATAATACAGATAAAACCAAGAAAAGGGGGTAAAATAGAAATAAATAGATTATAGGATGCTGGTGATCACTATTTTCGTGAAAAAAGAGACAAAAAAGTCAATTTAAATTGTGCAATGTTGCTATATATGAATAGGTGATAGATTAGTCAATCACTATTTAAATTGCATATGCTGCCCGTGTTCAACAAGATTTTGTAGTGGCAATTCCACAACTGTAGCTAATACCTCCGGGTATAGCTATTTTGTTCCAATGGTCTGGTCAGTGTTAAATGCTCTCCATGATCAACCAGAGAAAATGCAGAGAAAGTGCAATGTCAATTATTTAACAATCGCTGTACCTTGTAGTAGTACTCACGCTTGATGATATAGTCCGATCTATAGCGTGGCTGTAAGAAGGCTTACCTCACATATGATATAAGGAGGTACCTTGCTAGTATGTCTTGACTCTATGGTCCGCTTTCGCTGTTAACCGCAGTTGTCCAGAGCCGACCGTGGTTCCCAGGTTTCACTCTGGTTGAATCAAGGGCAGAGTCTGGATGCGTCTGCACTGGGCGTTTCTCACTGCTCCATGTGGTTGGTTTAATTATTCCAGCTGATTTCTGCTATCCGTGTGTTACCAGACTATGGCCAGTAGATCTGGTATTGATTTGGTGGAAGCGCTTTTTCTAGATATCAATCATCATATTGAAAATCTAGTTCTGCCGGTTTTCTGCCAGGATTAGTTTCTTATCCGTCCACGCCAGACGCGTTTCGAAGGTTGGACTACCTTCTTCCTCAGGAAGAAGGAAGAAGGTAGTCCAACCTTCGAAAAGAAGGTAGTCCAACCTTCGAAACGCGTCTGGCGTGGACGGATAAGAAACTAATCCTGGCAGAAAACCGGACTATATCATCAAGCGTGAGTACTACTACAAGGTACAGCGATTGTTAAATAATTGATATGAGATAAATTGGACAAAGTCTGTCCTTTTTCCCCTCAATCGGGCACCGCCCCAAAATGATCTAAAGGTCAGAATTATCGCCCCAACGGGTCACTTCGAATACCTAGGAATAAAAATTAGTAGCACCATCAGGGATTATAAAACACTAAATATCATCCCCCTAGTTGATAAAATAAGGGAGAAGATTAGGGTTTGGCAGAAACTTCCGCTCTCTCAGGTTAATAGAATCGCGTTGATCAAAATGATTCTGTTGCCCTGGATATTGTACACGGTTAGTTCTTGCCCTGCCTGGATCGAAGACAGTGTCTTTAACTTGATCGATCGACTGATTAACGATCTGATATGGGGCAGGAAAAGGGTCCGCATTAAGTTGCAATATTTACGATTGGCTGGAAGTAACGGTGGTCTTGGCCTCCCTCACTTCCAAAGTTATTATCTATGCGCACAGCTACAGTGGTGTATCAACACGGGGGATGGGCTATTAATATCCCATATTTTAGGACAACACCAACAGCCCACATGTAATATACTCAGCTTATTGGAATCCGGATTCCTGGAGCGCGTGGACTATTCCTGTCCCATTGGCTCAGCGCTACAGAAGGTTTGGAACAAAATTAAGGAACTTATCCAGGCCCCCCATGTTTTGGAGTTCACCCCGCTATGGGATAACCCCTCGCTAACGGAATTTTTGGCCCTTAACGAAAATGATTACTGGACTCGAAGAGGCATTACGTTAGTTTCACACATATGCACAAAAGGAAAAATTAAACCAATAGGGGAAATGTTTCAACAGACACCAAACACTGCATTAGAACACTATAGATATTTGCAACTACAACATGCACTAGCATGCACGCTTAAAAAAGCATCTTTGATAATTGGCACTTCGCGATTTTTATCATTTTGTTATAGTTCATTAGGAAATAAAGTTAGGGTTGCACTAATCTATAGGAGATTAATAGAGGAACTCAGCACGATCATTAAATTTAAAAGTGTAGACAAATGGAAGGCGGATATAGGGGAATGCAACCCTTTACAATGGCAGGAAATATATCAAAATATTAAGAAGGCCTCCCTTTCAAGACAGCACCGTTTGACTCAATTTAAAATAATACACCGGTTATATGTTACTCCGAGTCTTCTAACTAAAATGTATGGTAATGAGGGAAAAGAATTCCGTTGCTTGAAATGCTCTTTTGTAGCTGCAGGGTACGTGCATATGCTATGGGGATGCCCAGTAATCAAGACCTTTTGGGATATTATATTTAGGGAATTAGCGGAATCAATTGGGAACACCCCTCCCCTAACTATTCAAGTAGCTGTGCTTGGACTCCTTCCACCTGAGTATAAAAATAAAACCACCAAAAGTTCGCAGGTCCGTTGGTTGAAGGGACTCCTATTGGCCAAGGTAATAATTCTTAGACATTGGGTGAAGGATAGACCACCCACAATATACGAATGGCAAAGTCTAACGACAAGAGTAACAGATTTCGAATGTATGAAACGTCGTGGAGAGAAATAAATAGTAGAAACAGGGATACAGCTGCGAAGAAATGACTAAAATAGATGTATCACCGGGCTGAAACTGATGACCTACCATCTCTTTAGAAATAATTTACCATATGATGATCTGGGGGACACACAAAAAGAGGGCGGGACGCGCCCCCCGCCCCTCGAGGCGGTCGTACCAGGTCAGGTACAGTGGGGGGGATGGGTGGGTGGGTGGGAGGGGATGGTTTTGTTTTGTTATGGGTGACAGAGAATTGGCAATAATTTTGAGGCGCTCTCGGTTTTGATATTTGTTGGGCTATATTACGTGTGCCTCGACATCATGGGTAATATTGTACAAATGTACCTGTTGTGTCCATTCTCTGTGATCAGATACCTTTTTATATTGTTATGCCGTAAGAAAATCAATAAAGATATTAATAATGAAAAAAAAAAGAGATCCGCTGCACGCCGCCTCCGCCAACCTTGGGTAGCGCTTGTGACGGGAAATAACTCCATCAATTTACCAGTGGCAGCTTTTCTTCTTGTTTTATCTTTCAGGGTGATAGTCCCTTTATGGTGAGTGGACTCAGGATAAGGCCAGTGAGCTTTGAGCCGCTGTGTCAGGCTTGAAGCGCCAGAGCCGAGATGAAGCGCCGGCCATGCCCCCCCCTTCCCCCCCGGCATAGTTTTTTTTAAATGTTGGTCACCTGACAGGGTAGATCAGATGATATGTTTATAGAGCCGGTCGTTACAGACGCAGCAACACCTAAGGGGTAATTTACAAACAGATATAACAAGGGTTAATTGCACCACAATCTGCCACCTTCCCCGCTCATGCCAGGTCTAAAAAAGAGGGCATGCCATGGGTGGGGAAGGGGGCAGCCGGTAGGCCAGTCTCACTTATCATTTTCTACCCCGTTTTAGGCGTAGAAAATGGTCTAAATCTATGACAACAAGGGAGCCGGGTTAAGTTATATAGAGGCTGGCGCCTCTTTATAAATTCGGCGCATCCATCACCAGCTAAAGGCATCTACAAAGCCGATCTTAAAAAGTATACCTCCTAATGTCTATTTTTTTCAGAGTTTTATGCCGACTGCACAGATATTTATAGTCTATGGGTAGTCTGTGGTTACATTTTCAAGAAGTTAGTTGTTTTCACTACTTTTGGAGACTTTTACCTTTTTGACCTTTTGCTCACTAGGTGGCGCTGTTTTATCAATGTGAACATGTCTTCTGTGTACAGTTCAAAACAAAATCTGACAGCTGTCTCTGACAGAATGTAAGATCGGTAATTTCCTGTTTTCTTCTTCCCTCCTTTAACAACTTTAAAGGGGTATTCCTGCTTCAGAATCCTGATAGACAATCCTCAGTATAGGCTATCTATATGAGATTGGTGGAAATCCAACTCCCGGCCCCTGGATTAGCTGTCTACATAGTAACCGTGGTACAGAGTAATTACAGCTACGTCCTATTCATTTCGTTGGGACACAGCTGTAATTAGCCTGCCCTGAATTAACCACCTCAGCCCCCAGTGCTTAAACACCCTGAAAGACCAGGCCACTTTTTACACTTCTGACCTACACTACTTTCACCGTTTATTGCTCGGTCATGCAACTTACCACCCAAATGAATTTTACCTCCTTTTCTTCTCACTAATAGAGCTTTCATTTGGTGGTATTTCATTGCTGCTGACATTTTTACTTTTTTTGTTATTAATCGAAATTTAACGATTTTTTTGCAAAAAAATGACATTTTTCACTTTCAGTTGTAAAATTTTGCAAAAAAAAACGACATCCATATAGAAATTTTGCTCTAAATTTATAGTTCTACATGTCTTTGATAAAAAAAAAATGTTTGGGTAAAAAAAAAATGGTTTGGGTAAAAGTTATAGCGTTTACAAACTATGGTACAAAAATGTGAATTTCCGCTTTTTGAAGCAGCTCTGACTTTCTGAGCACCTGTCATGTTTCCTGAGGTTCTACAATGCCCAGACAGTACAAACACCCCACAAATGACCCCATTTCTGAAAGTACACACCCTAAGGTATTCGCTGATGGGCATAGTGAGTTCATAGAACTTTTTATTTTTTGTCACAAGTTAGCGGAAAATGATGATTTTTTTTTTTTTTTTTTTTCTTACAAAGTCTCATATTCCACTAACTTGTGACAAAAAATAAAAAGTTCTATGAACTCACTATGCCCATCAGCGAATACCTTGGGGTCTCTTCTTTCCAAAATGGGGTCACTTGTGGGGTAGTTATACTGCCCTGGCATTCTAGGGGCCCAAATGTGTGGTAAAGAGTTTGAAATCAAATTCAGTAAAAAATGACCTGTGAAATCCGAAAGGTGCTCTTTGGAATATGGGCCCCTTTGCCCACCTAGGCTGCAAAAAAGTGTCACACATCTGGTATCCCCGTACTCAGGAGAAGTTGAGGAATGTGTTTTGGGGTGTCTTTTTACATATACCCATGCTGGGTGAGATAAATATCTTGGTCAAATGACAACTTTGTATAAAAAAATGGGAAAAGTTGTCTTTTGCCAAGATATTTCTCTCACCCAGCATGGGTATATATAAAATGACACCTCAAAACACATTCCCCACCTTCTCCTGAGTACGGAGATACCAGATGTGTGACACTTTTTTGCAGCCTAGGTGGGCAAAGGGGCCCATATTCCAAAGAGCACCTTTCGGATTTCACTCATCATTTTTTACAGAATTTGATTTCTAACTCCTTACCACACATTTGGGCCCCTAGAATGCCAGGGCAGTATAACTACCCCACAAGTGACCCCATTTTGGAAAGAAGACACCCCAAGCTATTCCGTGAGGGGCATGGCGAGTTCCTAGAATTTTTTATTTTTTGTCACAAGTTAGTGGAAAATGATGATTTTTTTTTTTTTTTTTTTTCATACAAAGTCTCATATTCCACTAACTTGTGACAAAAAATAAAAACTTCCATGAACTCACTATGCCCATCAGCGAATACCTTGGGGTCTCTTCTTTCCAAAATGGGGTCACTTGTGGGGTAGTTATACTGCCCTGGCATTCTAGGGGCCCAAATGTGTGGTAAGGAGTTTGAAATCAAATTCTGTAAAAAATGACGAGTGAAATCCGAAAGGTGCTCTTTGGAATATGGGCCCCTTTGCCCACCTAGGCTGCAAAAAAGTGTCACACATCTGGTATCCCCGTACTCAGGAGAAGTTGAGGAATGTGTTTTGGGGTGTCTTTTTACATATACCCATGCTGGGTGAGATAAATATCTTGGTCAAATGACAACTTTGTATAAAAAAATGGGAAAAGTTGTCTTTTGCCAAGATATTTCTCTCACCCAGCATGGGTATATGTAAAATGACACCCCAAAACACATTCCCCACCTTCTCCTGAGTACGGAGATACCAGATGTGTGACACTTTTTTGCAGCCTAGGTGGGCAAAGGGGCCCATATTCCAAAGAGCACCTTTCGGATTTCACTCGTCATTTTTTACAGAATTTGATTTCAAACTCCTTACCACACATTTGGGCCCCTAGAATGCCAGGGCAGTATAACTACCCCACAAGTGACCCCATTTTGGAAAGAAGACACCCCAAGCTATTCCGTGAGGGGCATGGCGAGTTCCTAGAATTTTTTATTTTTTGTCACAAGTTAGTGGAAAATGATGATTTTTTTTTTTTTTTTTTTTTTTCATACAAAGTCTCATATTCCACTAACTTGTGACAAAAAATAAAAACTTCCATGAACTCACTATGCCCATCAGCGAATACCTTGGGGTCTCTTCTTTCCAAAATGGGATCACTTGTGGGGTAGTTATACTGCCCTGGCATTCTAGGGGCCCAAATGTGTGGTAAGGAGTTTGAAATCAAATTCTGTAAAAAATGACGAGTGAAATCCGAAAGGTGCTCTTTGGAATATGGGCCCCTTTGCCCACCTAGGCTGCAAAAAAGTGTCACACATGTGGTATTGCCGTACTCAGGAGAAGTTGAGGAATGTGTTTTGGGGTGTCTTTTTACATATACCCATGCTGGGTGAGATAAATATCTTGGTCAAATGACAACTTTGTATAAAAAAATGGGAAAAGTTGTCTTTTGCCAAGATATTTCTCTCACCCAGCATGGGTATATATAAAATGACACCCCAAAACACATTCCCCACCTTCTCCTGAGTACGGAGATACCAGATGTGTGACACTTTTTTGCAGCCTAGGTGGGCAAAGGGGCCCATATTCCAAAGAGCACCTTTCGGATTTCACAGGTCATTTTTTGCTGAATTTGATTTCAAACTCCTTACCACACATTTGGGCCCCTAGAATGCCAGGGCAGTATAACTACCCCACAAGTGACCCCATTTTGGAAAGAAGAGACCCCAAGGTATTCGCTGATGGGCATAGTGAGTTCATGGAATTTTTTTTTTTTTGTCACAAGTTAGTGGAATAGGAGACTTTGTATGAAAAAAAAAAAAAAAAAAAAAAAAATCATCATTTTCCACTAACTTGTGACAAAAAATAAAAAATTCTAGGAACTTGCCATGCCCCTCACGGAATACCTTGGGGTGTCTTCTTTCCAAAATGGGGTCACTTGTGGGGCAGTTATACTGCCCTGGCATTTTCCAGGGGCCCTAATGTCTGGTAAGTAGGTAAATGACCTGTGAAATCTGAAAGGTGCTCTTTGGAATGTGGGCCCCTTTGCCCAGCTAGGCTGCAAAAAAGTGTCACACATCTGGTATCTCCGTACTCAGGAGAAGGTAAGGAATGTGTTTTGGGGTGTCATTTTACATATACCCATGCTGGGTGAGAGAAATATCTTGGCAAAAGACAACTTTTCCCATTTTTTTTATACAAAGTTGGCATTTGACCAAGATATTTATCTCACCCAGCATGGGTATATGTAAAATGACACCCCAAAACATATTCCCCAACTTCTGCTGAATACGGAGATACCACATGTGTGACACTTTTTTGCAGCCTAGGTGGGCAAAGGGGCCCAAATTCCTTTTAGGAGGGCATTTTTAGACATTTGGATACCAGACTTCTTCTCACGCTTTGGGGCCCCTAAAATGCCAGGGCAGTATAAATACCCCACATGTGACCCCATTTTGGAAAGAAGACACCCCAAGGTATTCAATGAGGGGCATGGCGAGTTCATTGAAAAAAAAAAATTTTGGCACAAGTTAGCGGAAATTGATTTTTTGGATTTTGTTCTCACAAAGTCTCCCTTTCCGCTAACTTGGGACAAAAATTTCAATCTTTCATGGACTCAATATGCCCCTCAGCGAATACCTTGGGGTGTCTTCTTTCCAAAATGGTGTTATTTGTGGGGTGTTTGTACTGCCCTGGCATTTGAGGGTCTCCGCAATCATTACATGTATGCCCAGCATTAGGAGTTTCTGCTATTCTCCTTATATTGAGCATACGGGTAATGAGATTTTTTTTTTCCGTTCAGCCTCTGGGCTGAAAGAAAAAAATGAACGGCACAGATTTCTTCATTCGCATCGATCAATGTGGATGAAAAAATCTCTGCCAAAAAAAGAAAAAGGAGGGGAAAGGCGTCTGCCAGGACATAGGAGCTCCGCCCAACATCCATACCCACTTCAGCTCGTATGCCCTGGCAAACCAGATTTCTCCATTCACATCAATCGATGTGGATGAATAAATCATTGCCGGGATTTTTTTTTTTATATATACAAAGTGTTTGCCAAAGTATATGAACACCGCCACCTCCTCAGCTCATATGCCTCGGCAAACATATCTTTTACTGCAGAGGAGAAATCTCGTCTTGCAGCGCCGCATACACCGACTTGCGTGTAATCTGACAGCAGCACAATGCTTCTGTCCGAATGCACATCAGTGCTGCAGCTAGTCAATCGGTTGGTCCACCTGAAAGGTAAAAAAAAAAAAAAAAAAAAAGAAAAAACCAGGCCGCAAAGCAATAACTTTATTAACTTTAGAACAGAACATATTAACTTTTTTAAACTTTTTTAACTTTTTTACTTACCGGTAATTTTTTTTTTGTTTAGTTTTTTTTACCTTTATAGAACAAACCTCTCCTTCCCCATGGGACAATGTGCAAAGCGCAAATCGCCCAAAGATGTGGCGAAGTACGTTATGCACTTTATCCCAGGTGAAAGGAGAGGTTTGCAGCAGCTGAGAGTAAAAGGGCCCTAATAGCCCTGTGTGCCTGTCTTGTGAGATGCAATCCCTATGCTAGGTGTACCTGTGTGTGGTACTTCCGGAAACACTCTCCATAGCATAGGGCAGGGTGGTCAGCACAGTCAGGACAGAAATAGCGGGTGTCACGCCTTATTCCACTCCTGCTACAGACACGACATCTTTTTCGGGGTGACGGTTGGGTTGAGGTACCAGGAACGACACTGGGGAAATGTCGCTCGTGTAGACGGCTAACTACACTGGGGGATGGGGCCACGGAACCTCCTGGGTAAAGGAGGTTCTCGATGATCTCTTCCTGTAATTTGAGGAAAGATCGTGTTCTCCCAGCCTTACTGTAGAGAACAAAACTATTGTACAGCGCCAATTGAATTAAATATACAGACACCTTCTTATACCAGCGTCTGGTTCTGCGGGAAACTAAATACGGAGACAACATCTGGTCATTGAAGTCCACCCCTCCCATGAGCGCATTATAGTCGTGGACACAGAGGGGCTTTTCAATGACACGGGTTGCTCGCTCAATTTGGATTGTCGTGTCTGCGTGAATGGAGGAGAGCATGTAAACGTCACGCTTGTCTCTCCATTTCACCGCGAGCAGTTCTTCGTTACACAAGGCAGCCCTCTCCCCCCTTGCAAGACGGGTGGTTACAAGCCGTTGGGGGAAGCCCACGCGACTAGTTCGCGCGGTGCCACAGGCGCAAATCCGTTCTAGAAACAAATGCCTAAAGAGGGCCACACTTGTGTAAAAATTGTCCACATAAAGATGGTACCCCTTGCCGAATAAGGGTGACACCAAGTCCCAGACTGTCTTCCCACTGCTCCCCAGGTAGTCAGGGCAACCGACCGGCTCCAGGGTCTGATCTTTTCCCTCATAGACACGAAATTTGTGGGTATAGCCTGTGGCCCTTTCACAGAGCTTATACAATTTGACCCCATACCGGGCACGCTTGCTTGGGATGTACTGTTTGAAGCCAAGGCGCCCGGTAAAATGTATTAGGGACTCGTCTACGCAGATGTTTTGCTCGGGGGTATACAAATCTGCAAATTTCTGGTTGAAATGGTCTATGAGGGGCCGAATTTTGTGGAGCCGGTCAAAAGCTGGGTGGCCTCTGGGACGGGAGGTGGTGTTGTCGCTAAAATGCAGGAAACGGAGGATGGCCTCAAATCGTGCCCTGGACATAGCAGCAGAGAACATGGGCATGTGATGAATCGGGTGCGTTGACCAATATGACCGCAATTCATGCTTTTTTGTCAGGCCCATGTTGAGGAGAAGGCCCAAAAAAAATTTAATTTCGGAAACTTGGACTGGTTTCCACCGGAAAGGCTGGGCATAAAAGCTTCCCGGGTTGGCGGATATAAATTGTGTGGCATACTGGTTGGTCTCTGCCACGACTAAGTCCAAGAGCTCCGCAGTCAAGAACAGCTCAAAAAATCCCAGGGCCGAACCGATTTGAGCCGTCTCAACCCGAACTCCAGACTGGGCGGTGAAAGGGGGAACTACAGGTGCGGCTGAAGTTGGTGACTGCCAATCAGGGTTTGCCAGCACCTCAGGGATTCTAGGGGCTCTACGGGCCTGTCTTTGCGGTGGCTGCGACGGGGTAACTAGTGCACGTGCCACCGTACCAGCTTCAACTGCCCTTCTGGTGCTCGCCACGTCACCATGTTGTACGGCAGTGCTGGTACTAGGTCCAGGGAGGGCTGCGCTGCTGGTGTATGCCTCACCACGTGATCCGGCAGCGACAGCCCCACTCTGCTGCTCTTGAAGCGGATCCTGCATAACCTGTGGTCTAGCGACATGGGGCCGGGTACGCCTGGTGCTGCCAGGGACCTCCACCTCCTCGTCCGAACTTTGGGTCAGAGAGCCACTGCTTTCCACAGGTTCATATTCTGACCCGCTAGATTCATCAGATGAGGGTTCCCACTCCTCATCCGACTGGGTCAGAATCCTGTAGGCCTCTTCAGAAGAATACCCCCTGTTTGACATTTTGGACTACTAAATTTAGGGGTATTCCCTGAGACTACCCAAGAAAAAAAGCAAACCTGTCTTACAAAGGGGAGGCTAGCGAAGTACCGGAGGCCGCTGCGGTTGATAAAAAATATCAAAACAGATTTTTTTATCGCCGCAGTGCGTGTAAAATGAATGTGCAGTGATCAAAAAATATATTTTTTTTGTCACTGCGGTGGGGCGGGCGTGGGTGAACGCACGTGTGGGCGACCGATCAGGCCTGATCGGGCAAACACTGCGTTTTGGGTGGAGGGCGAACTAAAGTGACACTAATACTATTATAGATCTGACCGTGATCAGTTTTGATCACTTACAGATACTATAAAAGTACAAATGCTGATTAGCGATACGCTATTCAGCGAATAAAAGTGACTGCGGTGCGGTGGGGTGGGCGCTAACTGACGCTAACTACCTAACCAAGGGGCCTAAACTATCCCTAAAACCTAACAGCCAATACTAGTGAAAAAAAAAAAGTGACAGTTTACACTGATCACTTTTTTTCCTTTCACTGGTGATTGACAGGGGCGATCAAAGGGGTGATCAAAGGGTTAATTGGGGTGCAGGGGGGTGATCTGGGGCTAAGGTGTAGTGTTGGTGCTACTCACAGTTCAGTCTGCTCCTGTGCTGGATCCAACCGACGAAAAGGACCAGCACAGGAGCAGAGAAGCCATATAACAGATCATATTTACTAATATGATCTGTTATATGGCTTGTGATTGGATTTTTTAAAAATCGCCAGCCTGCCAGCCAATGATCGTTGCTGGCAGGCTGGTGACGAACTTGTTCTTTAACTTTTGCCGGCCCGCGATGCGCATGCGCGGGCCGGCTTGGAGCGAAATCTCGCGTCTCGCGAGATGACGCGTATATGCGTGACTGTGCGCAGCGCTGCCACCTCCGGAACGCGAATCTGCGTTAGGCGGTCCGGAGGTGGTTAAAGAGGCTGCAGCACTCACACAAGTACCGTGGCCTCAAACAGCTGATTGGCAGGCATGCTAAGAGTCGGACCCTCACTGATCTTATATTGTTGGTCTATCTTTAGGACAGATCATCAATATTTTGAAGTCAGAATACCCCTTTAAGATGTTCAGCACAGTATGTCCTACATTCATTGCTTTCAACAATACATTTATGTTGAGTGTTTTAGGATATGTGAATAAGTATTGAAATGGTCCATGATTGGAGGGTCGGTTATGATGAGTGGCTGGTAACTATTAGTACTATACCAGAAGACCACTTGACGCTATTTCTTTATCTGTAACCAGTTTTATCTTATAAAATCTATCTACCTATCTAATATCTATCTATTTATACATTCTATGTCAAGATTAGTAATAAGCGAAGTATTGGAAAATTCGATTAGCTGCTTCGCCGAATTTTACAAAAAAGTATAATTTTTGAATTTTTTACCGCCATTCAGGGAAAATCAATTCGCTACCATGAAGCTTGATGAAATTCGTCTCCCACTTCGTCAGGTTCGATTCACTCAACACAAGTCATGATCTGTTTTCCATGAATGTCTTTTAACACATTTTTTAATGATTATTTTTATGTGGGTGTCAAGATCAACTGATCTTCCTTGAGATACCCTTGGAGATCAGCTGTTGTGGCCAGGTAATGAGGCTCTGTAAGGCTGGTTTCACACAGGCGTTGCGGGAACATGCGCGATTTTTCCCCACTAGTGCAAAGCATTTTAATGCATTTTGCACGTGCGGGAGAAAAATCGGCATGTTTGGTACCCAGACCTGCACCCGCACTTCTTCACAGAAGTTCGGGTTTGGGTTCAGTATTCTGTAAATTTTATTATTTTCCCTTATAACATGGTTATAAGGGAAAATAATAGCATTCTCTAATACAGAATGCTTAGTAGAAGGTCAATTGAGGGTAAAAAAATAAATCAAACAAATTAACTCACCTCCCCCAATTGATCGCGTAGCTGCCGGTCTCCTGTTCTTTCTTCAGGACCTGTCAAAGGACCTGCGGTGACGTCACTACCCTCAATTGACCTTCTACTAAGCATTCTGTATTAAAGAATGCTATTATTTCCCCTTATAACCATCACCATGGTGATGGATCATGTGATGTATCATGTGATCATGTGATGATGATGAGCACAGTGATGTCACCACAGGTCCTTTGACAGGTCTTGAAGAAAGAACAGGAGACTGGCAGCTACGCGATCAATTGGAGGGGGTGAGTTAATTTAGTATTTTTATTTTTAACCCTCAATTGACCTTCTACTAAGCATTCTGTATTAAAGAATGCTATTATTTTCTCTTATAACCATGTTATAAGGGAAAATAATACAGTGAATAGACTTTCATCCAAGCAACCATGCGTGAAAATTGCACCGCATCCGCACTTGCTTGCGGATGCTTGCGATTTTCACGCAGCCCCGTTCACTTCTATGGGGCCTGCGTTGTGTGAAAAATGCACAATATAGAGCATGCTGCGATTTTCACACAACGCACAAGTGATGCGTGAAAATCACCGCTCATGTGCACAGCCCCATAGAAATAAATGGGTGCAGATTCAGTGCGGGTGCAATGCGTTCACCTCCCGCATTGCACCCGCGCGGAAAACTCGCCCGTGTGAAAGGGGCCTAATCTGAACCAATAACCATTGCAGTTTTTGGTGCAGTTTTTTGAGCCAGAACCAGAAGTGGATTCAGCAGGAAGAAGTATAAATCCTTTCTTTATTTTGCCCATTCCATTTCAATCCATGTCTGTCATTATTATTATTTATTTGAAAGCATCATAAATTTCATGGCGCTGTGCATCAAAAAGGGGTTAAAAGGGGTTTCCCAAGATTTTAATACTGATGACCTATCCTCAGCATAGGTCATCAGTATCTGATCGGTGGAGTCCGACACCCAGGACCCCCACCGAACAGCTGTTTGAGAAGGCGGTGGTGCTCCTGTGAGTGCCGCAGCCTTCCCGCAGCTTACAAAGCACAGCGCCATACATTGTATAGCGGCTGTGCTTGGTATCATGCTCAGCCCCATTGAAGTGAATGCCTTCTCAAACAGCTTATCGGCAGTGGACCCCACTGAGGATAGGTCACCAGTATCAAAATCTCAGAAAACCCCTTTAACTTTTTGACAGACTGATACAGAGGGGAGAGGACCCTGCCTGTGAGGGCTTAATCTACAAGGGAAAGCATTTGGAACAGTCCTCAAAGAATTTTTGCTCTCTTTGGGGTACCCAGTATCAGTGAGGAATTTGGACCTGGATGACATGGTCTCTATTCTATATGAACTATGTTTTGAACGTGTAATCTTGTTTTACTGCATTGTACATTAGTTTATGCCAGTGTCTATGGTCACATTTTTGGCTCCTGATCATGGGCAGATTGGCCATAGACTTTAGAGGGAAATTTCCCGATGGGCCGATGCCCAAGGGGCCACTTAAGCCCTCTTCTCTGTCGCTGGTCAGGTACATAATGAGCTCTCACTGGTAATTAACGCTGTAAGAATCATAAACTAATGTACATGTAATGCCCCCGAGTGGCATTACCACTCCTACGCCCTGCATCTATCTGTGAATGTTAATATAATGTTATCTTATGCATTTATTTCCAAGTCCCTAGACACTGTGCATTTATAATAATGTTATGTAATTGTTCATGTAATGCGCCTGGTTCATTAGCAGGTGGCAGCAACTATGGCAGAGCTACACTTAGAGAGAATGGAACTCACCATTCCATTCTTCCCTCCTTTCTTGGTCAGAAGTGGGCCAGTCCTGTTTGCTACCAGAAGGAGGTAAGGATTTCTGGTGTGTTCTGTTGAGACTCCATGTTGGAGTTGCCAGGATTCTAACCCATTCCCTGGCATAATCTAGAGTCAGACTACAGAGAGAAGTTGCAGCATCCTGCAGAAGCAGAGATTCCATTTAAGTCTGTTAGTACAGCAGAGCCAAAGAGAAACCGATGTAGTAGAGTTGAAATTGTTTGCCTGCCAGAGTTAATGCTAAAGCCTGCTGGAACCAAGATAAAGTCTGTAAACCGTTTGGAGAAATGTTTATGCAAAGTAAAGGTGCCATTGAACTTCATCACAAGCAGTGATGAGCAGCAGGGGCAATATTCGAATTTGCAATATTTTGCGAACATTTCGGCGAATATTCGTCATATATCTGAGAATTTGTGATCTCCAGTCAATATTTTCTTGATTGCGAAAATCAGCAATCGGAAAATTAGCGAAAAAAATTTGCGATACGAAAACTACTCCTAAAGTCAAAGATATTGCAGCCTTCTCATTGGCCCACAAGCAAGAAGCAGTGAGGGATCATGGGTTCAGATAAAAAAAAAATAGAATATTCGCGAATACGAATATATAGCACTATATTCTAGACATTCGCGAATTCTCAAAGTGCCAATATTCGCGATTAGAATATTCGTGATCAACACTAATCACAAGGTCTGGACTCAAATATTTCTTCAAATCCCTCAATTGTTCACTCTATTTGTCTGCTTCAGAGCCAACGCCTGGGGTTCCAGCGTATTCAGGTAGGAGCACTGTGACACGTGCACAAAACATTAAGGGACATTATAGGCCACCCTATATAACTCGTCCATTCCTACACCTGGGTACCAACACCATTTCTTAAAGGGACTGCGTCCCGTTGTTGCTTCATTGCAACTGGCGTCACAAAACACTTATCTCACCTTAAAGGGACCCCTTGCGGACTGCTGTTGTTGCATACATGGCCAGCGACCACACATGCCCTGTGAATTCAACTGCTGTGGCCCCATATCTCATCTCCTAAGCCCCCTGCTCCATATCTTGATCAGACAACTGCAGGAGGACAGAAAATGGCACCACAACAGAAGGACAAAACTTTTTGTGCTGCATTGTGGTATTTGGTTTTTCTGGGACTGTATTTTGCACTAGCCTGTTGCCCCGCTTTCCATCAATTTGCACCCCCTTACAACATGGGACCACTTTTAGTTTTTTTTTCAGTGCCACTTTAAGTTCCCAGTCCGCCCCACGCTCCTGATGAACCGTACAGCAGGGTAACGCAGCTTGATAGTTTGACTCCTGTCTGGTATAGCCCTGGGTCAGGATTTTTGCAATTGATACTGATTGGTTACCTGTATGCAAAAGCAGGACTGCAGTATTTTTTTTTAATCCTGTTCCCCTTAGGGCTTTCAGGCTATTGAAGGACTAGGTTACTATGTGCGTTGTCTATGTCACTGCACAAAATCTGCTCTATCTGTTAAAAGGATTTTCCAGTACTTAGATATTAATGGCCTATCTTCAGGATAGGTCACCTATATCAGATCAGTGGGGGTCCAACACCTAGAACCCCTACCAATAACTAAATAGCGGACGGAGCTGAAAGCACAAGGTTCCATCCACTGTTTAGTGGACACCCCAGGGTACTGCAGACCAGCTGTCATTCAAGTGATTGGTTGCTGAGCTGCAGTACACCAGGACCAGAAACGACATAGTGAATGGAGCTTATCATCCATTTATCCATCCACTGTATAGTTTCCGGTGCCAGCAGCTGATGCCCGAAACAACTGATCAGTGGGGGTGCCTGATGTCGGACCCCCACTGATCAGATACTGGTGACCTATCCTGAGGATGGGACATCAATATGTAAGTACAGGAATCCTCCTTTAAGGCTTTAGTGCTGTAGGGACTTCCAGTTTTGCAATTCTATTTTAAATTTTATTGTTGCTTACAGAAATTTAGCAATTTTCCTATTTACTAGCAACCAAAAGCTTTGATATCTGCAGATTGCTAATAGGCGATAGCACTAGGAAAAACACTATGTGACTGTGTCCTGCCGCTCCACTTGACTCCACTTTCTAGTGTTCTATCCTTTGACGTAGGCCACAGTGGTGAGACCTCTACCAAATGGACATTTATGGCATACTGAGATACGCCCTACTGAAAAAACGTCTTTACGGTGCTGTCACACACAGCTTTTTGTGGCAGTTTTTGATAGAAATATTTGAAGTCATGCACAAAATCCTGTCATACACAGCGAATCAGCATCCATTCCGCACCCCTCCCCCAATACGTCTTCAGAATTAATGACAAAGTATAGAATACTGAAATTATACAATAAAACAGTAATGATATATGATACATATAGATTCTAAAAAGATTATAAAAAAATCACGAAAAAATCTAAATCCATTCAAAACTTTATTTGGACTTTTTACAATTTTGATTGCTTATTGGGGTGCAATGGTGATTGGGGCAATTAACATAAGCTAGCTCACACTAAATAGGTTGTCTACGTTAAGCAACTTCTTTTCACATGCCCTACAGTGCATATAGGGGTAAAAGTGGCTCTTGCTCTGGGGAACTCTGACTGGACATTTAGTCCATTGGTTCTGATGCTTAGCAGATCTGTACTCCACAATCAGGTGGTTGGTCAAAGTACACAATACATTTATTGGACATTGATATTGAATAGACAGGAGCAAATCGATTAGCCTAACAGAATACAACTGGAGACCCAAATCCTCTCTAATTCTTTATATACTGTACTATTTTCTTCTACTCTCGAAAACATGCTAATATATTAACTGGCTTCATCAGAAATGTGATAGTATGTGTCTAAAGGGCCTATTAGACTGCATGATTATTGGCAAATTACCGTCTTAGGACCAAGCCTTCATAGGAATGCTTGTTTGCAATAATTGGCTTTTATAATTGAGCATCAGGATCAGTGGCGTAACTAGAAATGACTGGGCCCCACAGCAAATTTTGGAATGGACCCTTAGGGCTCATTCAGACGATCTGTTTTTTTTGCGGATTAGATGCTGTTCCATTCACTTCTATGGGGCCCTTTTCTTCCATTGCACGGCTCAGCAAAACAAATGAAACATGTCCTATACTTGTCAGTGAAAATCAGGACATGGCCCCATTGGAGTCTATGGGTCATCAAAAAAAACGGAAGGCAATCCGTTTTTTGCGGACATGCTAAACTGTCCGCAAAAAAAAGGATCCGCATTTTGCGGACAGCATACCGCCGTCTGAATGAGCCTTAATGCTAAAACTGGTCTGAATTGTCCTATATGATTCAATATTGCGGTTCCGGGTAATCTTGGTGAAATGTCGGAATCAGGGGGAAATTGCTTGTTCTACTCATTGCCAGAATTATTGTCACTAGTTTGTAGTACTCTGACAAAGTGCCCTTGAATGGGTGAATGGGTGTCCTTGGTTAATAAAGTTAAAAGTTATGAGAAAATATAACATCAAAGTAAGAATCGGTTACATCAATGGACGAGGATATGGAGTTGTTTTTCCTCCCCTTTCCTTTTCCCCCCCTTTCTTTCTCTTGGCTGGCTTTGCATGAAAAAGATTGGTGGGTGACATATTGGCTTTTTTTTTCTTCTTCTAAGGCCTCATGCACACGATTGTTCTGTTTTTTGCAGTCCGCAAAAAACGGAAGCCGCCCGTGTGCCTTCCGCAATTTGCAGAACGGAATGGGCGGCCCATTGTAGAAATGCCTATTCTTGTCCGCAAAACGGACAAGAATAGGACATGTTATATTTTTTTTCCGGGGCCTCGGAACGGAGCAACGGATGCGGACAGCACACGGAGTGCTGTCCGCATCTTTTGCGGCCCCATTGAAGTGAATGGGACCGCACCCGAGCCGCAAAAACTGCGGCTCGGATGCGGACCCGAACAATGGTCGTGTGCATGAGGCCTAATTTTGATGTTTTCTGGAATTTGATAAATGTCTTCATTTGAAATAAAGATAATTAAATAAAAAAAAAAATAAGGTGTCCAATTATCGGCAGCACATGTCCCTGTGTTATCAGGGATGTGCTGCCGATAATCAATAGAATAGAATGAAGGAGGAACAAATCATTCTTTACCCATCAGTCTGTGTAATCAGGCCGGTACAAACAAGTGCAGATGGATGTTTTATCATCCGTCAGCACTCGCACTGTCCGCACGCAGTGTAATACCATCTTAATGCTGCCCATAAAGTGTTAAAGGGGTTCTCCGTGCTTTTAATATTGATGATCTATTCTCAGGATAGGTCATCAATATCAGATCGGCACCTCCGCCGATCAGCTGTATGAGGAGACGGAGCTCGCGTGCCTTTTCCCTTCTCTCTTCCTGTTGCTGCTATGTCTATGGCAAAGCAGCAGAGAGCAAGAAGGAGAGATGGGAGACGGCACTTGCGCACTGCACGCGCCGTCTCCTCATACAGCTGATGATCAATGATCTGATATTGATGACCTACTGCAAAACACAGATCTGCAAAAAAAACTGATGACAGCCGTGTGACGCCCGTGTTACATACGTTTTTGTTTTTTTTGCGGTCCATTGTAACAATGCCTGTCTTTGAACGCAAAATGGACAAGACTAGGACATGTTTTGTTTTTTTGCGGAACGGACTTGCAGACATACAGATATGGAATACACACGGATTAATTTCCTTTTTATGTGGCCCTATTGAAATTCCGCATACGGGACGCAAAAAAACCTGGAACGGACACGGACAAAAAATACATTCGTGTGCATGAGCCCTTATTGTGAACTGATATGAACGCTGACAATTCTATACAGCGCTGTGAAATATGTTAAGTAAGTAAATATTCACGTGTATGATCAGTTTTAAGAAATGTTACCATCCCTGTAGCAACGAAGAGCGTCATTTCCAGCCATTAATGAGAAGATGGCTGTAGACCAATTAGCATAATTGTTTTTTCTTCTTGGAATTAGTGTCATGATAGATGTCCGCCCACCTTGATCACAAGCGAGATAGTTGTGAAATACCTGCTCAAATGGAAATGAGTTGGTAAATAAAGCGGCTACCTGCAGTGAGATTCTGCGGTGCTGCTGCTGGGTGTTTATAGGGGAAGAGACTAGATGTCTGGCCTGAGAGATAGGGAGACACTAATACACACACAGTGCTCTAAATGATCCGCCAGAGGGGTTAAGATTCGCCTGCTAATATATCATGATTACATGCTAATTAAACCTTTAAAATGCTAATCCAAGAGTTCAAAGCTATCTATCTAACTAGCAGTGCACCTCAAAGCCAGCGTGTTTACCCAGTGTGCTGGACTTAAGCTGAGTGCAGCTTTGATATTGCAATTTTTGCAGAAATTGCGGCTTGGGATGTTTTTTTCTCATGACAAGTGAAGATTGAATTAAGGCCTCATGCACACGACCGTGCCGTTTTTTGCGGTCCGAAATTTGCGGAACGGAAAGGGCGGCCCATTGTAGACATGCCTATTCTTGTCCGCAAAACGGACAAAAATAGGACATGTTGTTTTTTGTTTTTTTTGCGGGGCCTCGGAACGGAGCAACGGATGCGGACAGCACACAGAGTGCTGTCCGCATCTTTTGCGGCCCCATTGAAGTGAATGAGTCCGCACCCGAGCCGAAAAAACTGCGGCTCGGATGCGGACCTGAACAACGGTCGTGTGCAAGAAGCCTCAAGCGCACATTAATCTTGAAATGACTCTGCTGCACAGAAGACTATACTAGGAAAATGCATAACTCACTAATACAGAGACATAACTTGAAGCTTACAATGTGCCATTGACGTTTCTTATATGCAGGGGTGTACCTAGTCTTTCTGCTGCCTGCGGCAAAAACTGAAATTTCTTAACCTAATCCCTTTTCCACAATGAAAATGCTCATTGCCCATGGCCCTTCTGCTGCCCCCCTCTTGTCCCTCCCGGTGCTGCCTGAGGCGATCGCCTTACCTGGCCTCATTGGTGGTGCACCCCTGCTTATACGGTACAGGGGCTATATAACTGGGGAGAAACAGAGCACAAGCACTCATAGAGCGGTATGTTTGAAAACTGTTGTAAAACAGCTGACAACAGCAAGGCAATAGCGGATGTGCTCGCCTTTAGTGGTTGCGTAGAAGGCACAACACCTTGTGCACTTTAAACAGATGGATGCTCCAAGGTCCAGATATCACTGGGAACTCCTATAGGCAATGAACTAACCAAAGAATGGTCAGCACATAGGACCACGCTTTCAATAAATGTATCATAGGCGATGTGGAATTCTTCCTCTTATAACACTTTATTAGTAGTTATATCCAATGAATAGATAATGTGTTTCAGAGTACTCTGGCCCCTTCTTTAGTTCACCTAAAGTAAAGCTTATATTACATGTGCAGATTAAGCAGGCAATTGTTGGGAAGGAAGCGCTCCTTCCTGGCAATCGCCTGGCGGTAGCAGAGGAGACCACTGCTATTACATGCAGTGATCCCCTCCTCAGTATGGGGACGAGCGATCACTTAGGCCTTCGTTCGTCCCCATACTGAATCACTGTTTGCCGGCAGCAGATAGTGATTACACAGCACGGTCTGCCGCCGGCAAACGAGGATTCCAATTACCCGATGAACGAGCGTTTGCTTGTTCATCAGGTAATTGGCGGCAGTATTACACTACCAGATCGTCACTAATGAGCGATCATACGTGCACTTGCTAGCAATGAGCTGCACAGTTATCTGGATGTGGAATATAAGCTTAACTTAGTGTTCTGAAGGACTGTCCATGATGCCTTGACCCACATTATCTGTTCAGAGAGTATGACTGCTAATAGATAAAATATCATAAGAAGAAGAATTCCACTTTTGCCTGTCATACGTGTATTGGAAGCTCAGTCCTATGTGATGTGAATTCTCTGTTTGATTCATCCCTGTTATTAGGTCTGGAGTGCTACTGTTATCACTGCACTCTATATAGCTATGCCTCTGCACGTATACAGTATAATACCCTATACTGGGAGCATTCTGATGATAGATGCAGAGGATGCCAATCCAGCATAAATGAAATTTGTTACCAAAGTGTTTTAAGACCTAGCTTCCCCCAACCTCTTAGGGTAGTAATTGACAGGCTGATATGTATACGTGCATGCAGGGGCGGATTGGCCATAGACCTTAAAGGGAAGTTTCCCGGTGGGCCAATGCCCAGAGGGGCACCTGGGCCCTCCTCACAGCCGGCCAGTGGAAGTTTTCGGGATGTATTTTGTGCTGCTGGCAGTATTTTGGGATGGACTGTGGTGTTTGTTGGGGTGGTATAATGAGCCACAATATGGTATTGCTGGCCCTGCCTTCCATCAATTTGGACCCAACTACAAAACAGGGCCTCTTTTAGTATTTTTTCCAGGGCCACTTTAAGTTCCCAGTCCGCCCCTGCGTGCATGTGATGTGTATACACAGGAGTCTGTCTATCACTGAATGCAGGGGAACTCTTCGCTCTTGAATATACTGGACTGCTATCCTGCCATTTTTGTGCCGCTTTACCTACTAGGAGTGTGCGTATCTGTATTAGTAATATGCTGTCCTCAGGATAGGTCATCAATATCTGATAGATGGGGATCTGACACCAGTGAGTTCCATGTCCCCTTCCTAGGTCAGTGACGTCGTGTTCATCAGTCACATGGCCTATGTAGAGCTCAGTGGCATTCAGGTGAATGGGGCTGAGATGCAATACCAAGCACAGCCATCATACAATGTACGGCGCTCTGCTTGGTAAGCTGTGAGGAGGCACTGACTAAAGTGCAGCAGACTCTTCAAACAGCTAATCGATGTGGGTGCCTTGAGTTGGACCCATAACAATCAGATATTCATGAGCTATCCTGAGGATAGGCCATCAATATCAACATCTTGGACAACCCCTTTAAGGTACTATTTCCTGGACAATGAAAGAGAACTACAGTTGTGCTGTGGACTATAAATCCTGATCTACAAACACACACAGTATTCTATATCGGCATAGAGCATAATAAAGAGGAGAAACCAGCCAACAATTATTGTAGACAGCCTGACTGCCTCTGATTAGGGAAAATAAGGATTGGACAGACTGAATTTTACGGTTTTACCCATCAGATTATTTCCCTTAAGATAAGCAGTGTGAGATATCTCTGAGACCATCTATCTCCTTCCCTCAACAGAAATAACTGCAGGGCTGCCCTAGCATTTTAGAGGGAATCTGTCACCAATTTTATGGTGTCCTAACTGAGGGCAACATAAACAAGTGAAAGGACCCCTTAGCAAAATGCTTGGTCAATTTCTTTAATTGACCCAGTTGTTTTGTCAGAATCTGGTATTAAACATCTCCATTGCAAATTAATGAGTCCTGAATATTCATGAGCTCATGACTTTCTCCGCTGATTCAGTTGGAAAAGAAAACTGGTGATTCCCTTTAACCCCTTAACCCATAACGCCATATATGTATGGTGTTATGCGCCTGCGAATGTATGGAGCGGGCCTCTGCAGCGGGAGGCCACAGGAGGAGGCCACAGAGTGGCACAATGAGTCTGGAGGTGGCGGCAGTATCAAGAGGCTAAGAGTCGTACAATGACAGAGTGTGGTGGTGGCGGCAGCATTAGAAGGCCACAGAATGGCACAATAACAGAGTGTGGAGGTGGCAGCAGCATGATGAGGCCACAGAGTGGCACAATGACATGGTCTGAAGGTGGCGGCAGCATCAGGAGGCCACAGAGTTGCACAATGACAGAGTTTGGAGGTGGCGGCAGCATGAGGAGGCCACAGAGTGGCACAATGACAGCACTAAACACCCACTCTGATGCCACACTACTGGCCGGGCAGGACAGCATTTCTAGGGCAAACTCTGCTAGTTGCGGCCACAAATCCAGTTTGGCTGCCCAGTAGTACAGCGGATCTTCAATGTGGGTTGGCAGGGTGCTGTCCAATTATGCCACCACCTGCTGGTTCAGGTCCTGCTCTATGTCTAGCTGCTGGTGAGTAGTTTCTTCACTATGCGGGTGAAGGAAGCTGCTCATCAGCGACTCTAGACTCAGGCTGCTGATGATGATGCTGGTACTGCTCCTGCCACCCCACCCCTCCCCAGCAGTCATGGCAGTGGAACGTGAGCACAGAAATCCCCCCCGGTCAGACCTACGAGAGGATGGACGATGACGCAGATAGGCAGCGGCCAACTAACTACAAAGGATGTCTCTATAGTAGTTCAGTTTGTCCTCCCTCTCAGTGGGTGTAAAAAAGACCCCCATTTTAGACAAGTAGCGAGGGTCCAACAAGGTGGAGAGCCAGAAGTCATCCCTCTGCCAAATAGTGCCAATTTGGCTGTCACTACCCAAGCAACTGAGCATGCAGCGGGCCATTTGCACTCAGAGGGACTCCTTGCCTCCATCTCCACTGCATACTGCCACGGTGTGCCTGGGTTAACTGCCTCATCTTCCTCATCTCCCTCTTGCTCCTCTGGCTGCTCCTGCTCCTCCTCTCCTGTCACCTGTGTAAAAAAAAAAACATCCATTTTTCTACACATTGCCTGTGCTCCAATATCCTCCTCCTCCAGTTCAGCCCCCACAGGGCTCATGTGGCCATGAGATCTAGGCGCCAATTCTCCAGTCCCCTGACCAGCCATATTTAGCAGCATCTGTTCCAGGACATGAAGCAGTGGAATGATGTCGTTCATCCCGTAGTCCTGGAGACTGACAAATAACGTGGCATCCTCAAAGGGCCTGAGCTGCCACTTGCTGACATTAAAGTTACACAGGGGAGTACTCTTGTCCGCTTGGATCATCAGGAAATCGTTGATGGCCTTTCTCTGTTCATACAGTCGGTCCAACATATGGAGGGTTGAATGCCAACGGGTGGAAACGTCGCATATCAGCCTATGTTGGGGGATGCTGTTCTGACGCTGCAGCTCAAGGAGGGTGTGCTTTGTGTTGTACGAGTGGCTGAAATGCAAAGTTTCCTGGCCATTTTTATGATGTCTTGCAGATGGGTGAAAGACTTCAGTAAATGCTTGACAACCAGATTGAACACGTGTGCCATGCAGGGCGCAAGGCTCAGCCCTCCTTGACGCAGCACCGACACAATGTTCTTCCACCATGGTTCCGATTTTCAGTTGTCGCGGAGAAAGCCAGGATTCGATTTCTTGATGAATGACACAGAGCAGTTCCTCCTTTGTGTGACTCGGTTCACCAAGGCAAACAAGGTCAAGAACAGCGTGACACCGCCGTGCCCTGCATATGTGGTATGCTGGAGGTGCATTGTGAATTGTCCCTGCATTGGAGGCTGAGGACACTGCCTGAGTAGCACGAGGAGTAGGAGGAGGAGGAGAAGGAGCATCAGGACCAGCAGGTGATGGGAATGACAGACAGCTCCCTGCGGCTGAGGTGGTGGAGCCTTGACTGCCTGAAACCGGGTGCGTGCCACTGGGTGATGCAGCGGTTGCTGCAGCATGCTGGACCACCAC
This sequence comes from Bufo bufo, assembly GCF_905171765.1. Taxonomy (NCBI): domain Eukaryota; kingdom Metazoa; phylum Chordata; class Amphibia; order Anura; family Bufonidae; genus Bufo; species Bufo bufo. The sequence continues at coordinate 683,040,103 of NC_053389.1, read as the reverse complement.
ATCGGAGCCACGGTTCTCCCAGGCCACTGCATGGCGACGTTGCGTATGTTGACGCACCCTGTCCACGCTTCACCTTCTGCCCACAGATTCTACATATGGCCCCGTTCACCTCCTCTGGCGACTTAAGAAAAAACTGCCACACCGCCGAGTAGGTGATTTTGCCACCAACACTACACACTGTAGAGCTGCCTTCTTGAACCCCTGCATCCCTACTTCCCGGGCAGGTAGGCTCCCGCGAAGAGGGTGGTCTACCCCTGGCACGTTTGGCTCCTGACCTCCCACTGCTGCCATCCTGATGACTCCCGGCCATGCTACCGACTTGTTGGCTCACAGGCAAGCTGCCACCCTCTTCTTCCGATGAAGATGAAGCCCGTCACCCGGCTCCCAAGTGCGATCAGCTACATCATCATCATTGAGTACTGTCTGCACGTCACTGATGTCCTCCTCAACGGTCTCTGGGTCAGGAGCCTGACCGCTCCTAATACCAGCTCCCGCTCCACTCTCCTCATCCCTACTTGCCCATCTAGCGGAGGAAGCGGCGGATGTCTCCTCCAGATCTTAGCTGGGCAGTAGCTGCTGACTGTCCTCTAGTACCTCGTCCTCGCTGTATAGTGAAGCTGAGCCCACAGCATACAATTCTTCTGTGGCTCTGGGAACAGAAAAGGACAGAGGCAGGTTGAGGACAGGTGAGGGCGCAGGGCCTGCTCCAGGGCCATGCCAACTAAGGGCTGTGTCTGACAAACCCACTGACTCTTGGCTGGGGTTGTCTGATGTCACTTGCGGCCACTCAAGAAACGCTGGGTTGCTGATCATGACACGACCGCTAGCTGAGACTGGGAGCTCAGGCCTCTCAAAGTAACCCCTGCTGCCACAGCCCCGTACTCTGCTGCGACCTCTGCCTGCGCCAGAAACATTAAGGCCTCTGCCACTCCTCTGTGCAGGGCCTGGCACTTCTCTGCCTGACATACTGTTAGATCAAATAAATAAAAAGGAAATTAAAACATCCCACAAAAGCCTTTACTACAGATAACTGCACCGCTGAGCAGCAAATATATTTTTTCTTTTTCTGTTAATAAACGTCACAAAAGGCTTAACAAGTAATAACTGCACCGCAGAGCAGGAAAAGGCATTTTTTCTTTTTGTGCTAATACACATCACAAAAGGCTTAAAGGGCTTCTGTCAGCCCACTAAACCGTTTTGTTTTTTTTTTGCTTAATGATAACCCCTACACTGCGATTTATCCATACATAAGTAAAATAAGAATTTTGGTTCAGTAGAATTTGCTAAAACCCTATTTTTATAATATGTAAATTACCTTGCTACCAGCAAGTAGGGCGGCTACTTGCTGGTAGCAGCCGCATCCTCCGATGGTAATGACGCCCCCTCTGCTTGTTGATTGACAGGGCCAGCGGACGGGATCTTTCTCCGCTGGCCCTGCCTGTTTTCATTCAATATCTGGCGCCTGCGCCGCGGCTGTACCTATCTTCAATCGGCGCGGGCGCAGGCCTCTCAGTGCGCCTGCGCCGATTGAAGATAGGTACGGCCGCGGCGCAGGCGCCAGATATTGAATGAAAACAGGCAGGGCCAGCGGAGAAAGATCCCGTCCGCTGGCCCTGTCAATCAACAAGCAGAGGGGGCGTCATTACCATCGGAGGATGCGGCTGCTACCAGCAAGTAGCCGCCCTACTTGCTGGTAGCAAGATAATTTACATATTATAAAAATAGGGTTTTAGCAAATTCTACTGAACCAAAATTCTTATTTTACTTATGTATGGATAAATCGCAGTGTAGGGGTTATTATTAAGCAAAAAAAAAAAAAACGGTTTAGTGGGCTGACAGAAGCCCTTTAACAAGGCTTTACAAGAAATAACTACACCGCTGAGCGGCAAATATATATTTTCTTTTTCCGCTAAAACACCCCACCAAATCCTTTACTACAGATATGTGCACCGCAGAGCGGTAAATGTATTTTTTATGTTTGTGCTAATACACGTCACAAATGGCTTAACAAGAAATGACTACACCGCTGAGCGGCAAATGTATTTTTTCATTTTGCGCTAAAACCCCCCTCCAAAGCATTTACTATAGATAAGTGCACCGCAGAGCGGTAAATTTTATTTTTATTTTTGTGCTAATACACGTCACAAAAGGCTTAACAAGAAATAACTACACCGCTGAGCGGCAAATATATTTTTTCTTTTTCCGCTAAAACACCCCACCAAAGCCTTTACTACAGATAAGTGCACCGCAGAGCGGTAAATGTATTTTTTCTTTTTCCGCTAAAACACCCCACAACAGCCTTTAGTACAGATAATTGCACCGCAAAAGGGCAAATAAGCTACTTTCACACTGGCGTTTCTGGGTCCGCTTGTAAGATCCGTTTCAGGGCTCTCACAAGCGGGCCAAAACGGATCAGTTTAGCCCCAATGCATTCTGAATGGATAAGGATCCGTTCAGAATGCATCAGTTTGCCTCCGTTCAGCCTCCATTCCGCTCTGGAGGCGGACACCAAAACGCTGCTTGCAACGTTTTGATGTCCGCCTGACGATGCGGAGCCAAACGGATCCGTCCTGACTTACAATGTAAGTCAATGGGGACGGATCCGTTTTCATTGACACAATATGGTGCAATTGAAAACGGATCCGCCTCCCATTGACTTTCAATGTAAGTCAAAACGGAGCCGTTTGCATTATCATAAACAAAAAAAAATAATAAAAAAAAATATTTGGAATGTTCTGAACAGATACAAGCGTTTGCATTATAGGTGCGGATCCAGGTGTGAAAGTAGCCTAAGATGTTTAAATAATTACTTGGAATAACCCCTGTTAATGCCTGTATCAAGAACGGTTTGCTGCAATTACAGAGCTGTATAATGGCAGTTTGGGTGCCCAGTCAGTGCTGCAAGGTCTCATAGGATTGTTCCTATCACCTAGGCTGTCACCTCCCCGAATGAACCATGTTCAACATAAATGCTGTGGAATGATTCCTCCCTATCCTTTCCCTACACCTTGAATAATCTTTCCCTGCACTTGTAAATCTTTTTTTTTTTTTTTCAGTAGAATGACTATTTTTCTAGCACTGTCCCTAGCGCCTGCAGACACGTCTCTCCCTGCACTAAGTTCGCTGGTGAATTTCAGTAGAATGACTATTTTTCTAGCACTGTCCCTGTCCCTACGCCTGCAGACACGTCTCTCCCTGCATTAAGTTCGCTGGTGAATGGCAGAATCTAAGATGGCTGCTGTATTTATAGGGCTGTGACATCACAGGGCTGGCTGGCTGCTGATTGGCAGCATGCTTGGCAGTATGGGTGATCCCTTCCCAGACTTCCTTTCTCCATGTCCTCACACATGCAACAGCCATTTTAGGAAAAATGCGATTCGTTACTATGAAGCGTGAGGAAATTTGCATTCGGTGTGAATCAAATTTTTCCTGAAATTTTTAACTAATTCCAATTCATCAGCTTCGAATCGCTCATCTCTAGTCATCAATTCCAGATCAACAGGGGTCCAACTCATGACACCTCTGCAAATCAGCTGTTTAAATGGTTCACAGAGCTCGGAAGACCACTGCAGTCCCTTCAGGATATACCAAGCACAGCACCGTATGCTGTATAGTGGATGTAATTGGTACTGCAGCTTAATCCCAATCACCTGAATGGGACTGAGCAGCAGAAAGGCTGTTGGACTAATAGAAGTGACAACACAAACCAATAAAGAAACTGTTGTCCTTGCCAGAGCACTGCGGCCACGACTAACAGCAGATTAGTGGGAGTTTTGGGACTTAGGGTACTTTCACACTTGCGGCAGAGTGATCCGGCAAGCAGTTCAGTCGCCGAAACTGCCTGCCGGATCAGGCAATCTGCATGCAAAACAAATGCATTGCAAGAACGGATCCGTCTCTCTGTTTGTCACACGGACAAACGGATCCGTTTCAATTTTTTTTCACATTTTTACCGGTCTGTGCATGCACAGACCGGAAGGACGGATCTGGCATTGCAGTATTTTTAATGCTGGATCCGGAATTTTGGCAACTGATCCGGAATTTTGGACGGAGATAATACTGTAGCATGCTGCGGCATTTCCTCCATCCAAAACACTGTTCAGTCACTGAACTGAAGACATCCTGAACGGATTTCTCTCCATTCAGAATGCATTAGGATAAAACTGATCAGTTCTTTTCCGGTATAGAGCCTCTAGGATAGAGCTGAGTGCCAGAAAAGAAAAAACGCTAGTGTGAAAGTACCCTTAAACCACTAATTAGATAATGATGACCAAACACAGCATCCTGCAAACACTGAATATACAGATTGCTATATTCAATATATAAATGAATATGATGTACTTATCAAATATACTTTAATCGAAATCATTTGTGCATTCTACCATGGCCAGATGACCTCTTTAAGGCTACTTTCACACTTGCGGCAGGATGGATCCGACATGCTGTTCACCCTGTCGGATCCGTCATTCCGCTATTTCGCCGTGCCGCCGGACCGCCGCTCCGTCCCCATTGACTATAATGGGGACGGGGCGGAGCTCCGGTGCAGCACGGCGGTGCACGGTGAAAGCCGCCGGACTAAAAAGTCCTGCATGTCCGACTTTTTAGTCCGGCGGTTTTTGCCGTGCAGCGCCGGAGCTCCGCCCCGTCCCCATTATAGTCAATGGGGACAGAGCGGCGGTCCGGCGGCACGGCGAAATAGCGGAAGGACGGATCCGACATGGTGAACAGCCTGTCGGATCCGTCCTGCCGCAAGTGTGAAAGTACCCTTAGATGGGACCCTACTCTATAATTACTCCCCTGCTCTCTAGCGGTCTTACATTTAGGCCTCCTGCACACGACCATATGGCTTCTTCAGTGTTTTGCGGTCCGTTTTTCACGGATCCGTTGTTCCGTTTTTTTTTTCCGTTGTGTTTCCGTTTCTGTTCCGTTTTTCCGTATGGCATATACAGTATACAGTAATTACATAGATAAAATTGGGCTGGGCATAACATTTTCAATTGATGGTTCTGCAAAAAAACGGAACGGAAACGGAAGAACTACGGATGCATTTCCGTTTTTTTGCAGACCTATTGACTTGAATGGAGCCACGGAACGTGATTTGCGGGCAATAATAGGACATGTTCTATCTTTTAACGGAACGGAAAAATGGAAATACGAAAACGGAATGCATACGGAGTACATTCCGTTTTTTTTGCGGAACCATTGAAATGAATGTTTCCGTATACGGACCGTATACGGAACGCAAAAAGCGGCCAGTAAACGGGGAAAAAAAACGGTCGTGTGCAGGAGGCCTTAGACCATTTTCTATTCCTAAAACAGGCATACAAAATGGTAAATGAGACGGGCCTGTCGGCAGAAATACTCCTAATATAGGCATATTTCTGTTTAAAAAAAGCGCCTGTATTTTTCCTTCCATTCATATCCGATTAATATTTGACAAAAGATACAATGTTATTTTTAATCATATTTATTTTCAGAAATTCTTATTGTACAAATAAATATTCCAATATAAAACACACACACATATATATATATATATATATTTGTGACACAAGCCGATTTTTTACATCAGCAAAACACAAAATCAGTAACGTGTGCAACGATACAGTATACTGAATGTCAAAGTACAGTATATACAGGTCTGTGTTTCCTTGTGTCATCTAGAAAGGCAGCAGTGAGGAATTAGATTTTCTTAGCGCACTTATGGTCAGTATCAGAACTGGATGGGTATCTTTATAAGTGCCAGATTTGTTGCAAACATTTCTGCAACTGAAAAATGTATCTTATACATATGAATTGGTTTGTTTCTGCAGCAGATGAATGGAACAGTTGCTGAAATTTCTGCAACAAATCTGCCGGGATTGAACATACCGAAAAGTAGTAATTCCAAAAATGTTGTTCATTTATATTAGGGAGTATCTGACAAAAATGATTTTCTAACGTTATTTTAATAGTAGCTGCACTTTTTACATTAAATCCTAGCTTCTAGGATGATCCATAGCCATGGTCACAGGGAATTTATACATGGACATAAGGCATTGCCTGAACAAACGTGAATCATTTCCGATTTTCATCTGAATGTACTTTGTCTTGCTCAGAAAGAGGTTCTGTACTTGGTATTTAAAAAAAAACACACATTTTATTAAACCATGCAATTTCCACTAATATTCCAAAGAAGTCCCTGTACATTGTCTTATATACAGTGAAGTATATATATAGCCTTTATCTCCATAAGACCCCGTTCATATTTCTGTGTCCGTTTGATGTCCATGGAAAATCCGTCTGTGAAGATGTCCATGAAGAATCTGTGTCTGGTCTGTGTGTCTGTTTTTTGCCCTCTGTGTATCATATGTATAACACCCACACTTTCCAGCGCATCTCCTATCAATGGTCCGTGAAAAAACACTGACAGAACACAGATGCCATCCGTGTTGCGTCAATGGTTTTTTACAGACTCATAGCCTTTAATGAGCATGTTTGGTCCCCATCACACTGATATGTGAACAAACACATTAAGGCTGAGTTCACACGGGCGTCGCGGGAAAAGGTGCGGGTGCGTTGCGGGAACATGCACAAATTTTCCGCGCAAGTGCAAAAATTGTAATGCGTTTTGCACGCGCATGAGAAAAATCGTCATGTTTGGTACCCAAACCCGAACTTCTTCACAGAAGTTCGGGCTTGGGATCGGTGTTCTGTAGATTGTATTATATTTGAATACAGAATGCATAGTACAATAGCGCTGGAGGGGTTAAAAAATAAATAAAATAATTTAACTCACCTTAATCCACTTGCTCGCGCAGCCGGCATCTCTTCTGTCTTCTTCTTTGCTGTGTGCAGGAACAGGACCTGTGGTGACGTCACTCCGGTCATCACATGGTCCGTCACATGATCTTTTACCATGGTGATGGATCATGTGATGGACCATGTGATGACCGGAGTGACGTCACCACAGGTCCTTTTCCTGCACACAGCTAAGATGAAGACAGAAGAGAAGCCGGGCTGCGCGAGCAAGTGGATTAAGGTGAGTTAAAAATTTTTATTTTATTTTTTAACCCCTCCAGCGCTATTGTACTATGCATTCTGTATTCAGAAAGCTATTATTTTCCCTTATAACCATGTTATAAGGGAAAATAATAATGATCGGGTCTCCATCCCGATCATTTCATAGCAACCGTGCATGAAAATCGCACCGCATCCGCACTTGCTTGCAGATGCTTGCGATTTTCACGCAACCCCATTCACTTCTATGGGGCCTGCGTTGCGTGGAAAACGCACAATATAGAGCATGCTGCAATTTTCACGCAACGCATAAGTGATCCGTGAAAATCACAGCTCGTGCACAGCCCCATAGAAATTAATGGGTCCAGATTCAGTGCGGGTGCAATGCGTTCACCTCCCACATTGCACCCGCGCGAAATACTCGCCCGTGTGAACTCAGCCTAAAAGTCAATGGATACGTGTGCTGACCGTGGAGAACACAGACAGCACACGTCCATGATTCACTGAAGTGTGAACAAACTCTGAATTTGCAGTTTCAAAAACAATACACTGAAGTCTGTCCAGCTGCAGTCTCAATTATCTTGGCTTAATAAAGAGGACCTGTCACCTCTCCTGACATAACAGTTTATCATTCCCCATGTGATAACAATTCTGGAGCAGCTATTCTTATTACTCTGTTGTGCCGTTCATGTAATATTCCTACTAGGAAAATGAAAAATTACTAGCAGTTTGTAATGGTTGTTACCTTCTGGTTGTTAGTATTTGGGGGTCCCTGCTGCCTGACAATAGCAGCACTGATTGGATAGTGTCAGACTGTCAGGAACGCACTCCTAACTGGTAACACCCATCACAACCTTAATTGCTAGTAAGTAATTTAGAATTTCTAGCAGGGATATTACAGGCAAGGCAATAGGCATGCAAGTAGTTGCTAAAATATTACAAAGGGATGCAAGTACAGTAATAGCTAAAATAGACATGTCAGAAGATGTTACAGTTGTCCTTTAGGATACCCATACACATTAGTCTAAAGTTGATCAAAACTGACAATTTCAACCAATATGATCATTGGGTGAAATTTAACAGTGAAGAGTTGTTTCAGCTGACCAACACCAGAATGCCATTGCCTGAAAAAAGTTGGCTGTGTTTGAAATTTTTATCCAATAGTTGGACCAAAGATCTTTCATTTAAAGAAAAACTGTTTGTGGATAAAAGATCTTTCTTGGGAACAGCATTTCCAGAAAGATTGTTTGTCCATCATCTGGTTTCGATAAACGTGTATGGCCATTGTGAACGACTAGAAAGGCCAATAAAGACTAAAACGTCTGCAGAATAGTCATTAACATGATGGTCATTTGGTTTAACTGCTGTTCAACCATCAACGAGCTTCTATCTCAGGTGTATGGCCAACTTTAGAATATAGTGTAAATTACATAATTAAATGAAAAGTGTACAGAGTATAAAACCCCTTTACCATAAAATGTGGATTATCAAGAAAATGACGACAATAAACCTAAATCAGAAAAACATGAACAAATGCTCAGAATATGATTCAACATGAACGGCTCGTCTTTGTAACGTATATTGATAATAGTCTTTTAAAAGGTAGGATTTACAAATATACTTTTATCAAGAGGCCTGCAAACCATTGATGAAAGTGAAATGTGGGTCAGTGCTCCTCAGACAGCTGTCATTTTCTCTTAGGTATGGGAGATGTGATGGTTGTAAGTTCACTGCTTGATCCTCTGTAACCTGCATTTGAACAGAAAAATGTAAGTGGACTTGCAATAGATATTATTTTATGAGCTCCGATGAATACTCATCTACCAAGCTATTCTTGCTGTCAAACACATAAGTACTCTTGATAGAAACAGATCTGTCATGCTCATCATGTCTCTATTATGAACAGAACCTTTTCTATTAACTTTAGCTGTTAATATATTAAGCATTTAAATTAAATCCACCAACTAAATACTTTGAAAACTCATGCCTTGAGCTTTATCCTACCTAGTTGGCCAATAAAACACTGATGTCTAACTATATTATCACATTACTTGTCAAAGTATACAATACAAATCTAATAACCCCCATAGTGGACACAAAGTTCCTTACCTGATATGTGTGTGTAAACCTTGACATGTATGGAGATGGCAGGCTGCAGTCAGTCGCAGGTATGTTCCTCCTATTGTAGACTGCTGATGACATCCACTGTTCTTCTTGTTGTCTGGTGTTATATTGGGTGGAAGAAATTCGAAAGTTGTTGCCTTGGTAAGATAGTTCATTAGAGATAGGATTTTGTGGCTGCTGTTGGTTCTGCTGATAGTGCCGACATGTCACTTCTTGGTTTCCTTCTGGGATCTTTGGATATGCAACATTCAGTTCAGGTTGAATTTCTCTACTCTGGCCCATGGTCTCTTCATTCAAACCAAGTAACTGTGATAAATGAGAAATGTAGCTAATGGTCAATGTCAAGGTTTCGATTTTAGTTAGGTTCCGGCCTGCTGGTACAACTGAGGGCGGTAAGTATCTTCTCAGGTTATGAAGAGCCTTGGAGAGATCCCTCATTCTCAACTTTTCCCGTTCACTGGCGTTTTGTCTTTGGGGGCCCATCATTTTGCATCGTGTCCTCTTAGATGTCACAGGAGACTTTTCAGCATGATGACAAGCCATGCTCATCACTGGATCCTGAAGGTAGTTTCTGATAGTTTTGTTATTCAAGGATAGATGTGAATAGTTTGGTGACAGAATGTAGGACTCAGAAGAAGATGCTGGAGACTTTGAGTCTGAAGAAGGATAGACCCAGTCAGTAAGAAAGGAGCAGTCTTGAGGCATCATATAGTCTAGGACCGTCCAAAAGTTTCTTTTCCCCAAAGTTGTGTGCTTCTTGACAGTCAGTCCAAATGCTGAAGGGACTGAGCTTCCCTGGTTTATATACTGAGTCCAGAGGTGTGAAGAGTCTTCTTCCCAGGACCAGAGATGTGTCAAAATCATCAGCCTTTTGAATGAGTCAGATGCAGGAGGTCTCTGGGAAAGTGAGCCCCATTTGCAAAGGTGTGAATTTTGTCTCCTTATGTCACTAATTGGTGCTACAGTGAACTCCTTATGTGTGGTGGGAACCATTATTATATATATAACAACTGCTAACTTTCTTACTTTAAGTGTCTTTATCAGACAACTATGAGATGTTCCCAGTAAAAAAAAAAAAGTTTTGATTAGCTACATAGTGGCTTCAGATACCTTGACAGACTAAGCCAGCAATATTCACTATAAGGGACATTTATTAAGACCAGCATATTATACGCCTGTTATAATCTATCGTTAGATGCACCATAACTATCAAGAGGTGCTCACTCTGAAGGTCTGAGCACCAAAACATAAATCAACACCTGCAAGGGAGCTGGTGTAGATTTCCACAAAATTTTTTAAAACAAAGGGGGTCATTTACTAAGCTGAAATACTCCTAAATTAGGTGTATTTCAGGGGCGGATGACTGCAGCAATGTTATCTGCGACTTCGCCCTGCTCACACCAGGTCTAAAATTGTGGGCGTGTCGTGGGCAGGGAAGGGGACGGACCGGCAAGCTCGTCTCATTCACTATTTTTTACGCATGTTTTAGGCGTAGAAAAAGGTCTAAATGTAAGACAGCTCGGAAGCTGTCCATTTAGAACTGGCGTTGGATGCGCCGAAGTTATTTAGAGGCCTGTGCCTCTTCATAACTTCGGCGGATCCACCGCCAGCTATGGACCTTTATTAAAAATTTTGCAGAATAAAATTTTTCCCAACTATAATATGCATTAAACTTTGTAAATTTTTCATGGCAGTTTTCTGGTGTACAGGGAATGATAAATATAATAATATTTTAAGTTGTTTTTCGTGAGTAGTTTTAAGGATTCTTCATTGATGTAGCAGCTACGAATCTGCAATCACCTTATATTAAAGTCTATATATGGACATCAGAATCAGGACTGTGTCTAATCTTGCCTTAGTAATGGCGAGATGAGCCAACCCCTTTAACCCCTTAAGGACACAGCCTTTTTACACCTTAGGACCAGGCCATTTTTTGAAAATCTGACCAGAGTCCCTTTAAGTGCTGATAACTTTAAAACGCTTTGACTTATCCAGGCCGTTCTGAGATTGTTTTTTCGTCACATATTGTACTTCATGACACTGGTAAAATGAAGTCAAAAAAATTATTTTTTTTGCACCAAAAAATACCTAATTTAACAAAAAATTTTGAAAAATTTGCAAATTTCAAAGTTTCAGTTTCTCTACTTCTGTAATACATAGTAATACCCCCAAAAATTGTGATGACTTTACATTCCCCATATGTCTACTTCATGTTAGAATTGATTTGGGAATGATATTTTATTTTTTGGGGATGTTATAAGGCTTAGAAGTTTAGAAGCAAATCTTGAAATTTTTCAGAAATTTACAAAAACTCAATTTTTAGGGACCCGTTCAGGTCTCAAGTCACTTTGCGAGGCTTACATTATAGAAACCACCCAAAAATGACCCCATCTAAGAAACTACACCCCTCAAGGTATTCAAAACTGATTTTGCATACGTTGTTAACCCTTTAGGTGTTGCACAAGAGTTATTGGCAAATGGGGAGGAAATTTGAGAATTTCATTTTTTTGTCTAATTTTTCATTTTAACCCATTTTTTCCACTAACAAATCAAGGGTTAACAGCCAAACAAGACTGTATCTTTATTGCCCTGACTCTGCCGTTTACAGAAACACCCAATATGTGGCCGTAAACTACTGTACGGCCACACAGCGGGGCGTAGAGTGAAAGGTGCGCCGTATGGTTTTTGGAGGGCTGATTTTTATGGACTGGTTTATTTACACCATGTCCCATTTGAAGCCCCCTGATGCACCCCTAGAGGAGAAACTCCCTAAAAGTGACCCCATCTAAGAAACTACACCCCTCAAGCTATTCAAAACTGATTTTACATACATCGTTAACCCTTTAGGTGTTGCACAGGCGTTATTGGCAAATGGCGATGAAATTTGAGAATTTCATTTTTTTGCCTAATTTTCCATTTTAACCCATTTTTTCCACTAACAAAGCAAGGGTTAACAGCCAAACAAGACTGTATCTTTATTGCCCTGACTCTGCTGTTTACAGAAACACCCCATATGTGGCCGTAAACTACTGTACGGGCACACAGCGGGGCGTAGAGTGAAAGGTGCGCCGTTTGGTTTTTGGAGGGCTGATTTTGCTGGACTGTTTTTTTGGCACCATGTCCCATTTGAAGCCCCCCTGATGCACCCCTGGAGTAGAAACTCCATAAAAGTGACCCCATCTAAGAAACTACACCCCTCAAGGTATTCAAAACTGATTTTACAAACTTTGTTAACCCTTTAGGTGTTGCACAAGATTTAATGGAAAATAGAGATACAATTTCAAAATTTCACTTTTTTGGCAGATTTTCCATTTTAATATTTTTTTTCCAGTTACAAAGCAAGGGTTAACAGCCAAACAAAACTCATTATTTATGGCCCTGATTCTGTAGTTTACAGAAACACCCCATATGTGGTCGTAAACTGCTGTACGGGCACACGGCAGGGCGCAGAAGGAAAGGAACGCCATACGGTTTTTGGAAGGCAGATTTTGCTGGACAGTTTTTTTTTACACCATGTCCCATTTGAAGCCCCCCTGATGCACCCCTAGAGTAGAAACTCCAAAAAAGTGACCCCATTTTAGAAACTACGGGATAGGGTGGCAGTTTTGTTGGTACTAGTTTAGGGTACATATGATTTTTGGTTGCTCTATATTACACTTTTTGTGCGGCAAGGTAACAAGAAATAGATTTTTTGGCACGTTTTTATTTTTTGTTATTGACAACATTCATCTGACAGGTTAGATCATGTGGTAATTTTATAGAGCAGGTTGTCACGGACGTGGCGATATCTAATATGTATACTATTTTTTTTATTTATGTAAGTTTTACACAATGATTTCATTTTTAAAACAAAAAAAATGTTTTAGTGTCTCCATAGTCTAAGAGCCATAGTTTTTTCAGTTTTTGGGCGATTATCTTAAGTAGGGTCTCATTTTTTGCGGGATGAAATGACGGTTTGATTGGCATCTATTTTGGGGTGCATATGACTTTTTGATTGCTTGCTATTACACTTTTTGTGACGTAAGATGACAAAAAATGGCTTTTTTTACACCGTTTTTATTTTAATTTTTTTACGGTGGTCATCTGAGGGGTTAGATCATGTGATATTTTTATAGAGCCGGTCGATACGGACGCGGCGATACCTAATATGTATACTTTTTTTTTTATTTATGTAAGTTTTACACAATGATTTCATTTTTGAAACAAAAAAAATCATGTTTTAGTGTTTCCATAGTCTAAGAGCCATAGTTTTTTCAGTTTTTGGGCGATTATCTTGGGTAGGGTATGATTTTTGCGGGATGAGATGACGGTTTGATTGGTACTATTTTGGCGTACATGCGACTTTTTTGATCACTTTTATTACCTTTTTTGGGAAGTAAGGTGGGCAAAATTTCAATTTCATCATAGTTTTTTATTTTTTATTTTTATGGCGTTCACCGTTCGGGTAAAGTAACATAACCGTTTTATAGATCAGGTCGTTACGGATGCGGCGATACCAAACATGTGTAGGGAATTTTATTTTTTTCATTTTTAATCAGTGATAAATGTGTTTTTTGATTTTTACTTTTTTTTCACTTTTTTTAACTTTTTTTTTGACCCAGACCCACTTGGTTCTTGAAGATCCAGTGGGTCTGATGTCTGTATAATACAGTACAGTACAATATATATTGTTCTGTACTGTATTTTACTTACACTGAACAGATCTATGCTTTCAGCACAGATCTGTTCAGCACCATGGACAGCAGGACGCCTGAGAGGCGTCCTGTTGCCATGGGAACCTTCCCCGTCTGCTCAGAACTGCGCAGACGGGGAAGGGTAAGCACAGGGCTGAGGGGGGCTCTCTGGGGGCTCTCTCCCTCTCCCATCGGGGGGCTGCAAAGGCACAGCAGCCCCCCGATGGGAGAGGGAGGGAGCTCCCTGCGCTGTTAACCTTTTCCATACAGCGGTCCGTACGGACCGCTGTATGGAAAGGGTTAACGGCTGACATCGCATCGCAGATGTCAGCCGTTTATACCAGGGTGCCAGCAATGTGCTGGCACCCTGGTATACCCACTAGAAACCAACGATTATACAAGGGGAGGCGGGCGGGGGATCGCGATCCCGCCTGCCGCACCGCCCGCCCGCCTCCCGCACCGCCCGCACTGCCCGCAACCCTCCCCCTGCACCTCCCACCGGGCTAAAATCACTCGGGGGGTGCAGGGGGAGGGATACAGATCTATTTTAGGAATACTAAAGTTTCTGATCCCCGCGGTCAGGGACCGCAGGGATCAGAAACTGCAGAAATCGCAGCAAACCGCAGGTCTGAATTGACCTGCGGTTTGCCGCGATCGCCGACATGGGGGGGTCACGGGACCCCCCCGCGCATTTAGCCTAGGTGCCTGCTCGATGATTTGAGCAGGCACCGGGTTCCGATCACTGCCGGCCGGGCGGCAGTGATCGGAACAACACATGACGTACCGGTACGTCATGTGTCCTTAAGTACCAGGACATCATGACGTACCGGTACGTCATGTGTCCTTAAGAGGTTAAACCTGGGTAGGCAATCCATGTGATGTAGCCTGTAGGCCATAATAAGGTGCTTCCTCTATTCGCATGCATATTATAGAGCAGGAGGAGCTGAGCAGACTGATATATATAATTGACAGCTAGCAGTGTATACACTGTCATAGATGGAAGGCTGTCAATCACAGATTGAGCAGACATTTAAATGAATAAATTGCAAGTTTTACTGAATCTTTTACCATAAAAACATATATCAATCTGCTCTGTTCCTCCTGTTCTATAACATGCTGTCTGCAGCTTACATTGCATTTTCATGGTGACAGGTTCCCTTTAATAGAAGCACTGTAACTTACTTACTATGTAGGGAGTATAGAACAGTGAATATTTTAGCTTGCTCTCTCTCTCTCTCTCTCTCTCTCTCTCTATCTATATATATATATATTTTCTTTCTTATGTAAATCTTCAGGTTATACTCACAAGACTCAGATGATAATAAGCGTAAAAGACCGGCTCAGCACTGTCATCCACCCAGGAGCTGCACACCTTAGATGCCGTTCACTAGACCAGACGGACGAATAGGATCTTTAGCCGCTTGTACGAAATCTTGCACAAGCACAAGCTGGATCTCAAAATGAATACCACTTTGGCAAGATGTCAAACTTTACACTCTTCAAGGTCTCGGAGGAAAGATATCAACCAATGGTGAAGTACATACCACAGTGTTAGATAAAAAGGATTTATTATACTCACAAAGAACGCAAGTTTTGGAGCAAATTTAAAACAAGTACAAAGTGCCTGGGTGGATGACAGTGCTGAGCCGGTCTTTTACGCTTATTATCATCTGAGTCTTGTGAGTATAACCTGTGATCAGGTGACACTCCTTTTTAGAAGTTACTACACCATTGTGCGGTCTCTATTTCATTTCAGATTTCCACACCGCAGTTGTGTTTGATGTATATGGATGAACCCATTTGACCGAAGATTTACATAAGAAAGAAAATATAAGTAACTTTTGGACTTTAACCTTTTTAGCATACTCTCCTGCAGCGCAATCCATTTTCTTCTATTCAATTAAAAAACAAACTGAAATCTTTTAGATGGAGGGAAGAAAACAAAAAAACTAAAATAATATGGTTGCATAAGTGTGCACTATAACTAGGGGTGTAGCTGTGTTCAGAATTAAGCAATAACATTCAAAATCATGTTAAATAGGAGTCAGCATACACCTGCCATCATTTAAAGTGCCCCTGATTAACCCCAAATAAAGTTCAGCTGCTCTGGTTGGTCTTTCCTGAAATTTTCTTAGTCGTATCCCACAGCAAAAGCCATGGACGACAGAGAGCTTCCAAAGCATCAGAGGGATCTCATTGTTAAAAGGTATTAGTCAGGAGAAGGGTACAAAAGAATTTCCAAGGCATTAGATATACCATGGAACAGAGTGAAGACAGTCATCAAGTGGAGAAAATATGGCATAACAGTGACATTACCAAGAACTGGACGTCCCTCCAAAATTCATGAAATGACGAGAGGAAAACTGGTCTGGGAGGCTACCAAGAGGCCTACAGCAACATTAAAGGAGCTGCAGGAATATCTGGCAAGTACTGGCGGTGTGGTACATATGACAACAATCTCCTGTATTCTTCATATGTCTGGGCTATGGGGTAGAGTGGCAAGACGAAAGCCTTTTCTTACAAAGAAAAACATCCAAGCCAGGCTACATTTTGCAAAAACACATCTGAAGTCTCCCAAAAGCATGTGGGAAAAGGTGTTATGGTCTGATAAAACCAAGGTTGAACTTTTTAGCCATAATTCCAAAAGATATGTTTGGTGCAAAAACAACACTGCACATCACTAAAAGAACACCATACCCACAGTGAAGCATGGTGGTGGCAGCATCATGCTTTGGGGCTGTTTTTCTATAGCTGGAACTGGGGCCTTAGTTAAGATAGAGGGAATTATGAACAGTTCCAAATACCAGTCAATATTGGCACAAAACCTTCAGGCTTCTGCTAGAAAGCTGAACACGAAGAGGAACTTCATCTTTCAGCATGACAACGACCCAAAGCATACATCCAAATCAACAAATGAATGGCTTCACCAGAAGAAGATTAAAGTTTTGGAGTGGCCCAGCCACAGCCCTGACCTGAATCCGATTGAACATCTGTGGGGTGATCTGAAGAGGGCTGTGCACAGAAGATGCCCTTGCAATCTGACAGATTTGGAGTGTTTTTGCAAAGAGTGGGCAAATCTGGCCAAGTCAAAATGTGCTTTGCTGATAGACTCATAGCCCAAAAGACTGAGTGCTGTAAAAAAATCTAAAGGTGCTTCAACAATGTATTAATTTAAGGGTGTGCACACTTATGCAACCATATTATTATTATTTTTATAAAAATAATTCCTGGGCAATATTTTTGGACGCCATGTTTCGCAATGGTACCGCTTCCGGGTATCGTGTGGCATAGCCCAACACAACCAAGATATACTGGTGCCCCCTAGCTGACTTAACAATGGGACCCACCAAGTCCATGGCAATTCTTTCAAAAGGTACCTCAATGATGGGAAGATGCACCAAGGGATTCCGGAAATGTTATGTCGGGGCAGTATATTTCCACTTCCTTGTATACTCCAGGTCAGAAAAATCTTTGTAGTACCATCTCCTGTGTTTTGCTAACACCCAAATGACCCCCAAGTACGTGATTATGTGCGAGATCTAGTACCATACGTCTATAGGGTTTTGGCACCAGAAGCTGCTCCAAAATTTCATTGTTGAATTTATTAACTCGATGCAGCAGGTTTCCATTCATGGCAAAATGCGGAAATTTCTGGTCAGCTTCTGGTACCTGTGGTACACCATCTATCACGGTAACATTTCCGTGAGCACTCATGAGAGTGAGGTCTCTCAATTGCTCTGTACCAAAGTTACCCCGAGACACCCCTAAGTCTAACACATTTTCCCCAGTTGGGGAAGCTTCATCTTCACCAGCTAACACCTGCAATGGAAAAGTGTCATTATCAGGTATGTCACATAACCCCACATTTTCATCAGACATTTCAGTTACCATGACATCTTCATTTTGCACCTTATCGGCACCATTGTTTTCAATGGTCTCTTCCTTTAAACCATTGGATTCAATGAGCCCCTCATAGCAATGATTATTTAAAGGAGAAGGCACAGATTCTGCAGGAATGTTTCTCTTCTCCCACAACTTCCAAAACAAGGGGAAGTCCCGGCCCAATATCATATCATGCATAAGTCTTTTTACGACCCCAACTTTATAGGATACAGTCCCAGCCGGAGTTTCCAGCTTAACGCAAGCCACCGGGTATGATTTTGCATCCCCGTGGATGCACAGCACACTTACTCTTTTGTCCGGCACATAATTCCCAGCCACGAAGTTGGCATGCACTAAGGTGACCAGACTACCGGAGTCCAACAAAGCCCTGACTGAGCAGTTATTTATCTTCAGGGTACACATCTGCGGCTCAGTCTCTAGTCCTGGGGAGGCCGCACACACTGGCACCGCATACAGCGACTGTCTCCGGCTTCTGGCACACTCCATGGGCTCTGAGGTCAGAGGGCAATAGGCAGCAATGTGTCCCCACTCACGGCACCTCCAGTACTGGGTCGCCCCAGGTCTTCCAGGTGAGAAGACCTCTCCGGGTCTGGACTGCCCGGGAGACTCAGCCTTATGCCCACGCCCAACCTCTAGAGCCTTATTCCCTCTTCCACCCTTCCACACACCCCCAACAGCCGGAACTCTCTTACCCACAGATGACACAGGTCGGGCACTCCGGGGAGGTGTTCGTGTGGTAGGGACATCAGGTAGTCCTCAGTCACCAGGAACCTTTCCACCATGTTCACGAGCTGATCCGCAGTTTTTGGGGTCTCCATGACCCACCGTTGTAGCTCCGCCGGGAGGGCTCTGAAGTAGTGATGATCCACCACTACTTTCTCCACGATCTGGTCCGGTGTAGAAGACTCAGGTTCCAGACACTTCCGTACAAGATGGAGGAGGTCAAACATTTGAGATCAGGCAGGCTTGTCCATGGTGTAGCTCCACGTGTGGACCCTCCGGGCACGAACCGCCGGTGTAACGCCCAAACGAGCTAGGATCTCAATTTTTTCCAGCTCCCTGAGGTCATAGTAGGCCTTTTGTGGTTCGCCGGACAAAAAGGGCGCAAGGACCTCTGCCCACTCTGCTATTGGCAGCCTTTCTCTTTCCGCCACCCTCTCAAATATGGTCAGGTAGGCCTCGATATCATCATCAAGTGTCAGTTTTTGCGCTGCACAGCCCTCCTCACATTCAAAGTCTCTGGGGGGCTTACCCCCACTTGTGGGGCTGGCATTACAGCAGTCTCTCTTATTGCAGCAATTTGTTCTATCAGCCAACGATTTGTTTCCTGCTGCTGTGCCATGTTGTTGCTGCGCATTAGCCTGTTGTTGGACACGTAAGGCTTCTTCGTGTCTCTTTTTATCCTCTGCATGCAACCTCTGCTGTTGCTCCATGGCCTGTTGTTGCCTTAGGTTAGCCTGAACCAGCTGCTTCATCATTTCCTCCATGGGACTTGATGCACTTTGCATTGTATTTGCAGCTTTTAGCCAGGACATTAAATCAACTGTCACGCCGTTGCCCTTAGCAACCTGCTATTGCCTTTTTTTCAGCAGGGATGCTTGCCCACATCCGACACCAATTGTAAGGGGTTACACTCTCAGGCTGGGCGGCGATGACAGATTCTCTTGCAGACCACAGGGTTAAAGTCCAAATGTTGCTTTATTTATCACACTTCGGCAATACAGGCAACCCCAGTTATAATTCACTGGGTAAGGTGAAGGTCCAACACCACAAAACATAAACCAAAATAAACACCTACACGTCTGGGCTCTGGCTAATACAGTGAAGTTCCTAACTCACCTATTGAACACAGTTCACACAGAGAATTCGGCTTCTCTAGCCAGCAGGGCAGCCAGCTTCCCAGACTTTCTCCAGGCATTACACCATGGGCGTAGCTATAGGGGGTGCAGAGGTAGCAGTCGCTACCCGGCCCAGGAGCCTGAGGGGGCCCAAAGACCCTTGTGCCACATAAGAAGACACACAATGCACTGAGGGAAGGGGGGCCCAAGCTGAACTCCTGCACCAGGGCCCATGAGCCGTTAGCTACGCCCCTGCATTACACTCGCCAGACTGACAGCCTGGACTGTGCTTTATTTCCCCTTGATGATCCCAGCTGTCTTCAGCTGGGGATCCCTCAGGCTAGGGGAAAACCTGTCCCAGAATGGGGTGGACTGGGGAGGTCCCTCTACCAATCCTACCTTCTCCCAGTCCAATAAAATCCAGCCCATAAACTTAACAAAACTGTCTCAGCAACCTACACATTGCTGAGACCATTTTAACCTTCTGGATTTTATTTACCTCACCCAGTTGAGGAAGCTGGGTGGGATATACACCCTTTCCAGGACTTTACCATACACTTTTCTGTTCACCTTACCACAATATATATATATTAGTGTTGGACGAGCATGCTCGGCCAAACACCATTTTGACTCGAGCATTGCAATGCTCGGCACATCGCGGTTTTCGGCCGAACACTGCGTGTGCTCGAGCGCGATGCTTGAGTCTCCTCCCCGCATGTTTGTTGGCTGCTACACAGCCAATAAACGTGCGGGGAAGTACTGGCACTCACTGTAATGCCGTAGCCATGTTGGTTACTGGCATTACAGTGATTGGCTGGCCGGAATGCTTCATCGGGTGCTATATATTCGGCTCAGTCTTAGTCAGGGCGAGCTGCAGCAGAAGGGACAGATAGTGTAGGGACAGGAATAGTTTTTTTTTAGGCAGGGTTTAGTGTTGAAAGGTGTTAGAGACTCAAAAGTCCTTTTAAGGACTATTGTTTTATCTGGCTGCAATAAATATTATTAGCGCAACCTGGGCTAAATTGCGTGCAATTGTTTGGCAGCTGCTGCTACATCTGTTGTGTTACATTTGCGCATTCTAAATATCTGTGACATTCAGCGCAATTGTTTGGCCGCTGCTGACAGCGACATTACCTGCACTTCATCTCCTGTATAACGTTTGCGCATCCTAAATATCTGTGACATTCAGTGTAATTTTTTCTTGCCGCCCGTGACAGCGACATTACTGTACCTGTTCTACATCCCCTGTATAACGTTTGCGCATCCTAAATATTTGTGACTTTCAGTGCAATTTTTCCTTAGCCGCTGGTGATAGCGACATTACCTGCGCTACATCTCCTGTATAACGTTAGCGCATCCTAAATATCTGTGACATTCAGTGTAATTTATTTGCGCATACACTTACAAAACCTGCGCTACTGTACGTGTGACATACAGGGAGTGCAGAATTATTAGGCAAGTTGTATTTTTGAGGATTAATTTTATTATTGAACAACAACCATGTTCTCAATGAACCCAAAAAACTCATTAATATCAAAGCTGAATATTTTTGGAAGTAGTTTTTAGTTTGTTTTTAGTTTTAGCTTTTTTAGGGGGATATCTGTGTGTGCAGGTGACTATTACTGTGCATAATTATTAGGCAACTTAACAAAAAACAAATATATACCCATTTCAATTATTTATTTTTACCAGTGAAACCAATATAACATCTCAACATTCACAAATATACATTTCTGACATTCAAAAACAAAACAAAAACAAATCAGTGACCAATATAGCCACCTTTCTTTGCAAGGACACTCAAAAGCCTGCCATCCATGGATTCTGTCAGTGTTTTGATCTGTTCACCATCAACATTGCGTGCAGCAGCAACCACAGCCTCCCAGACACTGTTCAGAGAGGTGTACTGTTTTCCCTCCCTGTAAATCTCACATTTGATGATGGACCACAGGTTCTCAATGGGGTTCAGATCAGGTGAACAAGGAGGCCATGTCATTAGATTTTCTTCTTTTATACCCTTTCTTGCCAGCCACGCTGTGGAGTACTTGGACGCGTGTGATGGAGCATTGTCCTGCATGAAAATCATGTTTTTCTTGAAGGATGCAGACTTCTTCCTGTACCACTGCTTGAAGAAGGTGTCTTCCAGAAACTGGCAGTAGGACTGGGAGTTGAGCTTGACTCCATCCTCAACCCGAAAAAGCCCCACAAGCTCATCTTTGATGATACCAGCCCAAACCAGTACTCCACCTCCACCTTGATGGCGTCTGAGTCGGACTGGAGCTCTCTGCCCTTTACCAATCCAGCCACGGGCCCATCAAGACTCACTCTCATTTCATCAGTCCATAAAACCTTAGAAAAATCAGTCTTGAGATATTTCTTGGCCCAGTCTTGACGTTTCAGCTTGTGTGTCTTGTTCAGTGGTGGTCGTCTTTCAGCCTTTCTTACCTTGGCCATGTCTCTGAGTATTGCACACCTTGTGCTTTTGGGCACTCCAGTGATGTTGCAGCTCTGAAATATGGCCAAACTGGTGGCAAGTGGCATCTTGGCAGCTGCACGCTTGACTTTTCTCAGTTCATGGGCAGTTATTTTGCGCCTTGGTTTTTCCACACGCTTCTTGCGACCCTGTTGACTATTTTGAATGAAACGCTTGATTGTTCAATGATCACGCTTCAGAAGCTTTGCAATTTTAAGAGTGCTGCATCCCTCTGCAAGATATCTCACTAATTTTGACTTTTCTGAGCCTGTCAAGTCCTTCTTTTGACCCATTTTGCCAAAGGAAAGGAAGTTGCCTAATAATTATGCACACCTAATATAGGGTGTTGTAGTCATTAGTAGGGATCGACCGATTATCGGTTTGGCCGATATTATCGGCCGATATTGAGGATTTTGAACGTTATCGGTATCAGCATCAATTTTGCCGATATACCGATAACGTATGGGGAACACAGAACGCGCTGCTCTCAGCGCTCTCTGTGTTCCCTTCGCAGCACAGGGGAGAAGGAAGCAGTGTCTCCTCCCCCTGTGCTGCTGCTGCCGCTGCCGCCAATGAGGGGATAGAACATAAGAGGAGGGGAGGGGCTGTGGCCGCTGCGCCACCAATGAAGATAAGCCTCTCATTCATTCATATACAGGAGGCGGGAGCTGGCTGCAGAATCACATAGCCGGCTCCCGACCTCTATGAGCAATAGCTGCGGTCCGCGGTAGTTAACTCCTCAGGTGCCGCGGATCGCAGCTACCGCTGATAGAGGTCGGGAGCCGGCTATGTGATTCTGCAGCCAGCTCCCGCCTCCTGTATATGAATGATCGAGAGACTTATCTTCATTGGTGGCGCAGTGCGCCCCCCCAAGCCCCCCAGTATTAATCATTGGTGGCGCAGTGCGCCCCCCACCCCCACCCCCCCGAGTGAAGACAGCAGTACAGAGGGGGAGGGATCCGCAGCACCGCAACAGGCTGGAAGAGGCAGTGTGGTGACAAAAGGGAGAAGGCGGGCCACACCAAACAGGCCCGCAACTGTTCCCCGGAGCCCCCCCTTGCGGCAATCTCCCTTGCCAAGGGGTAGGTGTTCCGCAGTCTGGCGCTTTTTTGAGGAAAGTGCAGACGATAAAAGATTTGTCATTTGTAACCTGTGCCGTACCAAAATGAGCAGGGGCGTGAACACTAGCAACCTCACCACCTCCAGCATGATCCGCCACATCAAAGCACCCCAATAGGTGGGCCGAACGCCTGGGTCCACACTCAGTGTCTGCGGGTCACACCACTGCCTCCTCTTCCCCTGTGTTACGTGCTGGCCAATCCCCTGTCCAAGACGCAGGCCCGGATGCCTCCCGCCCTGCACCTGGACCTTCGCAAGCACCATCAGCTAGCACATCCACCTCTGTGTCCCAGCGCAGCGTACAGATGTCCACACCCCAGGCCTTTGAACGAAAGCACAAATACCCAGCCACCCACCCACAGGCCATAGCACTAAATGCGCACCTTTCCAAATTGCTGGCCCTGGAAATGTTGCCATTTAGGCTTGTAGACACTGAGGCTTTCCACAGCATGATGGCGGCGGCCGTCCCTTGTTACTCAGTCCCCAGTTGTCACTATTTTTCCCAGTGTGCCGTACCCGCCCTACACCAGCATGTGTCCTGTAACATCACCCGTGCCCTGACCAACGCAGTTATTGGGAAGGTCCACTTAACGACTGACACATGGACAAGCGCATTTGGCCAGGGATGCTACATTTCCCTAACGGCACACTGGGTGAACGTTGTGGAGGCAAGGAGAGAGTTGTACCCTGGGATGGCACAGGTGCTACTGACGCCAAGGATTGCGGGCCCTACTTCCATCAGGATTTCCGCCACCACCTACATTAGTGGCTACAATCCCCCTTCCCTCCTCCACCTCCTCCTCCACTTCCACCTCTGAATTCTCATCTTGCAGCACCAGTTAGCCGTTTAAAATTCGAAGCATCGACTCAATTGTACCATTTCTGGCTTTTTACACCACCACAATGGATTTGAAATGAAACAAACAAGATGTGCTTTAACTGCAGACTGTCAGCTTTAATTTGAGGGTATTTACCTCAAAATTAGTAGAACAGTGTAGGAATTACAACAGTTTTTCATATGTGCCTCCCACTTGTTAAGGGACCAAAAGTAATGGGACAATTGGCTTCTCAGCTGTTCCATGGCCAGGTGTGTGTTATTCGCTCATTATCCCAACTACAATGAGCAGATAAAAGGTCCAGCGTTCATTTCAAGTGTGCTATTTGCATTTGGAATCTGTTGCTGTCAACTGTCAAGATGAGATCCAAAGAGTTGTCACTACAGGGAGTGCAGAATTATTAGGCAAGTTGTATTTTTGAGGATTAATTTTATTATTGAACAACAACCATGTTCTCAATGAACCCAAAAAACTCATTAATATCAAAGCTGAATATTTTTGGAAGTAGTTTTTAGTTTGTTTTTAGTTTTAGCTATTTTAGGGGGATATCTGTGTGTGCAGGTGACTATTACTGTGCATAATTATTAGGCAACTTAACAAAAAACAAATATATACCCATTTCAATTATTTATTTTTACCAGTGAAACCAATATAACATCTCAACATTCACAAATATACATTTCTGACATTCAAAAACAAAACAAAAACAAATCAGTGACCAATATAGCCACCTTTCTTTGCAAGGACACTCAAAAGCCTGCCATCCATGGATTCTGTCAGTGTTTTGATCTGTTCACCATCAACATTGCGTGCAGCAGCAACCACAGCCTCCCAGACACTGTTCAGAGAGGTGTACTGTTTTCCCTCCTTGTAAATCTCACATTTGATGATGGACCACAGGTTCTCAATGGGGTTCAGATCAGGTGAACAAGGAGGCCATGTCATTAGATTTTCTTCTTTTATACCCTTTCTTGCCAGCCACGCTGTGGAGTACTTGGACGCGTGTGATGGAGCATTGTCCTGCATGAAAATCATGTTTTTCTTGAAGGATGCAGACTTCTTCCTGTACCACTGCTTGAAGAAGGTGTCTTCCAGAAACTGGCAGTAGGACTGGGAGTTGAGCTTGACTCCATCCTCAACCCGAAAAGGCCCCACAAGCTCATCTTTGATGATACCAGCCCAAACCAGTACTCCACCTCCACCTTGATGGCGTCTGAGTCGGACTGGAGCTCTCTGCCCTTTACCAATCCAGCCACGGGCCCATCCATCTGGCCCATCAAGACTGACTCTCATTTCATCAGTCCATAAAACCTTAGAAAAATCAGTCTTGAGATATTTCTTGGCCCAGTCTTGACGTTTCAGCTTGTGTGTCTTGTTCAGTGGTGGTCGTCTTTCAGCCTTTCTTACCTTGGCCATGTCTCTGAGTATTGCACACCTTGTGCTTTTGGGCACTCCAGTGATGTTGCAGCTCTGAAATATGGCCAAACTGGTGGCAAGTGGCATCTTGGCAGCTGCACGCTTGACTTTTCTCAGTTCATGGGCAGTTATTTTGCGCCTTGGTTTTTCCACACGCTTCTTGCGACCCTGTTGACTATTTTGAATGAAACGCTTGATTGTTCGATGATCACGCTTCAAAAGCTTTGCAATTTTAAGAGTGCTGCATCCCTCTGCAAGATATCTCACTATGTTTGACTTTTCTGAGCCTGTCAAGTCCTTCTTTTGACCCATTTTGCCAAAGGAAAGGAAGTTGCCTAATAATTATGCACACCTAATATAGGGTGTTGATGTCATTAGACCACACCCCTTCTCATTACAGAGATGCACATCACCTAATATGCTTAATTGGTAGTAGGCTTTCGAGCCTATACAGCTTGGAGTAAGACAACATGCATAAAGAGGATGATGTGGTCAAAATACTCATTTGCCTAATAATTCTGCACGCAGTGTATCAGTGAAGCAAGCCATCATTAGGCTGAAAAAACACAACAACCCCAGCAGAGAGATAGCAAAAACATTAGGCGTAGTCAAAACAACTGTTTGGAACATTCTTAAAAAGAAGGAAAGCACCAGTAAGCTCAGCAACACCAAAAGACCCGGAAGACCACGGAAAACAACTGTGGTGGATGACCGAAGAATTCTTTCCCAGGTGAAGAAAACACCCTTGACAACAGGCCAGATCAAGAACACTCTCCAGGAGGTAGGTGTATGTGTGTCAAAGTCAACAATCAAGAGAAGACTTCACCAGTGAATACAGAGGGTTCACCACAAGATGTAAACTATTGGTGAGCCTCAAAAACAGGAAGGCCAGATTAGAGTTTGCCAAACGACATCTAAAAAAGCCTTCACAGTTCTGGAACAACATCCTATGGATGAGACCAAGATCAACTTGTACCAGAGTGACGGGAAGAGAAGAGTATGGAGAAGGAAAGGAACTGCTCGTGATCCTAAGCATACCACCTCATCAGTGAAGCATGGTGGTGGTAGTGTCATGGCGAGCGCATGTATGGCTGCCAATGGAACTGGTTCTCTTGTATTTATTGATGATGTGACTGCTGACAAAAGCAACAGGATGAATTCTGAAGTGTTTCGGGCAATATTATCTGCTCATATTGAGCCAAATGCTTCAGAACTCATTGGACGGCGCTTCACACTGCAGATGGACAGTGACCCAAAGCATACTGTAAAAGCAACCAAAGAGTTTTTCAAGGGAAAGAAGTGGAATATTATGCCAAGTCAATCACCTGACCTGAATCCGATTGAGCATGCATTTCACTTGCTGAAGACAAAACTGAAGGGAAAATGCCCCAAGAACAAGCTGGAACTGAAGACAGTTGCAGTAGAGGCCTGGCAGAGCATCACCAGGGATGAAACCCAGCATCTGATGATGTCTATGCGTTCCAGAATTCAGGCTGTAATTGACTGCAAAGGATTTGCAACTAAGTATTAAAAAGTGAAAGTTTGGTTTATGATTATTATTCTGTCCCATTACTTTTGGTCCATTAACAAGTGGGAGGCACATATGCAAACTGTTGTAATTCCTACACCGTTCACCTGATTTGGATGTAAATACCCTCAAATTAAAGCTGACAGTCTGCAGTTAAAGAACATCCTGTTTGTTTCATTTAAAATCCATTGTGGTGGTGTATAGAGCCAAAAATGTTAGAATTGTGTCAATGTCCCAATATTTATGGACCTGACTGTATATATATATATATATATATATATATATACACTGAGCAAAAATATAAACGCAACAGTTTCGATTTTGCTCCCATTTTGCATGAGCTGAACTCAAAGATCTGAAATATTTTCTACATACACAAAAGACCCATTACTCTCAAATATTGTTCACAAATCTGTCTAAGGCCTCTTTCACACGACCGTTGTGTGCATCCGCGGCCGTTGTTCCGTTTTTTGTTTTTTTTCGCGGACCCATTGACTTTCAATGGGTCCGTGGAATACTCGGAAAAGGCACCGTTTGTCATCCTTGACCGTGATCCGTGGTTTGAGTCAGTGAAAAAAATATGACCTGTCCTATTTTTTTCACGGCCAACGGTTCACGGACCCATTCAAGTCAATGGGTCCGTGAAAGAACACGGATGCACACAAGATTGGCATCCGTGTCCGTGATCCGTGGCCGTAGGTTAGTTTTTATACAGACGGATCCGAAGATCCGTCTGCATAAAAGCTTTTTCAGAGATGAGTTTTCACTTCGTGAAAACTCAAATCCGACAGTATATTCTAACACAGAGGCGTTCCCATGGTGATGGGGACGCTTCAGGTTAAAATATACTAACAGAACTGTGTACATGACTGCCCCCTGTAGTTAACACATTGGTGGCCAGTGCGGCCGGCCCCCCCCTCCCCTGTAGTTAACTCATTGGTGGCCAGTGCGGCCCCTCCCCTCCCTTGTAGTTAACTCATTGGTGGCCAGTGGGCCCCCCCCCTGTAGTTAACTCATTGGTGGCCAGTGCGGCCGGCGCCCCCCTCCCTCCCCTGTAGTTAACTCGTTAATGGCCAGTGGGCCCCCCCCCCCTCCCTTCCCATGTAGTTAACTCGTTGGTGGCCAGTGGGCCTTCTCCCCTCCCTCCCCCTCGTAATTAAAATCTCCCCCCTATCATTGGTGGCAGCGGAGTGTACCGATCGGAGTCCCAGTTTAATCGCTGGGGCTCCGATCGGTAACCATGGCAACCAGGACGCTACTGCAGTCCCGATTGCCATGGTTATTTAGCAATTTGTAGAACCATTATACTTACCTGCGAGCTGCGATCTCTGCGTCCGGCCGGGAGCTCCTCCTACTGGTAAGTGACAGGTCCGGCCGGGAGCTCCTCCTACTGGTAAGTGACAGGTCATGTCACTTACCAGTAGGAGGAGCTCCCGGCCGGACCTGTCACTTACCAGTAGGAGGAGCTCCCGGCCGGACACAGAGATCGCAGCTCGCAGGTAAGTATAATGTGGAGGTCATCACCATGGGAACGCCTCTGTGTTAGAATATACTGTCGGATTTGAGTTTCACGATGTAACTTAAATCCGACAGTATATTCTAACATAGAGGCGTTCCCATGGTGATGGGGACGCTTCAAGTTAAAATATACCATCGGATTGGAGAAAACTCCGATCCGATGGTATATTAACTCCTGACTTTACATTGAAAGTCAATGGGGACGGATCCGTTTGAAATTGCACCATATTGTGTCAACGTCAAACGGATCCGTCCCCATTGACTTGCATTGTAATTCAGGACGTATCCGTTTGGCTCCGCACGGCCAGGCGGACACCAAAACGACTTTTTTTTTCATGTCCGTGGATCCTCCAAAAATCAAGGAAGACCCACGGACGAAAAAACGGTCACGGATCACGGGAAAACGGGACCCCGTTTTGCGGACCGTGAAAATATACTGTCGTGTGCAATAAGCCTAAGGGTCCATTCACACGTCCGTTTTTTCTTTCCTGATCTGTTTCCGTTTTTTGCGGAACAGATCAGGACCAGATCTGGACCCATTCATTTTCAATGGGTCCTGGAAAAAATCGGACAACACAATGTGTGCTGTCCGTTTCCGTTGTTTCGTTCCGCATGTCCGATTAAATATAAAACTTGTCCTATTCTTTTCCGCAAAAATCGGATCCTGGTACAATACAAAGTCAATGGATCCGCAAAAAACGGAAGACATTCGGATGTCATTACGTATGTCATCCGTTTTATGCGGATTCCGTTACTGGAAATGACATTTAAATTTTTTATTTTTTTCAAAGAAATCCAAACAACTTTATTTGCTTATTGAAATTTATACATGTTTCCGTTTTTTGCGGATCCGCAAAAAACGGATGACATACGGAAACATTTTCAGGAACAACGGATCCGCAAAAAATGGACCGAAAATCGGGATATAGAAAAATACTGACGTGTGAATGTAGCCGGCTCCATTCACACGTCCGCAAAATGTGTCCGCATCCTTTCCGCAATTTTGCGGAAAGGATGCGGACCCATTCATTCTCTATGGGGACGGAATGTGCTGTCCGCATCCACATTTGCGGATTCGCACTTCCGCATCCGTGTTTCCGTTTCCGCAAAAAAATAGAACATGTCCTATTCTTGTCCGCAATTGCGGACAAGAACAGGCATATTCTATTATGTCGGCAATGTGCGGTCCGCAAAATGCGGAACGCACATTGCCGCTTTCCGTGTTTTGCGGATCCGTGACTCCGTGTATCCGCAAAACACATTGTGGACGTGTGAATGTAGCCTTAGTCTGTGTTAGTGAGCACTTCTAGATTGCTGAGATAATCCATCCCACCTCACAGGTGTGGCATATCAAGGTACTGATTAGACAGCATGAATATTGCACAGGTGTGCCTTAGACTGCCCGCAAGTATTTCATTTAATGTTTGTGTGTGTGATTAAAAGATATCCCCCATAAAAGTGCCCTCCACAGCGGCCCACCCCCTTAACTATGACCTCCATATTGCCCCACTCCTTTACAATTTGACCTCCACAGCACCTTGCCCCCTTAACAGTGACCTCCACAGCGGCCTACCCCCTTACCAGTGGCCCTCCACAGCGGTCTACCCCTTAACTGTGACCTTCACAATGCCCCACACCCTTAACATTTACCTCTACAGCACCCCACCTCGTTAACAGTGACCTCCACAGTGGACCACCCCTTTCACATTGACCTCCACAGCAGTCCGGCCATCTTAACAGTGACCTCCACAGTGGACCACCCCTATCACAGTGACCTCCACAGCAGCCCGGCCAGGTTTCCATAGCAACTTCACTGTTATAGGTTACTGTTAAGGGGGTAGAGGCTATGTAGGTCACTGTTAAATTGGTTGTCTCACTTCAGTAAGTGGCATTTATCATGTAGAAAAAGTTAATACGAGGCACTTACTAATGTATTGTTATTATCCATATTGCTTCCTTTGCTGGCTGGATTAATTTTTCCATCACAATATAAACTGCTTGTTTCCATGGTTACGACCACCCTGCAATCCATCAGTGGTGGTCGTGCTTGCACAATATAGGAAAAAGCACTAGCCTATGTGAGCTCCCATGGTCCCGGCCGCCAGCGAGGCTGATGCTTTTTCTTATAGTGTGCAAGCATGACCACTGATGGATTGTAGGGTGGTCTGTAACCATGGAAACAAGCAGTTTATATTGTGATGGAAAAATGAATCCAGACAGCAAAGGAAGCAATATGGATAATAACAATATATTAGTAAGTCGTTTGTATTAGCTTCCTCTACATGATAAATGCCACTTACTGAAGTGAGACAACCCCTTTAACAGTGACCTAGATAGCACTCTACCCCCTTAACAGTAACCTATAACAGTGAAGTTGTTATGGAAACCTGGTGTAAAACTGTGTGTATGTCAAGACTGAAGGACCTGCAAGCTTCTATAGGCTAATATGGGTCATGTGACTGTGTGTATGGCAGTTAGAATGTGAGTGAAGCTGCAAGCTCCTATTGGCTAATACATTTTTTGGGTATATCTTAAGAACTGTACGTCCTAAAGAACTGAGACCTTTACGAAAACCTTCCCAGACACTAAGACATGTAAAGAGCAGACAGACGACAGCAGAATTTCATTATATATTTAGAGAGCTAAAATGTGTTTATTGTTAATTATTTTTCTCCATTACATTTTTTGATTAGTAAATAAATTAGACTTTTGCTGTTATCCCAGTGTCCTGGTATACAGAGATGTATCTGTAAATCTCAAAGCTGTTAAGCCTGTGCCTCAGCTAGTAAGGCTATTGCCTCTGAAGGTCCCTGGTTTGATACCCACTAGTAACAATTTGGATAAAAGGAGAATAAACATTTTATAAATACACATGGGTGTTGTCAATTAATATTATAATGTTCAAGGCCCTAGATATATGGGGGAATGACTTTTATTTTAACCTCTTCCCGACCTACGCTATACATGTAGTCTATAGGAGCAGCAGTCCAGCAATCCCTAGAGTGACTTAAAATAAGTGAAAGGAAAATGAAAAAAAAGTTTTTAAAACTATAAAAATTCAAATGAGCCCCTCTCCCCATATTAATAACAAAATTAAACAATAAAAACTATTAAAATATAAATGTATTTAGTCCGTATGGTGAACTCCATAATAGAAAAAACAAAAAAACAAAACTGCGGACATTTTTTGGTTGCTTCATCTCCCAAAAAAACAATAAAAAATTCTCATTCCAAAATAGTACGAATAAAAACTACAGATGTCTGGGGGAAAAAAGACCACCTACTTAGCTTGGCCATACCTTCTGCCAGTTTGGCTCTGCCTACAACATAGGACACTTCTACTTTTTTTCCAGGGCCACTTTGAGTTCCCAATCCGCACCAGGCCCGTGTAAAAGGGGCCCTAAAGGGGTTGTCTGGAAATAACTTCTAAATGATGCCAGCAGCCTGCTTCCACTATTGAAAGATTCATACTTACCCGCTCTCCACCACTCTGGTCCTCCATGCTGACTGCCGCGTGTCCATCTTCTGATCCCCGGTTTGTTTACTTCTTTCCACTCATGGTCATGGTCTTCTGCTCAGGAGAAGGTAAACTTGCCAAGGATTAGAGGATGATGACCACACAAGCATGCAGGAGCAAAGCGGCTGGGAGCAGGTAAGTATGAATGTTTCAATAGCGGAGACAGGCTGCAGGCATCAATTAAAAGATAGGTATTCCTGGACAACCCTTTTAAGCCACAAAGTAATTACAGAAGTGTCTGTATCTGCAGTGTCCATCTGACCAAGATTTACATCCTGAGGATATTCCAATGAAAACCTCAGCTGTATCAGTTTAACATCTGTAAATCAGTCTGGCATCTGTCATTCATAAGCACCCTGTTGTATGTAGTATATATCTCTTTTATAAAAATTGAAAAAAACAATGATATCCCTGACACATATACTGTCCTTAAAGCAACCAAAGGGACACTTTTTGGACTCCACTTAATGGGAACCTGTTGGAACTTCCCCAGACATACATAATGCAGTATAAAGAGACACTAAAAAAGGCTACAATTTTTAATTCTCTATTAATGGCCCCTTTAATTTAACTACTGAGCTATATGGTTTCTGCTAAGGGCTTGATCACACGAACACGTATTTTGAGGTCCGCAAATTGCGAATCCGCAAAACATGGATGCCGCCCGTGTGCCTTCCACAATTTGCGGAGTGGAACGGACAGCCCTTTATAGAAATGCCTATTCTTGTCCGCAAAAAGGTCAAGAATAGGACATGACTCACAATTTTTGCAGCGCCACGTAATAAAGCCACGGATGCGGACAGCACACAAAGTGCTGTCCTCATCTTTTGCGGCCCCATTGAAGTGAATGGGTCCACACCCAAGCCACAAAAAATGCGGCTCGGATGCAGAACCAAACCATGGTAGTGTAAATGAGCCCTAATTCAAATGTCTTCACACAGAATTCTTCATACACATAATAAAGCTGTCGGCCAACAATCAGCTTTCTCTGACTCACCCCTTAGGCTAGTTTCACACTAGTGGCAGAGATCCTGCAGGCTGTTCTGGATCTCCGCCGGTCCCCTTTGTAGTGAATGCAGCCTGACGGAGCCTTACAAACTTCCGTCAATGCCAGAATGCACAGAGATCTGGCAGGCTGTTCCCTGCTAGAACCGCCTGCTGGATCTCTGCTGCTAGTATGCACTTTCGACTTGGCCAAGCATGCATGTTATTTCTATGATACTGTTACTTTGGATCATTAGTCGGACGAATGGGTCTGGACTAGTTAGACGACTGGGTCTGGATTTGCAATGATACAGACACTAAAGCAGAGCCGCATTTTGGCTGTCTGAATTATGCCTATGTTTCCAGCCTTCTGTGCACTTTTTGCTACCGGTCCTTTGGTCAGAAGAAAGAGGAGGTCTATTACCAGTTTACCAGTGGTCTGGTCCTAGGATTAAATAACACCTACTAGATTAAACCTTAAAAAAAAATAATGAAGAAGCCATTGACCTTGTGCTGCCACGTAAACCCCATGTGATCTGGCACACTGGACGTCATGATGTCTTTGAGGGTTTTCATATGTCTCTTAGATTGTACGACATCTGCCTGCTTATGGTCAGGCTAAGTACAAAAGGTCCTAATTGGTCATCAGCTTGTAAGGGCATTTTTACTTTATATATCCTAAGGGCATTTTTTTCCAGACATTAGGCCAGGTCAGCCAGGATGTTAATTTGTTATATGGGAAGTGAAAGCTGTGAATCTGATTTACATGTCAGTGGAGGGAAGCACTAACACTGTGACGCTTCTATTTAATCACTAATGAGAACCTCAGCAGGTACAATGCCTTGTATATTCTGGAGCAACATGCTGCCTTTCATGTAGAGACAGAAGCTCAGACACATTTTGAATAAATATACATACACGTCACGTATACATAACTCCTGCAAGCATTTATTACACTGGAAAAATACACAAAGTCCTCTATTAAAGTCTATAACATACGGGTGCTGCAGGATCCCTTTGAAGTAGGTCCTCTTTACAAAACCACTACTTTAAATAAAT
The DNA here is from genome assembly GCF_905171765.1 of Bufo bufo. Taxonomy (NCBI): domain Eukaryota; kingdom Metazoa; phylum Chordata; class Amphibia; order Anura; family Bufonidae; genus Bufo; species Bufo bufo. The sequence goes on along the minus strand of NC_053389.1, from coordinate 683,006,116 downwards.
AGATCAGCGCAAAGTGACCAGTGCGGATCCATTTATTTAACATATTTATTGCGCTGTGTTATAATTATGGAGGTCATCCTTATGCCCTCTTCAAGAAAACTTACCAGATGTCTTTTACATGGGCCAGTGATTGGGAGCGAACATTAAACATGCCACCGATTGGGTGATCGCATCTTTTATAGGCATCAAAATCATTGGTTGTCGTCAGCACATCGCCCTGTGTAAACAGGGAATTGCTGCCATGAGAGTGTACATCTGAACGATTGTTCAGGCAAATACAGTTAGGAACAGGATTTGGGCAGGATTGATGAAATTGCTCTTATTGTTTGTTACCGTCTTGCGTTTCGGTGGTGAAAAGAAGATAAAAGATAAGAAGTAAAGCCTTGGAGGTTTTATTCTTCTGGATAGGGAACGCACGGTCCCAAAAAACGCATGTACTGAACTGTGACTTGTGCTCACTTCACTTTCGGGAATCGCTTCGGCAAACCATAGACAACGGACTGGAGCTAAATAGTTTTTTTTAAATACAGTTAGGAGCTAAACGAGCACCACTCAACATGCTATATCGTTGATCAGTGCTTGTTTTGGGCAAAAAAAAATCAGTCTGTGTAAAATGACCCTTAGGGCTCTTTGAAATGAGCATGTCCTGTGCGGGAATCACACTCTGTTTGTGAGTGTGATTCCCCATTATGGACACTGCTGGTTTCGGAAGAGCGCACGGCATTATACTGATTTATAATGCTGTGTGTCTCTGCTACTTCTTTTATTTAAGAATTATGGAGGCTGCTGTGCTCTTGAGAACTTTCAGTGCAACAGATTTTTTTGTACCCTTCTCTAGATCTGTGCCTCCAGACAATCCTATCTCTGAGCTCTACAGACAGTTCTTTCCTCCTCATGGCTTGGTTTTTGCTCTGGTATACTTTATCATCTGTGAGACCTTATATAGACAGGGCGGTGACTTTCCAAATCATGTCCAATCAACAGAATTTACAACAGATGGACTCTAATCAAGGTTTAGAAACATCTCAGATTATCAAGAGAAATGGAAGGCCCCCAGAGCAAAATATCAAAGGGTGTGAACACTTATGTCTGTGAGAAATTAAAATTCTTCCTTTTTAATACATTTGCAAACATTTCTAAAATTCTGTTTTCACTTTCTCATTATAGGATATTGAGTGCAGATTGATGGGAAGAAACTTAATTTTTTTTTTTTTTTTTGCACAAGGCTGCAACATAACAAAATGTGAAAATAGGGAAAGGGTCTGAAGACTTTCCTAAAGCACAGCATGGTAAATATTAGTTATTGAGTCTTTTGTGGGCTAAGACCATCCATCTTAAAAGCAGAAAAAAAAATCTAATTTGGATATTTGCACATTTTGTTAAATTTTCATAAAAATGTGGATTTTTTTATTATAAATAAAAAAATATATCAACCAAAATTTATCACATTACATAAAAGTACAGTATCACGAGAATACAGTCTCAGAATGACTTGAATAAGTAAAAGCATTAGAAAGTTATTACTACATAAAGGGACGTGTGAGATTTGAAAATTGGCAAAATAGGCTTTGTCGTTAATGGGTTAAACGAAAGAAAAAGCGTGGATCGCACATCCATGATGCATTGATCTTCTACTTCTTAGCATAATTAATAAACCGTACATGAGGCACTTAGTACACATTTCAATAAAAATGCATAAGCCCTCTCACCGCGTTAAGATGGCCTCCTTGAGTCCCCACGCCATACACTAAATTGGCGCAGTACCACATGCTGCCACAGCACCACACCCACAGACGGTGTGACCCAGCAGCTGAAGAACACCCCTGCTGTCAGGTTAATCCCTGCACTGGGCCACACCAACCCAATAGCAACAACAACCTCCATGCTGCACGGAAACTAAACTGAGACCAAAGAACAAAAAGTATAACAAGTGTGTCATGTACATTTTATTATTTATGCAAAAGATCAATGGATTGCTTGTGGATGTGCGATCCATGCTTTTACCTTAGTTAACTGTACTCGGCCCAGTATAAAGATGACACTCATTAGAGCTAAAGCTCACTGTAGTATTATGAGTCTATGTTGTACAAATCAGAAATACCATGCTATGGGTCTTAGTTCCATGTGCCTCTCATTTTATACAGAAAAACAAAAAATAATGGCACTCTCTGCATGCTTTATTACACATCATTGCTTCTAGAAGTGAATACAATGGCTCACGGAAATACCATATGGAGATTACAGATGTGCACGTCCATGTGCAGACCACATACAGATGTACATGTGCTTAAAGGGGTTGTCTCACCTCAGCAGACGGCATTTAGCATGTAGAGAAAAGGCACTCCTTAATGTATTTTGATTGTCCATATTGCACCCCTTTCACATCTTACTGTATACGGCTTCCTTCCATGGTTAGCAGTAATCACAGATTTTCAACTCCTACAATGAAATACTGACCTCCAAATAACCGACCAGCGGTAATCTCCTGTCTATGGTAATGCCTATAGATGAAAGTATATTATCATATGTCTCCACAGCACTTAGGCTCATTTCACATCCGGTAGGCTGCTCCACTGTTGCGCGCAGCGGAATTTGCCTGTCCGATTCTTGGCATATTTGCAGGGTTGTGACCAGATCTCTGCCAGTGCCCGTTATAGTTAGTGGCATTCATGTAGCTTCCAGCAATGCCAAATCCAGAGAGACCCTGTAGGCTGTTCCCTGTGTGAAATTAGCCCCAAAAGGGATGTCCGAGATTTTAATACTGATGGCAAAGTCAGCTGTTTGAGAAAGCACCGGCGCCGCGGCCTTCTTGCAGCTTACCAAGCACAGCGCGGTACATTTGATAGCGGCTGTGCTTGGTATCACACTCACTTCTATGGGGCTGAGCTGTGTCTAGGCCACGTGACAGATAAACGTCACATCACTGGCCTAGGAAAAGCTGGGAGAAGTCCACGGCGCTAATGCAAGCACTGCTGCCTTCTCAAACAGCTGATTGGCTGGGGCCTCGGATGTCCTGAGGATTGGTCATCAGTATTAAAATCCCAGAAAACCCCTTTAAATGAGCATTATTGAAGTGTGCTGATACGAGTTATGTTCTGATATTGTAGGCCACATGGGTATATTTCATATACTGCTACATTTCTCCAACCTTGCCTCTATAATATAACAATCTTTTCTATACATGCTACTAGTCCGAATAATAAAAGTCACTTTGAATGAAATAAAAAATGCATTATTATAAATGCTTTTAACACATTCAAACATGGTCAGAGTGTATGCAAGCTGCTGCACACAGATACTAATGGAAGGATATGATAAGGGATATTGATCAGGTATATTTAAGGGATTCTGAACTTTGTTTAAACTGATGATCTATCCTCTGGATAGATCATCAGCATCTGACCGGTGGGGGTCCGACACCCGGGACCCCGCCGATCAGCTGTTTGAGAAGGCAGCAGCGCTCCAGCAGCGCTGCGGCCTTCTCACTGTTTACCGCCTGCCCAGTGACGTTATGACTAGTATTAACTTGCCTGGGCGGTGCTAAGCTCTGTTCACTTGAATGGAGCTTAGCCCCGCCCAGGCCATTGATACTAGTCGTGACGTCACTGGGCCTGCGGTAAACAGTGAGAAGGCCGCAGCGCTGCTGGAGCGCCGCTGCCTTCTCAAACAGCTGATCGGCGGGGATCCCAGGTGTCGGACCCCCACCGGTTAGATGCTGATGATCTATCCAGAGGATAGATCATCAGTTTAAACAAAGTGCAGAACTCCATAAAAGCAGAACTTCCACTTTCCTTGTGTGTTTTTGTGTTGTACATATATACCTTATGTATTATGTGGACGTATGTAGGAACATACTTGCTGTACATATAAGAAAATTCTCAGGTGCTATAAAAGTGCAGTCGGAGCATAAGGCCCCATTTACATGACCGTATTTTTGTGGACCCATTCATTTCAATGGGTCCGCAAAAAATGCAGACAGCATCTTCATTCAGCAGGACCTGCGCTGACGTCACTGCGCTCCCCACGTGGTGAGCGCGATTACGTCATCAAAGGTCCTTTTGCAGGTCCTGAAAGAAGAAGCAAGAAGACGATGCCAGCTGCGCGATCAATTGGATAAGGTGAGTAAATATTTTTTTTATTTTTTAACCCCTCAATCCACATTTTAGTAAGCATTCTGTATTAAGAATGCTATTATTTTCCATTATAACCATGTTATAAGGGAAAATAATAAAATCTACAGAACATCTAACCCAAACCCGAACTTCAGTGAAGAAGTCCGGGTTTGGGTCTGGGTACCACATTCAGTTTTTTCTCAGGCGCGTGCAAAACGCATTGCACTCGCAAGGAAAAAACGGAACATCGGAACGCAATCGCAGTCAAAACTGACTGCAATTGCGTGCCTACTCGCGCGGTTTTCCCGCAATGCACACGCGACTCATCCGGAGCAAATCCGTAACGCCCGTCACTGATAGCCGGACACCTACTGTATACGCCGGCATCGGTTAAAACACAGATGCCGGCAAATTATCCCTTGCACTGCCACGGTCAGCGCTGACTGCGTCACATGCGGTATCCTGCCGGGTGCAGGGTGTCCAACGGGACTCCGCGCTGCTGTAACAGGGACCCGATGGCTTGGACGGAAGCTGTAAGTGTATTACACTGGTAATACACTTAGGCCAGGTCTACACGACGACATGTGTCGCGCGACAATAAGAAGCAATTTTTATAATGGTAGTCTATGGAGTCGCACTGCGACATGCGACATGCTGCGACTGCGACGCGACAGTCGCAGAAAAATCCATCTTGAATGTTTTTTTTTCGACTGTCGTGTCGCAGTCGCAGCATGTCGCAGTGCGACACCATAGACTACCATTCAAAATGTCGTGCGACAAATGTCGTCGTGTAGACCTAGTCTTACAGCCAATGCATGACAATACAGATGTATTGTAAAGCATTGTACAGGGGATCAGACCCACAAAAGTTGAAGTCCCAGAGTGGGCCAAAACATAAAGTTAAAAAAGAAGTAATAAAAATAAAGTTTTACAAAAAAAATGTAAAGTTTCAAGTAAAAAAAAAAAGTCCTTTTCCCAAAATGAAGTAAAAAAAAAATTGTAAAAAAAGAAAAAAGAGAAAAGTAGACATATTAGATATCGCCGCTTTCGTATCGACCGGCTATATAAAATCCACCCCATCAGGTAAACACTGTAAAAAAAAAAAAAAGTGCCAAAACAGCCATTTTTTGGTCACCTTGCCTCACAAAAAGTGTAATACCAAGTGATCAAAAAGTATTATGTACCCCAAAATTGTACCAATAGAAACATCACCTCATCCCGCAAAAAATGAGCCCCCACATAAGACAATCACTTAAAAAATAAAAACCAATGGCACCCGTAAACCAATCCATAAAATCTGCTCTGCCAAAGCAATATGGCGCTCCTTCCGTTCTGAGTCCTGCCATGTGCCCCCACAGCAGTTTACCACCATGTATGGGGTGTTGCCGTATTCAGGAGAAAATGGGTAACAAATTATGGGGTGCTTTTTCTCCTGTTACCCCTTGTGAAAATGAAAAATTTGGGGCTAAAGCAACATTTTCTTGGAAGAAATGAAACTTTTCATTTTGACAGCCAAGTGTAAAATGCTTAGGGGGTCAAAGTGTTAATATATTCTTTAAGGGGTGTAGTTTCCAAAATGGGGTAACTTTTTGAGGGTTTCCACTGTAGGGGTACGTCTGGGTCTCTTCAAATACAAAATGGTGCCTAAAAACCATTCCAGCAAAATCTGCCTCCAAAATCCATATGGCGCTCCGGTTACTTCTGACCACTGCCACGTGCCCATAGGACAGTTTACTACCACATATGGGGTATTTCTGTAAACTGCAGAATAAGAGTAATATGTGTTGAGGTTTATTTCGCTGTTAACCCTTGCTGTGTTGCAAAAAATAATTTATTAACATAAAAAAATTCTACCAAAAAATAGAAATTTTTAAATTTCACCTCCATTTTCCTTTAATTCTTGTGGAACACCTCAAGGGTTAACAAAGTTTGCAACATGAGCTTTAAATAATTAGAGGGGTGCAGTTTCTAAAATGGGGTCATTTATGGATGGCTTCCATTACGTAAGCCCCTCAAAATCACTTTATAACTGAATCGGTGGTTAAAAAAAAAAGTTTTGGAAATTTTTTAGAAAATTTGAAAAATGGCTTCTAAACTTCTAAGCCTTCTAATGTCCTAAAAAAATAAAATGACATTTGCAAAATGATGCCAATATAAAGCAGACATATGGTGAATGTGTCACAAGAAAACAGTTTTAGAATGGCTTGGATAAGTAAAAGTGTTCCAAAGTTATTACCACATAAAGTGACACATGTAAGATTTGCAAAAATCGGCCTGGGATTTAAGGTGAAAAGTGGCTCGGTATTGAAGGGGTTAATAATCTATCAAGTTTTTTCTATCGAACATAGACTGGTTGATGTGCTATACATTGAATATATGTATGTAGTATAGTTATGTGCCACTTGTGCAGGGGGTGGGAGACTAGGTGCCCACCTAGCTCAGGGGCCCACTGGCGGATTCACCTGTACCCCTGTGAGCCAGTCTGAGCCTGCTGTCAGACATGTACCCCAGGGGGTAGATGCCATGTCTCTAGGGGGTACTCCCAGTATGTGACTGCAGTCCTTTTAATAGATAGCATGGAGTATGGTCTCGCCTGGATGTTATTTTCTTCATTAGAGAGTACTTGGCTTCAGAAATACGGGAACAATAATCTTGATCTGATTTCCAGATCCATTCATTTGTATAGAGCTGGTCAGGTTCATCGGTGGGTTCTGTTTGGACTAGTGATTCCCATCATAGCACTCAGAGTCTGATGGAGGCTGAGCGCGGTGACAGGGAGCTTCAGAAGGTGTCAGAATTCTGGCACTTGTCTAAATACAAGGAGGCCAAAAGTGAGACATGTTCACACTCACAGAGGGGCCTGGAAAGGTCAGGGGGCAGCAAAATGCCATTATATTTGGGAAAGTAATGTTAAAGGTTATGACACTGAGAAGTCATGACAGCCAGCCATAGGTAACACTAACCTATACGGGGCAAGGTCAGTCATTGAATGGCATCTACTATATATAAAAAATGTGGCATAGTGAGTATGATAAATAGTTAAAGAGGACCTCTCCATTCTCTTGACATGTCTGTCTTTGAAAATACTTGGATTCTCCATGAAACAATGATTGTGGAGCATCTTTTCTTGTCACTGTGTGGAGGGACAAACCACATACTAGTAACGCCCAGCTGTTAATTTATTAATACATTTTCTAGTAGTGATAACAGAGGACTGGCACAATGCAGAGTTGCAGGCCTTGTGAACTACCTCTTTTGATGCAGCTGGTCAGGTCCTTTCTCACCAATGACTATATTTGCTAGTTGTAATGACGCAGTAATTTATACGCTTTGTGTCCATTTGGTATACTTCAGGGGGTATAGTCTTTATATGTTATAATGAAAAACTCCATTGACAGCGCCATCACAGTTTATTGATCACGCGAATGCCAGATTTCCCTGAACGCAATCATGTAGCATCATATGGACAGGTCTTTATGTGATAGTAATTCTGAAGCCTGATTGATAAGATGTTTATTACCTTTTCCGCAGCCGTTTTGCAGGCAAGAATACATGTACATGAGACCTAAAGCTGTGTTATATTCTCAATGTTCACATCCATAGTTTAAATTATTTCATTTCTCACACACACATATTGATATTGATATAACATTAAGCTTTACAGAAAAATTGGGTTACCATTATGTTAAACCTTTACTTCTAGTAACATAGTTTATAAGGCTGAAAAAATACATTTGTCCATCCAGTTCAGCCTGTCATCCTGCAAGTTGATCCAGAGGAAGGCAAAAGAAACACATGTGAGGTAGAAGCCAATTTTCCCCACTTAAGGGGAAAAAAATTCCTTCCTGACTCCAATCAGACAGTCAGATAACTCCCTGGATCAACGAGCCCTCTCTAGTAGCTGTAGCCTGTAATATTATTACACTCCAGAAATCCATCCATCTCATCTTTTAGTGAACTTCCCGTACCATCACCACCCCCTCAGGCAGAGAGTTCCATAGTCTCACTGCTCTTACCGTAAAGAATCCTATTCTATGTTTGTGTACAAACCTTCTTTTCTCCAGACGCAGAGGATGTCCCCTCGTCACAGTCACAGTCCTGGGGATAAATAGATGATGGGAGAGATCTCTGTACTGACCCCTGATATATTTATACATAGTTATTAGATTTCCCCTCAGTCGTCTTTTTTCTAACGTGAATAACCCTAATTTTGATAATCTTTCAGGGAACTGTAGTCCCCCCATTCCAGTTATTACTTTAGTTGCCCTCCTCTGAACCCTCTCCAGCTCTGCTATGTCTGTCTTGTTCACAGGAGCCCAGAACTATACACAGTACTCCATGTGTGGTCTGACTAGTGATTTATAAAGTGGCAGGACTATGTTCTCATCATGGGCATCTATGCCCCTTTTGATGCAACCCATTATCTTATTGGCCTTGGCAGCACCTGCCTGACACTGGTTTCTACAACTTAGTTTACTGTTCACTAAAATTCCTAGGTCCTTTTCCATGTCAGTGTTAGCCAGTGTTTTACCATTTAGTATGTACGGGTGACTTGCATTATTCCATTATTTGACAGTATTAAACCTCATCTGCCACTTCTCTGCCCAAGCCTCCAATCTATCCAGATCCCTCTGTAGTAGTATACTGTCCTCTTCCGTGTTAATTACTTTACACCGTTTAGTGTAATCTGCAAAAAATATTTTACTGTGCAAGCCTTCTACAAGATCATTAATAAATATATTAAAGAGGTACTCCGCTAGTGACAGTGACCCAATCTGAGTGAATACCGTTAATAACCACCCTCTGTTTTCTATCACTCAGCCAGTTACTTACCCACATACAGACATTTTATTCCAGTCCAAGCATTCTCATTTTATATACTAATATTTTATGCGGTACAGTGTCAAATACTTTGGAGAAGTCCAGATATACGACATCCATTGATTCGCTGCTGTCAAGTCTAGAACTTACCTCCTCATAGAAACTGAATAAATTAGTTTGACATGACCGATCCCTCATGAAGCCATGCTGATATGGTGTTATTTGCTTATTTTCATTGACATACTCCAATATAGCATCTCTTAGAAAACCTTCAAACAGTTTACCCACGACAGATGTTTAACTTACCGGTCTATAGTTTCCAGGCTCTGTTTTTGGACCCTTTTTGAATATTGGCACCAGATTTGCCATGCGCCAATCCTGTGGGACATTCCCTGTCAGTATAGAGTCCGCAAATATCAGAAATAAGGGTCTGGCTATGACATTACTTAATTCTCTTAGGATACGGGTGTGTGTGCCATCCGGTCCTGTTGATTTGTCTATTTTAATCTTTTTTAAGACGTCGCTGTACTTTTTCCTGCATTCTGCATTTCATCTGACAGTTTATTATCCTCAGTGAATACAGTGGAGAAAAAAAATATTTAACAGCTTTGCTTTCTCCTCATCGCTCTCTGCGACTCCCCCCTCATTACTCTTTAAAGGGCCGACACCTTCAGATTTATACTTTTTACCATTTATATAATTGAAGAACATTTTAGGGTTAGTTTTGCTCTCTTTGGCAATTAATCTCTAGGTCTCTAGTTTGGCTACTTTTATTAGTTTTTTACATATTCTATTTTTTTCCTTATAGTTTTTCTATTAGGGAATGGCATTAAAGGGACACTACTTACACATTTGTATCACATATTAACAGCTTAAATGTGAATATTCTATGCTAAAAAAAAGTCACTGCATGAATCCTACGACCTCTACTGGCTCTTTAATTTCCTCCTTTGTCTGGATTTATTTATTTATTGGTTTCAATAATTTTTCTGTGATTTTCATATAATAACGTTGGTCAATAAAGTACAGGTTGAAATAATACAGTGTAACATGTGTTTCAGAGTACTTGAATCAGAATATTTCAATGTAAAGCTAATCAGGAATATAATAGCTTGTTAGCAAAGATATACAAACGTATACAGTTACATTGAAAAACAGCCAGTTTAACAGAATTTAAAAAGGGTAACCGAAATCGGGGAGCACATAACTTAGTAAGTAGGTCTCAAATGGAAACTTGATTTACTATTGGAGTTGGACTAATGGGCATGGGTACAAAATTAAGCCAGGCCTGCCACTGTTGATAGAATTTCTCAGGTTTATGGTCTTTATAGGCCATCATCTTTTCATAATTGCAGTTTTGCTGTATATGAGCAATAATATCTTCCATAGTCGGGATTCTCATGGACTTCCAGTGTCTGGTGATGAAAAGTTTAGTGACTATGAATAGGTGAGCAATAGGGATTCTATATGGTATGGGAATGTCCTGCATATCCATAAAGAATAGAGCTCTATGGGGGGAAGGTTCTAGTGGTGTGCCACAGAATCTGGAGGCAAAGTCAAAGACATTACTCCATAAGCCCGTCAAGCTAGGACAAGACCAGAGAATGTGTAGCAGTGTACCTTTGGCGCCACATTCATGCCAGCATAGATGGGAGCAACCAGGATATACACTGCTCAAAAAAATAAAGGGAACACTTAAACAACACAATGTAACTCCAAGTCAATCACAATTCTGTGAAATCAAACTGTCCACTTAGGAAGCAACACTGAGTGACAATCAATTTCACATGCTGTTGTGCAAATGGGATAGACAACAGGTGGAAATTATAGGCAATTAGCAAGACACCCCCAATAAAGGAGTGGTTCTGCAGGGGGTGATCGCAGACCACTTCTCAGTTCCTATGCTTCCTGGCTGATGTTTTGGTCACTTTTGAATGCTGGCGGTGCTTTCACTCTAGTGGTAGCATGAGACGGAGTCTACAACCCACACAAGTGGCTCAGGTAGTGCAGCTTATCCAGGATGGCACATCAATGCGAGCTGTGGCAAGAAGGTTTGCTGTGTCTGTCAGCGTAGTGTCTAGAGCATGGAGGCGCTACCAGGAGACAGGCCAGTACATCGGGAGACGTGGAGGAGGCCGTAGGAGGGCAACAACCCAGCAGCAGGACCGCTACCTCCGCCTTTGTGCAAGGAGGAACAGGAGGAGCACTGCCAGAGCCCTGCAAAATGACCTCCAGCAGGCCACAAATGTGCATGTGTCTGCTCAAACGGTCAGAAACGGACTCCATAAGGGTGATATGAGGGCCCGACGTCCATAGGTGGGGGTTGTGCTTACAGCCCAACACCGTGCAGGACGTTTGGCATTTGCCAGAGAACACCAAGATTGGCAAAATCGCCACTGGCGCCCTGTGCTCTTCACAGATGAAAGCAGGTTCACACTGAGCACATGTGAAAGACGTGACAGAGTCTGGAGACGCCGTGGAGAACGTCTGCTGCCTGCAACATCCTCCAGCATGACCGGTTTGGCATTGGGTCAGTAATGGTGTGGGGTGGCATTTCTTTGGAGGGCCGCACAGCCCTCTATATGCTCGCCAGAGGTAGCCTGACTTCCATTAGGTACCGAGATGAGATCCTCAGACCCCTTGTGAGACCATATGCTGGTGCTGTTGGCCCTGGGTTCCTCCTAATGCAAGACAATGCTAGACCTCATGTGGCTGGAGTGTGTCAGCAGTTCCTGCAAGACGAAGGCATTGATGCTATGGACTGGCCCGCCTGTTCCCCAGACCTGAATCCAATTGAGCACATCTGGGACATCATGTCTCGCTCTATCCACCAACGTCACGTTGCACCACAGACTGTCCAGGAGTTGGCAGAGCTTTAATCCAGGTCTGGGAGGAGATCCCTCAGGAGACCGTCCGCCACCTCATCAGGAGCATGCACAGGCGTTGTAGGGAGGTCATACAGGAACGCGGAGGCCACACACACTACTGAGCCTCATTTTGACTTGTTTTAAGGACATTACATCAAAGTTGGATCAGCCTGTAGTGTGTTTTTCCACTTTAATTTTGAGGGTGACTCCAAATCCAGACCTCCATGGGTTGAAAATTTGATTTCCATTTTTTTATTTTTGTGTGATTTTGTTGTCAGCACATTCAACTATGTAAAGAACAAAGTATTTCAGAAGAATATTTAATTAATTCAGATCTAGGATGTGTTATTTTTGTGTTCCCTTTATTTTTTTGAGCAGTGTATTTTATTTAGCCTATCTGGGGTAAAACACCATCTCAGGCTGGTTTTAATGGCAGCCTCATAAAGGGAGACACTAAAGAAAGTATTAGAAATGAATCTCAGAGCTGGGATCCATTTAGTTATGGAAATAGATGTATTCATTTCTTTGTCCCAGGTTAGGAAAGGGGTTGTTTTATGGAAGTATTGTTTGTCACCAAGACTCATGTATAGAGGTCTAAGAGTAGGTGAGTGTGCTAATTGTATGGTGGAAATGCTCCTCTCCAATACTTGACCTGTAGGAGTTGGCGGATCTGTAAATATTTATAAAAGTCATTATTGGATAAGTCTAACTGTTGTTGGAGCTCTTCAAAGGACTAAAGTTGTCCATTATCATAGAACTGGGAAATCCATTGGATGCCCTTCATTCTCCAATTAGAGAGGTCTATGTCAGGGATTTTCCACTCTAATAATTGTATAGGGGAGATGGATGGGATACTCATATTTGTATGGATGCACCTGTGGTGGAAAGTGTGCCAGTGATGTAAGGCCCCATCTAGAAGGTATGGCAATTGTATGAGTGTTATAGTAGAAGGGTTTAAGCTATCGATTAATAAGGCTCAGAGGTGTTTTGAGGGGGCAAGGGAGGTCTCAATTTGGATCCATGGGATGGAGGTATCTCCTCTCCACCAGTTGAAAAGTAGGTTGATTTGTGTTGCCAAAAAATAGTCAGCTAGGTTTGGGAGGCCTAGGTCTCCTCCTCTTTTGGTTTTGCATAGTAGCGTGAAAGATACCCGTGGTTTGCGACCTGCCCAGATAAAAGAGTTAAGGAGGTTTTGAGCTTTAGTGAAGAAATGAGTGGGCACTTTAATTGGGACCGTGCGAAAGATGAATAGAAGTTTAGAATGTGTCATCATTTGGAAGGTGGCTATACGACCCACCCATGATATTTTAAATTTCCCATAGTTGGAAATATCCTGTTTAATAATGTCCAGGAGGGGGAGGTAGTTATGCTGAAACAGGAGGTGAGTAGCTGAAGTTAGATTGATACCTAAGTATTTAATGTGGGTGAATTGCCAGTCGAAAGGGAATCTGGACTTTAAGTCTGGTATTTGTTGGGGAGGTATGTGAAAGGGCAAGAGCTGAGATTTACTTTCATTAACTTTGTAATATGATATACGGCCAAATTCAGCTAGGAGTGGTAGGATTATTTCTAATGAAGTCTGTGGGGAAGATAGAGTTAGCAGGATATCATCAGCATATAAAGATATGCGGTGTTGTTTATTAGCTATATTGATCCCTGATATGTCGGGGTGTTGTCTGATGGCCTGGGCTAAGGGTTCTATAGCTAATACAAAAATGAGGGGGGAAAGTGGGCATCCCTTTCGGGTTCCATTAGTGATTGGAAAGGTTGACGATAATGCCCCATTTACAAATACCCTTGCAGAAGGGACTGAATATAGGGCTTTTATGGCTGTAATGAGGTCATTTCCAAGGCCTAATCTCCCGAGGACTGAGAAGGCGAAGGACCAGTTCAATCGGTCAAACGCCTTCTCAGCGTCCAGCGTAACCAGGCAGGCAGGGATCTTTTGGCGAGGGATATGGTCAATGAGGTTTAGTGCCCTTCTCGTGTTGTCAGTGAGTTGTCTCCCCTTGACAAAGCAAACTTGGTCTATTCCGATTAGTGTTGGGGGAATTTTTGCTAGTCTGTTCGCTAATGCTTTTGCATAGATCTTAACATGTGTGTTCAGGAGGGAAATAGGTCTAAAGTTTTGGGGTGTGTCTTGAGGTTTGCCAGGCTTAGGATTTGTTACAATTGTGGCCATCAACATCTCTTGTGTGGGAAGGAGCCATCAGCAAAGGCTTGTTGGTATATTGGTCGCATGTGACAAAAGTTTTGTAGTAGGTATTTGAGAGGCCATCAGATCCAGAGGATTTATGTAGGGGCAGGGATGATATGATTTGTGATATCAATGTGTGGGAGAAGGGGAGAGATAACCATTGTTGATGTTGAGGAGTTAGAGAGGGAAGATTAAGGGAGGATAGAAAGGATTTTATCTCTAGGGGGGAGGCTTGATAGGTATATTGGGAATTGTTTAAATTGTAGAGGGAGGAGTAGTACTATATAAATTGGTTCGTAATGTCTTTTGGGTTGTATAGTTTGCTCTTTTTATCCGGGTGCAGTAGAAAGGGGATTTTGGATTTAGCTAGTCGTGTTTTAATTCGGTTAGTGAGCAGTTTCCCTGCTTTGTTATTTTGGGAGTAATAGCGAGCCTTCACTGAGTGTAGGTGCTTCTCGTATCGATGTAATAGACAATCTTTGAGTTGATTTCCATTTTGCGCTCTTCAGTGAAGGAGGTTTTGTTTATGGATTCTAGGGTGGATAGCTTGGAAATAATGGAATCAATCAGTTTTTCTCTTTCTTTCTTTGCACGGTGCCCTAGTTTTATAAAGATCTCCCTTATGAAGGCTTTGTGTGCATTCCAAAGACTAAATGGGCTAGACACAGACCCAATATTTAGAGAGAAGTATTCAGTCAGATCCTTCTCCATCTCCGATTTATAGCTGGGGTTTGATAGTAGGAAGTCATTGCAACGCCACAAAGTCTCTTTGACATTATATGTTTCCTCAATTGATAGTGAAATTGCGGCATGGTCTGACCATTCAATAGTTTCAATGGTAGATTGCGAAGCTAACTGTAGGAGGGATCTGCTCAAAAGAAACAGGTCAATACGGGAGTATGTGTTATGAACATTGGAGAAGAATGAAAAATCACGTTCTTGCACGTGGTGGATTCTCCATATGTCATAAAGTTCTTCTTTGTGTAGCAGTGGACCTAAGATTTCGCTCCAAGATCTGGAAGAGACTGTAATGTCCACTTTTGCATCAGGGATCATATTAAAGTCTTCACAGAGCAAAGTGTTTTATCTTAGATACTTTGGTTAATAACCTATGGAGGAATCGCATCTGGTGCTTGTTGGGGGCATAAACTGCCACTATGGTGTAAATGATGTTGTTTAATTTGCATACCTGTATTATAAATCTGCTTTTTGGGTCTATGGACAAGGCAATAGGTTGGTATGCTATTGAAGATTTAAAAGCAAGCATCACCCCTCTCTGTTTTTTTGTGATAATGGGATTGTACAATATTTGGGAAGAGGTGGTGGTTCAATCTGTGGGCATCCTGAAACACCACATGAGATTCCGGGACACAGAAAACATCAGCATGAAGTTGTAAAAAAAAATACTCTTTTCAGACAGAAGTATTCATTTAATACCAATTCCCAAATACATATCCCTGATTTGCCCTTTAATGTAGATACCACTGCAATATTGATCATGACTACAGGGAATACGAATTCCAGTTTAGCCAATGCTGTTGAACATGAAATGTTAAAACATAAAGGGCTCATGCACATGAACGTGTTTTCTTTCCGCGTCCGTTCCATTTTTTTTTGCGAACGGTATGCGGAACCATTAATATTAATGGGTCCACAAAAAACGGAAGTTACTTTGTGTGCATTCCGTATTTCCGTTTTTCAAAAAAATAGAATATGTCCTATTATTACGGACAAGGATAAGACTGTTCAATTAGGTTGTTCCGTTCCGCAAAATACAGAATGCACACGGAGTCATGCACATTTTTTGCGGATGCATTTTTTGTGGACCGCAAGATACATACGGTCGTGTGCGTGAGCCCAAAGGAAGCTAAAAGCTGGAAAAGCAGTTAGGAATGGATGATGTTCCGCTGAATGTAGTGGTTCCCAAGTTAACACGTCAGACTTGTGGGAGGACAGGTTCATGAGGCTAGGCACTTGTGTCAACATGAGGCTAAGGTGTGAAGTGGTCACACTTCCAAACATTCAGAGGCACCCAAGTGACCGTAGATGAGTTTGGGAAAAGTGAGCATGCTCAGAAACTCAACTGACCTGACCTTGGACTGAATTATCATCCATTTCTATAATCATAAGAGTATACAAATAATTAATAAACATATAATACAAATAAATGAAAAAAGAGGTGCTTGTTTTTTCCCCAGAATTTATTTCTAACCACATCAGCATATTTTAAAAGGAATTTACAAAGCAGGTAATATTAAGGACTGCTCCACGATAGTGGTGGATCTCAGTGCCAAATCAAAGTTCTTAGTGGCAATGTTGTACCTACTGGCTCATGTGCCCCTGGTTTCATGATCACAAAAAAATCAGATTTTTCACTGCCTGAAATAGCAGGCACACAAAACAACAAATACACATGCGATTTCATGCGCACCTTCACAGGTCAACCTTACTGCACTGCCATCTCAAAGTGCAATAATTGTACCACACAGCATTAATCTGAAGAGTAACTACACCCAGAAGTGAAGACTCATTTTTTTTTTTACTAATTACACTGATATCAAAAGGTAGTGTTGAGTGAAGTTCTCAAAAATTCCATTCGGATACTTTGCTGAATAAAAAAATAAAAAATTGGCTTGGTGACGAATTACTTCACCGTGAAGAGCATTTCTTTGTAAATTGTAGGTCCAATGACAGAGAACAGCAAGTCCGCCTGACTTTAATATTTAAGTCTATAATAAAAATGTTTTAATGAAATTGTACTTACCTCATCCATTTGATCGCAAAGAGCCCGCTGCCGCAATCTTGATTGAAGGTCCAATGCGAAATCTCGTGAGGCCCGTGATAACGCCATCACATCGGCCAACATGGTGATGTCATATGTCACCGCGCATGGGATTCCGCGGGATCTTCAATCAAGATCGTGGCGGGTTCTTCGCACTCAAACGGATGAGGTAAGTATGAATTTTAGTTTTTTACTGCATTTCAGGGAAATCGTTTCGACACCATGAAGCACGAGGAAATTCAGCTTAGGTTACTTTCACACTGGCGTTTCGGGGTCCGCTTGTGAGATCCGTTTCAGGGCTCTCACAAGCGGCCCAAAACGGATCAGTTCAGCCCCAATGCATTCGGAATGGATAAGGATCCGTTCAGAATGCATCAATTTGGCTTTTTAAGTGAGCTGGTATATATAATTGTTTGCATAACAAATGCACATACCACTTTATTGAAGCATTTTTAGGCTTCATTAATTTTTGCAGTTACGGTATATCATGTGACCCCCCCCTATCCTAATGAGACTCACTGGATGCCCTCTCATATGACAGTCTCATAGGAATGAATAGATAGAGAACCTGACTTCCTTTCATTCACTCATGATCTAACTGCCGCAAGTAACGGAGGCTGAAAATAATCAATAACTTGCATTCTTGACAACATTTGAAAGTTGGCTTGCGGGAGATTGATGACTTAGCTCCACAGACTTTGTGCATCGCCCCTACTTCCTTTGTAAGGCTCTCTTCTCCAAATTCAATTTGGACGCTGGGGTTGCATCTAATGAAACAGAATCCCAGCATCAGATACATTATATGGTTGGGTGCATTTTGGAAGAAAGCAGTCCTCTATGATTTGCCTGGAACTGGGAGATTTGCTGAATCTTCAGGGACGGCTCTCCTTGTTCTAGTACAGTTGCAAGTATGATAAATCGATAGGTAAGTTTGTGAATCAAATAATTATGAGGACCAGCAAATTTACCAATGGGTGGGAAAAAAAAAAAGTTTCTGGGAGCGCTTCTTTAAACGGCCTGTGGTAAATCTCAGCAACACTGGGCCTATGATTTGATCATTCCAAGGGGAATGGTTGAGGTCGTAACTAGGGAAAGTAACGTGTATCAGTCATTCATCTGAACAATTTTAGTAGAGGTCCAAAGGGAACACTTAAGCAGAATTACATGATTACATAGGGGCACTGTGAGTCCCAGGGGCGTAGCTAACGGCTCATGGGCCCTGGTGCAGGAGTTCAGCTTGGGCCCCCCTTCCCTCAGTGCATTGTGTGTCTTCTTATGTGGCACAAGGGTCTTTGGGCCCCCTCAGCCTCCTGGGCCCGGTAGCGACTGCTACCTCTGCACCCCCTATAGCTCCGCCCATGACTGTGACCCCTCTGGTAGTACACCAAGTACCTGCACTCACAGAACAGTAGGTTTCTAGACACACATTAACATGACACTGCACACAATATACAAGCACATTACATTGCAAAGCATCTAAATCACAATGATTCGGTGTGGGTGGATAGGGTGATTATTAGATGCCAGACAGACAGACAGAAAGGAAATTCAGCCATCCAATCCCATATAGCTAGTCAACATGTAATCTTATTGTGTGATGGCATTTTCATGCTGGGCCTTAGGGTACAGATATTAGTAGGCTGGCACCATTTTGCTAAACACTAATCTGACTAGAAAGATGCAGTGCCAGGCCATACTGTCTGGGGAGAAAGCATCTGGTTCCTGCTCCTGACTACAAGGATAGACTTTAGCCCCTCTCACATTGTGATTTGGGGCAGATGTACTAATCCTAATAGTTAGAGATTGTAAACTTTGACTAGACAGTCTAAATATTACCCCAGATTTACCATAATGGCTGACAGAATTTTTTGAATACCCCTTCCCAGTGAAGCTACTCCCATATGTCATACCCCCTCGGTGAGGGATTATTTTTTTTGGCCTACTTGCTTCATAAATATGTCTAAAATGAGATGTCCCAAAGTGCGCCAAAAAGTCTAAAATGCCTCCACACTAGAGGAACATTTAAAACAACAGCCATAATTATGCCAGCAATAAACTGGGGGTGGGGCAAATTGTATATAGGTATATATTTTATGTATGTTTTCAAATGTACTTGGGTTAGTTCTACTGCTTAAATGGCTTTTCCAACCATTTAATTGGGACTTAAAGGGGCTGCCCCACTGATTAATTCAGAATGGTGTGAAATTATAAAAAAATGTAATGATCATCTTACTGTTCACCTACCACTTCTGTTCTGCACCTATTGGTTCCCCACTCCCAGATTGGCCATAGACCTTTCTCGGAAATTTCCTGGTGGGCCGATGCCCAGGGGGCAGCCTGGGCCCTCCTCACGGCTGGCCAGTGAAAGCTTTTGGGAATGTATTTTGTGCTGTGGGCAGTATTCTGTGATGGACTGTGGTGTTTGGCTCTGTTGAGGTAGTATAATGTGCCACAATATGGTATTTCTGGCCCTGCCTTCCATCAATTTGGACCCAACTACAAAACAGGGCCACTCTTAGTATTTTTTCCAGGGCCACTTTAAGTTCCCAGTCGTCCCTGCCCTAGTTACTTCCCAGTCCCCCTCGACACATAGGAAATGACTGCTCAACCCATCACTGGTGTAGCAGTGACCAGTAATTCGCTGAGTGGTCATAGTCTGTAGGTCAGAGATTTACTAAGAAGTAGAGACTGGCAAGGGACCATTAAGCATCAGAACAGGAGTGTTGGGGGATTGTTAAGGTGAACAACTTATTAAAAAAATTTCCACTGTTCTGAGCATATTTAAAAAAAAATGTAATTGGTCTGTTTGCTCAAGATAACTACCTGGTCAGTCCTTCTTGTGGGGGTCTTACAGTGGCTCAGTAGAAAAACATAACTCAGTTTTTTCAGATAAAGCCATTTAGGAATTTCTAGTTATGTCTATGGTAATAAAAGCACTCTGATGTACTACATGGGTTGGAGCAGGTGATCAACTACAAAACTATAGTTTAGGATATATATACGTCCGGAACAGGGACAGTGAATTTCTACTTACAAAAAATAAAGTTTCCCATCATTCCTATTACATTTGGATGGAATTGCACAATTGTTACATTTAGTCTATGGATATAGCGTACATAAAATCCTGCTTACAGTTCCTTGTGACTGGACATAAATTCGCATTGTGTATTGCAAACTAGTCTGCTGGCTGAAGAGCTCCTTCAGCCCGGGCAGAAAAGCCTAGGTGTTACTGGGAATTTGCACTAGGATGCCAATACACAATTATAGAGGTACTGTGTGTTTCAAGAGCTGGGGAGGATCTGGAAATGAACTCCAGCACACTAATGAACAGCGGTTGAATGTGAAATGGGCTGCTAATACCTTTCATTCCTGTCACTCTGTGACTTGTAATGTTTGAAATGCAAGTATCTTGCTGGGATCTCTTGTAATCTTGTATTTGATGTCCCAGCCTCTCTGTAATCTGACCGGACTCCGCTCACTTTGATAGACAGAGATAAGTAGTTCCTGTCTGGGAGAAATCCTGTTATTGGGTAGACTGTATGTGTTAACAGATAAACATTAAAGGCGGTTTACTGTACCCCTTTTTGTTAATGGGGTTATCTACTTAGTGCCCTATTAGCTGAAGTCAGGGGGGTAACTACCATAGCGGCAGACCATGCGAGTGCTATGGAGCCCAGGAAAAAAGGGGGCCTAGTTGGGATCAGCCCGTCTTCTAGAGGAGGACTTTACCCTCTAAAGGAATAACTTTAGCAAGGCAGTGAAAAAAATGTCCCAACAGTCATTGAAAAGGGTTTAGGTGGAAACCCTTCTGTCCTGTGTGGGGGGCCTGGTTTGATCCCTGCCATGGGGCCCTTACTTCTCTATGTACGCTACTGGCTGAAGCCAAAAGTCATCATCCTATTACGGCATGTTGAGCTAAGGGCAACCATTTAAGAGAGGTGTCCATATGAAATCTTTTAAAGGAATATAAGGCCGAATTGTATGCTGTGTATCTTAATGTATGTAGAACCATCAATGGGACTGTTTGCTCTCCTGCCATCACTTGTATTATCATTGCCAATGGAGTTGGGTGCAGTAGGTTTGGGGTGTCCAATGCCGTCTAGTGGGATGTGTAGGTGGCTGCCACTGAGTTCTCAGTTCTAGAGGAAGTGCTATGAGCACCAAGTGGCTGTGATGAGCATCAGTGTATGTAAACCATATAGTATAGAAATGTACTGCAGTTCTCCAGAAAAGGCAATTCAAAGGTTAATGTACTCCACATGGGAGAAGACAAAACATCCAAAAAATAATGGCTAAAGATGGCTATTAAGCTGATGAGAATTATATTTTCAAGCCTTCCCATTTCACCCCTAGTTAAAGAATTTGTCACCAAAGGAGGCAAATTGGCCACCTTTTGGTCTCCTGAGTGTGGGAATGTACTGGTTCACTGTGAACCTTCGTAGAACAGCTGTAAAGGGTAAGGAGCCCCTCTGTGCACGTTCCCAAGACCCTATGATGGACAATGACATAAACAGTTAGAGAGTAATGATTTACTATATTGCAAATTAATCACTGTTATCAAGCTCCATTAGCAACAGATAATAGCAAAATGACAAAAATGTCCTTCTAAGGGTACTTTCACACTAGCGTTTTTCTTTTCCGGCACTGAGTTCCATCATAGGGGCTCAATACCGGAAAAGAACTGATCAGTTTCATCCCTATGCATTATGAATGGAGAGAAATCCGTTCAGGATGCATCAGGATGTCTTCAGTTCAATCATGCTGCGGTATTATCTCCGTCCAAAATTCCGGATCA
The DNA here is from genome assembly GCF_905171765.1 of Bufo bufo. Taxonomy (NCBI): domain Eukaryota; kingdom Metazoa; phylum Chordata; class Amphibia; order Anura; family Bufonidae; genus Bufo; species Bufo bufo. The sequence goes on along the minus strand of NC_053389.1, from coordinate 682,984,542 downwards.
GTTGCCGGAATGCCGGATCCGGCATTCATTTACATTGAAATGTATTAGTGCCAGATCCGGCATTAAAAATACCGCAATCCTGGATCCGTACTTGCAAAACCGCATGCGCAGACCGGTAAAAATGTGAAAAAAATATATAACGGATCAGTTTCTCCTGATGATATCCGGAGAGACGGATCCGTCTAGATAAGGATCCACTAGATAAGGATCAAGTGGTTGAAATGTCCTCAGGGAGATAAACCGCTATCAGTGGTGTCTGGTAGCAGCTTTCTAGCCATCCTTATACATAACGCATGCACGCTGGGATGAGACAGACAGATATCTCATATCTATGGCTAGCCCAACAGATCAAAACAATAAAGTGTGCCTTAAGTGGTTTTATTTCAGATATAGTTAGGCTGTTCCTACCTTATATCTTGAATGACTGCAGAATGACAGAAAGAACAAGCAAGTGAATGATTGATGGCAAGAAGCTTCATCAATATTCAATGATTGATAGCTGTCCTGACAATGTGAGCATGCTTAGTAATACGGCTGTCAGTCACTGACTGATACTGCTCTCAGTGACATTTCCAGGAACTAATCATCATTTATCACATGCATCATGGAAGGCAAAGTCAGGAGTAAATTAAAAAAAGAGAAGTATCTGTCCATTACACTTTCTATTCTCTTATGATCAACTCCTGATTTCCACTTCAAAAACTACGTCAAGAAACCTGGCTGTGTGGCTGTACCCTTAAAAGGGTTGCCCGGGTTCAGAGGTGAACCTGGACATAAGCTCCCCTTCACTCATTTACCATGTCTGGGTGGAGCATCGGAGCATTTCTTGCTCCAATGCTCCCCCTTGCCAAGCTTTTTCTTCACTATCGGTGACGTACCGGGTTTTACATGGGCGGTCTTTAGTGCTGCCTAGGGCAGTGCTAAAGACCGCCCATTTGTGCCGGTGATGTCACCGGGATCACCCCTAGACAGAAGCCTCCTCATAGCATACTGGGAAAAAGCTGGGTACGTCACCGGCAGTACATAAACTGCCCTTGTCCTGCCCTGTGCAGGGCAGGGCAAGGGGGAGCATTGGAGCTAGAAATGCTGCGATGGTCCACTCACACATGGCAAATGAGTAAAGTGGGGCTTATGTCCGGGTTCAATTCTGAACACGGACAACCCATTTTAAGGTATCCACACACATTATCAACATGCCCATTTTTTTTGTTTCCAGGAAAGATAAGCTGCCACCAGTGGTGTCTGGCCGTGACTTACCCATTCAGAATACTTCCATGGTCAGCCAAGCGGAGTGAACATGTATATTGGGGACTGGGAGGAAAAAAAGTTGGCCAACAGCTATCTAAAGGGTATGGCCAAGTCTACGCTATAACTATTGTGCAATCAATTTGTTTTCAGCAATAGACCTGAAATATAGCTACAGATAGATAAAAGGAACAGTAGGCCAATAAATATCCAAATGAAGAATAAGGCCTCATAGACACGGCCGTTGTTTTGGCGGCTCGGATGCGGACCCATTCACTTCAATGGGGCAGCAAAAGATGCGGACAGCACTGTGTGTGCTGTCCACATCCGTTGCTCCGTTCCGTGGTCCGCAAAAAAAATATAGCCTGTCCTATTTTTGTCCGTGTTTTGCGGACAAGAATAGGCAGTTATATTAATGGCTGTCCGTGCCATTCCGAAGTGGCGCAACCAAGTAAGTTCCAGATCACAGTGTGATGAAAAATAAGTTTATTGTGTTAATCTCTTAAGAGGTGATGCGTTTCAGGGCCAGACTGGCCCCTTTATCAGACCAAGAGCAACCTAGGTAGATATATGTACACGGGGCAGTGATCAGGGTTGAAAATTCATACAACCTTTTGTTCACCTGATCATTGACATATATATAGAGGAAAAATGGCGGCACTGGCTATAAGTGAGTAAAAAAGGGTGCACGTTCCTAGGGAAAAGACTTCTTACCCCGCAATAAATCCAGAAAATGGACGGCACTCCAGTTAGATGAAAAAATTCAGTGATACCTTTATTCAACCATCCGGTGCAACGTTTCAGCTCTAAATGAGCCTTTTTCAAGCAGAGATACAATGTGAATGAAGACAGACTTATAGGTGAATCAATTAACAAAGACACACCCATCTCTGGGTGTGTCTGCACAATTACAAAAAAATGTGAACAAATCTTAAAGACACATCCCACACCGGGTGTGTTCACAAAACATATCAGTGTCATAATAACATATAGAGAAGTGCGAAACAATGAATAAAAGGAACATATATGTCCCATAGTTACATAATACACGTGCATTTATAAATACCATATCTCATGTGGATCTAAAGACACGCCCATCGATCGGGCGCACAGGACTAATCGATGTGTGTGTCCGGTACCACATGTGTATAAGGGGCGGAGCAGGGACATAACAATGTGGACATACCAAACATCAGCTGGAGACATATTCCATGTGACTACTTGGCGTTGTGTACATTCCAATACGCAGACGCGTATTACAACATCATCAAAACTTGCCGACATCATTGCGTCATCAAGACGCCCCTGGCTTGTCACGGCGCATGCCCAGCGTCGATCTACGTTACAAAGCGCCATCTTAGATACTGGAGAAATGCTCCTAACCTGTGTGACAATAGGTCACACATATATATGGGACTGGGAACACAGGCTGGATTGTCCAATCCTATTGTATTTTTTGCAATTCATTGCATTACTCTGTATATATTTCACTGTCCATAGATATAATGTAGGGTTATCATACAGCCGACAACTGTTTACTGTGTATAGCATACCACTGAATAAAATGAGCGTTTTTTAGCGACCCTATTCCGCCATGTGAGGGACTGGATATGGGGATCCTCTCACTTCTTGGCATCAACATTAGAGTGGGAATTGGCACATCCATGGCACCTGGGAGCGCTTCTTCACTCGAGGTTACGGGACGTCCCTCCCCGAATTAAACATAGCGTACTATTGAGAGACACGATGATGGGATGGAAAGCTGCAAGGAAAATATTCCAGTCTATGTGTCGCCGCAAATGCCCCTGTGAACATTTCTGGCATTCCCCCAGGGTAGGCACAATAAGATGTTTAAAATATGGAGACACAAGGGGATACATCGATTGCACCATATTTTAGATTCATCAGGTCAGGCCTTACTTCCTTGGGAAGATTTAAAAACCAAATATCAGCTGACGGATTCTCATTTTCTCCCGTACCATCAGGTAAAATCTTATTGCAACTCACAGGCAACTAAACTGGGAGAAGCGGAAAAGCTGTTATGGTTTAAGTCACTTTTGGGGGGAGAAACGGCACCGATATCCTTGTCGGAATTGTACTTTAAGATTCATAATACACAAATGATAGGATTGGTGGAGAGAGCTTTTTAAGTCTGGGAGAGAGAGCTGGGTGACCAGACCATAACGAAAAAGATGAGAGACGGTCTTGAATTCGTCAGAAAAGCCATCCAAAACGAGCAATGGAGGGAGACCCAACTACGTATACTCCATAGGGCCACCTATGCTTTCAACTTGTCTTATAGGGATGCCCCAGCCCATTATCTTAGGCACTGCCCCAAATGTACCCTGTCCAAGGCCGATCTGACCCATAGCCTCCTAACCTGCCCGCGACTACAGTCTCTTTGGTCAAAAGCGGCAGAATTTGTGCGTCAGGTATGGGGGGTCAAAGTAGTGGTCAATGCACAACACTGTATCTTTCAATACATCCCCAAAGACCAATTAGATGATCAGGAGATAGGAGTGTCAGACTGAGGTATTCACATCTTGCTTATGTCTGTCAAGAAATCAATCTTGAGGAAGTGGCTATAAACGGAGCCACCCGAATGGGAGGAGGTCAAATGAAACAAGTGTTTTACATGGAAAGGCGGGAGATTGAGAGACATAAGGAAAACACCATAGGCAGGTTCATGAAAAAATGGAAACTGTTTATCATTGCAGTTCTGTCTGATTCAGAAATAGAGGAACTGATGTCACCTTTCCGGCAGACAAAATGGTACCTCACATCTCAACTAAGAGGCGATCTGGGCAGACTAGGTATTGGGGGAGATTGAGAAGGCACCAGTCCAGGGAGACAACCTGTGCACTTACCTGATAAACGAGCCCTTTATTTGATTAAGGGGAAATTGATGGAAACAGAAGCACCTGAGGGGAGGGATGGGGTTTCAAGTTTTGGTTGGGGAGAGGGGGGGAGAATTCATAGTTTCTACATGTTGGACATTCTTCATATTGTTTATGTCGTGCAAGGAAAGAAATAAGCAAGACATTCAATTTATTTATTTTTTATGCTTTATTGGTGACCACAAGATGTCATATTTGCAAAATGATTCTCCATGTTTTACAAAGTGATATGCCATACTTGTAAAATGTCTTGCTTGTAATAAAAAGATTTTGAAAAAAAAATAAAAATAATTAAGGGTTTGCCACAATTTCATAACTATCACTGACTTTGTAAAAACCTACCATGCATTCGAAAGTCTTCAGACCCTTCTACTGTTTTTTTAATATTTTATTATGTCGCAGCCTTGTGCTAAAATAAAATAAAAAAATTCAAGATTTCCCCCATCAATCTGCATTCAATAACGCATTATGACAACGTGGAAACCAAATGTTAGAAATCTGTGCTAATTTATTGAAAACTGAAGAATTAAATATTGTATGGGCATAAGTATTCAGACCCTTTACTCAGTAGACGTCTACTGACTCTGCCGTGATGCTGCTGAAAACAGAGAACAACACTCCGAACACTCCGTGGATGACTAAGTGACTAATGCACTTTTGGTGAACATTATGTTTAAGTGTATTTTGTATTTAGTGTTGAGCGAACTTGTGATTTGCAAGTTCGGTGTACAAGGTTTGGGTTATATAAGAATTCCGTTATGGATTCCGCTACAACGGACCATAACCGAATTCTATGACAGCATGCACCACGGAAGCCTATAAGAGGCATTCCGTATTGCATTCCGTCATAATAGAAGTATAGGCTGGCCATAGACTTCTATTATGACAGAATGCAATACGGAATGCCTCTTATAGGGTTCCATGGTACATGTCGTCCTAGAATTCCGTTATGGTCCATGGTAATGAAATCCATTACAGAATTCTTAGATAACCCGAACCCTGAACTTGCAAATTGCAAGTTTGCTCAACACTAGTCAGTTCTATTGCAGCAACTTACTGTATTTTTGCTTTATAAGATGAACTATTTTCCCAAAAGGGTGGTGGGAATAGCAGTATATATTAAAAACAAAAAACGAATGAGGGCTTCCATTATGGAAGTGCACATTAGTATGTAGGAGGTGTGGGAAGCAGTGACTGTAGTGCTGCTAGCACTGGCTGAACTCACCGCTCCCTGGTCATCTTTTGGGCCCCCGCTGTGCTGTGTCCTGATTGTGAATACCATCCACAGCAGGAGAGGTAAGTTGTTTTATTTATTTTACTGCCTAGTCTGAGGTCTGAAGAAGATTGGGGGTCTGACTGGGGGTGTGATCTGAGGTCTGATAAAGATTGGGGGTCTGATTGGGGGATGTGATCTGAGGTCTGATAAAAAATTGGGGGTCTCATTGGAGGGTTTGATCTGAGGGCTGATAAAGAATGCGGTTCTGTTTGGGGAATCTGATGTCTGATAAAGTTTGGTGGTCTGATTGGGGGGTCTGATATGAGGTATGATGAAGATTGGGGGTCTGAACTGAGGTCTGCTAAAGATTGGAGATTTGATCTGAGGTCTGATTTGGGAGTCTGATGAATATTGGGGGTCTGATGAAGATTGGGGATCTGATTGGGGGTCTAAACCGAGGTCTGATGAAGATTGAGGGTCTGATCTGAGGTCTGATAAATAATATGTTTTCTTATTTTCCTCCTCTAAAACCTAGGTGTGTCTTATTATTAGGTGCATCTTATAAAGCAAAAAATATAGTACTTATAAAAGGTACATAGCAATATAAACATTACTATATTTCTGGTTGTGAAATAATGTGTATTCATCAGCAAAAACGACACTACAGGAGCTATTTCTAGCAGATTTATAACGGGGATAGCTACCTCCAAAAACAAAAGTGCAGTTCGCACCATGTTGCGGGATTTCACATGGGAGAGACTTTTCTAACCTTTCTCAGAGAATTCTTTCAACTATATAGACATATTTCAAAATATTCAGACAGGTTGAATTACATTTCATTCCTGTAGGAGTGAAATCGCTCACTTTGGTCCTCTGCTGAGTCTTCTTCCCAGGGACCCCCTGCCTAGTCTGCCTGGGCCCCATGAGGCTTTGATGTGTTGATGATGGTGGTGAAGGTGACAATTCACACCTCTACAAGCTGGATAAAGGCTTGACAGTTCACTTCTGCTCACAATTCCACAAGAACTCTAAGAGGAAAGGGAGACATGGAAAACTCTTCTATGCCTCTCTACCAGCAGGACAACATGTACCAGACCTGTGCCACTTTACACCAATACAATTATCCAAGCTCTGAAGGATACAGCAGTCTTTCTCCTGCATCTTCCATAGACTCCATTGGCCTATCTCCTCCATATATTGGTTATGCAACATCACAGGAAGCATATGGTAACATTTCTATGCCTTGTTCTCAGCAAATGGATGTGAAAATTCAACCTAACATTCCTTCAGAAAAGAAAACCAAGAAAATGAAAGGAAAACTACCATACAGTCAACGACAAAGTGCAAGTGAGAGGGAGAAGATGAGGATGAGGAACATCTCCAAAGCTCTACAGAACCTTAGAAGATATCTCCCTCCTTCAGTAGCTCCAATTGACAAGACTCTAACTAAAATAGAAACACTTCAGTTGACCATAAGCTATATATCACTGCTTTCTGAACAGCTGGGGCTCAGTGAAGAAGTACTGGAGCAAAGAAGACAAGCTGCCATACAGACAAGATGTGCCCAAGATGTTAGCTGCTGCATGGATATGAGTCATTCATTGTGTTCAGAGTCTGTAAAACAGAATCCGCCAATTGGGCCACCTACAGAACATATACCTTTAACAAGAACCCCAGCTATTGACTCTAGGTGGCTGAATATGCAAACAAGTTGCCAGATGCCATATGAAATGCCTCAATACCATGCATTACCAGTAAGCCCACTACAGAACCATTATCAAGAACCTGGTACAACACTGTCTCAGCCAGCTAATGACTACTATGTCACAAGCCACCAACAAATGGTAAGCATCTCTTTAAAAATAGTATATACCTTGATATTTGTCTATAAGCATTCTAGACCTTTGGTAACATAGCTGAATATGAGTATATGTAATTGTTTTAGACTTTCTAAGTGAATGGTTTATTTCCTTAGTGACCACACCATTTTTTTTTTAAATCACATCCCAAGAGCTATAACTTTTTAGTTTTTTCATCAATGTACCTGTATGAGGGCTTTTTTTTTTTGCAGGACAAGTTACAATTTTTAATGCACCATTTTGGGTATATATAATAATTGATTAACGCCAGCTGTCTAACTTAAACCCGCTTAGTTAACGTCAGTAAAAAGGCGTATTAGTGGTCACTAAAGGGACCATGCCTGGAGCTATAGTCTAAGACCATCTTAGGAGGCATATTCTACCATCAAATTAAACATAAATACAACTGTTTAGATGAAATGTACAGTATGGTCCAGTATGTAGTAAAATATTTGCAGTTAATATTAACTCGACTGTTATGATGTATTTATTAGGCCCCCTGTGAAGAGTACTCACACCTGGTGGAGATGTGGAGGACAGAACCATCTCATGTCTGAACATGAAGACAAGACTTGGAGCTTATAAAAAGTGACTCACCTAAATTATTGGGTTTATACTATGTATATACGTATTCTCTATCTATTCCTTGTATGGTCTCTTATTCAGTTTGGATTGAATTCACAATATTTATATATCTATTTATAAAATATTTGTATTTTTCTAAATCATAGTTGCCTTTTATTTGGGGAAATTATGGGAATTATTTAGGATTAAGGAACTCCTTTTCTATTATTAATTTCGAAGGTGCTTTATATATGGAGTACAGTGAGGATTAAATAGATAACTTATAAATAAACTTAAAAAACATGCAAGAACAATAGATATGAATGAAGTAATCTAAAGGCTAGAGGGTGGAACATCTGATGTGGTATGAAGTGTGTAACATAATTATTATAACATAAGGGTTTGTACCAAGTTTTAAACGTATCCCCTATTCACTGGATAGGAAATAAGTGTCGGATTGGTGGGGCTGTGCTCTCTGGGACCCCCACTTATCATAGGAATGGGGGTTCCTGTGTTTCCCTGTATGAATAAAGCCATGGTCGAGCATGCCGCTCCATACTTTCCTATGGGACTGTCAAAGAGTAGCCAAGTACAGAGCTGGAAGTCTCTGGCAATCCTACAGAGATTAATAGAGTGGCAGTGCACATGCTTCAACAATGCTCCATTCACACGGGTAGACATAGGACCCCTGTACTCATGATTGGTGGAGATCCCAGTGGTCCCAGCATTAGTAAGTGCCTTGCATTAACTTTCTCTACATGATAAATGTCATTTGTTGAAGTGAGACAACACCTTTAAGATAAGGAAACTCGTCAAATTTCATTCTATTTATTTCTACCCTTTTTGTAACTTTTTAAAACTCACAGCTAATGGGTAAACAAATGGATCCCTACAAAGTGGATTTGTGAAACAAAATCAGTGGGATCCTCTCACTAGTTAATTCTTTTATGCCAGGCATGCTCAACCTGCGGCCCTCCAGCTGTTGTAAAACTACAACTCCCACAATGCCCTGCTGTAGGCTGTTCGGGCATGCTGGGAGTTGTAGTTTTGCAACAGCTGGAGGACCGCAGGTTGAGCATGCCTGTTTTATGCTTTTCAAACAATGCATATTAATAAGGTTAAGTTTACTCTGTGTTTGCAGTATATGCTGAACATACTCCCTGTGTCTCATTGGCCAAAGAGTGTTGTTTTTTGGGTGGAGTGTGTGTGTGGGGGGGGGGGGGGGCATACAGTATGTCGGGGCAATATGTGTCAACATACCCTTTTTAAAATATATTCAATAATAAAAAAACAGCTGTGCTATTCAATATGGAGGCATCCCACAAAAATCATACATAGGCTTCTGTCACAGATAAATACTCACTGAAAAATAATAACGCACTCAGAGTTGTTGGAATTGAATGGAACTTTATGTGTGAATGTAATCAGTCAGTGATGCCCAACCTACGGCCCGTGGGCCAAATCTGGCCGGCGAAGCTGTGTCATGCGGACCGTGCAGTTAGGCCAGACAGTCCGGTTTTAAGAGTCCTGGTCCTCCGTCCGCGCAAGGCCAGGACGGACAGCCAGGAGTCCTCCTTTAGTGTGGTACAGGGTCAGGGTCCATTTAAGTTTACCCATGGCAGGGGCAGGCAGGCAGCACGTTGCCCGCACAGTGTGCTGTATGACATGACGTCATAACGCCATCCAGCGCTGGCTGCGTCGTCGGACAGAACTGTTATCTACAGCAGGCAGGACGGAGTGCGGGTGCCACTGTCAGCAGTGTACGTCAGTTTAATGGCGGTGCATCTCTGACAGGTATTTGTATAGCGCAGTCACACCGCAATATTGTGCTCACAGCATCATTAGTCTTTTGCCCCTCAATCTGTTCCTGTGCCGCATGTCCAGGGAGCTGCTCAGTCATCTGCACAGCCTTCACTCTATAGGGGAGGAACATCAGATAGGGGTGAGGGGGACGAGGCGCCCCTTAAATCACCACTGTAGCTAATAATATACATGCCCCCCCCCCCCCCACAGAGTACAACAGCACACGAGGAGGAGAGATTCGCTGCGTACTAGGGGCACATATTTTACATGACTCCTCTTTACTAGTCCCAATGTTCCCAAAAAGAAGTCACATATACCCCCATAACAGTGTGCAACCCACATATACCCCATACCAGTGTGCCACCCATATATACTCCATAACAGTGTGCCACCCATATATATACTTGAAACAGAAGAAACGTCCAGCACATAGTAGGTTACAACGCTGCAACATCTTTATTCCATCGTAGATAAAATCAGTATACAAAGCAGTGGTCGTCACCTCCATCAGACCGACATGTTTCAAACCAAAAAGGTTCTTAATCATGATCTGTAAGTGATCGGAACTCGGACAAACTTGTTAAACCTATCCTCCAATCAGATGCGAAAAGAAGGGGGGGGGAAGGGAAACCGCAGGTGATTGGAGGCGTGGAACAAGAGAGTCCGACCCCGGACAATCCTTTTTCCGCACATAAAAAATCCCACCCAAACACGTGTAAATATATGAAAACTAGAATATGTATAAACACAGTAATCCATAAGGAGAATGCCTTCTCCTTATTGATTACTGTGTTTATACATATTCTAGTTTTCATATATTTACACGTTTGGGTGGGATTTTTTATGTGCGGAAAAAGGATTGTCCGGGCAACTGAACGCAATCGCAGACAAAACTGACTGAACTTGCTTGCAAAATGGTGCGAGTTTCACTGAATGCCTTAGGGTACTTTCACCCTAGCGTTGTTGGATGCGGAAAATCCGTATGCAAACGGATATCTTTTTTTTCCTGGATATGGATCCGTTACACTTCTTAATTGAAATACCGGATCCGTCTTTCTGGTATCATCCAGATTAACGGATCCGATATTTAATGTTTTCAAAGCTAGAAAGAACTGCGCATGAGCAGCACGAAAAACCCGATCCGGCAATTTCCGGAACACTTGGTACCGCTTCCGGCATTAATACATTTCAATGGAAATGCGGTAGTGTTCTGGAATTTGGGCTGGAAAAAATACCCGGTCAAATACTGTACAAGGGACGGAACGGAAGACATCCTGATGCATACTGAACGGATTGCTTTCCATTCAGAATGCATTGGGACAAAACTGAAGTGTTTTCCGGTATTGAGACCCTTTGATTTCAATACCGGAAAAGTATAATGCTAGTGTGAAATTACCCTTAGCTGACTGCTGGACTTTTCAGAACATCAGCCAGAAAACCTTTGAGGGGAAATAAAACCTCTTGGCAGCTGGAACCAATAGGAAGCATGGGCAGGGAAGGGGACGGACCGGCAGGCCCGTCTCATTTATTATTTCCTGTTTTAGGCGTAGAAAATGGTCTAAATGTAAGTCAGCTAGGAAGTTGCCTTACATTTAGTACCTAGATGCGCCAAAGTTATGGAGAAGCCGGCACCTCTACATAACTTTGGAGGATGCACCGCCAGCTGTGGGTCTAAAACGTCTTAATAAATGTTCCCCAATGTCTGCAACCCTGATAGGTAGGCCCATAGCATTGTGTTTTACATATTGCATGAAGCTATCATTTTATAGTCTGCAGGTCATTAGTATTTGACCTTGCATGGTAATATTATTTGTTAATATAGCTCTATTTGTGCACTGTATGACAGCATAATCTTCACACTGTGTGATCACATAATGTTGGCACTTCATGTTACTGTGGGACATACAGTACAGACCAAAAGTTTGGACACACCTTCTCATTCAAAGAGTTTTCTTTATTTTCATGACTATGAAGGCATCAAAACTATGAATTAACACATGTGGAATTATATACATAACAAACAAGTGTGAAACAACTGAAAATATGTCATATTCTAGGTTCTTCAAAGTAGCCACCTTTTGCTTTGATTACTGCTTTGCACACTCTTGGCATTCTCTTGATGAGCTTCAAGAGGTAGTCCCCTGAAATGGTCTTCCAACAGTCTTGAAGGAGTTCCCAGAGATGCTTAGCACTTGTTGGCCCTTTTGCCTTCACTCTGCGGTCTAGCTTACCCCAAACCATCTCGATTGGGTTCAGGTCCGGTGACTGTGGAGGCCAGGTCACCTGGCGCAGCACCCCATCACTCTCCTTCATGGTCAAATAGCCCTTACTTTCAAAGTTTTCCCAATTTTTCGGCTGACTGACTGACCTTCATTTCTTAAAGTAATGATGGCCACTCGTTTTTCTTTACTTAGCTGCTTTTTTCTTGCCATAATACAAATTCTAACAGTCTATTCAGTTGGACTATCAGCTGTGTATCCACCTGACTTCTCCTCAACGCAACTGATGGTCCCAACCCCATTTATAAGGCAAGAAATCCCACTTATTAAACCTGACAGGGCACACCTGTGAAGTGAAAACCATTTCAGGGGACTACCTCTTGAAGCTCATCAAGAGAATGCCAAGAGTATGCAAAGCAGTAATCAAAGCAAAAGGTGGCTACTTTGAAGAACCTAGAATATGACATATTTTCAGTTGTTTCACACTTGTTTGTTATGTATATAATTCCACATGTGTTAATTCATAGTTTTGATGCCTTCAGTGTGAATCTACAATTTTCATAGTCATGAAAATAAAGAAAACTCTTTGAATGAGAAGGTGTGTCCAAACTTTTGGTCTGTACTGTACTGTATATATATCTTTAGCTTGTGAAATACATGTGACTATGTAAAGATTCCTTTACACTTGACGATCTTACAGCAGATTGCTGGGAAGTGTTCCTTTTCGACAATCTGCTGATCGCTAGCAGAGGAGACCATTTACATGCAGCGATCTCCTCCAGAGTATGGAAAGGAGTGATCGCTAATGCCATCACTCCTCCCCATAATGACTCGTTGCTTGCCGGCAGGAGATCGAGTTTACATGGCATGTTCTGCTGCCCATCACTTTTGCGTGTGCACAAATGATCGGATTACCCGATGAACAAGCGTTTCGGTCGTTCATCGGGTAATAGACGATACATTTACACCGCCCGATCATCGCTAACGAGCATTACTATGAACATTTGTTAGCGATAATCTGTGTGATTCTCGGCCCATGTAAAGGGCCCTTAAGTCATAAAATCTTTGATCAGCTTCACACCTCTGTGTCTCTGTGTCAAATTCTCCCAAATAATGGAACGGCAAATCATAATGAGGTGGATATTATGGGGGACTTCAACTACCCAGATATAGACTGGGAAACTGAATCTTGTATATCTCATAAGGGAAACAGGTTCTTGGCAATAACCAAAGACAATTACCTCTCCCAACTGGTTCAGGACCCGACTAGATGGACAACCATACTGGACTTAGTATTAACCAATAGGCCCGACAGAACAACAGATGTGCAGGTTGGGGGACAACTGGGAAATAGTGACCATAAAGTAATAACCTTACAATTGTCATTCAAAAGAGCGTTTCTACAGGGAGGAACAAAAATACCAAACTTCAAAAAAGCTAAATTTAAGAGAGGCCTAACTAACTGGGACAAAGTCCTCAAAAATAAAAATACAGCCACAAAATAGTTGAGATGGATTTAGGGTACTTTCACACTTGCGGCAGAGGATTCTGGCAGGCAGTAGCGTCGCCGGAACCGCCTGCCGGATCAGGTTTAGGATCCTCATCCATATGACAAATGCACTGAAATGCTCTCCGGTGTCATCCGGAAAAACGGATCCGGCATTTATTTTTTTTCACTTTTTTTGCGGTCTGAGCATGTGCAGACCGCAATGCCAGATCCGTTTTGCCGGATCCGGCATTAATGCATATCAATGGGAAAAAAGTTAAAACAAAATAACGTTTTGAAGGATAACCTTACTAAACAGGAGAGATGAGCCCCCAGCAATTTGCGGGAGAATAAAGATCTAATAAAGATCTAATAATTTAAAAAATCAGATAAGGGTGGTAATGTAGTTGTGTTAGATGCAGGTTTATATCTGAAATGTAATGAGGATTTGCTGGGGGATACATCCACATATAGAGTACCTAAATCAGATCCTACTTGGGAGTTTGTTTCAGCTGTATCCAAATTGCTAGATGAGGGAGTCTCATTAGGAGTTCTTGATTTGAAACTCAGAGACTATCTTCTAATAAATAAACCGGTAATCCCTATCTTTAACTCACTCCCTAAAGTTCATAAAAAGCTCTCCCCCCCCCCTTCCCCATTACAACCAATGGTATCAGGCATAGGGAGTTTAGGAGAACGTTTGGGAGCATGGGTGGATCACTATCTACAACCCCTTGTACAACGTATCCCAAGGTATTTGAGAGATACAAAACATGTGTTGGAGCTGACCAGTAATCCTCTGGGCTTAGGGAGCTTGAAAAGACATTTAGATCTTTATAGTAAACATAGTGCTGCTTTGAAAGAATTTCTCTATATGTCTGTGGAGTCATAATTATTTCTCCTTCAATGGGACTTTTTATTTGCAGACGAGAGGAGCATCAATGGGTGCTAAGTTCTCCCCCTCGTTTGAAAATATATATATGTCCCATTGGGAGGAACAGTACCTCATGACCGAGGACAATATTTTTTTGCCCTTGATCATGCGGTACGGAAGATTTATAGATGATATCATCTTGGTTTGGAACTCCACAGAAGAGAATTTTTCAAATTGTGTGAGGTACATGAATAAAAATGAAATGAATCTTCAGTTTACCCACACAATAGCAGCCAAGGATATTTCTTTTCTTGATGTCAAACTCTCGAATAGAGGTAAGGAGGCAGTCAGCAGCAACTACAGGAAGGATACAAGTAGAAATATTTTGCTGTTGGCATCCTCATGTCCAACTAAACATGTAATCAATGGGATCCCTTATGGTGAGACCATGAGAGTCCGTCGTAATTGTTCAGAGGACTCTATGTTTGAGTCAGAGAATGCAGCATTAAATAGAAGACTCAAAGCAAGGGGTTAGAGCAGGGGTGGGGAACCTCCGGCCCGAGGGCCGTATGCGGCCCACGGTATCATTTCATGTGGCCCCCGGCCCCCTGCCAGAACATAATGTGAAAATGCTTATGACCCCTTCCATTATGGAAGCGGTCATTAGCATACGGGAGGCACAGGAAGGTGAGAACAGCACTGCACTGGCTGTCCTCACCTTCCCTGGTCTTCTTTCAGCCCCACACTGTGTCCTGACACATCCAGCGTCAGGACGCAGTGCACGTAGACGTGCACTATGACCTGACGCTGTGCGGTGTGAGGTGACAATATAGTGCGGCAGGAAGAAGAACAGGGAGGGTAAGTGAATCTGCCAAGAGGCAGCGCCGTACGGAGCTGGAGAGGTAAGTTTATTTGTTTATCTTAAATACAGTATCTGATCTGATGTCTGATTGGGGCTGATCTGAGGCTAAAGGAGGGTGGGGAGGGTCTGATGGGGGTCTGATCTGAGGCTTGGGAGGGTCTGATCTGAGGCTGGGGGTGTCTGATCTGAGGCTGGGGTTTGATAGGGGTCTGATCTGAGACTAGGGGGGCTGATGGGGGCTGATCTGAGGCTGGGGAGGGTCTGATGGGGGCTGATCTGAGGCTAGGGAGGGTATTATGAAGGTCTGATCTGAGGCTGGGGGGTCTTATAGGGGCTGATCTGACCCTGGGGGGTCTGATGGGGGCTGATCTGAGGCTGGGCGTCTGATCCGGGTCTGGTCTGAGGCTGGGGGTCTGATGGGAGTCTGATCTGAAGCTAGGAAGGGTCTGATTGGGGTCTAATCTGAGGCTTAGAGGTCTGATGGGAGTCTGATCTGAGGCTGATGTAGGCCTGGGGGGTCTGATAGGAGGCTGATTTCAGGCTGATGGAGGTGGGGGCAGATATTTTGCTGAGAAAGGGACAAAGGCAGGGACAGTTGCGAAGAAAGAGGCAGGGAGAGTGAAAGCTGGGTGAACCCCTCTCTGGACCCCCTGGGTTTAGCTTCCTGCCATTAATGTCAAATAAGTAACATTCTGATTTTAAAAATTAGACTGCTATGTGTGGTCAATATGGCGCCTGTATTGTATGTAATATACTGTATATATATAGTGCAGGCGCTATTTTGTGCTGCAAAAATACAGCCCTCTAGATTATTTTAATTGAAGTGCAATTTCTGTAACTTATCCCCAAGTCAATTATATGTTTGACCAAATACAGCAGTAAAAAATTTTTATTGAGAATTTTGTATGGCCCCCGAATGATGTTACAAATATCCAAATGGCCCTTGGCAGCAAAATGGTTCCCCACCGCTGGGTTAGAGTGAAGTTTACTGAAACAGGCAGAAAAGAAGGTAAAACTTCTAGATAGAAAAAAATGAATTACTCATAAAATAGAAAAGTGAAGTGAAGTGGAAGTACATAAACAACTGAGAGTAGTAACCACCTTTAGTAGGCAGTTTAATGAAATACGTAATATCATTAGGAGGTATTCACCTAAACCAGGATGATAATTACGACGGATATTAGAACCGGGCATCCAAGTAGTGAGTAAACGAGCGCCTACTATATCTACCGGTTTGTCTCCTAGCCTGTTCCTACAGCGATCAGGCCTGAGTGGGAAGACATGGTTGGACGTGACTGGCTGCTATAAATGTGGACATAATATCTGTAAAACCTGTCGCTTTATAAAACTAAGTAAAATGTTGAAATCTAGTGTTACAGGGGAATAGTTTAACATTAAATCGTATATTAACTGCAACATGGCCACATGTAACAGCTGTGACGTTCAATACGAGGAAACACCTTTCAAATCTGAAAGTTGTGAATGTCTCTATGTTGTCTCGACATGGTATGAATAATAGACATGAGCTCATCTTTGAATATTGATTCGAATTCCCAGTTGTATGATGTTGTTTTTGCATGTAGTTTTGTATTTTGTGATGTCACTTGACACACCTCCGTCTCTGATTTAATTATTATTCAACTCATGGAGAGGTAGGTGTGCCTTAAAGGGTTTCTGTCAGCAGGAAAATGGGTATTAACGTGGCTTACATTAGTGATGTACTAATGTCAGCTGAACATATATAATAGTGCCATCTCACTGACGAAGCCGCTGAGGTGAAACGCGCGTCGAGGTCTTGCGCTTAGGGCTATTACATCCATCTGGGCCTGGTCATGTCTTCAGGTACGTCCCAGGACTCAAGTGTCTATTGAGACACCATTATAGACACTGCCATAACAGCTTCTATTTTAGGCCTATGTTATTGATCAGGCTATACAGACATACTATTGTGTGCTGTGTGTAGAATAGGCTGTGGATATTTTGGTACCAGGCATTATATATATACCGTATCTATGTTGCTGATGGTTGCCATGGATGCTGGCTGTGGATCGCACTAACATCCATGAATTTTTCTTGAGGTAATTGCAGTATATTATGTAATTCCCCATTGGGGTGTGTATACCTTATACTATACACCTCTTTGGTGCACATTGGATGTTGTGTGTCACAGCACGGACCTGGTACCGATAAGTGCTTACTAGCCTTGTGGGGATACATGATAGTCCAGTGGAATATATGCCCTTTGCTTCTCTGTAAAGTTTTTCCATCTTGCCCTTTCTCTCTCTATTTTATACATAATAAAGTGATATGAATTTGGATATATTATCTCCACTGGCTTTTTTGTTGTGACGTTGTGTGTTGCTCCAGTTGGAACGTTGTGCTGTCGATTGTAGACAGAGAGGTTTGTTGTAGGTTAACAAGGAAAATGGTTATTAACCTGGCTGACATTAGTGATGTACTAATGTCAGCTGAACATACCTATAATAGTGCCATCTCACTGCCTGCCGCTGTTATTGAGAAAAAAAATAACTTTATTTATTACTTTATAATATGCAAATGAGCCTCTAGGAGCAGGGGGGGCGTTGAAGAATAATGCCCCCATTAGTGCCCCCCAGGAAACATAATGCCCCCATTAGTTTCCCCCAGGAAGAATAAAGCCCTATTAGTGCCCCCCAGAAAGATTAATGCCCCCATTAGTGTCCACAGAAAGAATAATGCCCCCATTAGTGCCCCCACGAAGAATAATACCCAATTAGTGCCACCCAGGAAGAATAATGGCCCCATTAGTGCCCCACTTAAGAATAATGTCCCCATTAGAGTCCCCCAGAAAGAATAACGCCTCCCATTAGTTCCCCCCAGGAAGAATAATGCCCCCATTAGTGCCCCCTAAAGAATAACAGCGCCCATGAGAAATAATACCCCCATTAGTGCCCCCCAGGAAGAGAAATGCCCCCATTAGTGCCCCACAGGAAGCATAATCCCCCCATTAGTGCCCCCCAGGAAGCATAATGCCCCCATTAGTGCCCCAAGGAAGCATAATGCCCCCATTAGTGCCCCCACGAAGAATAATGCCCCCATTAGTGCCCCCAGGAAGAATAATACCCCATTAGTGCCCCCCAGGAAGAATAATGCCCCCATTAGTGCCCCACTTAAGAATAATGTCCCCCTTTAGAGTCCCCCAGGAAGGATAACGCCTCCCATTAGTTCACACCAGGAAGAATAATGCCCCATTAGTGCCCCCTAAAGAATAACGCCGCCCATGAAGAATAATGCCCCCATTAGTGCCCCCCAGGAAGAGAAATGCCCCCATAAGTACCCCCAAGGAAGCAAAATCCCCCCATTAGGGCCCCCCAGGAAGCATAATGCCCCCATTAGTGCCCCAAAGGAAGCATAATGCCCCCATTAGTGCCCCTACGAAGAATAATGTTTCCATTAGTGCCCCCAGGAAGAATAATGCCTCCATTAGTGCCCCACATAAGAATAATGTTCCCCATTAGAGTCCCCCAGGAAGGATAACGCCCCCCATTAGTTCCCCCCCAGGAAGAATAATGCCCCCATTAGTGCCGCCCTAAAGAATAACGCGGCCCAAGAAGAAAAATGCCCCAATTAGTGCCCCCCAGGATAAGAAATGCCCCCATTAGTGCCCCCCAGGAAGCTTAATCCCCTCATTAGTGCCCACCAGGAATCATAATGCCCCCATTAGTGTCCCCCAGGAAGAATAATGCCCCATTAGTGCACCCCAGAAAGAATAATGGCTCCATTAGTGCCCCCAGGAAGAATAATGCCCCCAGGAAGAATAATACCCCATTAGTGCCCCCCAGGAAGAATAATGCTCCCATTAGTGCCCCACTTAAGAATAATGTCTCCCATTAGAGTCCCCCAGGAAGGATGATGCCCCCATTAGTTCCCCCCAGGAAGAATAATGCCCCCATTAGTGCCCCCCTAAAGAAAAACACCGCCCATGAAGAATAATGCCCCCATTAGTGCCCCCCAGGAAGAGAAATGCCCCCTTTAGTGCACCCCAGGAAGCATAATTCCACCATTAGTGCCCCCCAGGAAGCATAATGCCCCCATTAGTGTCCCCCAGGAAGAATAATGCCCCATTAGTGACCTCCAGAAAGAATAATGCCCCATTAGTGCCCCTCTTAAAAATAATGTCCCCCATTAGAGTCCCCCAGGAAGAATAACTCCCCCCCATTAGTGTCGCTCAGGAAGAGTAATGCTCCCATTAGTGCCCCCCAGAAAGAATAATGCCCCATTAGTGCCCCACAGAAAGAATAATGCCCCATTAGTGCCCCACTTAAGAATAATGTCACCCATTAGAGTCCATCAGGAAGAATAACGCCCCCATTAGTACCCCCCAGGAAGAATAATGCCCCAATTAGTGCCCCCCTAAAGAATAACGCCGCCCATGAAGAATAATGCCCCCATTAGTGCCCCCCAGGAAGAGAAATGCCCCCATAAGTGCCCCCAAGGAAGCAAAATCCCCCCATTAGGGCCCCCCAGGAAGCATAATGCCCCCATTAGTGCCCCAAAGGAAGCATAATGCCCCCATTAGTGCCCCCACGAAGAATAATGTTTCCATTAGTGCCCCCAGGAAGAATAATGCCTCCATTAGTGCCCCACATAAGAATAATGTCCCCCATTAGAGTCCCCCAGGAAGGATAACGCCCCCCATTAGTTCCCCCACAGGAAGAATAATGCCCCCATTAGTGCCGCCCTAAAGAATAACGCGGCCCAAGAAGAAAAATGCCCCAATTAGTGCCCCCCAGGATAAGAAATGCCCCCATTAGTGCCCCCCAGGAAGCTTAATCCCCTCATTAGTGCCCACCAGGAATCATAATGCCCCCATTAGTGTCCCCCAGGAAGAATAATGCCCCATTAGTGCACCCCAGAAAGAATAATGCCCCCATTAGTGCCCCCAGGAAGAATAATGCCCCCAGGAAGAATAATACCCCATTAGTGCCCCCCAGGAAGAATAATGCTCCCATTAGTGCCCCACTTAAGAATAATGTCTCCCATTAGAGTCCCCCAGGAAGGATGATGCCCCCATTAGTTCCCCCCAGGAAGAATAATGCCCCCATTAGTGCCCCCCTAAAGAAAAACACCGCCCATGAAGAATAATGCCCCCATTAGTGTCCCCAGGAAGAGAAATGCCCCCATTAGTGCCCCCCAGTAAGCATAATGCCCCCATTAATGCACCCCAGGAAGAATAATGCCCCATTAGTGCCCCCCAGGAAGAATAATGCCCCATTAGTGCCGCTAAGAAGAGGAATGCCCCCATTAGTGCCCCCCAGTAAGAATAATGCCTCCAGTTGCGCCGCCAGGAAGAATAATGCCCCCATTAGTGTAACTACGAAGAATAATGCCCCCATTAGTACCCCCTAGGAAGAATAATGCTTCCATTAGTGTCCCCAGGAAGAATAATGCCCCCATTAGTGCCCCCAGGAAGAATAATGCCCCCATTAGTGCCCACCAGGAAGAATAATGCCCTCATTAGTGCCCCGCTTAAGAATAATGTCCCCCATTAGTGTCCCCCAGGAAGAATACCCCCCCATGAAGAATAATGCCCCCATTAGTGCCCCCCCAGGAAGCATAATGCCCCCATTAGTGCCCCCAAGGAAGCATAATGCCCCCATTAGTGCCCCCAGGAAGAATAATGCCCCCATTAGTGTCCCCAGGAAGAATAATGCCCCCATTAGTGCCCACCAGGAAGAATAATGCCCCCATTAGTGCCCCACTTAAGAATAATGCACCCATTAGTGCCCCCAGGTAGAATAATGCCCCTATTAGTGTCCCTAGGAAGAATAATGCCCCCATTAGTGCCCACCAGGAAGAATAATGCCCCCATTAGTGCCCACCAGGAAGAATAATGCCTTCATTAGTGCCCCGCTTAAGAATAATGTCCCCCATTAGAGTCCCCCAGGAAGAATAACCCCCCCATGAAGAATAATGCCCGCATTAGTGCCCCCAGGAAGCTTAATGCCCCCATTAGTGCCCCCAAGAAAGCATAATGCCCCCATTAGTGTCCCCAGAAAGAATAATGCCCCCATTAGTGTCCCCAGAAAGAATAATGCCCCATTAGTGCCCCCCAGGAAGAAAAATGCCCCATTAGTTTCACCTTTAAAAATAATGACTCCCATTAGAGTCCCCCAGGAAGAATAACGCCCCCCCATTAGTGTCCACCAGGAAGAATAATGCCTCCATTAGTGCCCCCCATGAAGAATATTGCCCTTATTAGTGCTCCCAGGAAGAATAATGTCCCTATTATTGCTCCCCTTAAGAATCATGCCCCCATTAGTGTCCCCAGAAAGAATAATGCCCCCATTAGTGTCCCCAGAAAGAATAATGCCCCCATTATGGTCCCCAGAAAGAATAATGCCCCCATTAGTGTCCCCAGGAAGAATAATGCCCCCATTAGAGTCCCCAGGAAGAATAGTGCCTTCAGTTGTGCACCCAGGAAGAATAATGCCCCCATTAGTGCCGCTAAGAAGAAGAATGCCCCCATTAGTGCCCCCCAGTAAGAATAATGCCTCCAGTTGTGCACCCAGGAAGAATAATGCCCCCATTAGTGCCGCTAAGAAGAAGAATGCCCCCATTAGTGCCCCCCAGGAAGAATAATGCTTCTATTAGTGTCCCCAGGAAAAATAATGCCCCCATTAGTGTCCCTAAGAAGAATAATGCCCCTATTAGTGCCCCCCAGGAAGAATAATGCCCCCATTAGTGCCCCCAGGAAGAATAATGCCCCCATTAGTGTCCCCAGGAAGAATTATGCCCCCATTAGTGCCCACCAGGAAGAATAATGCCCTCATTAGTGCCCTGCTTAAGAACAATGTCCCCCAGGAAGAATAACCCCCCCATAAAGAATAATGCCCCCATTAGTGCCCCCCAGGAAGCATAATGCCCCCATTAGTGCCCCCAAAAAAGCATAATGCCCCCATTAGTTTCCCCAGGAAGAATAATGCCCCCATTAGTGCCCCCAGGAAGAGAAATGCCCCCATTAGTGCCTCCCAGGAAGCATAATTCCCCCATTAGTGCCCCCAGGTAGAATAATGCCCCCATAAGTGACCCCAGGAAGAATAATGACCCCATTCGTGCCCCTAAGAAGAATAAGGCCCCCATCAGTGTCTCTAAGAAGAAGAATGTCCCCATTAGTGCCCCCCAGGAAGCATAATGCTTCCATTAGTGTCTTCAGGAAGAATGATGCCCCCATTAGTGCCCCCAGGAAGTATAATGCCCTCAGAAAGAATAATTCCCCAATTAGTGTCCCCAGGAAGAATAATGCCCCCATTAGTGCCCCGCTTAAGAATAATGTCCCCCATTAGAGTGCCCCGCTTAAGAATAATGTCCCCTATGAAGAATAATGCCCACTTTAGTGCCCCCAAGGAAGCATAATGCCCCCATTAGTGTCCCCAGGAAGAATAATGCCCCCATTAGTGCCCCCAGGAAGAATAATACCCCATTAGTGCCCCCCAGGAAGAATAATGCCCCCATTAGTTCCCCACTTAAGAATAATGCCCCCATTAGTGCCCCCAGGTAGAATAATGCCCCTATTAGTGTCCCTAGGAAGAATAATGCCCCCATTAGTGCCCACCAGGAAGAATAATGCCCCCATTAGTGCCCACCAGGAAGAATATTGCCTTCATTAGTGCCCTGCTTAAGAATAATGTCCCCCATTAGAGTCCCCCAGAAAGAATAACCCCCACATGAAGAATAATGCCCCCATTAGTGCCCCCCAGGAAGCATAATGCTCCCATTAGTGCCCCCAAGGAAGCATAATGCCCCCATTAGTGCCCTCCAGAAAGAATAATGCCCTTATTAGTGCTCCCAGGAAGAATAATGTCCCTATTAATGCTCCCCTTAAGAATTATCCCCCCATTAGTGCTCCTCAGGAAGCATAATGCCCCCATTAGTGCCTCCAGGAAGAATAATGCCCCATTAGTGCCCACCAGGAAGAATAATGCCCTCATTAGTGCCCCGCTTAAGAATAATGTCCCCCAATAGTGTCCCCCAGGAAGAATAATCCCCCCCATGAAGAATAATGCCCCCATTAGTGCCCCCCAGGAAGCATAATGCCCCCATTAGTGCCCCCAAGGAAGCATAATGCCCCCATTAGTGCCCCCAGGAAGAATAATACCCCATTAGTACCCTCCAGGAAGAATAATGCCCCCATTAGTGCCCCACTTAAGAATAATGTCCCCCATTAGAGTCCCCCAGGAAGAATAACGCCCCCCATTAGTTTCCCCCAGGAAGAATAATGCCCCCATTAGTGCCCCCGTAAAGAATAACACCGCCTATGAAGAATAATGTGCCCACTAGTGCCCCCCAGGAAGAGAAATGCCCACATTAGTGCCCCCCAGGAAGAATAATGCCCCATTAGTTCCCCCCTTAAGAATAATGTCCCCCATTAGAGTCCCCCAGGAAGAATAATGCCCCCCCATTAGTGTCCCTCAGGAAGAATAATGCCCCCATTAGTGCCCCCCAGAAAGAATAATGCCCTTATTAGTGCTTCCAGGAAGAATAATGTCCCTATTAATGCTGTCCTTAAGTATAATGCCCCCATTAGTGCCCCCAGGAAGAATAATGCCCATTAGTGCCCCCCAGGAAGAATAATGCCATTAGTGCCCCCCTTAAGAATAATGCCCCCCATTAGTTCCCCCTTCTCTGCTTCTGCCCAAAAAAAAAAAAAGCACTCACCTCCTCTATTTGCTCGCGCTGTGGTGAACGCTCACTGCTGACGGAAAGCTCAGGACAGGACCTGCTCTCCAGCGTGATGACATCTGGCAGGTCCTGTCCTCTAGTTAGCAGCCGAGCAAATGGAGGAGGTGAGTGATTATTATTTTTTTATTAACACAAGGGGGGGAAAGGGTTGGAAAGGTAAAGGCTGCACTAATGAGCGCTCCGCAATGGAAGCAGGCCTTGTAGGAAAAGCAGGCCTTGTAGGAAAATACCGGCAATTAACATTGCTGATAGAAAAAAGTTACCGGCATCGGCAGGGCCACTAAAATACCGGCCTTGCCGGCACGATACCGGCCGGGTGGTAACCCTAAGGCCATGGTTATAAGGGAAAATAATAGCAATCTTAATACATAATGCTTAGTAAAATAAGGCTGGAGGGGTTAAAAAATAAAAAACAATTAACTCACCTCATCCTGTTGTTTGCGCAGCCGGCATCTTCTTCTTCTTTCAAGACCTGCAAAAGGACCTTTGATGACGTAATCGCTCTCACCACGTGGTGAGCGCGGTGATATCAGCGCAGGTCCTGCTGAATGAAGATAGAAGATCCATGTGATGAGCGCGATGACGTCATCAAAGGTCCTTTTGCAGGTCCTGAAAGAAGAAGAAAGAAGACGATGCCGGCTGTGCGATCAAGTGGATGAGGTGAGTAAATTGTTTTTATTTTTTAACCCCTCAAGCAACATTTTAGTAAGCATTCTGTATTAAGAATGCTATTATTTTCCTTTATAACCATGTTATAAGGGAAAATAACACAGTAAATTGACTTTAATCAATTTACTAACATCATCTCTTAGCAACCATGCGTGAAAATCGCATTGCATTCGCACTTGCTTGTGGATGCGATTTTCACGCAGACTCATTCATTTCTATGGGGCCTGCGCATTGCACCCGCACTGAATTCTCGCCCGTGTGAAAGGGGCCTAATTGTGCTGCACTGTGATAATGTGTTTGCCCAGCCTTCAACATGGGGCCACTTAGTTTTTCCAGGGACACCTTATATTTCCATTCCACCCTTACCCTAAACCAAGTAATCAACCTCTAAGACCAGGCATGGATCCGGTTGTTAACATTACAACTGGATTGGAGAACCGTGTTACCGGCTGAGTACCGATCCGGTGCTCTGGCGGTGGCAGGGCAGCTGGAGATGTTCGCTTCCATTGCTTCGCGCGCCACTGATAGTTTAGCTCCTTAGTTGGGTGGTGTGTGTGTGTGTAGTGTATTTATGTATGTGTACCATGTATATGGTGTATTTATGTATGTGTACCATGTATATGGTGTATTTATGTATGTGTACCATGTATATGGTGTATTTATGTATGTGTACCATGTATATGGTGTATTTATGTATGTGTACCATGTATATGGTGTATTTATGTATGTGTACCATGTATATGGTGTATTTATGTATATGGTGTATTTATGTATTAATACCATGTATATGGTGTATTTATGTATGAATACCATGTATATGGTGTATTTATGTATTAATACCATGTATATGGTGTATTTATGTATGAATACCATGTATATGGTGTATTTATGTATTAATACCATGTATATGGTGTATTTATGTATGTGTGAGAAATCACAGTAGTATTAATGCATATTATGTATTATGTAGGTATATAAACTGTAAATCACTGAAGAATTAAACCTACTTAAAACTTAACTTTTATACAGGATATTCATTAAAATAAGTCTCAAAATTTGATATATGTTGTAGATGACTGCAAATAGTTATCTACCGGAGTTTTTTAGGGTACATAACACCTTAAACATACGATGATGTTTATTATTACACTGAATTGTTTGTAACCACTCACGGTTTGATGTACAATATCTTCAGATGTCTGTAATGAGTCCAGGGTCTCAGGTCAAATAGATGCGATAAGTGGTTCCTTTGTCCAGGCTGTAGACTTGGGTTGTAGACTTGTCCACTGTAGGAAATGGTCCAAAGGTTAAGATGAAGGGGGGGGGGGGGGGAGGTAATATCCCTATAGTTCTATATAGTCCTACCTAAAAGTGGAGAGGTCTCCCGCCTAAATGCGGGAGAATCACCCCCTAGAAGAGCGACCCCACTCGTCGGTGGCTGACCCTAGAGACCCTAAACAAATTCCAGACGCGTTTCCTCTGTCCAAAATATTATGGCAGATTCATCAGGGGATAGGCGGATGAAAGTGTAGCCTGATAGCTCAAAGCTGGATAACTTGCTGGTACTCCAAATGTTGATATGCAGACCAGAACAATGTCTGGAATCTGCTACCTAAAATACCCTTAGTGATTAGGCAGAAGTCCACACAGGTGTGTAACTTACTGTGGTCCGATCGCGTGCGTTCCACCTTCATGCCGCCAACCCGGAAAAGAACATCCGCCGGAAAGTTTTCAAAGAAAATGACCTAGGGGAGAGTCTAAGACTGGGTATTCCATTGGAGGATATTCCCTTGGCGAAAACAATGACGGATCTCCTAATAGAAGGGGAAAAGAGACCTGGAGAGGGTCCATTTACTGATCTTAAACCAAAAAGTACAAAATCTCCCCCTCAAATGGAGACAAACAGTATAGATCTGTTTCTCAACATAGTCACCAAGGAATTGGATAGACTAGAAGAAAAACAAAGTAGGGGTAATAAAATATCTAATTTGGAAAAAAGTGAAATAGAAGCTATGATTAGAGTTGAAACGGATCATAACATTACAATAAAATCCTCTGATAAAGGAGGAAACTTGGTGGTAATGGACCACCACGAATACAAACAAATGTGTTATGCTATCCTCAATAACGATAAAGGATATAATATACTTAGGACAGACCCTACACTCAGTTTTTATACTGATTTGGAAACTCTACTTCTGGAGGCCTTTGAGGAGAAACTAGTGTCTAGTGATGAGATTAAGTTTATGTTAAAACCACACCCACAGATTCCAACATTTTATACTATACCAAAGATGCATAAGGGTTTAACCCCGTTGAAGGGCCGCCCAATAGTGGCAGGGATAAACTCTCTAACACAAAATGTAGGCATATACATTGACAGGATTTTGAGATCTTTTGTTACGGCACTTCCGTCATATATCAGAGATACCTCCGACTTACTAACCAAAATTGATGGATTACATCTGGAGGAGGGTATTTTCCTGGCGTCCATAGATGTAGAAGCACTCTACAGCAATATTCCCCATGATCTGGGTTTGTGTGCAGTGAATCATTTCTTGAAGAGTTGGGGTACTCAATTTACAGCACATAATCGTTTGGTACTCAAACTTAGGGATTTTGTCCTACGACACAATTATTTTTTATTTGACTCCAAGTTCTTCCACCAGCTCAGAGGCACAGCAATGGGAAGCGCCTGTGCCCCCACTTATGCTAATTTGTTCCTGGGCTGGTGGGAGGACACGGTGGTTTTCACCGAGGAGAGTGTCTGGACACCAAGGATAGCCTTCTGGGGCCGCTATATCGATGATATACTGATATTTTGGGGCGGCCCCAGAGGGCTATTCTCTGCTTTCCTGGCTGATTTAAACAACAACCAGATTGGCATGCACTTTACCTCTGAGATAAGAGACAAGGGCCTGGCTTTTTTGGATTTGTACATCACTTTAACCAACGGTATCATTAAAACTAAGACATATAGGAAACCCACGGCAACCAACAACTTGCTAAGATGGGAAAGTCATCACCCCTTTAATCAAAAATGTGGTATTCCAAAGGGTCAATACCTGCGTATTCGCAGAAATTGAAGTACAAAGAATGATTTTTATGATCAGGCCAGAGACCTAAAAACTAGATTCAATCAGAGAGTTTACCCAGATCGTCCCCTTCATAGAGCCTTCAAATCGGCTGAAAATGCAGAAAGAACGAAGTTGTTGATTCCTAAGAAGGGGAAAAAATAAGAAACAGATCCAATGTTCCGAATAGTGGGAACCTTTGACAATTGTAAAAGGGAAGTCAGGGATATCCTGAAAAAATATTGAGAAATGCTACGTTTGGATCCGGATGTGAGGGCCATTACATATAGGAAAGGGAGGTCATTGGGGGACAGGTTCATCCATAGCCACTATACACCTATCAAGAAATCAGGCACGTGGTTAGATAGAAGACCCCTTGGTCATAGCTTGTCCCTACATTTGTCAAACCAAAACCTTCACTAGCAACACAACAAATAAAACATTCACTATCAGAGATTTTGCTAACTGCAAAACTACAGGAGTTGTGTATTTGGGTAGCTGTACCTGCGGACTTCAGTACGTGGGAAAAACTAAAAGAGAATTAAGAAGAAGGATTGGGGACCATCTGGGAGACATAAGGAATAAAAGAGACACCGCTATCTCTAGACATATACAACTCTTCCATGATGGAAATGAAAAGGCATTGAGGTTTTGTTTTGTTGAAGTCGTGCGTCCCTCCCCAAGAGGTGGAGATTTAAACAGGAGGATATTACAGAAAGAGGCAGAGACTAAAAACTGTGAGCCCACTGGGCCTCAATGAGATGCTGTCCTCGGGTGTTTTATCTGATCCCTCAGTGCATCAATGTTTTCTTGAATTAAAGACATAGTGTATTAAGTATATCTTGACCTGTCAGAATGAATAATAAGTATCAGACCGAGAAAGGTCTAACAAGTGTAATCAACTTTTGGTGAATAAGGGTATCAAGATAGGTTATTTTGTGATTTTGAGAAACCAATATCCCTATCCCTGGAAGCACCTCTTCCCCATATATATGTATTAAGACAGCGGAAACTCCATTTCTAATATACCCTAATATTTATTTTATATTGAGAACTTTGGCTTTTGCTGTAGTAACAGTGTCTGGATGGCGTAGTACGGTATTAATTATTACTGAATACAAATCATAATCCAGTGTCACATAATCTCTGTGGCCTCTTTATTATCAATGGATAATGTAATAATATGGATAGAAATAAACATATATACGCATGCGCAGGGGAGACTTAGCCTAACCTTATCTGAACGAGCGGCGCAGGCGGGGAGTATATTATTGTAGCGCCTGCGCTCTGGCATGCGCTCCACGTGCGTTCCACCGATGACATTATGCATACGCACTTCCGGTGGACGCACTTCCGGACGCACTTTTTTTACGTCAGTGCGGTTCACAGCGCCATTCCGGCGGATGTTCTTTTCCGGGTTGGCGGCATGAAGGTGGAACGCACGCGATCGGACCACAGTAAGTTACACACCTGTGTGGACTTCTGCCTAATCACTAAGGGTATTTTAGGTAGCAGATTCCAGACATTGTTCTGGTCTGCATATCAACATTGGAGCACCAGCAAGTTATCCAGCTTTGAGCTATCAGGCTACACTTTCATCCGCCTATCCCCTGATGAATCTGCCATAATATTTTGGAAAGAGGAAACGCGTCTGGAATTTGTTTATTTGGAGCTATCTACTTAAGGCAAGTTGTCTCAAGGGTCAGCCACCGATAAGTGGGGTCGCTCTTCTAGGGGGTGATTCTCCCGCATTTAGGCGGGAGACCTCTCCGCTTTTAGGTAGGGCTATATAGAACTATAGGGATATTACCCCCCCCCCATCTTAACCTTTGGACCATTTCCTACAGTGGACAAGTCTACAACCCAAGTCTACAGCCTGGACAAAGGAACCACTTATCGCATCTATTTGACCTGAGACCCTGGACTCATTACAGACATCTGAAGATATTGTACATCAAACCCTGAGTGGTTACAAACAATTCAGTGTAATAATAAACATCATCGTATGTTTAAGGTGTTATGTACCTTAAAAAAAACTCCGGTAGATAACTATTTGCAGTCATCTACAACATATATCAAATTTTGTGGGACTTATTTTAATGAATATCCTATATAAAAGTTAAGTTTTAAGTAGGTTTAATTCTTCAGTGATTTATAGTATTTATGTATTTGTGCCATGTATATGGTGTATTTATGTATGTGTACCATGTATATGGTGTATTTATGTATGAATACCATGTATATGGTGTATTTATGTATGAATACCATGTATATGGTGTATTTATGTATGTGTACCATGTATATGGTGTATTTATGTATGTGTACCATGTATATGGTGTATTTATTGTACCATGTATATGGTGTATTTATGTATGTGTACCATGTATATGGTGTATTTATGTATGAATACCATGTATATGGTGTATTTATATATGTGTACCATGTATATGGTGTATTTATGTATGTGTACCATGTATATGGTGTATTTATGTATGTGTACCATGTATATGGTGTATTTATGTATGTGTACCATGTATATGGTGTATTTATATGTGTGAGTACCATGTATATTGTATATTTATATGTGTGCTGCATATATATGGTGTAGGTATATGTAAACATGTGAATCCCACCCCTGCCTGTGGCCCCTCGTCCTCATGTACTGCACTAGACCTGCCCCTCAGACATAACGGCTACTTTCCCTCCGTCACACAGACTTGCAGTTTCGTTTCCCACCACTAGATGGCACTAGAGCAGAGCGCTATTGTCCCCGCGCGTCGCTGGCATAATAGAAGTGTAATCGCCTGTAAGTAAATGACACGGTATACGTGTAAAGTATTTTGCTCCTTGCCTCCCCCCTGTCCCTCGGGGTTGCTATAGAAACGCCCCCTACCTGGGAAGGCACTCACTTGTTGCTATGGTAACACCGCAGTTTCTCCCCCTCCTGATTGCCCCCAGTACGGAGATTCGCAGCTCTCGCGGTATCTCTCCTGTCAGCTCCGGACACCGGCCGCACAAAGGAACCGGACACTGGGGAGGGGGAGGCGGCGCCGTGAGTATCCGAGCCCCGTTATCTGTCGTGTCCCCTCATCCACCGCTGTGCCCTTGTCCCGGGCAGCAGAGAACAAAGCACTACACCACAGCTCTGCTGCTCCCTGCACCAGCTCAGCACCGCATCACCCACACTAGATCCCCGCAGTGATGGGGCACGTGCCTCAGGAGGAGATCACACACATCTGACTTGAGCTGTGGAGATCCCATACTACTGTAACCCCCAGCATGCCTCACATGAGTAGACATGTAGGGGGTTGTCATCATTTGTGCCAGATTTATCAAAGATTGCGCAATGTAGGGGTATTCCGGTTACATCAAGTTACCCCCACTGTAAGACCCCACTGTCCACTAAGGGTCTAAAGGCAGAGACCCCTATGATCACAAGAATTCGGGCACCCCCATAATGTATGGAGCGGCATTCACCCCTATAGGACTTCCAGAGATGGCAGCGTACAAGCGCTCAGCTATTTACGGAAGGGCCATTGAGATAAATGCGGAGGTGCAAATACTTGACCAGACACTCCATTGACTTTGGGGGTCCCCACGAGGTAAAAGCCTCCATAATTTTCGTCAGTGGCTGAACCCCCAGAGATCTAATAGTTATCCCCTGTACTGTGGATGTCACCGGAATACCCCTTTAAATGGTACTCCATTGGGGTGAGATTTAGGCATCTTTCCCACAGTCCGTGTTTGTTCAGTGTTTGATCAGTTATTTACATCAGTGGATCCTGCACAGAGAGAAGGTGTAATGGAACCTGTTGTGTGATTTGGCTCCCAGTCACTGACCAGACACTGACTGTGTGAAAGCGTCCTTAGGCCTCCTGCACACGACCGCGCAGATCAGTAAAACAGACACTGGCCGCGGGCGTTCTGCATTTTGGGGATCGCACCGTCCTGCCCCCTGTTATGCCTCATTCACACGTCAGTGTTCGGTCAGTGATTTCCATCAGTGATTTTGAGCCAAAACCAGGTGCGGCTCTAAACACAGAACAGGTGCAGATCTTTCCCTTATCCCTGATGTCTGTGGAGGCTCCAGTCCTGGTTTTGGCTCCCAATCACTGATGGAAATCACTGACCGAACACTGACGTGTGAATGAGGCTTTAGAACTGCCTATTGTCCACAACACGGACAAGAATAGCACATGTTCTATTTTTCTGCGTATGCCGTGGAACGGACAGACGGATGAGGACAGCACACAGTGTGCTGTCCGCACCTTTTTCGGCCCCATTGCAATGAATGGATCCGCATCTGACCTGCAAAAAAATGACCATCAGATGCCGACCAGATCTACGGTCCTTTTTTTTTATAAATCTGGTCCCTCTTGATGTTATCATAGAAAGTCACTAAGTTTTGCCCAAACATGGAAAGCACAAAAATGTAAAACTTTTCTTTACAACAGAAAAGTAGTAAACTGGGGGGTCATACATTTCCCCCATTGTCTAAGCCACCCATACGTCCCGGATGTTTGTAGAACCATAAGCCCCAGCATGCCAGCAATAGCGGTCAAGCAGTGCTTCCCGTCCAGTCATGCAGAACGCTCTGCTCCAGCGCTCGCTCCTCATGTATGTTAATTATTTGCAGGTAGAACCTGTGCACTTCTCACCCACCACAATGGCGACGCCAGCAGCCGTGACCCCCAGCGGTGAGTCCTCGTCTCTTCTGTTCTTCTATCCTCACTCCGGTGGAAGCAGATCTCCCGCTCTTCCCCTTACATGTGGTTTCGATGCTTGTAGTTTATAGTCAATCCTTTCTGTACCTGAAATCAGCTCTCTGTGTACTCACGTTCCTGTGGGCTTCTACACACCAGCCAGATACAACAAGCAGACCTGCAGTGTAAAGCATGTGGGATCAAGAGAACAGCAGCCTGAGCCCCTGAACAGAGCCTTACTGCAGCATACTGACTGAATCTGCTTCACATAGCTCTCCCATGAACATACATGCTCGGATGGGTCAAGCAGGCATAAGAATTGTCATGGATGGCTGGAGATAAGCAGTCAAATTTGGGAGCTGAAAAATCAGATGCCGCTTATCTCTGCAGGGGATATGGAAATTGGGAATGTTAGAAATGAAAACAAATCCATGTTGCCTCTGAAAGCCGGCAGATGCACTTCAGGGCTCATGCACACAAGTGTCGTTGCTCAGTGCCCGTATTGCGGACTGTAAATGGCGGGTCCGCAATATGCGGGCGCTGGCCATGTGCCCTCTGTGTCACGGATGCAGACCCATTTACTTGAAGGGGTCCACGGCGGCCAGATACGACTGAAGATAGGACTTCACCTATCTTTTTGCGGGGCGGAGGCACAGATCAGAAGCACTGCGCCTCTGTGGGTTTCTGATCCCCGCCGCCTTACCGCAAAA
This sequence comes from Bufo bufo, assembly GCF_905171765.1. Classification (NCBI taxonomy): domain Eukaryota; kingdom Metazoa; phylum Chordata; class Amphibia; order Anura; family Bufonidae; genus Bufo; species Bufo bufo. The sequence goes on along the minus strand of NC_053389.1, from coordinate 682,951,640 downwards.
AGATAGAACATGCTTGTCTGTACTTTGGCGGTATTTTGCGGATTGTGGACCCATTCAAGTCAGTGGGTTTGAACCAGTTGTGGTCCGCAGCACGGGCACTGAGCGGTTATGCTCGTTGACGGCACCTTGGTAAATTGCACGTGCTTCAGCTTGTATGTATTTTAGGATTTAGATATATTTTTTTAAGAAAAAAAATGTTCACTTTAAGCTGTTTTCAGAATCTGCATCAAAACTTAGAGTATGTATGAAGTCAGCCGGAGGGGCCCCTACATAGATTAGCACGGACTCCGCACCCAAAAACTGCTGAAAACGCTTGAAGGGAACCTGTCACCTAGAAAGTGCATATTAAACCGCCAGCAGTACCTTATTGCAGCTCGTAGTATGATTATAAAGGTGTCTGTGTCTTTTCTGTACAATGCGCCAAAAGTCTGAAAAAATTACTTTTATTCAACAGGCCGCGCCATCTTGAAGTCGGGGGCAGCGGCTTTCTCGCCTGAAGTCAAGCGTGCCCCGCCCCTTAGCGTTTGATTGAATTCCAATCCCTTCACCACTGGACGCTCAAACGTAGTCTTGCGCGTGCGCTGTGTCCCTGCTGTGCTGGCGCCTGTGCACTGTTCCACTCCACTGTGAGGTAGGCTCAATGATCAGGCACTCGCACATGAGAGCCTGCGCATGCGTGAGACTGCGCTCAAGTGCCCAGCAGTGAAGGGATTGCACATCCTATCAATCAAATACTAAGGGGCGGGCAAGTGGGCGGGGCATGTTTGACTTCAGGCCAGAAAGCCGCTGCCCCCTTGACTTCAAGACTATCGTTTACATGGCGCGGCCTGTTGAATAAAAGTTTCAGACTTTTGGCGCATTGTACAGAAAAGACACAGACACCTTTATAATCATACTACGAGCTGCAATAAGGTACTGCTGGCGGTTTAATACGCATTTTCTAGGTGACAGGTTCCCTTTAAAAATAATCTCCATTGATTTCACTGGGAAAACCGCTTGTTAATTTACACGGCACAGTTTGTTTTCCATGTTCATCCTTGGTGCAGATTCTGCGTCCACATCTAAACTTCCCATTGAAATGGACAGACTGAAAAACCACATCCGAAAAACCTGTCAAAAACTGCTGCTAAAAAAAACACCCGGAATCCTGAAGCAGAACCTGCGTCATTTTTTTAATTTTTTTTTGTGACCTGCATTTTTCTGGTGCTTTTTGCCCGCTAGCATTTTCTTCATGACTCTTATTTCCCTATAGTGAAAGAGGGAGGTAGAAAAAAGCCTGAAAAAACCTTCAGTTCCAGTGTGCTGCATGTGAAAGAAGCCACCTAATTAGCCAAAAACTCTTGTGTGTCCTGCATTTTATATTTCCCATCGACCTTCAGCTAACACTTGGAGCTAACGTTTTTTACCACAAAAGACGCACCATAAAATGTACTGCAAAAAAATAAATGCCTCTAAAACCGCAAAAGTACAGAAAAAAAGGCACTAAAAACCTGTGTGTGAACCCAGCCTAAGGCCTCTTGCACACGACCGTATGTATTTTGCAGTCCGCCAAAAATACAGATGACGTCCGTGGGCATTCCGTATTTTGCGGACCGGAACAGCTGGCCCCTAATAGAACAGTCCTATCCTTGTCCGTAATGCGGACAATAATAGGACATGTTCTAATTTTTTAGGGAACAGAAATACGGAAACGGAGTGCACACGGAGTACCTTCTGTTTTTTTTGCGGACCCATTGAAATAAATGGTTCGGTATACGGTCCGCAAAGAAATGGAACGGACACGGAAAGAAAATACGTTCGTGTGCAAGAGGCCTAAGGGTACGGCTACGCGGTGACATGTTGTTGCAGACTATTTTAGAACGGTCATTTGGCTGTGAAGACGCAGGAATGTCTCAGGTGAGTCGCATGCGACTTATTGCAGACCACAAACCGCGGATCCACAAAACACGGGCACTTGACTTCAATAGTTCCATGATCCGCAAGATGCGGTGAAATATAGGACATGTTCTATCTTTTGCGGTGCAGAAGCACAGACCCGGAGGCACACAGAAGGGCTTCTGTGTGTTTCCCGTGGGCTTTTGCGTCCTTGCCTTCACCCACAAAAGAAAGAACATGTCCTATGTTTAAACCACATCTTGCGAATCGCAGACTCGTTGAAGTCAGTGGTTACGCACTGTGATGCGTCGTGCACATGGCTGGTGTGAAAGAACCCTTAAAGAAAGGGCTGTGATCTTCTCCATGTGCTTTGCCTGGCAGGGGCTGATTGGCTATATACCTTACCGGGAAATTTTCCGGTGGGCCGATGCCCAGGGGGCCGCCTGAACCCTCCTCATGGCCACTCAGTGGAAGTTTTTGGGAATGTATTTTGTGATTGACTGTGGTGTTTGGCTCTGTTGGGTGGTATAATGTACCACACTATGGTATTGTTGGCCCTGCCTTCCATGAATGTGGACCCTACTACAAAAACGGGGCTACTTTTACTATTTTTTCCATGGCCACTTTAAGTTCCCAGTCCGCCCCTAATGCCTGGTATTGCCGTTCAGTCCTATTAACAGGAATGGAGTGAGCTGCAGTAACAGACACGGCTACTTCTGGGGACAATCGACAACAAACTTAAAGAGGACCTTTCACCGATTATTACACTATGAACTAACTATACAGACATGGAGAGCGGCGCCCGGGGATCTCACTGCACTTACTATTATCCCTGGGCGCCGCTCCGTTCTCCCGCTATGCCCTCCGGTATCTCCGCTCACTAAGTTATAGTAGGCGGAGATACCAGTCACTAAGTTATGGTAGGCGGAGTCTGCCCTTTTTGTGCTCTAGCGCTGGCCAATCGCAGCGCAGAGCTCACAGCCTGGGAAGTTATTTTCTCCCAGGCTGTGAGCTCTGCAATGCGATTGGCCAGCGCTACAGAAGAACAAGGGCAGACTCCGCCTACCATAACTTAGTGAGCGGAGATACCGGAGGACATAGCGGGAGAACGGAGCGGCGCCCAGGGATAATAGTAAGTGCAGTGAGTGAGATCCCCGGGCGCCGCTCTACATGTCTGTATAGTTAGTTCATAGTGTAATAATCGGTGAAAGGTCCTCTTTAAAGGAGGTGGGTCACCGCAGACATAGGTGTCATATCACTATGGGACTGCCGGAAACTCGTCCATTTTTGGAACGCCCCAAAAAAATGAATGGGTGGCATATCCTAGTGTTACCACAGATGTATGAGGTGAGGCAGTGTATTTCAGGTCCCCAGCAGAATAGAGCAGTCTGTCTATATACATCTTAGGGCGGGTTCACATCAACGTTATGAAATCCATTATTGCTGTCCGTTATAACGAGGTTATAACGGAATTCGTAAGACGGAATTCAAAACGGAAACCTTTAGAGGCATTCTGTTTTGATCAGTCATAATAGAAGTCTATGGGCAGCAGACAGATCCGTTCTGCTTGCCCCACTATTATGCCTCTAAAGGTTTCTCTTTTGAATTCCGTTATAACCTCGTTATAACGGACAGCAATAATGGAATTCATAACGTTGATGTGAACCCGCCCTTACAGATGAGACCAGGCAGACTGCGCCTGCAGGGCATCAACAGGACCATCCACACCCGAATCCTGCTGACGGCTCCTGCAGGACCCGCATGGTGGGTTTTGATTCCCCTGCTTTTACTGGCCATATTTTCATCCTATGTTATGTGCAAATTCCATTGTAGGAAACTATGACCATATGGATGTGGCCTTGGGCATTCGTCTGCGATGATGTCTTTTTGATCTGTCCTTTTTGTTATAGCAGGGTTCTTAACCCTTTGTGATCCATGCCGTGTATTGTCCGTCTGGTAAAGCCGTTCTCAGAAGTGTTCAGTTCTGATGACCATTGGTGGCACTTTTAGCTATCTTCATGCAGGATGAGATATGTGATTATGGCGGCTTTCACACAAGCGAGTTCAACACATCATAAATCAATATAATGCTATGCGACCTCGGCAGTGCTGGGAGGTCAGGACGGGAGCTGCCGCCAGAGGTCGCCCTATGTTTTTTCCAGAAGAGTAAAAACACTCCTCTAAGCATTTTTGAGGAGTATTTTTACCCGAGGAGGAGTACGAAAGTTGCGGTAATTAAAATACATAATACATAGGCCTGCACTCACTCACATCTGCATTGGAGGCTGCGTTTGGAGCCTCTGTTGCAGATTCTGTTGAAAGACCAGACAAAAAAGCCTTGTGCAGTACTTTTTTGTCTGGTAAAAAAACAGAATCCCGAACGGAAACTGAACGGATCCCATCATAGTTGGTGGAGTCTGTTCAGCTTCTTCCCTGTGGGGTAACAGGAGGAGGGGGGAAGCAGGGTCACTAGTGGGGTGACAGGAGGAGTGGGGAGCAGGGTCACTAGTGGGGTGACAGAAGGGTTACTAGTGGGGTGGCAGGAGGAGAGGGGAGCAGGGTCAGTAGTGGGGGGGAGCAGGGTTACTAGTGGGGTGGCAGGAGGAGAGGGGAGCAGGGTCAGTAGTGGGGGGGAGCAGGGTTACTAGTGGGGTGGCAGGAGGAGAGGGGAGCAGGGTCAGTAGTGGGGGGGAGCAGGGTTACTAGTGGGGTGGCAGGAGGAGAGGGGAGCAGGGTCAGTAGTGGGGGGGAGCAGGGTTACTAGTGGGGTGAAAGGAGAAGAGGGGAGCAGGGTCACTAGCGGGGACGAGCAAGGTAACTAGTGGGGTGACAGGAGGAGGGGGGAGCATGGTCACTAGTGGGGTGACAGAAGGAGGGGGGCTCAGGGTTACTAGTGGGGTGGCAGGAGAAGAGGTGAGCAGGGTCAGTAGTGGGGGGGAGCAAGGTAACTAGTGGGGTGACAGAAGGAGGGGGGCACAGGGTTACTAGTGGTGTGGCAGGAGGAGGGGGGAGCAGGGTTACTGGTGGGGTGACGGGAGGAGGGGGAGCAGGGTCAGTAGTGGTGTGACAGGAGGATAGGCGAGCAGGGTCACTAGTGGGGTGACAGGAGGAGGGGGGGCGCAGGGTTACTAGTGGGGTGGCAGGAGAAGAGGGGAGCAGGGTCACTAGTGGGGTGACGGGAGGAGGGGGGAGCAGAGAACTGGGAGACTGGACGGAACCATATTTGGAGGAGGGGGGACTCACTCACTTGAAGACTGACAGGCCGAGCTTTTCACTGACACAACTCTCCCACCCCCCAGCACAGGCCCAGGGGCAGCTCTTCTCTCAGACCGGGGACCAGTCACATGAGTCCGCGGCTCCTTAGCTCTCCAGCGGCCCTGTCATGTTTGCCAGGGTCCTTGGGCAGCGCGCCCTGCTCTCCTTACTACAGCCGGCCCCTCCTCTTTCAGGCTCCCGTCGGCTTCCCCTGCCTCACCCGACTTGTATCGCTCTGGCTCGCCAATACCCAACTAATAACAAAGCTCCTAACAACAAGGGTGGTCATGATTAAGACGTATAGTCGAAACGCATAGACCTTGCCTGTCTGGTCGGCCTATGGGTTTTCTAATGAAGTAATAAAGACATTGGATTTTATCCTGAGCCTGCTGCTGGATTTTTTTCTACTGTTTTGATTGATTCCTGGTCCGGGATCCGTGCACGGCGAAGGACGGTGGGTGAGGTGAAATCCCTTTTTTTCTCATATCAGGAGCTTTGTTATTGGTTATTTCAGGCACAGGCAGCATCGCTGCTCTGCCCGCACCGTTCACAGCGCTGATGAATGTGGGGGGAAAGTCTAAGGCGTTATTGCGAATAAAATGGCCTGAAAAAGCGTAATAGACGCTTGTACAGGCGTCATTGCCACCTCTGGCTGCCGCATACTCACCCTGCGAGACCGACGCGTTGTGTGCGATTTCTGTTGGTGATCTGTTTGGTTTCTACTTGTTACATTCGTGATTTAGCAAATTGCTATGTTTCAGGCAGAAGGTTTTTTCCCACCATGCACCTTTATGACCCCCATGAAATCTGTCTGTAGATCCTGCTTAAAAAGGTATTAGAATCTTAGACGTTCATGATATGTCTACATGGAATGACCTAATTGTCTGATAGATAGGGGCCCCACCTATCTCCAGAATGGGGGCCCCCCACCATCCAGCTGGAGTAATGAATTGAGCGGAGACTTTCTCTGCTAACTCCCATAGAAGTGAATTGAGAGCGCCAGGCGGCCACGTCTCCTTTTATTCTTCTCCGGGCCTCACGAGGTGGGATGGTGGTGAGGGGGTGGCATTCTGTGGATAAAACACCCCTTTAAATGGATTGATGCATAAAGACAACAACCTTTCGATAAGGACACATGCGCGATTCGCACGATTTTCAGATTTCCCTGTGGAATTGCTGCGGATCATTTCGGCAGCAACTCTGCTTCATCTGCAGATAGCCTAGTGACCGCACACACTCGCCCCCTTCACCGTCACCCTCACAGATGAGACTTTTAGGGTAGGTTCACATGGAGATTTTTGGAGGCAGAAGTGGAACCAACATGAAGATGAAGTGTCTTTTGTTTATATTTCAGATTCCAGAAACCTCCGTGTGAACCTCCCCTTAGAGTATAAAGGTCTCTGGTGGGTAAGAGGCGTGTTTGGTAGGGCAGGGAGAAGCACACGTGAAGCAGTCCCAATATCCAACCTGTTTGATAGAGGTTTGCTTCGTGAGGCCAGCTGAATCACCACCACTGTGAACAGAGGCAGCGAGGGATGTTGTCTTGTTCTGAGCTGAATACAAATTCTCGCCCCCTCCTCCACCTCAGCCATTGCTGCCAGGTTTCTTGCATACTGATGATGCTGTGTCCTCGGTGCTCGGTTCTCTACTAGGAGGAAGCGCCGTCCGCTCTTACTTATCCCCTCTCCCGGAGGTAAAAGTTTAGGGTTTCTGTATTGTCACCCGGTTGTGCTTGGGTTAGCGGGGTGTTCTCCTCTGTGTGCCACCTTATATAGGCCTAGCTTATCAGGGTCTTTGTCTGTGGTGGTCTCCGCTTGGCTTGTGGATTCCGCATTATTGCCAATCTGTTGTCCTGTGTGACCTGTCTACTCATTGTAGATCGTCTCCTCATATATTTGTGTCTAAGGCTCCTTGTGGTTTCAGACAACCTTGTCTCTTACAAACTAGTAGAACTAGGAGTGATCTTAAGTAAACCTTGATGAAGAATTAGCTGGGGTTTGACAGACTCTACTGCGTCATTGTCATCCATTTCTATTAAGAACAAGTTTGTCCCCTGGGCAGGCGGTGGAGCCATATTTGAGCAGCGATGGGGTTTTGGGACACCTTAGACCTGTGACGGCTAACCTCCGGCACTCCAGCCGTGGTAAAACTACGACTCCCAAGATGTACACTTGCTTGGCTGTTCTCAGAACTCCATAGAAATGAATGGAGCATGCTGGGAGTCGTAGTTTCACCACAGCTGGAGTGCCGGAGGTTAGCCATCACTGCCTCAGACTATCATGTGTGACATGGTAATAGCATTAAGCCTGTAAGAATGTGTAAGATCCATAGCAAAAGCAATCTAGAGAGAAAAATAGAGAGATTATGGGGCACATTAAGGCTCCATTCACACGTCTGCAAATGGGTCCGCATCCGTTCCGCAATTTTGCGGAATGGGTGCGGACCGATTCATTTTCTATGGTGATGGAATGGATGCCGACAGCACACAGTGTGCTGTCCGCATCCGCGGCGCGCGGCCCCGATCTTCGGGTCCGCAGCTCCGCAAAAGATAGAACATGTCCTATTCTTGTCCGCAGCTTGCGGACAAGAATAGGCATTTCTATAGGGGTGCCGGGCGGGTGTGTTGCGGATCCGCAATTTGCGGGTCCGCAACACACCACGGACGTGTGAATGGAGCCTTATTAAGACCAGCGTTTTAGACGAGGTTCTTTATAACCCCTATACCTGGCGGTGGATCCGCTGGAGTTATGAAGAAGCGCCGGCCTCTACATAACTTTAGCGTATCCACCTCTGATTCTAAATGTGAGACAGTTTCTTTGCTGTGTTACATTTAGACCATTTTTTACGCCTAAACCAGGGGTAGAAAATGATGAATGAGAGGGCCTGCAGGCCTACTTTTTTTGACCTGGCGTGAGCGGCGAAGAAGTCGCAGATTCTGCTGCACCATGGCGTGCGACAGAATCTGCTCTAGATATACTCCACAAAAGTGGCGTATATCTGGTCATAAATGTCCCCCTATATGCGTAAGGATGTTCAAGGAAAATTGGCGAATAGTACAGTAAAATTCCAGAAGTCTTTCATCCAGTTATCCAGAAATTCTCATATTCATGTGAGAGGCAGTGTCTGTACCGACGGGAGAAACACTGTAATACCTCCTGACAGGTCTGTTTCAGTGACTACTTACATTCTCCATGTAATAACAGTTCTGTAACATTTATTCTTTTGGCTCTATGTTTTGCCATTACTCTATTATTGATGCGAGAAATGTATGAATTAATTTGCATCAGTCAGCAATAAAGATTGAACTGGGTGTTACCAGTTGGGGGTGCACCCCTGTACAGTCTGACATTATTCAATAAGTCCTGCCAGTGTCAAATTGTGCAGGGACACACCCCAAAATGGTAACGCCCAAAAGGACATTCTTTGCAGACTGCTGCTAATTCATTTATAACTTTTAGCAGGAATAATAGAGTAATAGCGCAACATGGAGTCAAATGAATGGGTACTCCAGAATTATTACATGGGGAATGCAAGTAGTTACTGAAACAGACATGTCAGGAGAGGTGACAGGTCCTGTTTAGAAATGGAAGGCACAGACAGGCATGACAGTTCCACAATGGGTGCAGTCTTAGGCCTCATACACACGACTGTGCCGTTTTTTGCGGTCTGCAAACCGCGGATCCGCAAAAAACGGAAGACGCCCGTGTTGCCTTCCTCAATTTGTGGAACGGAACGGGCGCTGGCAATATAAATTCCTATTCTTGTCCGCAAAGCGCGGACAAGAATAGGACGTTATATTTTTTTAGCGGGCCGCGGAATGGAGCCACGGATGCGGACAGCACACGGAGTGCTGTCCGCATCTTTTGCGGCCCCATTGAAATGAACGGGTCCGCATCCGAGCCGCCAAAACGGCGGCTCAGATGCGGACCCAAACAACGGTCATGTGCATGAGGCCTTAGGCTTAATTCACATGTCAGTGATTTCCATCAGTGATTTTGAGCCAAAACCAGGTGCGGCTCTAAACCCAGAACAGGAGCAGATCTTTCCCTTATAACTTATGTCTGTGGAGGCTCCAATCCTGGTTTTGGCTCAAAATCACTGATGGATATCGCTGATCAAAACACTGGCATGTGTATAAGGCTTTAACCCTTAGGCTACGGCGCTGGTGCGATGTGTAAACATGACGCCCGCTCGCACGTGCAGCTGGCGTCATGGCCGGCAGATCTCTGCTGTTTCATATAATGCCTATAGCGGTAATTAAATGCTTTAGATGCCGTGATCAAGTGAGATCACGGCACCTAAATGCGCAAAAACCCGGAGGCTCGCTCTTCCGGGCTTCCTACCTATGTGTCCAATCCGGACATAGGTCGTTGCGCTGAATACTGATCACTGGAGGGTTAGCCTACTTAAAACATAACTTTTATATTTTCTTTCTAAAATAAGTCCCACAAAAAATAATTATAATTCATATAAATGACTGCATGGGTAGTCTGGAAAATAATATAGAAAGAAAGAACCGCATTAAATAGACAGCAAATGCAATTCTTTACGTTTACTGAGTAGGCGAACAGTATTCAAACTGCAATTCTTATTTTGGCCACCAGATGGCAGGCCAGGATAAGAAATTAGCAAAAGTGAGCAAAATAAGCAAATAATAAATTCCTGATAAACCAAAATAAAAAAATGTAATAAGCTCATATATGAGGCACATAATGATCACAAAAAATATATAAAAAATCTACAATAGTTTAAATCACCCTCCTTTCCATATAATTAAAAAATAAATACCTAAATAACAATAAATATAAACATCATGCGTATCGCTGCAACTGAAAATGCCCATACTATTAAAATAGAAAAAAAATATCCAATACGGCGAATGGCGTAACGGAAAAAAAGGGTCAAAATGGCCGATTTGCCATTTTTTCATTGCTTCTCTTACCCAAAATGTAATAAAATGTGATTAAAAAGTCATGCATACTCCAAAATTATATCAATTAAAAGTACAGATTGTTCTGCAAAAAATGAGCCCTTAAACAGCTCAGTAGACAGAAGTATAAAAAAGTTATGGGGGTCAGAATATGGTGATATAACAAAAAAAACTAATGTTTCTCAAAGTTTACATTTATTTTTACACTATTTAGACATAAAAAACCTATACATATGGGGTATCGTTGTAATTGTACTGACCCAGAGAATGAAGGCCATGGGTCAGTTTTCCGTAAACAAAACGCCGTGGGAACAAAACCTGTAAAACGGTGGAGGGATTGCTTTTTTTTTATAATTCCACCCCCATTTTTTTTACCGCTTCCCACAACATTTTATGCCATAATTAATGATGACATTAGAAAGTACAACTTGTCCCGCAAAAAATAAGCCCTCATACAGCTATGTGATTTTAGCGGTGTGTCACTCATGAGCTAAAAGTAAGTGGTTGCTGAGAACCAGCATCATAATCATTGCAGCCCGATATTGGAAAAGAGTCCCATCTACCTGAGAAGAGTCCTGGTTATTCCTAATCTCCTAGAAACGCGGGACTGCACAAAGTCCGACGTCACAATCAGGACAATGGAACCTGGCTCCCTTTCGGATTCTCTTCCCATTATCATCTCGCTTTGAGCAATAAACCACGCACATCCTTGTAGGTGCTGACTTTTGTTCGGTTGGTGGGATGTAGTCCATGAAGTGACGACCAGTCAGGCGTTCTGGGTTGACAACATCAACAGCACGACGTCCAGGTCTTTTCACAGCCATTGATGGTGTTTGGTGGTTCACAAAGATCCGTTCAGCAACTTTCCAAATGAAGTCAGAATGAACCAGAAGCTTGTCACTCTTTTCTCTGTGCCGAATGTAGGCATTCCACAAGCATTGTTTTATTGAAGTCTATCACTACTTGTGGCTTCATGACTTCTTTCCCACCTTTCGTGTGTACCATAACAGTCGAGGTATTATGAACAGTACTCAATAGGCACACATCTTTTTTGTCATGTCACCGCAGTGCCATCATCTTGCCTTTCTGCCAGGCAACCATTTCTCCAGTTTTCAGCTTCTTCTTGCCAAACATTGATGGCATGTCACGGCGGTTAGCCCTAACGGTTCCATAGGCATTGGTTTTGTTTTTTTAGAAGAAACTCAAAGTTCAGGAGATGTATAAAAGTTGTCGGTTGTTACACAATAGCCCTGATGGTTCAATGAGTGAATGTCACAGGTTAAGGGGAAGGGAAAACACCAAATACACACCACAACAAACAGACAACAATCTAGGCCTCAAAAGCTAAGGAAGAGGGATGGTGACCTCCTAGTAATCCCTAGGCCTTTCCCTAACTCCTGCCAGTATGAGCAGATCCTGATGGTGGAAATACTCATACACCGAATACCTAAAGCCCTGCTAAAACTGATGAACCCTAGGATAGGTAGCAGGGGATGAGACAGCTGGTTCCTTCCAGAATGAAGGAACCTGCATCTCCCTGAGGCCTAGAAACAACTCACTCCAGATAATAAGAAACAGCGAAGGCAACAAGTACTTAGCTTAGAGATGAATGGAGAAGTGGGAGATCCAAGACACACCAGCACTAGCAACTCCAATGAGAAACTATCGACCGCATGGTCGGCAGTGTGAGGCGGATCTAAATAGAGCCTCATCACTGATAACAAGCAGAACCTGAGGAGAGGTGAGATCCTGCCAAACAACAACATACTGTCACGGCCACGGTTTTGGCCGTGACTCCTTGGGAGCCGCATACTGTTGCCCGCGGTTTTGTGTTGTAGTTTCAACCGCAGCTTGAGGCATAATGTAGTTGGCCTCAGATGCGGTTGCCGCGGACAACAGCTATGTGTGCGGTTTCCTAGGAGTTGTGTGTATGTATGCACTTTTGTATGTCGGTGTGCACTCTCTGTTTTGTGTGGTGTACACTTACATCTTCTCCTCACTGTGGTTGCCCGTGGCAACGTTTGGTTGCATGGTGTACATGTGGTGGCAGTGTCCCGGCCTTCGGGCTAACTCCCAGGACATGGTTGCCACCCATGTCGTTGCCTGCGGCAACAGCCACAGTGTGTTTCTGAGTTGGACACTTTCCCTTTTAATTTATGTTTCCCTTCTCTGGTGTTGGAAGGGTTAACCTCCTTCCCAGTGTGTTTGTGTGTCACTGGGTGTGTCCGACTGTGGGGTGTGGCTTCCTGGCCTATATAGCCTCGCTGTTAGCATGGCTCAGTGGGTTGTTTCAGCCATGCTTGCTGGAGCAGCCTCCTGTGTTATTATCTGCCTGTGAGAGCCACCCCTGTGGTCATAAAGAAAATGTCACTTTATGTTTTATGTCATGTTGTGTGAGATGTCCATCTGATGTTCTGTTGGGTCCTTCCTTCGTTTGGTTTGTGCAGCTAATGGTTCTGGATTCTGTGTGTTCTCAGGGATCCAGTCAGCAAGGCTGTGGCAGGTTGGTTGAACTACTTAGTTCACCTGCCATTTCCGTTAGTCTGTTTTGGTTCCCCTTTTTCCCAACAGCTTGGCTAGTGAGACTCCTGCTCCTCCGTGCCTAGGGGGAGTAGGTCATCTTACCCTGACTCCTAGCGCAGGGACCGGACGGAGGGTGAGTTAGGCTGGGTTCACACGAGCGGATGCCGTGCGTGGCATCCGCTCCGTGAAAGAGTGCCAAGACCCGATGCAGACTGCAGAGGCACGGAGCATTAACATGACTCATAATGCTCCGTGCCTCTCTGTGACCTCTTTACTACGAAATCACAGTTGTCATTGTGATTTCGTAGTAAAGAGGTCACAGAGAGGCACGGAACATTATCAGTCATGTTAATGCTCCGTGCCTCTGCAGTCTGCATCGGGTCTTGGCTGTCATTCACGGAGGGGATGTCACGCACGGCATCCGCTCGTGTGAACCCAGCCTTAGGGATCCGAGGTTCCTGCGCATGGGTCCTCCTACCTTTAAGGTCGGCCCATGCAGTTAGGAGTTAGGGTCAGGGTAGGGACGCTGTTAGGAGGTGACCTGCTCCCTATCCTGCTCTCCTGGCCGAGTAGGCCAACAGCATCTGGCATCGCACGGCTGAGGATTTCCCCCATCCTCAGCCGTGACACATACATAGAGGAAAACAGAGAGACCTGTCAGATAGCCTCACGTGCATTAAGTCTATCCGATTTTCTCACCTCTCTCACAGGAGGGACCGTGACAGTGTGAGGACGGAAGATATTGACATTCCATAGTGGTTGTACTTTGGATTGAATTTTGTGCCTTTTCCAGTGTATATAACTGAATTCCAAATGCAGCCAGTTAACGGTTTGCAGAGCATATAGGATTTTATGCCAAATCGTTCCCTCTTTGATGCAATGGACTGTATCCAGCTGAGCCGTCCCTTGTAGGCCATTAGACTTTCATCTATGATCATCCATGTCTTTCTGGCACATAGGTCTGTTGGAAATTCTTTACCATCATTTGATATATTTCCAAAATGTTCTTTAGTTTTGGTGCAGGATAAGTAGTTTAATCAAATTCTTCATTGCTTGTGAAGTGAAAAAATGTCATAATCAGGGAAAATCTGTACTCTGACATGACGGTGCCAAAAATGGATTTGCAAGTAATTTATTAGTGGTCCAATACCATCTTTGGTCGCTGGTTCCCACTTTCTGCTTCTTGAAAACTTGTGACACAGAGTAGCGGATTGTTGCTCTTTGTACCGGTTTGTCTCCGTAACAATCTTTTCAATTACCTCATCAGTCAGAAATAATTGTAGGTGTGCCAAAGGGTTGTTGTGCTCAACGTCTACTTTGATACCAGGTGTTCCAGTAAATGGGAATCTTGGGGCGCTGCCTGACCCGTACCACAGTATATAGGGCACCAGGTTCGCACATTGCTGAGCTCAGGTGCAGATTCGTCACTGTCACTTGTCTGATCAGTGTCGGATGAGGAATTTCCCCCATGAATCGCTATTGCTCAATTCAGCGAGTACTTCTAAGTCACTGCCGCTGTCATTTATCTGGTCTAAAACTGCTTTTGCACTAAATTGATGCTTTTTTGATGCCATGGCCGAAAAATTTCCAGGCAGAAATGACAGTAAAAGGGCAGGCAGGGCACTGGAGAATGATCCCTAGGGACAAGTCTTTTGGTTTGATGCAGTGTAATCCTCACAGATTACACTGTATCGCTGTTTGTGTATGTCACTTTATTGCTTTGAATTTCCCTCCAAGTTCTGCCTCATGCGCCGCCCGACTCGCAGGGAACAGGTAATGGACTTTCTGGGACACTGCAGTGTAAGTTCAGACGTCCGTATGAATGGCCCGCACCCGTTCCGCAATAATGTGGAACGGGTGCAGAACTATTCTTTTTTAATGACGCAGGAATGGATGCGGACAGCACACAGTGAGCTGTCCGCATCTGCATTTCCGGAGCGCAGCCCCGAACTTCCGGTCATCAGCTCTGCAAGAAAATAGAGCATGTCCTATTCTTGTCTGCAGCTGCGGACAAGCATAGGACTTCTCTATGTAAGTGCCAGCCATGTGCGGCGTCAGTGTTTTGTGGTCCGGGGTAACCGCATCTGGCAGTGAAAGTTAACCCCGATCCACACTCGGAGATTACTGCCCGGGAGGTTAAGCACCAAGTTCAGAAAGCACACAGCTGTCCCACTGGTAGTGCCCAGAGTTGCTATAACAGTGCATGTAATATGTTTCCCTGATATTAGGGTGACGGTGACTATAATTCTGCTGCTGCAGCACCTCCTTATGGTCTGCTCAACAATTTCAGCATCTCCCTTAGGGCTCATGCACATACGACCATAGCCTGTAATGCGGACAATAATAGGACATGTTCTATATTTTTGCGGATGCCACGGAATGGAAGTGCAGATGCGGACAGTGCTCGGTGTTCTGTCTGCATCTTTTGTAGCCTCATTGAAGTGAATGGGTCGGCATCCGACACGGAAAAAGTGCGGACCAGATGCGGACAACCAATACGTTTGTGTGCAGCTCGTAGTAACATAGCAATCCTGCTGTCCAGGCTGAATGCTCCTAGCACTAGCCACAATACACGGCTGTGGCAGGAGACGCTCCAGCCCAAGAATCACAGCGCACACCCTGACCAGATGCCCTCCTAATGTGTGCCCAGCACCTGCTTCTGCTCGGTGGCAAAGACGTCACTTAAAGAATCTCTGCCGCCATGTTGCTCTTCACAGATAACGCAGCCCTGGGTCGTTGGGCTATGGCCATATGCAGCGCTTCCTTACAGGATACTGTAGAGCGGCATTACTTGAGGACCAGCTCTGGCATGGCTATGTGACCACTGGTCCTCTCCAAGGAGTAGAACACAGATTTACAGCCATCATCAGGACACATAAAATGCTGCAGCAATACATCTAGAAGGGACAGCATGGTACATGGGCCATAATATATATCTGGAAGGGATGATTTCACCACCTTACTGCAGGTACTCAAGATATAATAATATCATCTTATATACTGTTTTCTAAGTATCAGACAGCACAGACCGTCTCATCATCTAGGACAAGGATTCAAGGGATTTCACTGTGAATTGTTAATGGAAGGAGCGACACCTTTAATGCTTGTATATGTTATATGTCTTGTATGTTATATGAAGCACGTACTGTAAGGTTTAATATGAGATCTACTGTTCTATAATTAATATTATCAGTTCTGGTTCACAGAAATGACCACAGACATACCAGGATCAGTGACGTTACCAGGAGCTGCCATGACAGCCGGGCAGGTGAGAATGGCCGGCCCTTTGCCATCATCACGGGGTGGAAAACGACGGTCAGGGTAAGTTAACATTTGGGTTGGGTTTTTCAGGATGGAGTGAAAGTGCGGCAGTGGCCGTTCTCTTGGTATGATGATGTGGTTATTATGTCTGGCTCCTCATGACCTCAGTAGAGTAAGGGCGCCTTCACTAGTTTCCACGACTGAAAATCAGTTCCATTCACCTGAATGGGGCTTGCAGAAATCCATGTGCTTGCCGCCCCATTGAAATGAATGGAACTGATTTTCAGTCGCGGAAATTTCTGCGACAAAATCCATAGAGCGTGGGTGCACCCCAAGATCTTTCAGATGAGTCCTGTAAAACTCTTCTGTGTTCCAGAGGTCTGCACACACGGCGTCCATCTGGTGTCCGTTCTTACTGATCCATTTACTTGAGTGGACGAGTCTAGCGAGAAAATTGAGCCTCCTGCAGTTATGTAGATCAGACATGGGATTTGGCCCATTGACTATAAGGGGTCATTGTTCAGTCCACTGTGCCTTCTACGGACAGACAGAGGATCGTCTGAATAGGCTCTAAGGCTAATTTTCAACCTACCTATATTTATTTGACATTTCATATAGTAGTCACGAGCTCAGCAGTTTCTATGTAGTGCACATATGTTAGCCACGGCAGTGTTCCTGTAGTAGCCGCAGCCCAGTGGTGTCCGTAATAAGATAGCGGCAATCTGCTTCCCTTAAAGGGGTTGTCTTACTTCAAATGGCATTTATCATGTAGATGGAGTTAACCGGGTTGTCTCCTTTTTTTTATATTGATGACCTATTTTCAGGATAGATCATCAATATCTGATTGGCGGGGGTCCGACTTGTACAAGCGCTGCCTTCTCTTCACTGTTTACCGGCTCACCATCGCAACTGCAGCAGTGAGCAGTGTAATTACATCTCCACCATCCCTATTCACTTCCACGGGATGACTCCGTCCTATTCACTTGAAGAAGAAGAAGTCGTCCCATTGAAGTGAATGTGGACACAAAGCTGTAATTACACTGCTCACTGCTGCGGTTGTGATGGTGAGTGAAGAGAAGGCAGTGCTCGGACAAGCGCTACGGTCTCTTCGAACAGCTTATTGGACGGGGTACCGGCAGTCGGACCCACACCGATCTGATACTGATGACTTATCCTGAGGATAGGTCATCAGTATAAAGAAAGCAGAATACCCCTTTAACTGTATCTACATGATAAGTGTCATTTGCTGAAGTTAGACAGCCCCTTTACCTTATTATACATTCCCCTGTATTGCTGTCTGTCAGTAGGCCGCCTCTTCATCCGGTGTCGCTGGTTGATGCAGGTAAAGAATACTCCACTAAGTGCCATGTGTGACCACAAGGACAGATGGAAGTCGAGAATCAGCCAAATATTTCATGCTGGGCAATCCATGGGAGTCTTGGATCAGGATCTGCCGGTACCACTTGTTGCAGTGGGAAGAGCGTTCACTGATCGATAACCCCACAAATTTACCATCCCAAACCTGATCCTGCATCATTACTGTCCAGGATGTAGACTTGTCACTGCCGGCTTCTGCCGTGGACCAGCTTGTCCTCTTTTCTCTGAAGTTCACTAGGTTAGGATTATTTAATGCAGAAAAGCAATTTTTGGTGACGTGACATAGCGGGTCTTGGTGATGTGACATAGCGGGTCTTGGTGATGTAGCTGGTCTTGAAACAGGTGCTCTATAAAGAGAGACATCTACAGCATGTCCTTAAAGCAGGTTTTGGTTTTCTCGGCTGTGTAGTCAACCATAAGTTCACAAGGACACGGGGAGGCGATTATTGCTAGAGGAAGGATCGACTCATGCCGCTAAACCACCTGAGAGGAGGAGACGGTAGCTCCCTTTCTGATCTATCCTGGTGACACAGATTTGCCAGTCATATATACAGATTCTCAATTTCCATTACAACTAGGGGGGCTACATAGTGGGCACACACTAGTTTAACTCTTTAAGGCAGGGATGCCCAACTTGCAGCCCTCCAGATATTGCAAAACTGCTCCCAGCATGCCTGGACAGCCTACAGCTATCAGTCTACAGCAAGGCATTGTGGGAGTTGTGGTTTTGCAATATCTGGAGGGCTGCAAGTTGGGCATCCCTGCCTTAAAGAGTTAAACTAGTGTGTGCCCACTATGTAGCCCCCCTAGTTGTAATGGAAATTGAGAATCTGTATATATGACTGGCAAATCTGTGTCACCAGGATAGATCAGAAAGGTGCCAGTGTCGCAGGACCCACTGACCTTCCTGCTTCACCAGCTAACAAAGTAACACCCCAAACAGGGAGCTACCGTCTCCTCCTCTCAGGTGATTTAGCGGCATGAGTCTATCCTTCCTCTAGCAATAATCGCCTCCCCGTGTCCTTGTGAACTTATGGTTGACTACACAGCCGAGGAAACCAATTGCGGTAGATTGTATTTCAGGCTGTCATTCATAACAAGCCCTATTCTTGCTGAATTTCAGGAGTATTACTATTAGGCAACAGGCACACGAACGTTGATTGTTTCCGTGTCCGTTCCGTTTTTTTTGCGGATAGGATGCGGACCGCAAAACACATACGGTCCTGTGCATGTAGCCTTACATGTATTTTCCTGGGTTTACCTGTGCAACCATGTAAAATTACAGTCAGCCATTCACAAGATCCTCACACCTACAGTAGAATGTAGTAAGTTAGTAACATTTTAATGATTGATATATATTTTTTTATGGCGATTGCCACAAAATGAAGTTACAGGTCGTCTACATAAGTGTGGAAATGACCATTTTCTTTTTAGAGGAAAGTGTTTTAAAAAAAATATATATATATATATTATTTCATTTTTATACCGAAGCAAAAAATAATTTGTTTGTGGTAGAACAATCTTGTGTAATTTAGGAGTCCTGCCACCAGAGGGCAGCAACATACAAGTAAAGTCATATAAAGAGTGAAATGAGCAGTTGTGGCAACCCTTTTTACCTGCTTCATTGAGTGATAATGTCCCTGGGACACAGATGGCTGCCTAGACCTGCACCAGATAGATCACAGGGGCTCAGGCTGGATGACACATCTGGTGCAGACACTTTTCTCTGACTCTGTACCAGCTACTGGTTTGGCTTACTTTGGGATACAATTGTGGCACGGTTTTGGTGCAGTATGTCGCTTCGTAGGCCACTCATCCTTTGCCATGAAGCCATGCCCATTTCCCAAGCAAATCCGCCAGGTGTGATGCAATGGATTTAATCCACAGCAGACTTTTCAGTGCGGAATCCACACTAGTAATGAGCATGCAGAGGATTTTGAAATCCGTGAATATTTTTTGGGTGTATATAAATGTGCCATAAAATATCCAATTCACATGCATTACCAGCTTTCAGCCCCCTGCTGAATCATATAGCACAGGCGCAGATACAAGCAGCAGAATCTCCTATACCTACACCTATGCAAAACGCTTTCAGCATCCACCATCTTGAGAAGTTATAGTCCAGGGATGCCCAACCCGCAGCCCTCCAGCTTTTGCAAGACTACAACTCCCAGCATGCTCTGACCAGACTACAGCAGGGCATTGTGGGAGTTGTAGTTTTACAACAGCTGGAGGGCCGCAGGTTGAGCATGCCTGCATAGTCTGTGGTTTGTTCACATCCATTATTTATGGGCACCAGGGGGCTTCACAGCATAGGTTTAAGGGGTTATCCAACTCTTTTGTAACTGAAGACCTATCCTATCCCAGTCACGTGGCTGAAATGCAGCTCATTCCCACTCACTTGAGTCCATGTGACCGATGCTCGTGTTGTCAGTTTCCTAGGGTAAGGAGTGACAAGCCCGTGGAGTGCTTGTTGGCAGAGGTCCAAGGTGTTGGATCAGATACTGGTGACCGATGCAGAGGATAGGTCATTAATTAAAAAGAGTCTGATGATCCCTTTAAGCTCGTTCTGTGAAGCACGGACTTAAAGGGGCAACCCCTTTAAGGTATGTCCGCAAGAATTTTTACATTTCTTTATATGATGTTTCTGAAGTTGAGCAACTCCTTTACGTGTAAAAGCCTTGTTACCAAGTAGAACAGAGCCTGTTACATACCACAAAATGCTATTGATACATATCAAATCAACTTGGAAACTTTTTTTTTTTGTTCTTGAAGGAAAATGTTTTATTTTTACAACTTTTCCAAGTTGAGGCAAATCAGTTTTCCAGTTTTCATTCAAACTGTTGCACAATATTTCCTCACAGTAAATGACTATGCTGTGCTGTCATCAGTAGGTGGCAGTATCCCACCATAAAGCAGTAGCCCCCATATTTTTTTTCACTCCTTGATAGTCTTACTGGACCAGTTAAAAAAATAATAATAAAAAAAACATCTATATATATATATATATATATATATATATATATATATAGTAATGCATGTTTCTAAAGTACAGTGCGCAAACTGGCTTTTCTCCAGAAGGAAGAAATCTTGTATCGGCCAACCAGAGAGAGCCTTCTGTGTGCAGCTGGTTTAGGGTCTTGCTCAGGGATCTCTGCCTTTTGGAGAAGTCTCTGATTTGTCTGATGCAAGTTTTCTTCCTTCTGGAAAAAGCTAATTTGCATAATTAGAAAGTATTGGAAAATGCTAATTTGCACATAAGAGAGTATCCATACACCACCTAGATCTCTTCAATGAGAATATACAGTATAATATATGACCATAACTATGATATAAACAGGAGTGGTGGCTCATTGTGACTAAATGATTTCCGTGCTTGCCTGTCTCCTCCTTTGTGCTTCATTTCCTCGCCATATGCTTGCTGCCAGTGACGGGACATTTTCTCTGAATCTAAAAACCTGACCTACTGTAGTAGTACTGACTCAGCTGACCCTTAATGATATTTTGAACATTTCGGCACAAGACCAGACATCCCAGGACCATAGTACATGGTCGCCCTGGAAATATGGGGCTACTGGCAGCTCCCTCCAGCAATACCAGCTGATGGTCAGGGTTTTCAGCTGCCACATCCTCCACAAGCTTCTGACCATCCGCACTCCGTCCAGCTGCTGTGCAACTACAACTCCGAGCATGCACACTTGCTCAGCTGTTCAGGTGAATGAAACGTTCTGGGAGTTGTAGTCTGCGAAACAGCTGGAGTGCCGTAGGTTGATAATTCCTTAATCTTCACTTGAATGGCTGGAAACTCATCTCGTGTGACCGCCATAAGGGTAAGTACACTTGCAGCCGAACCTCTGTCCACATTGGGTAGCCACTGGCCACACGATTATGTGTGTAAAACTAAGGTTTTAAGAAAATACCCATTATCCCTGATTACTAAATAGGTCTACTTAGCTATACAGGTTTACTTCTGCACTGCTGTATATCTGAGCAGATTTGCCACTGAGGGTCCTAGGAAAGCTAGGTGACAACCCATAAGAGAGTCAAAATGGCGTCCATATGTATTGTCACCCAATAGCTGGATTAAGAAATGTCTGAATAACATTTAAACTTGTCGTCTTTCTGCTGAAAGCACAAGGAATCCCACAGAGCTAGTCGCGGATTCATTGCGTAGTCTCGGCATGAACATTTGGCACCTAGTGTATAAAGCTATGGAGAACTGGCGAGCACAGTACAAGATTAGCTTATCACAAGCAAGAACATCTTCCAATGCGGGAGGAACCCAGACCATCCTGTGGATTTCACAGAGGAACATCGCCTCGCTGGTGGTTGCTGAGTAGGATGTGAGCTGTCAAACCCTTTTCTACCTTCCAAAGATTCATTTGGGAATGAAGATGTCTCCTCCCTTCCGTGTGAGCGCAGTAGCCTCCGGTTATCGGAGGGAAGAGAGGCGTGTGTTTGTTTAAAGCAAGCCCATGTCTCACATCTCCTCTTTGTTTCCTGTTTCCTGGATCAGGATGGTGGGAAACCATCTACCTCATCTTGTATGCCTGCGGTCCTCACAGCACATCCAGACCAGGCTGGAAACCGCCGTGTAGGTGACATGGAGGCATCACGTTCATTCCTATAGTACACCTCCTGTAGGAAGGGAGCAGAATGAACGATTAGGAGGCCCATCACTTTATGATCGGTGGAGGTCCCTCCCTGAGACCTCAGCGATCAGCAGAATGGATGAGCGTGGTTGCACTGCTGCCCCAACACAGCAACATCCATGCCAGTCAGGTTGTGCCTGGTATTGAAGCTCCTCTGTACTTTGGCTTTGTGCTTCAGGGTTATTATCTTAGCAGAAAATAAATATTCCCCCATATTGCATATTGATTTCTCTCTACAATTCTCCTGTATTTTGGTGCATTCTTTAATTTCACCAGCTTTCCTCAGTGCATGATACTGAAGTTGTGTGGTTTAGACAACTCCTTGCAAATTGCTTGTTTCTTGCTTTGGAAGATCCAGCATTTTCATGGATATCACCGAAGAATTTACTGGTTTTAGTGGGACAATGTGCACTGCTTCTTTATACCCTCCAGTATCTCAGGAGGGGAATGGAGCAGCCGAGGTCAGATATGAACACTCCTTTACCAGCTAGTCATTGAGGAACCTATATAAAGATAGAGTTGTCAAACGTGACCTATCCTTGGCGATCCAGTCTCGTTACGTTTATATGCACTGTACTGTATTCCTTCATTGTCTGTTGACTCACATGCATCTTATTTTCTGTAGGATGGAGTTTGATGATGAAGATGGAGAAGGACCTAGTAAATTTTCAAGGTCGGTGATGACTACATTCTCCTCTCTGCATAAGTTACGGTTTATGACTTTAATGTTCCTCATTTGCTTTCTGTTGGTATGACTACGAGATATGTTCAGATGTTTTCCACATTTTCATCTACTTTCAGCCCAATTTCACACAAGTTCATAACAAGGACTCATTTCCAAAATCAATAGGGACAGTTTGTGAAACATTGGTCTTTGAAGCTTACAGCTCTTCACTCCAGTGGAGCTGCAACAATCCAAAGTCAGTGAACCAGACTGGGATCGTGTGAAAGGGTTCATCTATTTGGTAGCCCTACTACATCAGCTGCCCAGTCTACCCCACAGGTTTCTGTCTTGTTAGTGAAAGCTCTTTAATTAATTCTGTATATTGTAGCTATTAGATCACATAGCTGTGCTTTCCGTGATTGGGGTCTGACATTTGAAAAGCGTACTTTGTAGTAGTTGTGCATGTCATGTGCGCAAAGTGGAATGTGTAGATCCAGATCACTGCTGCTTAGGATACTTTCACACTAGCGTTTTTGTTTTCCGATATTGAGTTCCGTCCTAGGGGCTCAATATCGGAAAGAAAACTGATCAGTTTTATCCTAATGCATTCTGAATGGAGAGCAATCCGTTCAGGATACGTCAGTTCAGTCCCTCTTACGTTTTTTGGATGGAGAAAATACCGCAGCATGCTGCAGTTTTCTCTCTGGCCAAAAATACTGATCACTTGCCGGAATGCCGGCATTAATTTTGTATTAGTGCCGGATCCGGCATTAAGTGTTCCGGCAAAACGGATCCGGCTTTCCGGTCTGCGCATGCGCAGACCTTTAAAAATGCAAATAAAAATAATACCGGATCCGTTTTTCCGTATGACACCGGAGAGACGGATCCGGTATTTCAGTGCATTTGTCAAACGGATCCGTCTGATAAATGCCATCAGTTTGCGTCCGGATTGGCGGATCCGGTAGGCAGTTCCAGCGACGCAACTGCCTGCCGGAATCCTCTGCCACAAGTGTGAAAGTCCATGTCCTGCCCTGCATTACACTGTCAGGAATGCCTTCAACGTGCCGATGTTCTGCAGGTCTTTACACAGTAGGAAATGAGCAAATATGAGACCTGAAAGGAGAAGCTTAGTCATAGGGTGTCATTTATGAACAGAAAAGTGACATATATCTGGCACAGATTCTGTTGCATGCCGTGTTGCGACAGAACCTGCGACTTCTTCCCCCACTCATGCCAGGCCTAAAAAAAGGGTCGAGGAAGAGGGCAGGCCAACAGGTCCATCTCATTCATCATTTTCTAAGCTATCGGCTTGATATTCAGTCATGGATTATAAGATTGAAGGATGGGTCACATCTAGTCCAAGACCTTCAGCCTCCTACTTATACGTCTGCTTCAAAAAGAGCCACAAGGTTATGCTGAAATAAAAGCCACCGTCTGTTAGTTTATGTAGAAACGTTAATTTTTCTTTGTGCACAGATTTTTTTTAATGTATAAATGAATACTGAAACATATGCCGCCGCCCCCGCCATGACCCAGACAAGTGAAAGAAAGCATATTGCACATTATGCAGGCACAATGAGGCTGTCACTGTATACACACGGATCAGTGCTGAGCCATATGCATGTTATGTATATGCTGGAAGACAATGGGTTATAGCATGAAGACGTGCCTCCTTCCACGTGTTCTATGCGGTGTCATTGTCAAACCTAGCTCAAAGTAAAAGATTAAACAACAGTCCTTTATCACCTCACATTAAAGAGGAGCTGACTGCTCTTGTGTCTGTTTCAGCAAAAACTTGTGTTCCTTACGAAAAAACTATTCGGAAATGTCTTTACTTAGAACTCTGCGTTGTGACTTTCCTTTGTTATTCCTTTTGGAAATGTCTGACAAAAACTAGTCTACAGGTGTTTCCTCACACAGTCTGACTGTCAGCAGATATCAAACTGTGTAGGGACCCACCCCACTGACATTCAGTTATCAGCTTTTGCATATTTTTACAGGAGGAATAACAGAGGAATAGCGCAACACTGATTTCTCCACAATCATTATTTTGTGAGGATTGAAATAATTTGTGGTAAGTCATGTCAGGAGAGAAAACGGATTCTCTTTAAAGAGGATTAATCACCTGAAATAAAAAAAAAATATCCTCGGTAAGCAGATGTATATTCTTGAGTTGTTTCCTTATATCAGTTTTTCATTTTTTCTCCCTGAGGACCCTATTAGACTGCATGATTTTTGGGCCAATTATCGGGAACAAGCTTTCATAGAAAGCTGATAATTGGCCTGTATAATCAAGCAGCCAATAAATGAGCAAATGCCCGTTTATCGGCGGATGGCAGGTGCCCGATTATTGGCTGCTCATCTCCCTGTGTAATCAAGGATGTACTGCCAATGATCAACAGAACTGGATGAGGGAAGAAGGACCGCAGTAGCAATCATTCCTCCCCCATTCACTTCGCATTGGTGTGTGTAATCAGGCCACTGCAAACATCCATCGGCGCTTGCAGTGCTGGAACATCCGACAATGTAATAGGGCCCTTGGTTATGACGCTGGGGTTTCTCTAAATGACAACAGGAAATTCCTTTGGTGGCTGTCACCTGCTTTCCACATGTCCTAGAGTCTGGTGTTGTATTGTTGACAGATTAGCCATTCAGACATCTTGCAAACATTGCTTACAACCTCTATAGGAGCCATAAGGATAACTAAGGTTGTCAGTTTCAATAACAACTTCTGACTGATCAGAATTGTAAGATATTCAAGGAGAACCCAAGGGCTTCTATCTGTACAATGCAAAACAGAGTTGGACTAGCACCTCCAAACTATGTATTAAGGGAGTTCAGGTGCATGCTACCATGGCTGCAATGCAAAAGCAAACAAGAACTACTTCTCCCGGCACAAAGACACATGCGAACATTGAAAACATGAATAAATCTAAATTGCATTACTGCTGTACTTACTATATGAAAATTAAAAGCTCTTTTCACACATTTTTGATCAAAAGTGTATCGGGCCCATCTACTAGCGGCAAGGTGGCTTCTAGCAGACATGTATAGAAGTGTAGGTCTCGTCTGTTAGAAGTCATCTAGTTGCTGGTAGATGGGCCCGACACACTTTTGATCAAAAATGTGCACTAAGAGCTTCTAATATATACAGTATATATATATTAGCTGGTGACTTTTCACTTCCAGGTGATGCTCACTAATATCTGTACCAGTAATATATGGATTCCATGGTTCTGTCATTGAATGTTGTGTTCAGTTTTACAGTTTTTATTAAATCAATGTTCTTTTTTCATTTCTCCTCGTTATTTGTATTCTGTTTAACTGGTGAGTTGTATTATTTTGTGGGGGTCCTACAGAGAAGTACTGGAGGTTATGTATAAAGACTAGTGCAAATAAGAGTGGTGTTACCCATAGTAACCTGTGTCCATTCTTTGTTCTTTACAAACTGGTTGCTATGGGCAACACCGCTTTTTCTATTATACACTAGTATTTATACAGGGTGCTGAGCACACAAAGAACGGGAAAGTGGTGCACATTAAACAAGTCGTCAGTGTTTTTTCAGCTGACAAGCCAAACGTAACACGAAATGGGAAATGAGAATTACAGCTCTATTTTTTTATATTTGGTCTTGGTGGCTCCTTGATCTTGGAAACATTGCCTTTATTCCAATGAACAGCCCCATAATGTAGTAGTGATTACACCATGCTGCTTTCTGCCAAGGCCCATAGTTCCCTCCATGATACTTATTTGCAAGCCTCCTGGAAAAAGAACGATAAGAATTTAGAGAAAATATTCTCAGCATGAGGACTTAAAAGGGGTTTTCTTGTGTTACGTATATAAGGTAAGCTCATTCATTGTAAGGCGAGATGCAATGCAAATTTTAAGATTTGTGTATCAGTTCCTCACTTTTATTTTAAGACATCTGCTTGCTGTAAGGGAATGGAAAAATCCTTGCTTACATTCACAGGCCAAAAATTGTTTGGAAAACATGCTTCTCACCCAAGTGCCCAGTTTCCAATTTGTTGAGATAGATAGACACATGCTATGTATTTTTCAGACTATAAGACGCACTCAAGGTTTAGACAACAGACAATTACAAAAAATATTTATTTACTTATTCAATCTTCCCTGGTAGTTTAATGAAGTGGAGGGTCCCTTCACCAGGCATTACACAACAGTTATAAAAATATGCACACAGAGTCGCACTTTGCTCCCTGAGTCACAGGTCAGTGGTGAATGAGCTCCGTCGAGAAAGCACAATGTAATAACATGTCATGAGTGGATAGTATAAGTAATATAAACCTGTTTTCACTTTCAACTATCATTCCTGACCTGATTTCTAACAGCTATATCTCCCGATTCTGATCTTGTTTTAACCCTTAGACTGTCGGCTTTCAAATAAGACCAGAACCATATCTCAGAGATAGGAGGGGTTAAAGTAGCCCACCCCCTCAACCTGCTGCCCGAGCTCTGCAGACAGTGAGCGCTCTTTGCTGAAAGGCAACTCTGGTGCACTTCAGCCATAGCAAGCCTTCAAGCGGTGAAATAGTGCTGAGGAGCCCTACTGATGACATGGGACACAGGCACTTTTAAGCAAAAAAATGTCTTGCTAAAAAAGTGCGTCTTATGGTCCAAAAATACGATATATATACATACATCCAATGCAGAAGTAGGATTTTAAGACTCGTTTTCAGCTTCTGAATATAAGCAAGACTGAACCCGTTCACTGACAGCAAGCAACGATTTTGTTGTGAAGAATTGATGTAAAAATTATATTTTTTTGCATGGCTCTTTGTTATATGATGAATCTGCTTCATTGACTTAAAACCAGAAAACGCCTTTAAGTTTGATTTACACAAAATGGTATAGTGACGGGCAGTGCATCAAATCCAGCAGCAAGGCACTTAATGGAAGAAGGCCTGACATGAATAAAATAATCAGATGTTGGAATATAGTATTACCAATCAAAGGAGATCCAAGTCATTACCAAGACCTGCTGCCAGTGGGAAAGTGTGGAAGCTGAACAGACACTGATGGGCTCTTGTGCACTCACCTCCTCTCCAGCCCCTCACACTGTGTGTGTTCGTTGGGTTGCGGGGACCGTGTCCCTGGACGGCTCTGCTTGGTGCTGATTCTTATACTCTTCCGTTTTTTTCTCCTGCTCTGATTCTGCTTCCAGAGAGAATCACAGTGAAATTGAAAGACGTCGGAGGAATAAGATGACACAGTACATCACAGAGCTGTCCGACATGGTTCCCACCTGCAGTGCCCTCGCACGCAAACCTGACAAGCTCACCATCCTGCGCATGGCTGTATCCCACATGAAATCCATGAGAGGGACAGGAAATAAATCTACGGACGGAGCTTATAAACCCTCCTTCTTAACAGAACAGGTGCAGAGATATATGCCATTCTCATTAGTCATCCCTTGTAATGTGTTGAGTAAGTGAGTCGTGAAGACGTAGCAGCTGAACGTAGGACATATGTCAGAATGTAGAAATTGTGGAAGCACTGTGATATTGTACAATGTACCGCTGTTGTATTAACTGCTCTCCCGTATGTTCCCCTTTCCAGGTTTCCAGTAAGTAAAAGCCAATTACTATCTTTCATTTAAACTTATTCTACTTAGATTTAGCAGCCATTTTTTTGAGATTTGTCTCTGATTGTTTGGTTTTAGTTCCATATCTATTTAATTTAGTTCCACATCTCACTACTAGGTTTTTATGACTAGACATGACCCAGCAAAGTATGGAGCATGTCTCTTAGCCAGCCATAGACAAGTCGATTATTGCCTCATCTACTTGACTTTTGTCCATGATGGTCCATGTGCCTGAAAAAGTAAATGTATAACATGATCAAGCAAAAGCGGCCAGTCATTTGTCCATCTGTTATTTCACTTTCTTTTGAAGTTATTCTTTTCTGGTACATAGATGTTGATGGCCTGTCCTCAGGATAGGTCATCAGTATCAGATTGTGGACATCCAGCACCACCACCAATCAGGTGCTGGTGCCAGGAACTATATACTGGACAGAACCGGGAGCAGAAGGTTCCATCCACGGTGTAGTGCCCGTCCTCGGGGAGAATGGGAGGTGAGATGCAGTACATCGACACCAGAAACTACATAGTGGATGGAGCCTTCCAGCACCGACCGCTGCCCGAAACAGCTGAACGATGAGGGTGCAATCTGGTGGACCATTGATCTGCGGCATTCTGGCCGATGATTATGTTATGTGTATGGCCGACTTCAGGCTACACTACAATTTTAATTGACCAACGCCAGCTACAGGTAAGTCATGCATCTAAAAGCAGATAATGGAACAGTCTGCATAGGTTTCTTGCACCAATTGAAGTAAATGATGAACATTTGCACGAAAGCTATTTTTCCAGTAAGAGAAACAGTTGGCCAACTGTTGACAGTTACACCAAGGCCTCATCATAGATTCCACTTTTGTGGATTTCCATTCTGCCAAATAATCAACTAGCTAAATAGTGTAACTGCATTTATTCTTAAGGTTGCGTCCAGTATTATGCGCCAGTGACTAAACTGGTGGTATAGCCTTAGGTCAGCAGAAAACTGTAATGTGTAAGAGTCAGCAAACCTAAATGTGTACACATGGACAGGGAAATTGTCAGTGAGCAAAAGATGAATGTATACTACGGATGAGCGTCCTGCATGTATCGCAATCACTCCTATTATAAACAAGGGTGACCAGTAGTAGAAATTGGGGGCAGTCGGTTTCACCTGTGGCCCTGCAGAGGGCACCATTTACAGCAGACACAGCCTATCCTACAACAGCTTGGGTCCTGTTAAATGATCTCCTGAGCATCAGTAGACAAACTGTGGTAATGGAAGTCTATGAGCAAATCAGTGTGTGCAGTTACTTCATATATACAGGTAGTTGTAAGTTTTATCAGAATCTAAATTGTCCACAGTAAAGATAGTTCTCACCACCAAATGCCCATGACCGTAGTGTGAACAGAGCATTATGTAATGATTGTAGAGAAAGATGTTGATCCATTTTTTTTAAAAACTGTTCATGAAACAGTCTTGAATATTAATGGTTGGTTGAACTATTGATGACAACCAGTATGGCTCCTTACTGTCCTTATTTCTCCCCCGGCCAGGAACTGAAGCATCTTATACTGGAAGCTGCAGATGGATTTCTGTTTGTCGTGGCAGCAGAAACTGGACGAGTGATCTTCGTTTCTGACTCTGTCACTCCGGTTCTGAACCAGCCCCAGTCAGAATGGTTTGGCAGTACTTTGTATGAGCAGACCCATCCTGATGACATTGAGAAGCTCCGAGAGCAGCTGTGCACTTCCGAGAACTCCATGACAGGTTGGTTCTGTTGGCAGATGACAAATAATGCTTGATCTTGGTTCATTAGCCCTGCCACAAAGTCATGAAATATCTATAACCATTTGTTTTCATTCTTCTGATGCTTAGTTACAGTGCATTTGGAAAGACTTCAGACCCTTTCTTTTTTCCATGATTTTATGTTGCAGCCTTGTGCTAAGATAAAAAAAAAAGTTAGATCCCCCCCCCCCATCATTCTTCACCCAATATCTCATAATGAGAAACAAAAAACAGAATGGTAGAAATCTTTGTTCATTTATTGAAAATGGAAAACCAAAACCTTGCATTGACATATGTATTCAGACCCCTTACTTGGTACTTAGTTAAATCACCTTTGGCAGTTATTACAGCTTCCAGTCTTCTTGGGTATGATGCCAGGAGGTTCTCTTCTCTGAGATCCTCTCAAGCTCTGCCAGGTTTGATGAGGACTGTTGGTGGGCAGCCATTTTCAGGTCTCTCCAGAGATGATCGATTAGGTTTAAGTCAGGGCTCTGGCTGGGCCACTCAAGGACAATCACAGAGTTGTCCCTAAGCTGCTCCTGTGTTATCCTGGTGTGCTCAGGCTCATTGTAACATAGTAACATAGTTTATAAGGTCGAAAAAAGACATCTGTCCATCCAGTTCGGCCTGTTATCCTGCCAGTTGATCCAGAGGAAGGCAAAAAAAGCCCTGTGAGGTAGAAGCCAATTTTCCCCACTTAAGGGAAAAAAAATTCCTTCCCGTCTCGAATCAGGCAATCAGAATAACTCCCTGGATCAACGACCCCTCTCTAGTAGCTATAGCCTGTAATATTATTACACTCCAGAAATACATCCAGGCCCCTCTTGAACTCTTTTAGTGAACTCTCCATCACCACCTCCTCAGGCAGAGAGTTCCATAGTCTCACTGCTCTTACCGTAAAGAATCCTTTTCTATGTTTGTGTACAAACCTTCTTTCCTCCAGACGCAGAGGATGTCCCCTAGTCACAGTCACAGTCCTGGGGATAAATAGATGATGGGAGAGATCTCTGTACTGACCCCTGATATATTTATACATAGTTATTAGATCTCCCCTGAGTCGTCTTTTTTCTAAAGTGAATAACCCTAATTTTGATAATCTTTCAGGGTACTGTAGTCTCCCCATTCCAGTTATTACTTTAGTTGCCCTCCTCTGAACCCTCTCCAGCTCTGCTATGTCTGCCTTGTTCACAGGTCTGACTAGTGATTTGTAAAGTGGCAGGACTATGTTCTCATCACTGGCATCTATGCCCCTTTTAATGCAACCCATTATCTTATTGGCCTTGGCAGCAGCTGCCTGACACTGGTTTCGACAGCTTAGTTTGCTGTACACAAAAATTCCTAGGTCCTTTTCCATGTCAGTGTTACCCAGTGTTTTACCATTTAGTATGTACTGGTGACTTCCATTATTCCTTCCCTTGTGCATAACTTTACATTTGTCAGTGTTAAACCTCATCTGCCACTTATCTGCCCAAGCCTCCAATCTATCCAGATCCATCTGTAGAAGTATACTGTCCACCTCCGTGTCAATTTCTTTACACAGTTTAGTGTCATCTGCAAAAATTTTTTTTTTTACTGTGCAAGCCTTCTACAAGATCATTAATAAATATATTGAAGAGAATAGGGCCCAATACTGACCCCTGTGGTACCCCACTAGTGACAGTGACCCAATCTGAGTGCGTTAATAACCACCCTCTGTTTTCTATCACTGAGCCAGTAACTTACCCATATACAGACATTTTCTTCCAGTCCAAGCATTCTCATTTTATATACTAACCTTTTATGTGGTACAGTGTCAAATGCTTTGGAGAAGTCCAGATATACAACATCCATTGATTCGCCGCTGTCAAGTTTAGAACTTATCTCCTCATAGAAACTGATTAAATTAGTTTGACATGACTGATCCTTCGTGAAGCCATGCTGATATGGTGTTGTTTGCTTATTTTCCTTTAGGTACTCCAAGATAGCATCACTTAGAAAACCTTCAAACTAATTTGGCCACGACAGATGTTAAACTTACCGGCCTATAGTTTCCAGGCTCTGTTTTTGGACCCTTTTTAGAATATTGGCACCACATTTGCTATACACCAATCCCGTGGAACACTCCCCGTCAGTATAGAGTCCTTAAATATCAGAAATAAGGGTCTGGCTATGACATTACTTAATTCTCTTAGGATACGGGGGTGTATGCCATCTGCTCCTGGCGATTTGTCTAGTTTAATTTTTAATTGAAAAACATTTTGGGGTTAGTTTTGCTCTCTTTGGCAATTAATCTCTCGGTCTCTAGTTTGGCTGCTTTTACTAGTTTTTTTACATATTCTATTTTTTTCCTTATAGTTTTTCAGTGCTTCCTCGCTACTCTCCTGTTTTAGTGATTTAAATGCTTTTCTTTTTGTCATTTATTGCTTTCTTTACAGTTCTATTTATCCTCATTGGTTTTTCTTGTTCCTTAACCTTTTATTCCCATAAGGTATGTACCTCTCACAATTAGATTGTAGGATGCTTTTAAAAATATCCCATTTTGTGGCTGTATTTTTATTTTTGAGAACTTTGTCCCAGTTAGTTAGGCCTATGGCCTCTCTTAGTTGGCTAAATGTAGCTTTTTTGAAGTTTGGTATTTTTGTTCCTCCCTGAAGAAACACTCTTTTGAATGACAATTGGAAGGTTATTACCGTATATGCCGTCGTATAAGACGACTTTCTAACACTAGAAATTATTTTCAAAAGTCGGGGGTCGTCTTATACGCCGCCGGGTATACTCAGATCCGATGGTATATTCTAACCCCCAGGCGTTCCCATGGTGACGGGGACGCTTGCCTAGGGGTTAGAATATACAGGGCCCCGCCACTCAGAGGAGTATACATTTATTAACTGTAATCCGTAACTTTAACTTTAAATCAGCGCTCATCTCTTTACTAGGGTACCTTACTCTCAGCTCCGGTAACAGGCAGTGCGGGCGGAGCTCACTCACTGACGTCACGCGCGTGCGCCGCCTAGTGGAATGAGCAGGCACGTGACGTCAGAGAGTGAGCGCCGCCCGCACTGCCCGTTACCGAAGCTAAGAGTAAGGTACCCTAGAAAAGAGATCAGCGCTGATTAAAGTTAAAGTTACAGATTACAGTTAATAAATTTATACTCCTCTGAGTGTCGGGGAGGGGGATCTGTGGATAGCACTGTTATGGGAGGGGGATCTGTGGATGGCACTGTCATGGGGAGGGGGATCTGTGGATGGCACTGTCATGGGGAGGGGGATCTTTGGATGGCACTGTTATAGGGGGGAGATCTGTGGATGGCACTGTTATAGGGGGGGATTTGTGGATGGCACTGTTATAGGGGGGGGGATTTGTGGATGGCACTGTTATAGGGGGGGGGGATTTGTGGATGGCACTGTTATAGGGGGGGATTTGTGGATGGCACTGTTTAGGGGGGGAGATCTGTGAATGGCACTGTTATGGGGAGGGGGAATCTGTGGATGACAGTTATAGGGAGGGGGATCTGTGGATGACACTGTCATGGGGTGGATCTGTGGATGACACATATAGCATAAGATGCTATATAGTGCCATCCATATATCCCCCCATAGCAGTGTCATCCACAGATCCCCCTCCCTATAACAGTGTCATCCACAGATCCCCCTCCTCATAACAGTGCCATCCACCGATCCCAGTCAGTTCCCTGGACTGGAGAAGATAGTCTTGAAGACAGGGATGGCTGGGCATTGAGGGGTAGTCTTACACGGCGAGTATAGCCCAAACCCTATATTTTAAATGGAAAAGTTGGGGGTCGTCTTATACGCCTAGTCGTCTTATACGCCGGCATATATGGTACTTTATGGTTACTATTTCCCAGGTGTCCCCCAACCTGCACGTCTGTTGTTCTGTCAGGTCTATTGGTTAATACTAAGTCCAGTATGGCCGTCCCTCTAGTCGAGTCCTGAACTAGTTGGCAAAGGTAATTGTCTTTGGTTATTGCCAAGAACCTGTTTCCTTTATGAGATGTACAGGTTTCAGTTTCCCAGTCTACAGTCGTGTCCAAAAGTTTTGAGAATGACAAAAATATTAGTTTTCACAAAGTTTGCTGCTAAACTACTTTTAGATCTTTGTTTCAGTTGTTTCTGTGATGTAGTGAAATATAATTACACGCACTTCATACGTTTCAAAGGCTTTTATCGACAATTACATGACATTTATGCAAAGAGTCAGTATTTGCAGTGTTGGCCCTTCTTTTTCAGGACCTCTGCAATTCGACTGGGCATGCTCTCAATCAACTTCTGGGCCAATTCCTGAATGATAGCAACCCATTCTTTCATAAGCACTTCTTGGAGTTTGTCAGAATTAGTGGGTTTTTGTTTGTCCCACAATTTCTCAATGGGATTAAGATCGGGGGAATTTCCAGGCCATGGACCTAAAATGTCAACGTTTTGGTCCCCGAGCCACTTAGTTATCACTTTTGCCTTATGGCACGGTGCTCCATCGTGCTGGAAAATGCATTGTTCTTCACCAAACTTGTTGGATTGTTGGAAGAAGTTGCTGTTGGAGGGTGTTTTGGTACCATTCTTTATTCATGGCTGTGTTTTGCGGCAAAATTGTGAGTGAGCCCACTCCCTTGGATGAGAAGCAACCCCACACATGAATGGTCTCAGGATGCTTTACTGTTGGCATGACACAGGACTGATGGTAGCGCTCACCTTTTCTTCTCCGGACAAGCCTTTTTCCAGATGCCCCAAACAATCGGAAAGAGGCTTCATTGGAGAATATGACTTTGCCCCAGTCCTCAGCAGTCCATTCACCATACTTTCTGCAGAAGATCAATCTGTCCCTGATGTTTTTTTTGGAGAGAAGTGGCTTCTTTGCTGCCCTTCTTGACACCAGGCCATCTTCCAAAAGTCTTCGCCTCACTGTGCGTGCAGATGCGCTCATACCTGCCGGCTGCCATTCCTGAGCAAGCTCTGCACTGGTGGCACTCCGATCCCGCAGTTGAATCCTCTTTAGGAGACGATCCTGGCGCTTGCTGGACTTTCTTGGACGCCCTGAAGCCTTCTTAACAAGAATTGAACCTCTTTCCTTGAAGTTCTTGATGATCCTATAAATTGTTGATTGAGGTGCAATCTTAGTAGCCACAATATCCTTGCCTGTGAAGCCATTTTTATGCAACGCAATGATGGCTGCACGCGTTTCTTTGCAGGTCACCATGGTTTAACAATGGAAGAACAATGATTTCAAGCATCACCCTCCTTTTAACATGTCAAGTCTGCCATTTTAACCCAATCAGCCTGACATAATGATCTCCATCCTTGTGCTCGTCAACATTCTCACCTGAGTTAACAAGACGATTACTGAAATGATCTCAGCAGGTCCTTTCATGACAGCAATGAAGTGTAGTGGAAAGTTGTTTTTGGGATTAAGTTAACTTTCATGGCAAAGAAGGACTATGCAATTCATCTGATCACTCTTCATAACATTCTGGAGTATATGCAAATTGCTATTATAAAAACTTAAGCAGCAACTTTTCCAATTTCCAATATTTATGTAATTCTCAAAACTTTTGGCCACGACTGTATATCTGAGTAGTTGAAGTCCCCCATAATAACCACCTCATTATGATTTGCCGCCTCGTCTATTTCGTTTAGAAGTAGATTCTCTGTGGACTCTGGTATATTAGGTGGTTTATAATAAACTCCTATTAGTAATTTATTATTGTTTTTGCCTCCATGTATTTCTACCCACAGTGACTCCCACTATGTCATAGTTCTCCTCACACATCACTAATTCCAGTTTCCCAGTTTTATTAGTCAGGCTTCTGGTATTAGTATACATACATTTAAGAGGTTTATATATATTTTGTACCCTACACCTTTCCTTCTGAACTGTTCTAGTCGCTCCATATATTCCTCCCCCAGTCCCATTACCTTGCCCCCGGTCTCTATCTGCACTATCTTCCCATCCTATATTGTAATTAACCCCCGCCCCCCCAGTCCCTAGTTTAAACACTCCTCCAACCTTCTAGCCATCTTCTCCCCCAACACAGCTGCCCCGTCCCCATTGAGGTGCTTCCCATGCCTACAATAGAGCCTTTAGCCAACAGAGAGGTCGGCCCAGTTCTCCAGGAACCCAAACCTCTCCTTCCTACACCAGTTCTTGAGCCACTTGTTAACCTCCCTAATCTCCCGCTGCCCTTGCCCTAAATCCCTAAAATAATTTTTAAGGACGCTCCATCTACCTCTAACTTTGTCATTGGTTCCGATATGGACCATGATTGCTGGATCTTCTCCAGCCCCTCCCAGTAATCTGTCAACATGATCCGCGATGTGTCGAACTCTAGTGCCGTTCGACGTTCCCGGTCTTTGACAGATTGCCCTATCTGTACTCCTAATAATTGAGCCTCCCACTACCAGCACCTGTCTGGCCTACCCTGCTCTCCTGGTTCCCTGCTTACTGGAGCTGACATTCCCCTGACTGGCAGAGGAAGTGTCTGGCTGCAGCAGTCTTCTCCCTGAACTGAAATCCCCCTCATCTGCCAACCTTGCAAACTTGTTGGGGTGTGTTAGATCAGGGCTAGTCAGCTAGCTACCTCACTTTCCTGAGCCTCCTCGCTACCACCCTCCCCCACATCTACCCCATAGAGTGCCTGCTCAGTGAGCAGCAAACTCTTTTCCAAATTGTCAACGCTTCTCAGTGTTGAAATTGGCCCATTTAGATACTCGATGTGCGATTCCAAACGGGCAATTTGCTCACATTTTGAACAAAGATATGCACCCTCAAACGGCTGTTCCAGGACTGCATACATTAGACAAGATGTGCACTCCACTGCGCTGTCAATAATGGAACACATACTAAATGCGGATTACGCAAGAAAAGAGAAAAATACAATACAGTGCTGTGATAAGAATCTAACTTACTGTAGTCCCCTCCTAAAGTCCCTGAATCGCAAGGCACGTAATCTAAAGTCACACACTTAATACAAACACGCACATGAACTCAAACAAGCGAACGTTCACAAACTCACGTTATTTGCTTGCTTGTATAAATGTAGCTCTTAAACCAGCCTGCTTTTTCCCCCTCTGGATTCAAAGGACTGAGCTGCCCTTAAGACTGGCTATTTACCTTCTCCTAATTAGACAGCCTCACCTTAATTACTCACCTGGTCAACACCCTGGAGAAGGAAGAGAGAAAAAAAAATGTAATCACAGTATACTCTCAGCTGCTATGCAATAAACCTGGCAGCAAAAGCAAGTCACAGTGTACAATAAAGTCAGGCACAGCCACTTAGCAATGCACACAAATAATTTAGCTCTCACAGATACTCCCTCACGTCCTCTAAAGTCACACACTTAATACAAACACACACTTGAACTCAAACACGCGAATGCTCACAAACTCGCGTTATTTGCTTGCTTGTATAAATGCAGCTCTCAAACCAGCCTGCTTTTTTTCCTCTGGATTCAAAGGAGCTGGAAGGTGAACCTTCAGCCTAGTTTGAGGTGCAGAGCACTCTGGATCAAGGTTTTTTTAAGAATATCTTTGTACTTTGCTCCATTCTGCCTCCCCTCACCTGACCAGTCATCCTGTCCCAGCCACTGAAAAAACCCCACAGCATGATGCTGCCACCACCATGCTTCACTGTAAGGATGGTATTGGGCAGTGCCTGGTTTCCTCTAATCATGTCACTTAGAATTGAAGCCAAAAAGTTCAATCTTGGTTTCATCAGACCAGAGAATCTTGTCTCTCTCCATTTTGCATTTCTGTCAAATGCTCATGTGTCTTTTACAGAGGAGAGGCTTCTTTCTAGCCACTGCCATAAAACCCAGATTGGTGGAGTGCTGCAGTGATGCTTGACCTTCTGGATGTTTCTCCCATCTGCACACATTATCTTTGGAGCTCAGCCAGAGTGACCAATGGGTTCTTGATTACCTGTCTTACCAAGGCCCTTCTTCCCCAATTACTAAGTTTGGTGGGTCGGACAGCTCTAGGAAAAGACCTGGTTGTTCCAAAATTCTTCCATTTAAGAATTGTGGAGGATACTCTGCTCTTAGGAACTTTCAATGCAGCAGAATTGTTTTGTACCTTTCTCCAGATCTGTGCCTCCACACAATCCTGTTTGGTAAGCAAATTGCTCTAGTGGTGGAAGGTACAAACGAGTCAATGCATCTGTTCTTAAAACCATTTCCTTTTCAGAGATTCTTCAGGACTACTTGTCAAATGCACCTCTAGTGAAACAAGACGCTGACCACAGCAGACAGAATGCACTGCCTCAGTGGTTTTTAGCCTTTTAAGTACATTTTAATCTTGTGTTTGGTGCTGTAGATCATGTTTGATATTCTGACTTAGGTCCATCCAAGTCTACATTTTGCTTTTAATGAAAATATTTGCTGTGGTAGTATATATGCTATCATGAATCAATTCTTTGAATTGCATAGCAAAATTTGTTGCCATAACCTGGAGCTTAAAGGGAGCCTGCCACAAGGAAATTCACTGTAAAACCAGGCTAGCTCACCTGAATGTAAGGATGCCCTGCATTTAGTGATCTATTGCTCTATTCTGGAGAAAAAGTACTTTTAATCCATATGCAAACGAGCAGTTATGTGCACTGAGGGCGGGCCAAAGCCACACTGTGCGCCTCGCTCCTCTGGCTTCCTTTGCCAGCTCCTCAATTTCCTTCTTGCTTGACAGGAACAGTTTCCTACATAGTCATCTCAACTGGCCCTGCCAATCAAGAAGGAGAGGGAGGGGCTAGCAGAGGAAACAGGAGGAGCCAAGGTGCACAGAGGTGCTTGATCCCTCCTTCAGTGCTCTTAACTGATCATTTGCATATGGATTACAAACTGCTTTTTCCCTAGAATGAAGCAACAAATGGCCAAGTTAAAGATATCAATACATTCAGCTGAGCTAGCCCTCAATTATTACCAGGATTACTATATGGTCGTTCCATTTTTTACAAGACTGACAGAGATGATATGTGTACCTAAGATATTTTGGATAAGGAGACATTGTTCATTGGTGGTGACAGAGCCCCTTTAAATTATTATTCTGGCCCTAATAAGGATCATCATTTGGAAACCGTCCAGCTTGTGTTTTATTATGCTTTGCACATTCAGACTCCTTAAGACAAAGCACCCAGTGGTAATTCACACTGGGGCCTATAGGTATGAACGTTAACCTATGGGCATGACAGAGTACATTGTATGGACCAGTTCAACCCCCGCTCAGCTTGCTTTGAAAAGCCCCACTGTGCTCGGCAGGGCCCTGGCAGCGGAGAGTTCCTGACAGTTCTAGGTTTAAAGTTTCACGGTCCCTTCCTGCAGCTTGTTATGGCAGATGTGTTGCTGGATCTAGTTCTGCTTCTCTTCAGAGTAAAATATTTATTTGCCCTGCCTTGTTTTGCTTCTCCATTTGATGATACTTAAAAAATGTTTAAAGTTCAGCAACTTTTTCCCTGACTTTGTTTTATTTTAGTTGTAATATTTCCGAGAGCTCAAATAGAAAAAAGGGTCCTTTGAAAGTTTATTTTTCTTTTTTAATTTGTTACAGAAAAAAAAAATCCTCCGTCCTGAAAGGGCTGGGTGAAATTCCTCATCAGCTGGATGCTGTGTCCATGCAGTAGTCCTCCTTTGTGTGTCTGGCGTCGCTTTCTTCTATAAACTATTCCGTATCAATATCTGAGTCTCTCGTGTAACCCTTGAGTGTAAGGCCTCTTTCACACGTTAATGAATTGTGCACATGTGCTCTCCATGGTCTCCACGAACCATCACGTATCCATTGACTTTAAAGGGGTTATCTATCCCCTAAAATGCCCGGGCACCTCATACAGGTTATACTTACCCTCTCCCCTGTACCCACATCGCCCCTGATGCCCACACAGCCATTGCGCGTATCAAAACATACGGGGCCGCGACGGGAACGAGCTGCCCTAGTGTCACCCACGATGCTAGGTAGGCTGTCGCGGTCTGCTATTGGCTGACACAACTTCACCCCGTCGCCGGAAGTTTTGATTCACATGACTAGGAGATGCAGTGGCAGCCAGGGCATCAGGAGCGACGCGGGGTAAGTATGACCTGTATGAGGTGCCTGGGTATTTTGGGGGGCATTATAGGTGTTGGATAACCCCTTTAATGTAAGAAAGGGGTATATTCCAGGATCCAATTTCCAGTTTAACTCAATCTTTATTTCATCCTCTAAAACAATCCGAACAGCAAAGGAAACCTACTCCTTTGGACATGCAGCTCTCCCTAACTCATGATTGTCTGTAATGTGGTGCCCTATGTTTGGCTGTGATTACAGTTCCCTTGCGCACATTAAAGTCCATGAGTTTGTGAAAACCACGAACACAACACGGATGTCATCTGTGTTTGGTTCGTGGTACTAACGAATTGTTGCTTGGAGATGCTGTGGCAACCATTTTTCATACGGATAAGACACAGAGGGCAACAAATGGACCAAACACGGATTCTTCACAGATGAACCAAGGACGTGTGAAAAGCCAGAGCTTATTAAGCCCAGAGAAAAAGCTGTGAATAAAGGAAATATGCCTTCTGATTGGTTAATTTAGCCATTCGGGGTCTATCTCGGACATGAGGCAGACTACGATCCTTGACACTGTATCACCTCCTGCGGTGTCACAGTAATATTCTTTATAGTCTGACCTCAATCTGGCAATCACACTTTTCTGAAATCAGTCTTCTGCGATGAATTTAGGCATCTGGTGAAAATGGCAAACACGAAAACATTCTGTTTTTGCGTGCTGTACTAAACAGCTCTTGGGACCATTTCAGTCGCATTCTGGAGAAATAAATGAAATACTTTAAGAAAATAAGACGTCACCCCCACCTCCCCAGCTAAATGAAATTAAAACCAGTGTTTGAAGGCTGTGCATGCTTTTGGATACAGATTCAGTATAACTTTATCATTTGAAATGCCTTGTCTTTCTGTATTACATTTTAATCATTTTTGTCTAAAATAATTTTTTTTCAGTCGTTCTTTATTAAAATTGACACAGCTTTCAGTTTAAGTGTATGGCCAGGCTAGCAGCCTTACTGTTTTACAGTGACACCGTCAGAGAACTGCTCTGTATATCCCTCATCGCTGAACTCTTCATATCTAATAAACACGAACTGAAGCTTGAAGTTTTTATGAAACTGGTAAAAGTTTAGCTTTAAAGGTTATGCACAACTTCGTGCCCATGTTTTTTAGGATTGCATTCTACTCATTTTGTCCTAAAATCTTTTTTTTCAATTGTTCTTTATTAAAAATGTTCAGCCGTTTCTGAGATATAAGGGTTAAAAAAATCAATCTGTTTATAAGCTGTGACTTTGTGTTCTGTGAATCCCATCAGCTGGCAGCTCATGTAGAGTTCTTATCTCTGATCTCCTGAAGCTCATAAACAATTAATTACCGTAAGCCATATTTTTATCAGCTTGATAACAGCTGAGCTATAATGACCATGAGGTGAGGAGCTATGAGATACGAGCATTATATGATGGGATTCAAAGAAAAGAAAGTCACAGCTTGCAGACAGGCCGGTTTTCTAACCCTTGTTTCTCAGATAAATTGAAAAAATAATTTTTAGCCCAAAATGAGTCAAATACAATAATAAAAAGAATGCTCACAAAGGTGTACATAGCCTTTAAGGTCTTTTTACACCTTCCGATAATCAGGCCAATTATGTGGAATGAGCATTTGTAGAAACGCTTTTTCTACGGGTTTAGACGGGCCGATGGAGTGGCCAATTTGTCGGGAATGAAGCGTTCCTTCCCGACAGTAGGATGCTCGCTCAGTGAAGGAGACCTCTGTATTTAAATGCAGTGATTTCCATCACCATATGAAGATGAGCATGGCTGTTGCGATCTCTCGTCCTCATACGGAGTCATTGTTTCTGGGCGGCAGATTGCTGTTTAGATGTGCTGCCCAGAAACGATGATTGGCGTGCCTGCACGAACGACAGGATCACCCTACGAACGAGCGTTTTGCTTGTAAATCAGGTGATCAGCAGCGCATTTACACAGGCAGATTGCCAGGAACGAGCCTTCGTAGGAACGGTCGTTCCCTATAATCTACCCAATAATTGGCTTGTGTAAATGCAGCTTAAAGGGTGCCAGTAATTACCTGATGAATGAATAAACGCTCCTTCATCAGGTGATTCTGTTGTTCTGCCGTCACCTGAAATCATTGTTTCTGTGCAGCAGATCAGCCGGTCTAAAGAACAATGACTTTCTATGGGGACAAACAATCACTGTATCGATCACGTGTACCCATACAATGGAGGTGATTGCTGCATGTAAATGCAGCCCTCATCTCCACTGATGATCAGGCAGCAGATGATCTGTCTCTCTAAACAGAAGATTCATACTTACCTGCACCCCGCCGCTCCGGTCCTGCTTCCCTGCCAACGCAGTGTCCGTGTTCCGGTCCCTGCAGTGTTGACATCTGGCACAGCATGAGTCTAGTCAGATGCTCTGCTGCAGCCATTGACTGGCTTCTGCAGGGACGTGGCCACAAGCTGCATGTCACTGCTGAAGTCAGTCATTGGCTGCAGCGGAGCATGTGACCATGCCCATGCTGCATTGGATGTCAACACTGCGGCGACCAGAACAAAGACACAGCGGCGTCAGCGTGGAGGACCAGAGAAACGGGGAACAGGTGTGAATCTTCTGTTTAGAGAGGCAGGCTGCAGGCGCTTGCTAAAAAAAAATATTATTCGCAGACCTTGAAAATGTCAGTCAGTCTGCTAACATCATGCTGTAGAGCAGAGTTAGCTGAGTAGATTGATATAGTTTTATGGGAACAGATTCAATATAACTTATAAATTTATAATTTGAAATGCCTTTTCTTTCTGTGCTTTGGAGTCCAGTTGGGGGTCCTCCTAATTCATAGCCCTCCTGATAGGACTTTGCATACACAGATGGCTATGATAAATGATCAGGTTTCTAAGCATAAAAAGAGCAGAGATTTCAATGAATAATTACAAGTTATTCTGATTAGACCATAGTAGATTTTCTCGTTTCTGTTGTCTTTTTGTCATATTTTGCTATACTTTTATTATTTTTCCTTTTTCACTCTTGATATTTTCCTAGTAATACTTGTGATACCATATCACCCTTAGTAAGTGTCACATAACAGACATTAAATCTCCTTAATGTTATATGACCATAGACAGATGTAGCTTGACAACATAGTTGAACTCTTTTTCTCGCCCATATTCATTGGGGGACACAGAAACTGTGGGTATAGCTATGTCCTCTAGGAGGCGTTGACACTAATAAAAGCTGTTAGCTCCTCCCCTGGCAGCTATACCCCCTCCAGCCTGGAGAGAGAGCCCCCTCTCCACCCTGTCTGTGTGGTACCAAGCTGGGCCCGTGTCCTATACGGACAAGGAGGACCTCTCATAGTTCCCAATCGCCCTCCTGGGTCGTTGGTTGATATTCCTCCACCTACGCAGATCCAGGGAGGACAGCTGGAGTATTCCCAATCCACCCTCTAGGCAGTTTGGTTGATAATTCTCCAGCGCACTCCAGTACAGGACCTCTGGATTCCCAATCCATCCTCCGGGGCCGTTTGGTTGATAGTTCTCCAGTGCACTCCAGCACAGGACCTCTGGATTCCCAATCCATCCTTCGGGGCCGTTTGGTTGATAGTTCTCCAGCACAGGACCTCTGGATTCCCAATCTGCCCTCCGGGGCCGTTTGGTGGTTAATTCTCCACCTGCACGATCCAATGGAGAACCTCTGAAAGTTCCCACTCCATCCTCCGGGGCCGTTTGGTTGATAAAGCTCCGCCTTCCCCACCGGCGCGGCCTACAACTACCACGGGCAAGTTTCTGAGAGGTAGAACTGCGCGCAAGCAGGCCAGAGCAGAAAACTTCTCCTCGGTCACCTGCGCATCCCCAAGGGTCCCGCTCAGACGCACCCTTCCATCCCTGGAGTGGTTCGGTCCAAGGGGGGTGGGGGGGGGGGAAATCAGTGATTCGGGCTCTGACTCGAATCCTTTGCAATCTTCCAAGATTGCGCCCACAGTAGCCAGCAGTTCTTGACGTCTGCATTACCCCCTTCCTCAGGTGGAGTATTTGCACCATGCTGCATACAATACCTACCATAGGCATTACCTCCTTTCATAGGTAAACTAACTGCTAAAGCGCTGTTTTCAGTGACGCCTGTAGTTTTTTCCCCCTTCCATAGGGGACGGAATTGCATTTCCACTGGGTACAGTCCGTACAGTATGCATTAGCCTCTTCCATAGGTGGCGTTATGGCATTATCACCGGTTACAGTGTTTACCGTAGGCATTACCCCTTCCTTAGGTGGAGTAATCCGGGTACTGGATTCGCCATGTGCATTACCCTTCCGTAAACGGTGTAATCTCTACCGTTGCATTCAGTTCTGGATGTATGCATGACCACTTCTGCTGCAGTACTTTGTATGCATTACCCCTTCCATAGGCAGAGTAATCGCACTGCTACATTTACAGTACTTGCCTTATGTATTGTCCACTGCCGTAGGTGGACTGAATACAATTACACTCTTTTCAGTGCCG
Source organism: Bufo bufo (assembly GCF_905171765.1). Lineage (NCBI taxonomy): Eukaryota > Metazoa > Chordata > Amphibia > Anura > Bufonidae > Bufo > Bufo bufo. The sequence goes on along the minus strand of NC_053389.1, from coordinate 682,907,225 downwards.
GACGTATGCATCCACCCTCGGTAGCCGGCGGCATTGCATCTCCACTGGATTCTGTACCTGCCGTATGCATTAGCCTTCTCCCATCACCGTGCTTCCTGTTGAATTTCCAGGTGATCCGCTTACAGGGGAATACCTGAACATCTTAGATTACTACAGTTCAACTACGCCACGGCGCTAGATGCCTTAGGACATGCTCTTTCACAAGGGGTGTGGCAACAGTCGTTACCGCAGGTGCTGGTGCTCTGCATTCCTGGTGTATGGGTGCCGCCAGTGGATATGGTTGCTGTTTCCACAGGGGCTCCTTCTTATCTTTCGGTTCTGGTTTGGAGCATGGTTGTGACATCCTCCTGTCTTCTCAGAGGGGTTGCCTAGCAACACTGTGTCCTAGAGACCACCCATCTCTATGGGCCTCCTCAGCTCCAGTCGGTCATGATATGGTCCTCATTAATACGTGGTGCATTCACCATTGCGAATAATATGGGGAGTATGTTCCAGCTAGTCGAGTGTTCACTGACTCTGTAGTCCCCCTCAGCTGGGGGTTCTGCCCTGACGCTAGCTTGCTGTGTCTCCTGTTCAGAGCCCTTCCAAGGTGAAGTGTTCAGGCTAGCTCAGCTTAACTGGGGCAGTATGGTACCATGGCTTCTACGGGATAGCCTCACGCCGTTTCCGTTTTGCGCCGACAGGGCGGGCACTGGCTGCTTCTGGGGGAGTGGTATTAGTGTTACCACTACATACTATGGTTCTTACTGCATAGCTCCTTCGTCAGGTGGCGGATTCTTCTAGCACTGAATTGGTGGACTCTGCGGTGTGGCCCCTGCTCCGCTGGGGTGTGGGCTAGCGATACAGTTGTGGCTCCCCCTGCTTGACTTCTTTCTCTGGCGGAGTTTTGGCACTAAATGCCTGGTTGCATCTGCATTTGCACGGGGTATTCTCGTGTCGCATTCTATTCCAAAGTTCAGGACCGGCTGGTGGGCTGTTGCGCACTACACATCTCTCCTTCTACAGGTAATTCTTTCCATTGATCCTGGGTGTGCTGCCTGTATCTACATTGCCTCTCTTAAGACATGTCTAATGTCTAGGTCACGTCAGCCCTCTGGTGATCATACTTTCCGCCGCCCATTCCGTGGGTAGGCTACGAGACTCCCCACACCAGACGGAGCGGAGTTGCTGTCACGTCTTGGCACGCTGATGGACGTTCCATTCCTGGAACGGAACACCCTCCTATTTCTTCTTCCTCCTCGAACAGAATGGCTATCGGCCTCTCCCTCCAGTATTCCGGGACTGCGGAAGGTGTTCGAGGCGATCTGTCGGCGTTGGAGTCGCCCGGACGTGGGCTTGATGGCCTCGAGACTGACTCAGAAGCTTCCCACCGTTCTCTCCCCAGCAAGGGGTCTGGAAGCTTGCGGCGTGGACGCCCTGATTTCCCCTTGGCAGGAGTTCTCCTTCCTTGCAAGACCGCCATTCTACGCAAAGAGTTTTTTTTTTGGCGGATGTTATCCGCAAGCCTGCATCGTCCAGGATCTATCCAGCCGAAATGTTCCGCCGCTTTGTTTTTTCTCTCCCCACGGTCCTGTCCTTTCTACAATCGGGGTTGGACCTTGGTCTGGCCCTTAGTTCTTGAGGAGTCAGGTGTCGGCGCTTTCTATCCTTTCCAGAGCCCTCTGAGCCCCCTGGGGCCTGTAAGGACTTTTCTTCAGGAAGTGGCACATACGGTTCCTCCGTTCCGTCCTCCTTTACCGCTTTGGGATCTGATTTAGTCCTCTCAACGTTCCAGGTTTTCCCTGGAGCCCTTGCGAGAGCTTTCTCTCCGACTCCTGTCCTGGAAGGTAGTTTTTTCTGGTCTCTATCTTCCATCAGACGGGTGTCTGAGTTGGCAGTCCTCTCTACAGAGAACCCTTCCTGTTTTTTTTATAGGGACAAGGTGGTTCTCCGGCCTGTCCCTTCATTTCTTCCGAAGGTGGTCTCTAACTTTCATTTTTTTGAGAAAATTGTCCTTCCCTCACTGTGCCATCTCCTTCACACCCTAAGGAAAAGGAGTTACATCATTTGGACATTGTCAGAGCTCTGCAGGTCTATTTTCAGCCTCCGATTCCTTCCGCTGTACGGATCTCCCTTTTGTCATTCCGGAGGGTCTTCAAATGGGACTGGCGTCTTCCAAGGTGACATTCGCATTCTGTACTCAGTCTACAATTGCTGAAGCATGCCGCGCCCGAGGCAGGGTTCCGACCTTAGGTGTCACGGCTTACTCCACCAGAGCGGTGGGCGCATCTTGGGCTCGGAGGAATCACACTTCGGCTGTACTGTCGTGTAGGGCGGCTACTTGTCCTCCTTACACACATTCGCATGATTTTACCAGGTGCATACTTGCATTGGCGGCTGCTGCCTTAGGCCACATGGTCTTGCAGGCGGCAGTTTCTTAGATGCCTGCAGGGACGATTGCGTCCGTGGGTCTGTGGTTTTTCCCTCCCTGTGGACTACTGTGTCCCCCAATGAATATGGGCGAGAAAAGGAGATTTTTGTATAACTTACCAGTAAAATCTCTTTCTCGCTCTTCATTGGGGGACACAGCACCCACCCAGTATTGTTGTTCGTCCACAGTTGTGGCTGTTGCTGGTTAGAACCTAGTTCGGTTCTTGGCATGGTTGCTGTTCCACGTTTTTTCGTTGGTTTACTTGCTTCTCCTACTGCTTCTCACAAACTGAAGCTCTCTCTCCAGACTGGAGGGGGTATAGCTGCCAGGGGAGGGGCTAACAGCTTTTACTAGTGTCAACGCCTCCTAGAGGACATAGCTATACCCACGGTTCCTGTGTCCCCCAATGAAGAGCGAGAAAGAGATTTTACTCGTAAGTTATACAAAATCTCCTTTTCTTTTCTCTTTTATATTATTTTACTATATCATTCCATTAGTTTAGCACATCTCCACCATTTAGACCCTGGTCTTTTTCTCAGCTCAGTCATATTAATACGTTCCCTCTTTAGGCTCTGTCCAAAAAATGTGTTTTGTGGTGACTGACTTCCTTACAAATCCTCATTTTCTGGCGAGAATTCAAACACCTGCACTGCCGCACTGGTCGCTCATTTCCTTGTTGTTTTCCTGTGCCCTCGTCTGGCTTTTTCCTTTTAGGGATTTTCTTTCTTTTGGACTCGGGGCTTGAAGTTTTACATTTTCTTATTACACAGTTCCAGTTATTCAGAATCTGTCTTTATCTAGGGGACTCGTAAATGCTTTAGCTAATCACAGCTGTGACCCACATTTCTGTTTGTCTTGGTGCCGTTGGAGCCATCATCTTAACGACACCGGAGCTGTGATTTACGGTAAATTATATTGCAGAACAGGGGTGTTGAACTCTCGCCTGCTCTTCTTTCACAGTTGTCTAACTTTACATGCACTCCTCCTGGCTGCAGCGCCAGTTTTTTAAAGAAGGCAAGTAGCGTTCTGGTTAATAATATATTTTAAGGGATCTGTATGACTAACTTTAATCATTGCTTAAATTAGTCCAAAAATATAGGGGCACATTTATTTAGACCAGCGTTTTAGACGCCACCCCTATACCTGGCAGGGGATCCAGCTGAGTTATGAAGAGACACCATTTCATAATTTTTAGTTTTTTTTTTGTTTCCTTGCAAAATAGGCACACTGACGTTCAGGTGCCTATATTGCTTTGGAATCCACTCTTGCTGTGAGTACAGGCAGCGGTGCGTATTGCTGCTCCTCCCTGCTCGCTATAAGCTCTGCATAGCACATCACTGATATGCTATGCCAGGCTTTAGGGGAGCGAGCGCAGGCAGGGGCAGGGATGTGCTATGCAGAGCTCTGCTAAAAGCCATGATATTCCACATCAGTTCAAGTGAACCAAGCACTATACACCATGTAGTGGCATGGTCTGGTTACTTCAGCACTGCTACTATTCAAGTGAACCAGGCAGATCTGTACAACATGTGGTGGCAGTGTCTGATTACTGCAGCCCTTCTCCTATTCAGGTGAACCAGGCGCATCTACCACCCAATGTTTGGAGCTGGGTAATTCGGTACATGGTTCTGGCGCAGCAGCTCCTGAAAACAGCTGATTGGTGGGGGTACCAGGAGGAGTCCTAAAGATAGGTCATTAATGGCATTATCCCGGAAAACCCCTTTAACCTTTTTATGTATATTATTTCCATATGTAATGGTGTTTGGAGATACATTGTAATTTAGGTCCTGTCTAAGAGCTGCCTACATGTACAGCTGTGCTGTCAGAGCCTTACCTCTACTACGTGCTCGTGATACTTGGGGCAATCATCCTTGTCCTGGAATCTGCCGGTAAGAACAAGCTTTAGCGCAGTGATGAGGACAGGAATATTTGCCGCTGACATTCCCTTTAATCTCTGCTTGTCAGCGCCAGGGCCAGCTCTCTCGTCCTGGTCCGATGGCATCTGGTTGTCACAATTCTGATGTCAGCAGAGATATCCGTGATTATTACATTGACTGTGGAACTACAGATCGCTCCTTGCTGTCATTACTCATGGTTGCATGGCGGCCTGACGTGTCGGCTGCTTTTAGCTTCAGTCTGGAGGGGATGACGGTATACAATTTCCCATAAAATATTGCATCCTCCTGCAGCCTGTAGTATTGTGTGGTTAACTCCTACAATTTCATGGATAGAACAACCTTGTGCAGACATTGTCATATTATAGTACATCTCCTCTCTTTTTCAGGTTAGCGCCCTCCGTTTTTCTCGATACGTCCTTCGTGGCGGCTGTTTTTTCTGTGCTACCGTACATGTAGGGCTGGCGTAGACTCATTTGGGCTTAGCCTGGCAGTGGTAGAGCTGTTGGGCTACTGGGTCTCCCTTGCCACGCAGGTGCTGTGTTTTGGTGACAGCGGTAGCCATGTGGTCTCGCACACAGTAGCGTAGGGACACACTTGAAAGAGTTTGTGGTGAGCTTGATAAAAACATATACGGTACAAAGAACTTCATGGTTGTGGTTATACCGTACGTGTTACTTAGCAGCAATAAAACATTGTATGATATGAGATCCATGGGAATTTTCTACATTTGTGGCACAAGTAATATAACAACCTTTATATCCCAATTCACACAATAATGCACTTCTTGCTCTTTTCTTTTATGGCTCCATGTGTAAAATTGTGCCATGTAATTCTATTATAGGAATCAAAACTCAATCCCATCACTTGAGACGTTAAACAGTCGATATGGGGAAGGGATGGCACATGCCAAAGCGCTAATTGGAGCCTCTAATGGGTTAAAATGTTTATAAACTGCGTCGATCTGTGCAATCGATCATATCTGAAGCCACATGGTGTGTGATAAGAGCACTGGAGCCTGTAGTGACTCTCCCATGACCCCTTCTAATATGTGGCAGGAGGCTGTGGTGCATCAGACGGGCCTGTTCTTACCAAAGCAGCTCAGAACCGGTTCACAGCACATACACAAGCCACATGGAACTGAAAGGTCATATGTTCTCCAGCTACTCAAAATCCAAATGAAATCACATGTCCGTATGTGGACTGCCAAAAAGATGAGCGAGAGGAATGCAAGAAAAAATGTTAAGCGCCATTGTGTATGAGAGTCTACTTATCCGAGACTCTTCTGAGCTGGCCAGAGATGATTATTAAAACTGCGCCTACGGAAATCCTCGATTTACACTACAACTTAGCGTTCAGCGTTCCTATTCAGGGGTTATAGAGCCCACCTTAGTCAGTATGTATGTGGGGGATGGATTTACAGGGGAGATTTATAAACGGGCCAGTATTGGCTTACTCACCTCACTGATCCCCGCAGCTGCCATTCCAATTCTGCGTCAGTCCTCACTACTAGATCCTGCCTCAGCTGGAAATGCCCGCTCAGCCGATCACTGGCATCTCCAGCCATGGCCAGCCAGGAAAGAGAGCTGTGCAGACCAGAGCGGGGTCAGAATGGCAGGGAATCAGTGCTTGCTTTTTAATTTTAATCGATTTTTGCCTTTTTAGAAAATAATTGTCTCCCCCAGAAAACCCCTGTAACTATTTTTTTAAAGGGGTTGTCCAAGATTTTGATATTGATGGTCTAGCCTCAGGATAGATCATCAAGGTCAGATCTGCAGGGGTTCCGGTTTCTGCCACTCCAGTGAAGGCTTAGGGCTCTTCCGAGGGCAGTGACGTCACCATACATCGGTCACATGGCCTAGGCACAGCTCAGTCCTATTCAAGTGAATGGAGCTGAGCTGCAGTACTGAGCACATCTGTTCTCCAGTATACAGCGCTGTGCTTGGTAAGATTGAGTGCTGATCAGCCATGATGCTAAGGGTCGGTCCCCCACCAATCTCATTTTGATGACCTATCCTGAGGATAGATCATCAATATTGAAGGGGTTATCCTATTGATTAATGTAAAAAAATTTAATCAACTATTATATATTCCATGGCACTCTCTAACAAAGCTAGAACCCGCCCTGTACCTCACATGGACCCAGAGATCTCCACATCCATTCCTCCAATTGCTCTGCTAAACTTATATCAAGTTGGCAGCTCAAGGGGAGGGTCCTTTCTGCTGCAGCTCAGGAGGCGTGTCTCAGCTCTCCCTAGCACAGCTCAGGAGGCGTGTCTCAGCTCTCCCTAGCACAGCTCAGGAGGCGTGTCTCAGCTCTCCCTAGCACAGCTCAGGAGGCGTGTCTCAGCTCTCCCTAGCACAGCTCAGGCGGCGTGTCTCAGCTCTCCCTAGCACAGCTCAGGAGGCGTGTCTCAGCTCTCCCTAGCACAGCTCAGGAGGCGTGTCTCATCTCTCCCTAGCACAGCTCAGGAGGCGTATCTCAGCTCTCCCTACACAGCTCAGGAGGCGTGTCTCAGCTCTCCCTATCACAGCTCAGGAGGCGTGTCTCATCTCTCCCTAGCACAGCTCAGGAGGCGTATCTCAGCTCTCCCTACACAGCTCAGGAGGCGTGTCTCAGCTCTCCCTAGCACAGCTCAGGAGGCGTGTCTCATCTCTCCCTAGCACAGATCAGGAGGCAATTGAAGGATGAAACTGAGCATGTGCGGCCATCTCAGAGAGCCAAACAAAGAAATAAGAAAAAGAACAAACAGCAGGTGGCGCTATACAGATATATTTTACTGAATAACTCGCTGGCTATGCAAAATTTTTAATTACATGCAATTTCAAAAGTATCCAGATGCTGGTATGAAAACCATAGAATATTTTGGTGGAGAAATGCTTTAGGCTGCTTACATGTAGAGTGCAGGCTGCTGAAGACTATCCCATAGGATCAGCTATACTATGTTTTACTTCATTGTGTCCTTTTTTGCTCTTTGTTCATCTTTACAGATTTTTTTCAGTGCTTTCTTAATCAGCAGATGTTTTTCTCGTTTTGTTCGGAAAGGATTACTTCTTGCATTTTTTTGGCCACTGATTCATTAAGAAAGTATGTAAAAAAACAACTACATAATATGTATGTTGTAAAAGTTACAAAACCACAGACTTGTATCCAGTAAAGCTCGTGGTTCACATGACTGAGAGGAGCTATTTTTGTTTAGAATTTACCTGTTTTGATTGTGTAATTCCTATTTTTAGAAGCTCCCCATGGCCAAATAATGGGACAGCCACTAGGGGGCACACTATCTGCATGTGAGGAAGAGCAGTTTGCCACCTTGCTGTAGGGCAGCTGTGACAGATGAGGACAATACAATGTTTTTTGGGAGTGAATAATGCTTCCGATATCAGCAGTGATTATTCACTTTTAGAACTGCGTTGCATAACTTTGGAACTTTCTTACTAAAACCCCAACTATGCTCATGGCTGCAAATGAGAACACGGTTTTTCAGTAAGATATAAAGCTATAACCATGCTAAGAGATGTTTCAACGACCATACACATGCTTTAGCTGATCAGCCGAGTTATTTCTCCCAACTCCGTAATCCTAAAAACTTGGGTTCTTAGCTCAAACTATGCATTTTATTTCAGTGGGGAGAGGGGAATAAAGCGCTGACAGAGCCTTCAGACAGCAGCTTATCGCCCACAGGAGCTGAGGTTTGGGCATGTTTAAATCCAGCATGCCTGATCCTTCTTTCTTTTCAGCATCTGCTGTTAAGGGATCATTCACATGACCATAGTTCTGAGTCCGCATCCATTCTGCAATTTTGCTCAACAGGTGCGGACCCATTCATTTCAATAGGGCCACAGAAGATGCGGACTGAACACCGTGTTCTGTACGCATCCTTAGTTCCGTTTAGCGGCCCCGCTAAAAATGTTGAGCATGTCCTATTCTATTCTTGTCTGCAATCATAGGACAATAATAGGCATTTTCTATATAGTGCCGGCCATTAGGGATGAGCGAATCGACTTCGGATGAAACATCCGAAGTCGATACGCATAAAACTTTGTTTCAATACTGTACGGAGCTCTGTACAGTATTAGAATGTATTGGCTCCGTTGAGCCGAAGTTATTACTTTGTGAAGTCTCGCAAGACTTTGCATAATAACTTCAGAAATTGATTTAGACTGTAAAAAAACATTTCCCGAACTCGGGTTCGGTTCCAAGTGGTGGTAACTTGTTATTTTACAGTATAAATCAATTTCTGAAGTTATTATGCGAAGGGATTTACAGTGACATTTCTAAAAATGACATATATGTGGCACACAGGTGTATGTGGACCATACGTAACTGTTTAAGGCATTTTAAGAAATGTCATGGGAAATTGACCAAACCCTTTAATTCACCTTTTAGGTGGTAAAAACGTAGACTAAACAGTCTAAAGGTGCACCAGATTTATCATCCAGGATCTGCCGCATATAGAGACTGTCCCGTTGTATATACCACACGTCCCCACATATACACAGATCTCTGAGCTGGCATTCCCCCCTTTTGACTCAGAACATCGGCGAGCCCTGCACAAGATCATACTTCTCCTTTCTCGGGATTGGCAGCAGTGTTAAATGTGACTACATGGTGGAAGCATTGAGAGCGTTTACAGGCACACAAGGAAGAAATGTGTCACACATGCAGTTACCCTGATTTCTGTTCAGTGCGCCTCGCTTGCTGATATGTGGAGAAGGACAGAACAGGGTGACACCTGGGATGTGAATGCAGTTGGGATGCTCCACAGATATAGTGTCCTCCACTACTTCTCACTGTGGTTGGAGAAACATTGTGATGCATGTAGGGATTATACATATCCCAACATTCCCAACTATTTAACAACCAGATGTGGGTAGTATGCCCATATGATTGTGACTGCTTATATAATACAGATGTTTTTGAATTGAAATGTTTTTGTATTTTCTTGATCTGTCGCTGGCTTTTTACAGTCCCGGATAACGGGAAAAGGGTGGACCAGGACAGTGGTATTTTCCTTACCACCCAATGTCAGCAAGGGAAGGTGGTGTCCTTTGTGCAGTTATGACTCTTTTAATGATGGATGTGAGACTGGGGCACGCCAACCTGCCAGAGAAGAACAATGCTAAATAAAGGCATAGAACATAAAGACCTGAAAAGATTTATTGGATATCAGATTACGTAGGAAATATCCAATGACCGCAGTTTTCTAATGTTGAAATGTAAGGCAGATTTCAGCCAAGGGGATGTTTGAGTGTGAGGAGTTTGACCAGGAACGTGGCACCTGTATCAAGATTAGTGACATCTCTCTATTATACCACATCTATGGTGGGATTAAACATGATATACAGTCTTATCTTCCTACATCATATGCATCATGCAAAAAAAATCTAATTAGACTAGTTGGGGGAAATGTATTAAAGGGGTTCTGCACTTTGTTTTAACTGATGATCTATCTTCTGGATAGATCATCAGCTTCTGATCGGCGGGGGTCCGACACCCGGGACTCCCGCCGATCAGATGTTTGAGAAGGCAGCGCCGCTGGGCTAAGCTCTGTTCACTTGAATGGAGCTTATCCGCGCCCAGGCCAGTGATACTAGTCGTGACGTCAGTGGGCCGGCGGTAAACAGTGAGAAGGCCGTGGCGCTACTGGAGTGCCGCTGCCTTCTCAAACAGCTGATCGGCGGAGGTCCCGGGTGTCGGACCCCCGCCGATCAGAAGCTGATGATCTATCCACAGGATATATCATCAGTTAAAACACAGTGCAGAATCCCTTTAAGATTGGTGTCTCATATGCCAGTCTTGGTAAAATTTGTGGTGGAGAAAGATATGTTGAGGGATGCAGACCTCTTAAGAAATTTGGTGCATCTTCTGGCAGTCCATGCTCTAGAAAATGAAATCTATCTATAGTGTACTCCAATTTCTGGTGTAAATTATACCAAATGCGGGAGTCCCCTCTTGGTTTGCCCCACGCACTTTTTCTTTTTTGTACAGAGAGGCACAAAAATAAAAGACAATTTTGTGCACACAAATTTGTCACTGTTGCATTCCAGAAAATGGAGTCCTTGTGTTTGATTTCTTTTCTCAAAGATAAATGTATTTAAAGGCTATGTACACCTTTTGGGGGCAATTATTTTAAATATTGCATTGCACTCATTTTAATAATTTTTTTAACTGGTCTTTATTACAAATTCAGAAACTTGTTTCTGTACAGGGCTGAGATGCTGTAATAGAGGGATCTGAATTTTCTCTCTGCCCCGTCAGTCGGCTAATCTGACGGACTCCTTATCTGTGCTCTCTGACATTATAAACACTCATTAGAGCTCAGTTCTTATCTTACTGATAAGGATGTGGCTTAAGTAAGTGTTTATGACATCTTGGTAAATTACAGATAAGGGTTGTTATGGGATGGCTCTGAGCCATTACACCTGATCACCACTGCAATAGCTGCGGCCAGCAGGTAAACAGAGCAGAGAAGGCAGCGCTCGTATGAACACTGCCTTCTCTTCATACAGCTAATTGGCGGGGGGTGCCAGGAGTTGGCCTCCCAACAATCTGATATTGATGACCTATCCTAAGGGTAGCTCATCAATAGTAAAAAGCAGACAATCCCTTTAAGTAGTGGCAGAAAAGGCTTTTGACAGATGTTAACTGAAGGAGTTCTGTTTGCTGGTCATTTATTTTTTGGGGGGGATATCCTCATGAAGAGGTACACTTCAGGTAATAAATGCTAACAGAACATGAATATCCATGTAAAGCCCGTATGTTGAAAATCTTAATTTAGTAGCGAACTGAGAAGAAGAAAATAATAATAATTATTTATTTTTTATTTTTTTGCTTTTCTGTATTTAGGACGAATTTTGGATTTGAAAACGGGCACAGTGAAGAAAGAGGGACAACAGTCATCTATGAGAATGTGTATGGGATCACGGCGTTCGTTCATATGCCGGATGAGGTAATGGCAGCACATACAGTATATGTGCTGTTTAGAGATGAGCTATTCAGTTCTAACATTTAGCTCAGATTGGGAGAAACTTAAAACCAACTGTTTAGCTGCTGCAAAGAAAATCTCTGACGTCCTGTTCACAGCTCAGAATGATCAGAACAGATATAAACCGTTACAGTACAAATGCTTTTATAACCGTGTACATTAATCCACATCATTGCTGTTTAGTAATGTGATCACTCAGCAGGGCATGACTGTAATCAGACCTACCGTATTTCACTATTCCTTCAAGATCTCTAGCAATCCATTCTAATGTAAAGAACGAAAAGGGTTTTGGTGTTAAGTGCAAGGACCTTAAATGACTTCTCTTTGTGGAAGCATTTTTCTTACTCTGATTTCTAAACTGCAAGCAGCGTTTTTGGGTGCAGTATGGGAAACTGAGCATGCTAACCATGTAAGTCAATGGTGCCGGATGAGTTTTTTTCGGATCCAGATCAGGTTTCTTCATTTTCAATATAATACAACCAGATCCGTTCTGAATGGATGCAGCCAGTTGTATTATTATGATGGATGCGTTTTGCTGTGGTTTTGAGATTCCCTGCCGGATCTCAAAACCGTATAGCAATAACGCCGACGTGAAAGTAGCCTGTCATTATTAGACATGTACTTAGAGCAAAAACTTTTTTGCTTTTTTTATTTTTAGTTTAAGCAGTGACAAACTCGTTTTAAAGATCCATTTTATCACTATAGTAATAGAGCCGTTGTCTGTATTGTAGGTGTGGTAATGCCCCACTGGATCACCTGCCTCTCAATAGAATCAGCACAATGCGAAAGAGGTACAGGTAAGAAGTGCATAACTCTATTATTAGTAATGTGCTCCTCTTTGTTTTCGCTTAAAGGGGTTTTCCGAGATTTTGATACTGATGACCTATCCTAAGGATAGGTCATCAGTATCTGATCGGTGGGGGTCCGACAGGTCAGCCGCATTCACTTCATTGGGGCTGAGCGTGATACCAAGCGCAGCCGTTATACAATGTATGGTGCTGTGCTTGGTAAGCTGCAAGAAGGCCACAACATTCACAGGAGTGCTGGTGCCTTCTCAAACAGCTGATCGGTGGGGGTCCCAGGTGTTGGACTCCCACCGATCAGATACTGATGACCTATCCTGAGGATAGGTCATCAGTATCAAAATGTCAGAAAACTCCTTTAATAGGGTTTTCTACCTTTTAGTAATCAATGGCCTATCTTCAGGATAGGCTATCAATGGCTGATCGGCTGCTGATGTGTAGTTCCATTGCCAGAAGTTGGTACCAGAACTACACAGTTCTTCAGTACATCCCTGCTTCCATTGACAGTGGGTGCAGCTTTGTAGTAATAAGCTCCCTCCAGTGCACGGTCTATGGGGCTGTGTAATTTTGGCGCTGTCTTCTAGTGACAAAACTACATCTGAACAGCTGATCAGGGGGTACAGGGTGTTGGACCCCAGCCAATCAGATACTGATGGCTTATCCTGAGGATAGACTATCACTTAATAAAAGCTGGACAACCCCTTTAAGTTTATTTGCACAGTGTGTATTCTCTGGACAGTTCCCATACCCTACAACATAGCAGTTCCTGTTTCTTGCAGGAACGGGCTTGGACCAGTGAAAGAAGGAGAGGCTCAGTATTCTGTAGTACACTGTACAGGATACATTAAGGCCTGGCCTCCAGCAGGTAAGGAATTTATAACCTAAGGAAAGAGTTCTGTCAATCAAGAAAGTATGTTACATATCAGGAACTGGCGAGTACTAGAGTCAGAATTGTAGATCTAAAGTGAAAACATTCACCAATATGAGTTTTTATGTCAATTATATATATTTTTTATAGTTTTATTGCTATATGACTATTAGCTGGGTTTTAACTTTTATTGGATGTTGTGATTCATGTGGACATCCTTGGAGGGTGCAGCTCGGAACAGTACACTGCAAGTAAAAATCAAAAGAAGTGATAGCCTCTTCATAATGCTTTTATTGTAAAGACCCTCTTACACAGGGCGAGCATCGGGATTTAGTAGTCATACAATGTTTGTTCCTGATAATTGCTCCGTGTAAAGGTGCTGCCAGTGACCTGGCATTTCATTAAATCTTTTATGTGGCGCATAAGATTTTCCTTTGCTGGCAGCAGATCGCCTGTGTAAACAGAGGTGTGCTGCCGGCAAACAATGATTCTCTATGAGGATGAAGAATTGCAGTAGCGATCACTTATCCTCGTGCAGAGAAGATGATTGCTGAATGTACGTACAGCTATCACCTCTGCTCATGGTCAGGCAATTATTGGAAACGTTTGGTACCTTCCTGATAATTGTCTGTGTATCGGCCCTTGTAAAAGAGCCTTAAAGGGGTTATCCAATATCATATACTGCCCCCCCATGTGCTGGGCCTTTCACAGGGAATATACTTACCCTGCTCCCCGTACCTCTCCCGGTCCCTTCACCGCCACTGCTGCTTCTCCCTGTACACGGATAAAAACATCCTGTGTCGGGGGGGGGGGGGGGGGCAGAGAGAGCAGCCAATGGCAGGCGGGGGGGGGGGGGGGGAGCCTCCCTAGCATCGCGGGTGACGCGAGAAGCAGCAGCAGTGGTGCGAGGAGCAGGGTAAGTATATTGAGGGTCCCGGCAAATGGGGGGCTGTTTACAATATTTAATGGTAAGGACTTTAATGGTAAGTGCAACTTCACAAGAGATGTTTTCACATTTTGAGTATATCATTCTTAGTTAGAATTTAGCGATGACTACGAGCATGCGGCTTGAAACACATAAGTGTTCCCTTTGTATTTGGCGTTAAGAGAGTAAAGAACGGCACTCTGGAGGAAGATTTGTGATGCAGTTTTATGATAAATCCATTGTCCTGAAGAACAACAGTGCAGCAACGTTTTGGACAAGAACTGCCAAGCTGTGATATACAAAAAACATACAAAAATACAATGAATAACCATATTGGGTGTTGGTACATTCTGTAGTAGTACAAACAGTGAATGTGCAGACAAGGTAAGAAAACGGAATCTAAAGCCGTTACAATCCAATCTAACATTGCAGGTAGCATTTTGAAGACTATATTGACTTGGGGTGTCAGCCACCATGACATTTGTTCAAGATGGTCAAATGGATAAAGTCCGGTTTTAGAGAGTGATTTCATTGTGTTTATAAAAGCCTAATCCATCCTGTACAACACTTTGATTTTTGCCGGGTCCGCATCTGATCTGCCAAAAATGCGGATGGGATGCAGTCCAAAAATACGGTCCTCGGCATGAGGCCTTACCGTGCAGAGGTACCTGCGTACAAGCTAGCAAAGTGCAAGTATAGCAGCAGTGTTACTGTTGTGTTCCTGTCTCATAAGAACAGATATGAGAACTCAGGGTATCCAACGTTACAATGTGACATGTAAGATGACAGCAATCCCATTGTCAGCAGCTTCACAGCCTTGTGTTAGCAGTTGGGACTTTATATTCGCATTTCCTCGCCAATTGGTTAATCGGGGCACAGGTGCTTAAATGTGAAAAGTCGCCTTGGAAGGTTCAGTTCACAAGTTCAGATCCGACCAGGGTAATGTCTGGAAGGCGTCTCTGTGTTTTTGCCCTGCTTGAACGAGTTTGTTTCGAGTGCTCCAGTTTCCTCCCACATGCAAAACATTATATTAGGTCAACTGGCTCCCTATGAAATTGGCCTCGGTGTATGTGTGAGAGATTGGGGAACAGAGGGGACGGGGTCAATGCAGTACAAACTGCGTGCACCAGTGCAGAATAAGGTAGAGCTATACGGTACAAGAAATACAAAACAGGTAAAAGTCTGGATGTGGCCTTTTCATGCTATCTAGTATGGCACTGGTATTATATTCATGAACCAGAAGGCTCAGGATGAATAGGGCTATAGCTCTGTTATGGGTAGATTGTGGTGCAGTGCACACACCTCTGGCTTAATACAAGAAAGTAAGATTAATGGCTAAGCTGAAAACATAGTTTAAAGGGATTGTTTCATTAATCTCTGGATTGGCTAATGAATAGACACCAGAGTGTGGAGTCACACGTAGTGTACCTCAATGGTCTGTCCTAGGTCCTATTTTTACTAAGTATTTTTGTAGGTGACATAGGAGAAGCTTTGGTAGGCAAGGTTTGCTGATAAAGTACATATTCCTGGAGGCATTAGTAACATGAGAAATGTTCAAACAATGGAAACAGCAGTTCACAGTAAAATAATGGACTTGGGGAGAAGGAACCCTCTGTCTGACTATAATATTGGTAATTCTGGGTTATCATAAGCCCCATTCACACTTACAGTGGAATTCAGACATTTTCTGGAGTTTACCTGGAGGGGCTGTATGTGTGAATGCAAACCTCCACAATATCTGTCCCGGACTTTACCCAGACTTATTCTCCCCAGAGCCCTAGTACTAACTCCGGGTGATGTCCGAGTGAGCGCATGTGTGAAAACAGCAGTAGATGTTCCAGAAAAATCACAGTGGGCCATGCCTAAAGTTTCTGCCCCTTGCCTAGGGACCTGGAACATTTCCTCTGTAGTGAGAACGCACACGACATGGAACATCTCAGGGGTGATAGCTGCATGTGTGAAAAGGCCAATTTTGGTAAATCTCTGGCCCTGGTAATCTGGAAATATTCTGGAGTTTAGGTGTGAAAACAGCATAAGACTTCAGAAGAGATGGGTCTAGGGGTTCTGACATTAGACAGCTTCAAAATGAGTGCACAGTGTAGGCGGGCAGCTGGGAAAGCAAGCCAGATGCTGGTCTGTATAGCTAAAGGGTTAACCAGTAGGAAGAGAAAGATCGTGATCCTGCTGTATAGAGCGCTGGTGAGACCTCATCTGGAATAATGTGTCCATTTCTGGAGACCTCACCTACAAAAAGATATAGATAAAATGGACGGGTGCAAAAGTGGGCTACAAAAATGGTGGATCGTCTGAAGCATAAAACATCACGAAAGACTTAAAGAACTTAAACTGTATAGCCTTGAGGAAAGAAGGGAAAGGGGGACATAAATAAGGTTTAGGAGGGAAGTGTTTTTAGTTAAAAAGAAAACTCAACACAAAAACAAGGGGGTGCAATCTAAAATTAGTTGGGAGAAGAGAACCAATGTCAGGATTTTTTTTTTTTACACTGAAAGAGTGGTTGGAGCTTGTAACAACCTGTGAGAGATGTGGTTGGGAAATTGACAGTAAGTAAATTTAAACATGTCTGAGATAAACATGTCTGAGATAAACACAATATTGTTGAAAATCTTCATTTTAATCCTGTACGGAGACCGTTCTCCGTTCTACGTACAGCATTAAAATGTACGGGCTCCGGCAAGGTTAACAGAGTTATCACCAAAGTCCTTCGTGGGGAAGGGGCAGCTGTGTTGGGGGAGAAGATGGCTAGAAGGTTGGAGGAGTGTTTAAAGGGAACCTGTCACTGGGATTTTGTGTATAGAGCTGAGGACATGGGTTGCTAGATGGCCGCTAGCACATCCGCAATATCCAGTCCCCATAGCTCTGTGTGCTTTTATTGTGTATAAAAACCGATTTTTATACATATGCAAATGAACCTGATAGGAGTCCTGTATGTGAGAAGAGTCAGGGACTGGACTCATCTCAGGTTAATTTGCAGATGTATCAAATCGTTTTTTATACACAATAAAAGCACACAGAGCTATGGGGACTGGGCATTTCGGATGTGCTAGCGGCCATCTAGCAACCCATGTCCTCAGCTCTATACACAAAATCCAGGTGACAGGTTCCCTTTAACCACCTCAGCCCCCAGTGCTTAAACACCCTGAAAGACCAGGCCACTTTTTACACTTCTGACCTACACTACTTTCACCGTTTATTGCTCGGTCATGCAACTTACCACCCAAATGAATTTTACCTCCTTTTCTTCTCACTAATAGAGCTTTCATTTGGTGGTATTTCATTGCTGCTGACATTTTTACTTTTTTTGTTATTAATCGAAATTTAACGATTTTTTTGCAAAAAAATGACATTTTTCACTTTCAGTTGTAAAATTTTGCAAAAAAAACGACATCCATATAGAAATTTTGCTCTAAATTTATAGTTCTACATGTCTTTGATAAAAAAAAAATGTTTGGGTAGAAAAAAAATGGTTTGGGTAAAAGTTATAGCGTTTACAAACTATGGTACAAAAATGTGAATTTCCGCTTTTTGAAGCAGCTCTGACTTTCTGAGCACCTGTCATGTTTCCTGAGGTTCTACAATGCCCAGACAGTACAAACACCCCACAAATGACCCCATTTCTGAAAGTACACACCCTAAGGTATTCGCTGATGGGCATAGTGAGTTCATAGAACTTTTTATTTTTTGTCACAAGTTAGCGGAAAATGATGATTTTTTTTTTTTTTTTTTTTTTTCTTACAAAGTCTCATATTCCACTAACTTGTGACAAAAAATAAAAAGTTCTATGAACTCACTATGCCCATCACGAAATACCTTGGGGTCTCTTCTTTCCAAAATGGGGTCACTTGTGGGGTAGTTATACTGCCCTGGCATTCTAGGGGCCCAAATGTGTGGTAAGGAGTTTGAAATCAAATTCAGTAAAAAATGACCTGTGAAATCCGAAAGGTGCTCTTTGGAATATGGGCCCCTTTGCCCACCTAGGCTGCAAAAAAGTGTCACACATCTGGTATTGCCGTACTCAGGAGAAGTTGAGGAATGTGTTTTGGGGTGTCTTTTTACATATACCCATGCTGGGTGAGATAAATATCTTGGTCAAATGACAACTTTGTATAAAAAAATGGGAAAAGTTGTCTTTTGCCAAGATATTTCTCTCACCCAGCATGGGTATATATAAAATGACACCCCAAAACACATTCCCCACCTTCTCCTGAGTACGGAGATACCAGATGTGTGACACTTTTTTGCAGCCTAGGTGGGCAAAGGGGCCCATATTCCAAAGAGCACCTTTCGGATTTCACTCGTCATTTTTTACTGAATTTGATTTCAAACTCCTTACCACACATTTGGGCCCCTAGAATGCCAGGGCAGTATAACTACCCCACAAGTGACCCCATTTTGGAAAGAAGACACCCCAAGGTATTCCGTAAGGGGCATGGCGAGTTCCTAGAATTTTTTATTTTTTGTCACAAGTTAGTGGAAAATGATGATTTTTTTTTTTTTTTTTTTTTTTCATACAAAGTCTCATATTCCACTAACTTGTGACAAAAAATAAAAACTTCCATGAACTCACTATGCCCATCAGCGAATACCTTGGGGTCTCTTCTTTCCAAAATGGGGTCACTTGTGGGGTAGTTATACTGCCCTGGCATTCTAGGGGCCCAAATGTGTGGTAAGGAGTTTGAAATCAAATTCTGTAAAAATTGACCTGTGAAATCCGAAAGGTGCTCTTTGGAATATGGGCCCCTTTGCCCACCTAGGCTGCAAAAAAGTGTCACACATCTGGTATCTCCGTATTCAGTAGAAGTTGGGGAATGTGTTTTGGGGTGTCTTTTTACATATACCCATGCTGGGTGAGAGAAATATCTTGGTCAAATGCCAACTTTGTATAAAAAAATGGGAAAAGTTGTCTTTTGCCAAGATATTTCTCTCACCCAGCAGGGGTATATGTAAAATGACACCCCAAAACACATTCCCCACCTTCTCCTGAGTACGGAGATACCAGATGTGTGACACTTTTTTGCAGCCTAGGTGGGCAAAGGGGCCCATATTCCAAAGAGCACCTTTCGGATTTCACAGGTCATTTATTACAGAATTTGATTTCAAACTCCTTACCACACATTTGGGCCACTAGAATGCCAGGGCAGTATAACTACCCCACAAGTGACCCCATTTTGGAAAGAAGACACCCCAAGGTATTCGCTGATGGACATAGTGAGTTCATGGAAGTTTTTATTTTTTGTCACAAGTTAGTGGAATATGAGACTTTGTATAAAAAAAAAAAAAAAAAAAAAAAAATCAGCATTTTCCACTAACTTGTGACAAAAAATAAAAAATTCTAGGAACTCGCCATGCCCCTCACGGAATACCTTGGGGTGTCTTCTTTCCAAAATGGGGTCACTTGTGGGGTAGTTATACTGCCCTGGCATTTTCCAGGGGCCCTAATGTGTGGTAAGTAGGTAAATGACCTGTGAAATCCTAAAGGTGCTCTTTGGAATATGGGCCCCTTTGCCCACCTAGGCTGCAAAAAAGTGTCACACATGTGGTATCGCCGTATTCAGGAGAAGTTGGGGAATGTGTTTTGGGGTGTCATTTTACATATACCCTTGCTGGGTGAGAGAAATATCTTGGCAAAAGACAACTTTTCCCATTTTTTTATACAAAGTTGGCATTTGACCAAGATATTTCTCTCACCCAGCATGGGTATATGTAAAATGACACCCCAAAACACATTCCCCAACTTCTCCTGAGTACGGCGATACCAGATGTGTGACACTTTTTTGCAGCCTAGATGCGCAAAGGTGCCCAAATTCCTTTTAGGAGGGCATTTTTAGACATTTGGATACCAGACTTCTTCTCACGCTTTGGGGCCCCTAGAATGCCAGGGCAGTATAAATACCCCACATGTGACCCCATTTTGGAAAGAAGACACCCCAAGGTATTCAATGAGGGGCATGGCGAGTTCATAGAAAAAAAAAATTTTTGGCACAAGTTAGCGGAAATTGATATTTTTAATTTTTTTCTCACAAAGTCTCCCGTTCCGCTAACTTGGGACAAAAATTTCAATCTTTCATGGACTCAATATGCCCCTCACGGAATACCTGGGGGTGTCTTCTTTCCGAAATGGGGTCACATGTGGGGTATTTATACTGCCCTGGCATTCTAGGGGCCCTAAAGCGTGAGAAGAAGTCTGGAATATAAATGTCTAAAAAATTTTACGCATTTGGATTCCGTGAGGGGTATGATGAGTTCATGTGAGATTTTATTTTTTGACACAAGTTAGTGGAATATGAGACTTTGTAAGAAAAAAAAAAAATAATTCCGCTAACTTGGGCCAAAAAAATGTCTGAATGGAGCCTTACAGAGGGGTGATCAATGACAGGGGGGTGATCAATGACAGGGGGGGTGATCAATGACAGGGGGGGTGATCAATGACAGGGGGGGTGATCAATGACAGGGGGGGTGATCAATGACAGGGGGGGTGATCAATGACAGGGGGGTGATCAATGACAGGGGGGGTGATCAATGACAGGGGGGGTGATCAATGACAGGGGGGGTGATCAATGACAGGGGGGGTGATCAATGACAGGGGGGGTGATCAATGACAGGGGGGTGATCAGGGAGTCTATATGGGGTGATCACCACAGTCATTGATCATGCCCCTGTAAGGCTTCATTCAGACGTCCGGATGCGTTTTGCGGATCCGATCCATCTATCAGTGGATCCGTAAAAATCATGCGGACGTCTGAATGGAGCTTTACAGGGGTGTAATCAATGACAGGGGGGTGATCAGGGAGTCTATATGGGGTGATCACCACAGTCATTGATCACGCCCCTGTAAGGCTTCATTCAGACGTCCGGATGCGTTTTGCGGATCGGATCCATCTATTAGTGCATCCGTAAAAATCATGCGGACATCTGAATGGAGCTTTACAGGGGGGTGATCAGGGAGTCTATATGGGGTGATCACCACAGTCATTGATCATGCCCCTGTAAGGCTTCATTCAGACGTCCGGATGCGTTTTGCGGATCGGATCCATCTATCAGTGCATCCGTAAAAATCATGCGGACATCTGAATGGAGCTTTACAGGGGGGTGATCAGGGAGTCTATATGGGGTGATCACCACAGTCATTGATCATGCCCCTGTAAGGCTTCATTCAGACGTCCGGATGCGTTTTGCGGATCCGATCCATCTATCAGTGCATCCGTAAAAATCATGCGGACGTCTGAATGGAGCTTTACAGGGGGGTGATCAATGACAGGGGTGTGATCAATGACAGGGGGGTGATCAGGGAGTCTATATGGGGTGATAACCACAGTCATTGATCACGCCCCTGTAAGGCTTCATTCAGACGTCCGGATGCGTTTTGCGGATCCGATCCATCTATCAGTGGATCCGTAAAAATCATGCGGACGTCTGAATGGAGCTTTACAGGGGGGAAATCAATGACAGGGGTGTAATCAATGACAGGGGGGTGATCAGGGAGTCTATATGGGGTGATAACCACAGTCATTGATCACGCCCCTGTAAGGCTTCATTCAGACGTCCGGATGCGTTTTGCGGATCCGATCCATCTATCAGTGGATCCGTAAAAATCATGCGGACGTCTGAATGGAGCTTTACAGGGGGTTGATCAATGACAGGGGGGTAATCAATGACAGGGGGGTGATCAGGGAGTCTATATGGGGTGATCAGGTGCTAATAAGGGGTTAATAAGTGACGGGGGGGGGTGTAGTGTAGTGTAGTGGTGCTACTTTACTGAGCTACCTGTGTCCTCTGGTGGTCGATCCAAACAAAGGGGACCACCAGAGGACCAGGTAGCAGGTATATTAGACGCTGTTATCAAAACAGCGTCTAATATACCTGTTAGGGGTTAAAAAAATCACATCTCCAGCCTGCCAGCGAACGATCGCCGCTGGCAGGCTGGAGATCAACTCTCTTACCTTCCGTTCCTGTGAGCGCGCGCGCCTGTGTGCGCGCGTTCACAGGAAATCTCGCGTCTCGCGAGATGACGCACGGATGCGTCCAGGAGGAATGAATCAACCACCTTCCGGACGCATCCGTGCGTTAGGCGGTCGGGAGGTGGTTAAACTAGGGTCTGGGGGGGAGGGAAATTACATTATAGGAGGGGAAGATAGTGCAGATAGAGACCGGGGGCAAGGTAGTGGGACTGGGGGAGGAATGGAAGGAGGGACTAAAACAGTTCAGAAGGAAAGGTGTAGGGTACAAAATATACATAAACCTCTTAATTGTATGTACACTAATGCCAGAAGCCTGACTAATAAAACTGGGAAACTGGAATTAGTGATGTGTGAGGAGGACTATGACATAGTAGGAATAACTGAGACATGGCTGGATGATAGCTATGACTGGGCAGTCAATGTACAAGGTTACAGTCTGTTTAGAAAGGATCGTCAAAACCGGAGAGGGGGAGGGGTCTGCCTTTATATAAAGTCCTGTCTAAAGCCCACAGTCCTAGAAGATATAAGTGAGGGACATGAACATGTGGAGTCACTGTGGGTAAAAATACATGGAGGCAAAAACAATAATAAATTACTAATAGGAGTTTACTATAAACCACCTAATATACCAGAGTCCACAGAGAATCTACTTCTAAACTAAATAGACAAGGCGGCAAATCATAATGAGGTGGTTATTATGGGGGACTTCAACTACCCAGATATAGACTGGGAAACGGAAACCTGTACATCTCATAAAGGAAACAGGTTCTTGGCAATAACCAAAGACAATTACCTCTCCCAACTGGACCTTGTATTAACTAGGGATGACCGAATCGACTTTGGATGAAACATCCAAAGTCGCTTCGCATAAAACTTCGTTCCAATACTGTACGGAGCAGGAGCTCCGTACAGTATTAGAATGTATTGGCTCCGATGAGCAGAAGTTATTGGAACCGAACCCGAGTTCGGGAAATGTTTTTTTACAGTACAAAAGTGCCCTGTCTGACCCAGGAAGAAGCGGCGTCTTAAAGGGAACCTGTCACCTCCAAAAAACATCCCAAGCCGCCAGCAGTACCTGACAGTAGCTAGCAGCGTGTTTCTGACGATAATTTTCTTCCTGAAGGCCGATGCGGCTAAAGCTTAGAAAACGTTCTTTTATTCCCTGCCGGTGCACTTCTCTAGTCATGCTTGAAGTCAAGGGGGCAGTGGCCTCTTTGCTTCAAGTCAAGATAACCAAAGAAGGTTTGTACACAAACATAGAAGAGGATTCTTTACGGTAAGAGCAGTGAGACTATGGAACTCTCTGCCTGAGGAGGTGGTGATGGAGAGTTCACTAAAAGAGTTCAAGACGGGCCTGGATGTATTTCTGGATTGTAATAATATTACAGGTTATAGTAACTAGAGATGGGTCGTTGATCCAGGGAGTTATTCTGATTCCCTGATGGGATTGGGAAGGAATTTTTTCCCCTAAAGTGAGCAAAATTGGCGTCTACCTCACAGGTTTTTTTTGCCTTTCTCTGGATCAACTTTGCAGGATAACAGGCCGAACTGGATGGACAGATGTCTTATTTCAGCCTTATAAACTATGTTAACTTCAACCATCGATTTTGAAAGTTTAAAACAATTTTAAAACATGGATCCGAAGTTAGCTGTACCAGCTGGTACCGAAGCTGACATCGGATCCCTGTTTCAAAATGGTTTTAAAGTTAAATAATCCGATCCCAAAGTCTCGCGGGACTTCAGTGATAACGAATTTTCCTCGCCGGAGGCCATACAATGGAATGCTGTACAGAGCCGAATCTTCGAATCTTGGATCGAAAACTCGATTCGCTAAACACTAATAAGTAATATAATGGCCGACTAGAGGAAACAAGTGGTCTATTTCAGCCATCAATCTTCTATGTTTCTATGACTAACTACAACTTTTAAAATGCGGCTGTGACAGTCGGCTGATTATTCTAGGTCTTGCTTCTGGAACCCTTGACCAACAGCTTATTTTGCCAGGGTAAGGCACAGTCAGAATGGCATTTACAAAATTTGTAGTATATGGTGGAAATTCAGATGGTTGGCCCAAGTCCACCAGAACAGCAACGGCTTTTACAGAGCAGTTTTCTGTTGTGGTTCTTAGAGGAGGGTGTTGAACGAGACACCACTCTATGATATCCATATGCTCTAACAGGATCTATGGACAAGCATTGTCTTCAAGAGACAGCTCCTTCAATAATAAAATGTGAGTGCCATGAATCAGCAGTGCGGCATCTGTAACTGCATCCTGTGAGAAGAACAGTGATGTATTATCACTTCTCTGGTGTCAGAAGTTCAGACACGTGAATTCTGAGCAGCGCGGTATGAACCAGAGCAGAGAAAACATTATTCTACATTTGTTAGTATGAACTAGAGCAGAGAAAACAATGTAAGTTCATGATTTTTCTGGAAGCTGTGACACATATGGGATGTGCTGGATGTTTTTTATTTTCTTCTGAAAGCTTAACATTCGTGGTATTGGTGTACAGTATTTGGCAGAATGGTCTGTTTCAAACAGAAATGTGACTTTTTATTTCTGTAAAGTGATCTGGCAGTTGAGATTTTCAGAGGAAAATGAATGATGAACGTGTGACTGGCGTCTTGGCTTTCCATCTGAACTAGGGTCATGTCATCAGACTTGCGCCATCCCTTGTTAGGACCACAGAGACCAGCAACACTTTGTAAGGAAATTCCTGGATTGTTCATTGCTCTCCTCTGATATGTGAAATATGGCTGTATACAACACACTCTTCATTTGGTTGTTCCAAGGCAATTGTTTGCTAATTTGTGGTAGAGCCACGTGTTCCTTTTAGATGAGGAAATCTGAACACTCACCCAGTTTGGCCATTAGATCTAAAATCACATGGAAAAAAAAAAAAAAAGTATTTGTAAGGTTTGGGCTACATGGTGTCTTTCAAAGAAATACATTTTTCAGCGCACCGCCTTTGTTAGTCCTCGGTGCACGGATCCTTAGGAGAAGCAAATCCACTGTAAAAACAAAGTAGCGGGTCCAGCATTCGGGTCTTGAATAAAACCATGAATCTTTTATTTCAAATATTTAGAAAAAAATCAAAAAGTCAAAATAGCACACAGCAGGACATCTCCCCACACCAGTCAACGTATGGTGACTTTGGCCACAACACATGTTGCACAGGCAAGGATTGCAGTGTAGTGCTGCCGACATTGCAAGGAAACACAACTGATATAAGTGACTGGTACTGTATTGTGACCCACAATATACAATTGGTGCAAGAAATCCAACCCTGCTGAATGCCGCAACGTGACACCATTCACTTACATTAGTTGCGATTTACTTTCAACCTTTGACTGTGCAACATGTTTCATGGACAAAGTTTCCATATATTCTCAGGCTAAGGGCTCATGCACATGACCATATGTATTTTGTGGTCCGCAAAACATGGATCCGAAAATGACATCTGTGTGACCTCCGTGTTGCATCCGTTTTTTTTTTTTGCGAATCCATTGTAACAATGCCTGTCCTTGTCGGACAACAGACAAGAATAGGACATGTTGTAATCCTTTGTGGAACGGACATACGTTGCAAGCTGCGTTTTAGTGACCGTCTAAAAAACGCAACGGAGACCAAACGCAGCCACATTGATGCATTCTGAACGGATACTTATCCATTCAGAATTCATTGGGGCTTAACTGATCCGTTTTGGGCCGCTTGTGAGAGCCCTGAAACGGATCTCACAAGCGAACCCAGAAACGCCAGTGTGAAAGTAGCCTAAGAGATAAGGGTAATTATATTACTGGTACAAAGTGAAAGTACCAGTCACACAGTTAGAAAAACAGTTAACCCTTGAGGATTGCGTCCTGGCGGCGGCCCTGTTATTCCTCCTGGACGCATATACGCGTCCTCTCGCGAGACGCGAGATTTCCTGTGAACGCGCGCACACAGGCGCGCGCGTTCACAGGAACCGAAGGTAAGCGAGTGGATCTGCAGCCTGCCAGCGGCGATCGTTCGCTGGCAGGCTGTAGATGCGATTTTTTTTTTAACCCCTAACAGGTATATTAGATGCTGTTTTGATATCAGCGTCTAATATACCTGCTACCTGGTCCTCTGGTGGTCCCTTTTGCTTTGATCGACCACCAGAGGACACAGGCAGCTCTGTAATAAGTAGCACCAAACTCCACTACACTACACCCCCCCCCCCCCCCCCCGACACTTATTAACCCCTGATCACCCCATATTAGACTCCCTGATCACCCCCCTGTCATTGATCACCCCCCTGTAAGGCTCCATTCAGACGTCCGTATGTGTTTTGCGGATCCGATCCATGAATCCGCGGATCCGCAAAACACATACGGACCTCTGAATGGAGCCTTACAGGGGGGTGATCAATGACAGGGTGATGATCACCCCATATAGACTCCCTGATCACCCCCCTGTCATTGATCACCCCCCTGTAAGGCTCTATTCAGACATTTTTTTGGCACAAGTTAGCTGAAATTGATATTTATTTATTTATTTATTTTTCTTACAAAGTCTCATATTCCACTAATTTGTGACAAAAAATAAAATCTCACATGAACTCACCATACCCCTCACAGAATCCAAATGCGTAAATTTTTTTAGACATTTATATTCCAGACTTCTTCTCACTCTTTAAGGCCCCTAAAATGTGACCCCATTTTGGAAAGAAGACACCTCAAGGTATTTTGTGAAGGGCATGGCGAGTTCATGTAAAATTTTATTTTTTGTCACAAGTTAGCGGAAAGGGAGACTTTGTGAGAAAAAAAATAATAATAATTTCCGCTAACTTGTGCCAAAAAAATAAAACTTCTATGAACTCGCCATGCCCCTCACGGAATACCTTGGGGTGTCTTCTTTCCAAAATGGGGTCATTTGTGGGGTGTTTGTACTGTCTGGGTATTGTAGAACCTCAGGAAACATGACAGGTGCTCAGAAAGTCAGAGTTGCTTCAAAATGCGGAAATTCACATTTTTGTACTATAGTTTGTAAACGCTATAACTTTTACCCAAACCATTTTTTTTTTACCCAAACCATTTTTTTTAATCAAAGACATGTAGAACAATACATTTAGAGAAAAAATTATATAGAAATGTAGTTTTTTAAAAAAAAAAATTACAACTGAAAGTGAAAAATGTCATTTTTTTGCAAAAATGTAAAATTTTATTTTTTGTCACAAGTTTGCGGAAAGGGAGACTTTGTGAGAAAAAATAAATAAATAAATTTCCGCTAACTTGTGCCAAAAAAATAAAACTTCTATGAACTCGCCATGCCCCTGACGGAATACCTTGGGGTGTCTTCTTTCCAAAATGGGGTCACATGTGGGGTATTTATACTGCCCAGGCATTTTAGGGGCCCTAAAGCGTGAGAAGAAGTCTGGAATCCAAATGCCCTCCTAAAAGATACTCATTGGAATTTGGGCCCCTTTGCCCACCTAGGCTGCAAAAAAGTGTCACACGTGGTATCTCTCTATAACATGGGTGTCAAACATGCGGCCCGCAATGAATATCTTTGCGGCCCGGCAGTCTAGTATCTCTGAACATGAGCGCGCTGCTATCGGCGCGCTCATGTTCTCTCAGCAGCACGGGGAGAAGGAAGCTGTCCTCCCTCCCCCTGTGCTGCTGCCGCTGCCACCAATGAGAAGAGAGGGGGGGGAGGGGCGGGCGCACTGCGCCACCAATGAGGAGAGAGGGGCGGAGGAGGTGCGGGCGCACTGAGCCACCAATGATAGGACTATTCCCATTTCCCACACAGAGCGGCGCCCAGCGATGTCTCAGCACTCACCATTAGTCCTGGGCGCCGCTCCGTTCGCCCGCAGTGCCCCATTACTGTCTCCTCTCCTGCTCCACATGCTGCGGATTACTATCGGAGCGATGGGAGGAGACATCAGCTTCACTAGTGGGCGTTCCTTCTCCCTGCGCTGCGATTGGACAGCGCTACAGCCAGGAAGAAGGAACGCCCACTAGTGAAGCTGATGTCTCCTCCCATCGCTCCGATAGTAATCAGCAGCATGTGGAGCAGGAGAGAAGACAGTAATGGAGCACTGCGGGCGAATGGAGCGGCGCCCAGGACTAATGGTGAGTGCTGAGACATCGCTGGGCGCCGCTCTGTGTGGCCTGATAGTAAGAGTCAGTCTTTAACACAATACAGGAGGCGGGTGCCGGCAGCAGAATCGCATTGCCGGCACCCTGCCGCTGACAGGGAGCTGCGATCAGAGGCAGTTAACCCCTTAGGTGCCGCACCTGAGGGGTTAACTGCTGATCTGCCAGTACCAGCCTCCTGTATAAAGGGGAAATTTATCATTGGTGGTGCAGTGTGCCCCCCTCAACCCCCCATCCCATTAAAATCATTGGTGGCACAGTGCGCCAGCCCCTCTCAACCCCCCCAGTATTAAAATCATTGGTGGCAGTGGCCACAGGGACCTCTCCCCTCCCCCTCATTGGTGGTGCAGTGGCAGCTTCTGATCGGAGCCCCAGCTGTGTAAGCCTGGGGCTCCGATCAGTTACCATGGCAGCCAGGACGCTACAGAAGCCCTGGTTGCCATGGTAACATCCCTGATGCTGTGTGCACAAGGCACAGAGCAGCAGGGACAGTGTGAAGTCCTATTCACCCTAATAGAGCTGAATAGGACAAGGGATGAAAGATCCCAGGTTCTCGCCCCTAAGGCTACTTTCACACTTGCGTTCAGAGCGGATCCGTCTGAGACGGATCCGCTCATATAATGCAGACGGTGGATCCGTTCAGAACGGATCCGTCTGCATTATATTGTAAAAATGTTTTATTTTTTTTGATGCGGCCCACATAAACTTAAATATTTTTTTTTTTGGCCCATGTTAGCCTTTGAGTTTGACATGCTTGCTCTATAATGACAACTTTGTATAAAAAAAATGGGAAAAGTTGACTTTTAGAGAGATATTTCTCTCACCAGGCATGGGTATATGTAAAAATACACCCCAAAACACATTGCCCAACTTCTCCTGAGTACGGCGATACCACATGTGTGACACTTTTTTGCAGCCTAGGTGCGCAAAGGGGCCCAAATTCCAATGAGTATCTTTTAGGAGGGCATTTGGATTCCAGACTTCTTCTCACGCTTTTGGGCCCCTAAAATGCCTGGGCAGTATAAATACCCCACATGTGACCCCATTTTGGAAAGAAGACACCCCAAGGTATTCCGTGATGGGCATAGTGAGTTCATGGAAGTTTTTATTTTTTGTCACAAGTTAGTGGAATATTAGACTTTGTAAGGAAAAAAAATAAATTATAATTTTCCGCTAACTTGTGACAAAAAATAAAAAGTTCTATGAACTCACTATGCCCATCACTGAATACCTTAGGGTGTCTACTTTCCGAAATGGGGTCATTTGTGGGGTGTTTGTACTGTCTGGGTATTGTAGAACCTCAGGAAACATGACAGGTGCTGAGAAAGTCAGAGTTGCTTCAAAATGCGGAAATTCACATTTTTGTACCATAGTTTGTAAACGCTATAACTTTTACCCAAACCATTTTTTTTTTTTACCCAAACATTTTTTTTTAATCAAAGACATGTAGAACAATAAATTTAGAGAAAAAATTATATAGAAATGTAGTTTTTTAAAAAAAAAATACAACTGAAAGTGAAAAATGTCATTTTTTTGCAAAAATTTCGTTAAATTTCGATTAATAACAAAAAAAGTAAAAATGTCAGCAGCAATGAAATACCACCAAATGAAAGCTCTATTAGTGAGAAGAAAAGAAGGTAAAATTCATTTGGGTGGTAAGTTGTATGACCGAGCAATAAACCGTGAAAATAGTGTAGTGCAGAATTGTAAAAAGTGGTCTGGTCATTAAGGGTGTTTAAGCTAAGGGGGCTGAAGTGGTTAATATGGTTTTAAATAAAAGATAAAAATAACAAAGAACTTGTGTCTCACCTGGGATCTCTACATGCAGGGCAGACCACTTTACCACCAAGCTATAACATCACCAAATAGAGATACATATTTCTTTCTATGCTTATAAGCTGACACGTATTACTGGCTTCTTTATAATCATATATTGTGTACACAATGGGAGTGGGAGCATCGAGATTGAAGTGAAGAATTAGGAAAAGTTGACCGGTACACTATTAAGCTCTGTAGGAGACTAGACGTGGTTTGCACAGTTTTAAAGGACATTTTTTAGGATCCCGCACAACACCTTTTAACAAAAAAGGACAATATTACCATGTTTTTCGGATTAGAATATACACCAGACTGTAAGGCGCACCTAGGATTTAGAGGAGGAAATTAAGAAAAAAAAATATTTATTTTTTTATCACTTAAAATCGGACCCCCAATCTTCTTCAGACCTCAGATCAGACCCCCAAGCGCCATCAGCCTCAGATCGAACCCCCAACAGCTTGCATCGGACCCCCATCAGACCTCAGATCAGACCTAAAAAAATAAAATAAACTTGATTCAGACAGCGCTGGCACTTTGCAGGTCCACTCACTGCTCCCGCTGTATGCAGTCTGGACACAGTTCAGAGCAAAGCCCAGAAAAAGACCAGGGAGGGTAAGTACAGCCACGCAACGCTCCCCGCGTCTCCTGCATGCTGATGACCACTTCCATAATATAAGCGGTCATTAGCATTCGGACTATAAGATACACTGCCATTTTCCCCCCACTTTTGGGAGAAAAAGGGGTGTCTTATAGTCCGAAAAATACGGTATTGTAGTGTTTTTTTTCAATCAGTAGGTAATGCAATAACATGTGCACAAACAGCAGATATATTCCTGGAAGAGACAGAGGTGAATTCTGCAGCAAATCCAGAAAAAATGATATTTTTTAAAAACTGCAGCATAGATTTTTTTTTTTTCCGAAGTATGTGTATGTATTTTCTTTTTTCTTAATTCCAATTTAATTGTATTGTACAATACTTTAGTTATGGATTTTTAGTGTCCATTCCAAATGAAAAATCCACATCTAAACCTCTGCATAGGACCTTAGTATTTGTGCTCAGTAACATCGTGGCATGCCTGGAAAGGAAATATATGGAGCTTTGAACAACCTGACAATTGGTGTACAGTACCTTCAGTGCATTGGAAAATAACAGAACACATTGTGGCAGCACAATGGGAAATATCCGCATCTGTATATGTAAATGTACATACTGTATATATTCATGTCGATCCTCTGAAAATGTAGATTTATAGATAGGTGTAAACAGGTTTTTAGGTTTTTTCTTCCTGCTAGTGATCAAGTTAGCATTGCCCCTCAATAACCTGTGAAAATTCCTGAGCTACGGCGTATGCTGTTTTGTCCTGTGGGAAAAGAGATTTTGCTCAGAAATCCTATATATAGAATTGTTTAGCCTGCAGCCAGCAGCCCCCTTCTCTAATGCATGGCAGGTGGGAATTCGGCGTTTCAGCACACGCAAAGGAACACTTATTTTACATTGTTTGTGTGTTCAGATCGGAACAATCCCACTGATGTGAGATCATAGAGTGTAAGACCCCCTAATGGGGCAAGCTCAGCTTTATCATGAAAAAATGTAAAAACTGTAGGATGGAAACAATTCAGGCAAATGTAAGCAAATTAAATTCCTGAATGTCAAGGACAGAGGTCACTAAGTGAGCTTTTACTCTATGAATTAGTATTGCATTTTTTCCATTCGGGCTGATTACTTATATATCATAGAAAGGGTCACTTTTTTTTTTTTTATAAAATAATTTTTTGTATACATAACCACAAATAATAATTTTAGAGTGTGGGCATTTTTTTTTACACACAATGTTAACATACATAGAGATGGATACAGCCTGCCCGGCTTTTTTCCTGAAGTTTAGTGACCAATGTACATTTAGTTATATGAACTGGTTGCTTGAAACCCAATAGAAAAATTTCTTGTCGGGCCGTAATCCGCAGCAGTTAGGCTGGCTGTAGCATCTGACTGCACACAGGTTTGTTTGTAGTCTGTTACCATGGCAACATATCTGCGTGGGAATTGTAGACACTAATAAGCAAGATATTCTTAATCAAGCAATTATTTTAGATCCATCCTTGAAGATAGGACATAAATACCACATTACTGAAGCGTATTCCCATCATATCACTGGAATGGGACATCACTTTATTATTGGTTGGAGTCTGACCTGTTGGACGTACGCCAGCACTGAGAATGGAGAAGGCACAGGGAACTACTTGTGATGCAACTCCTGCACTTGCAGCCCCTTAATTCTCAGGATCACCCCTGTATATTTAAAATAGCTTGTAATGCACCAGTACAAATGCCTTTTCTCGTTCATTCCATTGGGGGACACAGACCATGGGTATAGCTTAGAGATATTACTAGGAGGGACACTATGCAAAAAAAGAAGCTCCTCCTCCTCGGGCTATACCCCCAGGCACCTCCAGGAGAACTTCAGTCTTTGCTTAGTGTCCGTTCAAGGAGGTTGACGCTTATTCTTCTCCTGTTTGTTATTTTCTGTTTTCAGATGGGGACGCAGGTCAGCATTGCGCTTTCCTGGCCCCTGTGGAGTGTCTGCCACGGTCTTCTGAAGGTTCCTGGCTACCTCCCATTCCCCCACAGAAGAAAAGTGGATCCAGGCTCGACATGTAAGCTCTGGCATCCCACCAGCTGCTGGGACACCTGCTGCCTACCCTCCACCAGAGCACTGCCCTCCTTTGGAGTCATATGTCTGAAGAGGTGAATCCCTGCTGGTGTGGACATCGAGGGAGCATGCTGAACAGATAAGTATTGCCTGCTTCAATCTCCCTCCTCTCTCTCCCCTCCCCCCTCTCTTCATGTCGTCTGTCTGGCGCTCTGAGGCCGCCTGGGTGAGCTAGAAAAGGACCTGCTGAGGGCATTTTTTATTTTTTTTTTTACTATGGGAGGGGGCCTTCTGGGTAGGGCTGGTGATTCCTGCCTACGGATATGCCTTTCCTACCTGCCTACAGCGCAACGGAAACTCGATTTCGGCAGAGGCAGGACGCCTCTGCATATGGTGTATTCTATTCACTTAGACTGCGGCCGCTTGCAGCTCCCCGCCGGACTGCTCCTTCATATATTAACCCCCGCTGCGCCGTACCAGGCGAAAGGGGTGTATTTTAAATCGCGCGCGCGCTTATTTCGCGCCGCTATGACGCGTTCTAGGGGGCGGAGCTTCGGCGTCCTTCTCTTGCTTAGCCCGGTCCTCCCTCTGCCCCTGCAGAACCAGCGGTACCCGCCTGGGCCTCCGCCATGTCTAATGCGGCAGCTGATCTGGCCTTAGTTGCCAAGGCAGCCATGTCCTTCATGGAGCGCATGGCGGCTACTACAGTGGCATCCACCACTCCATCCCCTCTCAGTGACTCTCACAGAGGGCGTCTGACTTCTAAAAGGCAGCGTGAGCGGCAGCATTCCTCCTCGGATGACTCCGCTTCTCCCCCTCGCCTTGAGGCATGCCCGGTTGACTCTCCCCCTCGCAGGGAGCGCAAATCCGATGGGGAATTGTCCAGATCGGACGAAGTCACGGAGCGGGAACCCCTGCCTAAGCTTTCCACCATGGTAACCGAGTTGGTGGCAGCTGTCCGTGACACTTTTAATATACAAGGGGATTCTCCTCCCTCCACTAGTCGGGAGTTCTCCCTTTTTCCACCCAAGAAACAGGAGTCCGCCGTCTTCCCTATTCATGAGGAATTCACTGCGGTCCTATCAAAAGCTTGGGATCGACCTAATCAAAAAATTTCGGCCACCAAGCGTATGGATACGCTTTATCCTTTTCCAGCTGACACAGTGGAAAAGTGGACTTCTTCCCCTAAGGTAGATCCTCCGGTGGCCAGGTTAGCCAAGAACACGGCCCTTCCCGTCCTAGACGGTTCCTCTCTGCAGGATGCGGTGGACAGACGTTTGGATTCACTTTCCAAGTCCATCTTCTCACTGGCGGGCACTTCCCTGCGACCGGCCTTTGCGTCGGCTTGGGTCGCCAGAGCCCTTACGACGTGGTTGCAGCGCCACCACCAGGATCTGTCAGAGCAGGACGCCTCTGCAGATACTCTGGATTTTATCATCCAGATGTCTCAAGCTTCTAAATATCTCTGTGAGGCTTCAATGGACATCGGCTCCCTCTTTGCCCGTATTTCGGCCCTCTCTGTCATTCAGCGCAGGGAGGTCTGGCTGAAGGTGTGGGATGCTGATGCCTCATCCAAGCGTTCCCTCGCTAACCTTCCCTTTGAAGGGTCCAGGCTCTTTGGGGCTCAACTAGATGAATTCATTTCTGCCGCAACTGGGGGCAAGAGCACTCATCTACCCCAGCCCAGGACCAATCGTCCCTTTCGGTCTCGGCCTTCAGGTTTCCGGGGCCAGTCCTTTCGTCGCTTCTCCACTGCCAGGACGCCGTCGTCCTCATCAGCAGGGGGATCCCAGGACTCCCGCAAGAAGCCTTTCTTCAAGCCCCAGCCCTCTTGGCGGCCTCGGGCGCAGTCAGCCCGTCCTCCTGCTCCCAAGCAACCCTCCGCATGAAGGGGTGCCCCCATCCCTCGTGGTGGTGGTGGGGGGCCGTCTGCTCTCCTTTCAACAGGTCTGGAGGGCTCACGTTCAGGACGCCTGGGCTCTGGAAGTGGTGACGTCCGGCTACAAGTTGGAGTTCGCGTCCAGCCCGCCGGAACGTTTTTTCCCTTCTCGCGTTCCGGGGGATCCAGCCAGGGCCTCGGACCTCTTTTTTGCGGTCTCCTCTCTTCTGGACCGTGGTGTCATTTCCCCCGTTCCCCCAGAAGAGCAAGGGACAGGTTTTTACTCAAACCTGTTCGTTGGTTCTCCAGCGTCGCTCGTATGTTGGCGGATGTTCCGTGGCCTCTGCCCGACAGAGAGGATCTCCTGTCTCAGGGGCCGCTCTTCCACCAGAATTCACGGCAGCTGCGTTTAACGGCGTGGCTGTTGAGACCGCCATCCTGAGGAAGAGAGGCTTCTCTGATGCGGTGGTGAGAACCATGATCAGGGCTCGGAAGCCGGCTTCTTCACGGATCTATTATCGCACCTGGAAGGCCTTCCTGTTTTTTTGTGAGAAATCGGGCTACCCGCCCCTACGTTTCTCTGTCCCAGTGGTGCTGTCCTTTCTCCAGTCCGGCCTCGACATGGGTCTGTCGCTCAGTTCTTTGAAGGGTCAGGTTTCTGCTTTGGCTATCTTTTTTCAGAGGTCCATTGCCTTTTTGGGACCTGTGAAAACCTTTCTGCAGGGGGTGGCGCATTCTGTTCCCCCGTATGTGCCTCCCTTGCCCCCCTGGGATCTCAACTTGGTTCTGCGCGCCCTTCAGGCGGCGCCTTTTTAACCTCTGAGGGAGGTCTCTCTGGTTTTACTCACCTGGAAGGTAGTTTTTCTGGTGGCCATTACCTCCATCAGGCGAGTTTCGGAGCTGGCCGCACTTTCCTGCCGGGAGCCTTTTCTGGTCTTTCACCAGGATAAGGTGGTGCTCAGACCGGTGCCTTCTTTTTTGCCTAAGGTGGTTTCTCCCTTCCACCTTAACGAGGATCTTGTCCTGCCCTCTTTTTGTCCTTCTCCGGCGAACCCCAAGGAATGCGCTCTCCACTCCCTGGACGTCGTCAGGGCTCTGAAGGTGTACCTGGGGGCTACCGCTTCCTTCCGGCGTTCAGACTCTCTCTTTGTGATTCCTGAAGGGTCCCGTAAGAGCCTGGCGGCTTCCAAGGTCACCGTGGCGCGGTGGATCCGTTCCGCTATTGCTGCGGCATATCGCGCTCGTGGCCATATTCCTCCGTCGCGGATTACCGCTCACTCCACAAGGGCAGTGGGAGCTTCCTGGGCTAGACGCAATCGCGCATCCGTTTCCCAGTTGTGTAAGGCGGCCACTTGGTCGTCCTTACATACTTTCACAAAGTTTTATCAGTTACACTCCGGCCTCGGCTGATGCTGTTCTTGGGCGCAGGGTATTGCAGGCTGTGGTTCCGGTTTGACTGCTGGACGTTTATTCCTGGCGGTGTTGGATTTGTTCTTTTATCCCACCCCATGGACTGCTTTGGGACGTCCCATGGTCTGTGTCCCCCAATGGAATGAACGAGAAAAGGAGATTTTTGTGAAACTCACCTGTAAAATCTTTTTCTCGTAATTTCCATTGGGGGACACAGCTCCCGCCCCTTTTTTGGTTTACGCCTTATGGTGTGCTGTGTGATGGTTTCCATAGTGTTTTATTTCCGTTCTCCTTCTCCTACTGCTTTTGCAACGACTGAAGTTCTCCTGGAGGTGCCTGGGGATATAGCCCGAGGAGGAGGAGCTTCTTTTTTTGCATAGTGTCCCTCCTAGTAATATCTCTAAGCTATACCCATGGTCTGTGTCCCCCAATGGAAATTACGAGAAAAAGATTTTACAGGTGAGTTTCACAAAAATCTCCTTTTTGGGCAATTTGTGCAGTAATGATGCAAATACTTGCATAATTGAAGAGCTGTTTGCACAGCACACAGAGCCAGTACCAGTCCTTAGGCCTAGTTCACACGAACGTTTTTTTTGCGAGTGTATGGGCCGTTTTTTTGTGTTCCGTATACGGAACCATTCATTTCAATGGTTCCGCAAAAAAATCGGAATGTGTTCCGTATGCATTCCGTTTCCGTATTTCCGTTTTTCCGTTCCGTTGAAAGATAGAACATGTCCTATATTTGGCCGCAAATCACATTCCGTGGCTCCATTAAAGTCAATGGGTCCGCAAAAAAACAGAACACATACGGAAATGCATCCGTATGTCTTCCGTATCTGTTCCGTTTTTGCTGAACCATCTATTGAAAATGTTATGCCCAGCCCAATTTTTTCTATGTAATTACTGTATACTGTATATGCCATACGGAAAAAAGGAACAGAAACGGAAACACAACGGATCCGTGAAAAACGGACCGCAAAAAACTATAAAAGCCATACGTTAGTGTGAACTAGGCCTTAGTGTGGACCATACAGGGTCATTTGGACAGAGATATCTTCCCCTAGAGGCAATGCCTGTTGTGGAGATTACCTCCATACATGCAGAGTCTTCTTTTCGGGCAAGCTGTCTGACAGAACATACCTCTGTATACCTCAGTATGAAATTGGAGGGATACGTATTTAACATTAGAGGGCTTGTGCATCTCTTTGGCAGCCCCATTATGGCTTTGTACTAGATGGGATCATATTATGGCCATATGTCTCAGCCCTCCGACTTCATACTTGAAATAAACAGACTCCAGTGATGACATAAGATATCGCCGTAAAACTCCATAAATGAAAAGAAATGCTGGTGTATGGAAACCTGTGATTAGTTTACCTTGCAGCGCTAGGCTTTATTGAGGTTGCCCCAGCTCTAACCAGATACTGGGGCCAAATAGATTCAGCGAGGCGAACAAATGTTGACTGTGAGTGAAAACTGTAAATCTTTCCAACCAGCACACTTAGCTGGAGAACCCTTTATAGGAAACCAGATCTCACATTCAACCTCTAAATATGTCCCTTCGTATTGTGTTCATCTGTGTACTACAATAACCATACATATCTGGCACCCTTGCCGAGCAACGTGCGCCAGGCCCGAGAGCTGCAGATTTTCCGTTGTGTTAAATCCCAGATTCAGCGGCCGTCCTGCCAAGACTTTCTCTTCTAGGCGGCTCTTTAAGCGTCCCGGATTTATTCGGCAGTAGCATGAAGAAAGTCCCATAAAAGGAGAGTGTAGCTGAAATCACATCTGGCATGCACAACAAAGCCATGGCTGGCAAACGATACTCGTGTTAACTGTTTATGGATCCTAATACTTGTCCTTTTGTATCCCTCACACAAAAGCATCATTCTCATGTACTACATAAAATGCAGTGGCATATTTAGAAATGACTGGGCCCCACAGGAAATTTTTGAACAGGGCCCCCCACCCCCGAAACGTCTTTGCAACCCTTCTACTCCAGAGGCCAGTCAAGATCACACACTCAGGCTAGGCCTGTCCGTTTCCTGCAGTATCACTGTATATAATGTCATTGTATGATACAGTTAAGGGGGCCCTGACAATAAAATCTTTTAGTCCTCCTTCTAGGTGGGCCCCTTCTGAGGTAGGGCCCCACAACGGCTGCTTCCCCCTACAGCTACACCCCTGATAAAATTCCTAATATTTATATTATGTGAACCCCATTGGGTACAGGGATTGTCTCTGTACAGAGATGCAGATTATTTTGGAGCTATATACAGTCATGGCCGTAAATGTTGGCACCCCTGAAATTTTTCTATACACATGTTTATTCCCTTTGTGTGTATTGGAACAAAACCAAAAAAGGGAGGAAAAAAAGCTAATTGGACATAATGTCACACCAAACTCCAAAAATGGGCTGAACAAAATTATTGGCACCCTTAACTTAATATTTGGTTGCACACCCTGTGGAAAAAATAACTGAAATCAGTCGCTTCCTATAACTGTCAATAAGCTTCTGACACCTCTCACCCGGAATTTTGGACCACTCTTCCTTAGCAAACTGCTCCAGGTCTCTCTTATTGGAAGGGTGCATTTTCCCAACAGCAATTTTAAGATCTTTCCACAGGTGTTCAATGGGATTTGGATCTGGACTCATTGCTGGCCACTTCAGAACTCTCGCTTTTTGACTTATGTTTGGGGTCATTGTCCTGCTGAAAGACCCAAGATCTTGGACGCAAACTCAGCTTTCTGACACTGGGCTTTACAGTGCGACCCAAAATTTGTTGGTAATCCTCAGATTTCATGATGCCTTGCACACATTCAACGCACCCAGTGCCAGAGGCAGCAAAGCAACCCCAAAACATCAATGAACCTCCACCATATTTCACTGTAGGTACTGTGTTCTTTTCTTTGTAGACCTCATTCCGTTTTCAGTAAACAGAATGATGTGCTTTACCAAAAAGTTCTATCTTGGTCTCATCTGTCCACAAGACGTTTTCCCAGAAGGATTTTAGCTTACTCAAGTTCATTTTTGCAAAATGTAGTCTTGCTTTTTTATGTCTCTGTGTCAGCTGTGGGATCCTCCTGGGTCTCCTGCCATAGCGTTTCATTTCATTTAAATGTCGACGGATAGTTCGTGCTGACACTGATGCTCCCTGAGCCTGCAGGACAGCTTGAATATCTTTGGAACTTGTTTGGGGCTGCTTATCCACCATCCATACTATCCTGCGTTGATACCTTTCATCAATTTTTCTCTTCCGTCCATGCCCAGGAAGATTAGCTACAGTGCCATGGGTTGCAAACTAGATCTCTGGAGATGTACTTGTAACCTTGAGATTGTTGATATTTTTCCACAATTTTGGTTCTCAAGTCCTCAGACAGTTCTCTTCTCCTCTTTCTGTTGTCCATGCTTAGTGTGGTGCACACAGACACACAATGCAAAGACTAAGTGAACTTCTCTCCTTTTTATCTGCTTTCATGTGTGATTTTTATATTGCCCACACCTCTTGCTTGCCCCAGGTGAGTTTAAAGGAGCATCACATGCTTGAAACAATCCTATTTATCCACAATTTTGAAAGGGTGCCAATAATTTTGCCCAGCCCATTTTTGGAGTTTGGTGTGACATTATGTCCAATTTGCTTTTCTCGTACATTCCATTGGGGGACACAGACCATGGGGTATAGCCTAGGTCATTACTAGAAGGAGACACTATGCAAATAAAAAAGAAAGCCCCTCCTCCCCGGGCTATACCCCCATGCTCCACAGGGAGGACCCCAGTCTTGCTTAGTGTTGGATAAGGAGGTGACATTTTCGACTCTACTCCCGTTTATTTTTTTTCAGCAGGGTCGCAATTCTGCTTCCCTGGTCTCTCGGTGGAGCAAGCACCGGGGTCGAACTGACGTCCCCGGCTACCTACCACCCTCCCCCAGAAGTGGAACCGGGCTCGACCTGCAGCTCCGGCGGCCTACCAGATTCGGGCCTTCCTGCCCTCCTCCAGATCACTGCCACTCCTTGTGCCAGCTGACTGAGAGGTGACCTCCGCTGGTGTGGATTTGAGGGCGAAGACTGCAGGACGCAGATAAGTACACTGCCTCTCCCTGTCTCCCGGTGTGACACTTAGGGCCGCTTGGTGGGTGGTTTGAACGGGGGAAGGATCCCTGTCCGGGGCATCGCTATCAGAAGTGGCAACTTCCTCAGCTCTCCCTCAGCGGTGTCTAGGGGGCGGGCCCTCCTACCCTTCCGGCGGCCGCGTCTCTGTTATTTTTCATATTTTCCGCGCGCGGGTTTCACGCCTCCTGACGCGATTTGTGGGCGGTGCCCTATTCTTCTGCTCCGCACTTCTGGCTCAGCGCTCTCCATACGCGGCTGCTCCTGGCTCCACTCTGTCGCGGTAGGATAGTTATTGTCTTGCGTGCTGCAGGAACGGTAGGAGACCCTGACCCCTTCCTCTGCAGGGATTGCCGCCATCATGCCGAAACCTGGTGCCTCCCAAAAATCCAAGTCGGCCCCTCAGGCCCCACTGGGGCTATGTAAGGTTTGCTGCTTGCCACTTTCGGTCACGGGATCCTGTGACTCTTGCCTTGGACAGGATCATCCTCTCCCCCTCTTCCCCCTCTCACTCAGCCCAGTCCTCCCTCCGCCCCGTCGGAGCCCGCGGAACCCGCTAGGGCCTCTGCCATTCCGAGGGCGGCCGCTGATTTAGCCCAAGTCTCTCGGGCCGCCATGGCCTTCATGGAACGCATGGCGTCCACGGATCCTGCGGCTAACACCAATCCGCTTCCCAGTGGTTCCCACAGAGGACGCTCGGCCACTAAGAGGCAGCGTACACAGCAGCATCCTTCCTCGGATGATTCTGTTTCTCCTCCTCGCCTGGAGGCCCGTTCAGACACTTCCCCTCCTCACAGGGACCATAGATCGGAAGGGGAAAGGTCCAGTTCTGACGAGGACACAGAGCTGGAGTCCTCGCCCAAGCTGTCCACTATGCCGGGATACTTTTGATATCCTGGGGGAATCTCCTTCCGCTGGTAGCCAGGAGTTCCCTCTTTTCCACTCTAGGAAACCTCAAACGGTTGTATTCCCCATACATGGCGAGTTCGACAAGGTCCTCTCTAAGGCCTGGGACCGCCCTAATCACTTTTTCTGCCACGAAACGTATGGATACTCTTTATCCATTTCCTGCAGAAAATGTGCAGCAGTGGTCTTCTCCTCCTAAGGTCGACCCGCCAGTGGTCAGATTGGCTAAGAATACGGCCATTCCTGTCTTGGACGGTTCGTCTCTACGGGATGCAGTTGACAGGCGTTTGGATTCTCTGTCCAAAGCCATCTTCACTCTGGCAGGCACTGGCCTGCGGCCCGCCTTCGCCTCGGCCTGGGTATCCAGAGCGCTTTCCGTATGGTTGCAGCGCCACCATCAGGACCTAGCGGAGCAGGATGCCTCTGCGGACACCTTAAACTTTGTCCTTCAAATGTCTCAGGCGACGAAGTTTCTCTGCGAAGCTTCCTTTGATGTTAACATTCTCTTTGCGTGGATTTCGGCCCTTTCGGTCACACAGCACAGAGAAGTCTGGTTGAAGGTTTGGGATGCTGACGCTTAGAGCGTTCCCTCTCTAACCTCCCCTTTTCGGGTTCCAGGCTTTTCGATGATAAGCTGGACGAGATTATCTCGGACGTGACGGGGGGCAAGACTACCAACCTGCCCCAATCTAGATCCAAGTGCATGTTTGGAGGTCGGTCCTCCGGTTCTAGGAACCAGTCCTTTCGTCACTTCGCCTCTTCCAGGTCTGCGGCGGCCCCCTTCCCGGGTGGCTCTCAGGACTCCCGTAAGAAGCCTGCCTTTAAGCCCCAGCCTTCCTGGCGCCCGCGGCCACAATCTGCCCGCCCTGCGACTCCCAAGCAGTCCTCCACCTGAAGGGGCGCCCCCACCTCTTACGGTGGGGGGCCGATTGCTCTCCTTTCAACAGGGTTGGAGAGCTCATATCCAGGACGCCTGGGCCCTGGAAATTGTAACATGTGGTTACAAAATAGAATTCGCTTCCAGGCCTCCGGAGCGTTTCTTCTCTTCTCTTCTCGGGTTCCGGGGGATCCGGTCCGGGCCTCGGCTCTTTTGCAGGCGGTCTCTTCCCTTTTTGACAGGGGAGTGATTGTTCCAGTC
This sequence comes from Bufo bufo, assembly GCF_905171765.1. NCBI lineage: Eukaryota > Metazoa > Chordata > Amphibia > Anura > Bufonidae > Bufo > Bufo bufo. The sequence continues at coordinate 682,865,330 of NC_053389.1, read as the reverse complement.
CCCTTGGAGGAGCAAGGCGCAGGTTTCTACTCCAACCTATTCGTGGTGCCAAAGAAGGAGGGATTGGTGCGTCCTGTTCTAGACCTGAAACTGTTAAACAGGTCTCTACGGATCCGGAGGTTCCGGATGGAATCCCTCCGATCCGTTATTGCTTCTCTTCTTCCAGGGGAATTCCTTGCGTCGGTGGACATACAAGACGCATATTTGCATGTCCCTATAGCAGAATCTCACCACAGGTTTCTGCGCTTCGCTGTCGGCGGGCAGCATTAACAGTTTGTCGCCCTGCCCTTTGGGCTGGCTACGGCCCCTCGGGTATTCACGAAGATCTTGACGCCGCTCTTGGCGCTCCTCCGTACCAGGGGCATATCTCTGTTGCCCTACCTGGACGACATACTGATAAAGGCTTCCTCCCTTCCCCAGGCCAGGGACAGCGTCCGGATCACTGTTCAGACTCTGGAGCAGTTCGGCTGGCTGATCAATGTCCAGAAGTCGTCTCTTCACCCCTCACAGAGGGTGACCTTCCTAGGAATGGTTCTGGACACCACGGCAGCTCGGATATTCCTTCCGGGTTCCAAGTTCCGAATTCAGGAGTCTGTATCTCTCCTACTGCGCTCCCGACGACTCTCCATCCTGGAGTGCATGAGGGTTCTGGGGCTGATAGTGGCCTCCTTCAAGGCCGCCCCCTTTGCCCAGTTTCACACTCGGCCTCTACAGCGGGCGATTCTGTCCTTTTGGGACAGGACGTCGCGCGGTCTGGACTCTCAAGTCCGTCTGCCTCCTCGGGTTCAGGTGGAACTCCAGTGGTGGCTGTCCCCCTAAAACCTGATTTCAGGGAGGTCCTTTCTTCTGATCTCCTGGACAGTCGTCCCCACCGGCGCCAGCCTCCTGGGTTGAGGTGATGTTCTCCAGGCCCGGACGGTGCAGGGGGTTTGGTCGGCAGCGGAAGCCCGCCTTCCGATTCAACGTGCTGGAGCTCAGAGCAATTTTCCTCTCCCTTTCTCATTGGACTCCTCTCCTGGCAGGTCACCCGGTAAGGGTCCAGTCGGACAATGCCACAGCCGTGGCTTACGTCAACCACCAGGGTGGGACCCGCAGCCGGACGGTGATGCAGGAGGCGGAAAGGATCCTCCAGTGGGCGGAGACTCATGTTCCAGTACTGTCGGCAGTGTACATCCCAGGGATCGACAATTGGGAGGCGGACTTTCTCAGCCGCAACACGGTGGATCCAGGAGAGTGGTCCTTAAATCAAGAAGTTTTCGAGGACATCTGTCGCCGGTGGGGCCGCCCGGACGTCGACCTGATGGCGTCCACGCTCAACAGCAAGGTTCCCACGTTTCTGACCCGTGCTCGGGACCCGGAGGCATACGGGGTGAACGCGCTGGTGTCTCCGTGGCGAGGCTTGCCCCTCCTTTATGTCTTTCCACCTCTGCCTCTACTACCGAAGGTCCTTCGCAAAATCACGTCGGAAGGTATTCCGAACATTCTCATCGCCCCCGATTGGCCTCGCCGCGCCTGCTTCTCGGACGTCACTTGGATGCTGGCAGACGTTCCGTGGCCTCTTCCTCTCAGGGAGGACCTACTGTCTCAAGGACCGCTCTTCCACCAGAATTTATGGTCACTTCGTTTAACGGCGTGGCAGTTGAGACCGCCATCCTGAAGAAGAGGGGCTTCTCGGACTCTGTGGTGAAGACCATGATCAAGGCCAGAAAACCAGCTTCATCCCGGATATACTATCGTACCTGGAAGGCCTTTCTTGACTTTTGTGAGAAACTGGGCGTTTTTCCCCTTCGTTTCTCGGTTCCGGTGGTCCTCTCTTTTCTCCAGTCGGGCCTTGAGATGGGAATGTCGCTGAGCTCTCTGAAAGGCCAGGTCTCTGCTCTGGCCATTTTCTTTCAGCGATCCCTGGCTCTACTCGGTCCAGTGAGAACCTTCCTACAAGGGGTGGCGCATTCGGTCCCTCCCCTGCCCCCCTGGGACCTAAATTTGGTCTTGTCTTCCCTCCAGGCGGCTCCATTTGAGCCTCTGAGGGAGGTTTCTTTGAATCTTCTCACCTGGAAGTTGGTCTTTTTGGTGGCGATCACCTCGATCAGGAGGGTATCGGAGCTGGCCGCGCTTTCCTGTAGGGAGCCCCTTTTGGTTTTCCACCAGGATAAGGTGGTGCTACGCCCGGTCCCTTCATTTTTGCTCAAGGTGGGCTCCGCCTTCCACCTTAATGAGGATATAGTCCTGCCCTCTTTTTGTCCATCCCCGGCGAACCGCAAGGAGCACGCTCTCCATTCCCTGGACGTTGTCCGTGCTCTGCGAGTGTACGTGTCGGTTACTGCCTCTTTCCGCCGTACGGATTCCCTTTTCGTGATTCCTGAAGGGCCGTGTAAAGGTCTGGCGGCTTCCAAGGTCTCGGTAGCCTGGTGGATTCGGTCGGCTATTACCGCGGCCTATCGTGCCCGTGGCAGGGTTCCCCCAGCCGGGGTTACCGCGCACTAAACCAGGGCGGTGGGGGCCTCCTGGGCTAGGCGTAATCGCGCCTCGGCATCTCAACTTTGTAAGGCGGCCACCTAGTTCTCCTTGCATACCTTTACAAAGTTTTACCAATTGCACTCTTTGGCATCAGCTGATGCTGTCCTTGAGCGCAAGGTATTGCAGGCGGTGGTTCCTGTTTGACTGCTGGGCGTTTTCCCCTGGAGGTGCTGGTCTTTCCCACCCCATGGACTGCTCTGGGACGTCCCATGGTCTATGTCCCCCAATGGAATGTACGAGAAAAGGAGATTTTTTTTGTGAAACTCACCTGTAAAATCTTTTTCTCGTCTTTTCCATTGAGGGACACCGCTCCCTCCCATTCTTGCCTGTTATAGGAAGGGTTGGTTTAGTTCTTCGGGACCTGAAGGTTTTCGGTCCGATGGCGGTATTTCTTTGTTCTGGTCTCTATTGCTTTGGTCTCCTTCTCCTACTGCTTTTGCACGCACTGGGGTCCTCCCTGTGGAGCATGGGGGTATAGCCCGGGGAGGAGGAGCTTTCTTTTTTATTTGCATGGTCTGTGTCCCCCAATGGAAAAGACGAGAAAAAGATTTTACAGGTGAGTTTCACAAAAAATCGCCTTTTTTTTCCCTCCCTTTTTTGGTTTTGTTCCAATACACACAAAGGGAATAAACATGTGTATAGCAAAACATGTGTTACTGCAATACTGCAATACTTTTCTGTGAGAAATACTTCATTTTCTTGAAAAATTTCAGGGGTGCCAACATTTACGGCCATGACTGTATGCAGATCAAAATGAACAGGCTTGGCAGGAGTTCTGTTAGTTATCCCAAAATAGGGGGAGACCGTCATTTAGACGACCGTCTGAACTGGCTGCATAAAGGCAGGCAGCCTAAATTGCACCTATGACCTAACCCACTTTATTCAAGCCCTAAAGTCTGCTAATACATAATGCATGGTATATGCACATGGCAAGGCCTTGTGCGCAAAGGATATACTTGCATGGGGGCCATAGAGTTCCTAGCATGGAGCTGCATAGTCTCAGTGTGCCCCCATACATGTGCAGATAATAAATAGCTGAAATCGGAAGCATACAGAGGTACAGTTGAGGTCTCATGCCCCTCTCTGTTAACCCTTTTGTGATTATGTGCATGAGGTGTTAGAGAGGAGACTCACTGTTCTTCTAAGTGTCACATTTAAGGCAGTTACTTCACAATGAGCAACTACTTATCAGGAGGTTGGCTTAATGTCCAGTAGAGTGGACTACTCCCTGGCTGCAAAATTCTCTTTGGCAGTAGAGACAATTTCAGGGCATCAGTGATTCCTGCAGAGCAGTTCATCTAGAGGACTTGTACACTTAAACGGGTTACCCCATGACTAATGTAAAAAGTGAAAATCAGACATCATATAGGACATGATAACCTCTTTCTAACAAACCCAGAACCAGCCCTGAACCTCACTTGGATCCAGAGATGTCCACATTCATTGCTCTGCTATATTTATATCAAACTGACAGCTCAGGGGAGTGTCTTTTCTGCTGCAGCTCAAGGGGCGTGTCTCAGATCTCCCTATCACAGCTCAGGAGGTAGTTGAAGTATAAAACTGAGCATGTGCGACCTTTTTCATTGAGTCGGACAAAGAAATAAGAAAAAAGAACAACCAGCAGGTGGCGCTACAAAGATACATTTTATTGAATAACTCAGTGGCTGTGCTAAATTTTTATTTACATGCAATTACAAAAGTATTCAGATCCAGATGCTGGTTTGAAAACTGTAGAATATTTTTCATGGGACAACCCATTTAAGGGAGTTGTTATAGGCACCTAGTAGACCATTTCATAAATCCTCTTCAAGTGCAGATATGGCATGTTCATGGAAAAGCAGTTAATGATCCTGTCCATGAAGCCTTTGTATTGCTAGGTGTATTTTATCTATCCGACGTGCTGTACGTGGAGGTATTATGTCATGTGGTAGAAGAACAGTCTAATATTATCTACAGAACAAAGCGGTTCCTGCTGCGATCATCAGGAGTATCTGCCAATTCCCACTTCAGATATCATATAGAGCCGTGTGTCTGCAGCTGCCTGTTTAATGCATCAGTACCAGAGAACCTGAGGTGAATTACTAAACTTAATTTATAGTTCTCTAGGTGAAGCATTTTCCATTTGTAACCCCTGTAGCTTCTACTGCTTTAAACATTTGGTTGCAATAAGACAAAGAGAAGAAAAAACAGTAATTTGTTATTGGGCGACGTGCTCCTGGCATCCACCGTGACTTCTGCTCTCCTCGTATTGAAGGAGGGTATGACTGTTCCTTATTAGAAGAAGAATTACTAGTGGATGGAATACTTATACAGTAGAGTGCACGCTTACCTCAGTTGTTTTTTTAATCTGTTTACTTTTTATTGAAATAAACAATATCACATGCATTTTTTTTTTTTTGTATAGTTGAAAATAAGTACAACAACTTGTAAAGATATTGGTGTACGCAGACACCCATGGCATTATGGGAGATAAAGATTCCCGTAAGCATTGCAGCAATTAAAAGATTAAAGTAATGTAACATTGCATATAATAACACATTAACTCCCTTCCCCCCCCCCCCCCCACCCCACCCCAACTTGAGCAGAGAGACATCCGTGTCTGTAGATTTAATGAAAATCATACAATTGGGCATCAAAACATTTCCAGCTAGCTATCCTAACTCAGCCGTTCAAATAGTGTACCATGACTATGTGGTTCCTCTGGAGAGGGAGTGTAAGAAGGACTTTTGTCCCCGTATACAATCTTGAACTAATGCCTGAGAAGCCAGTTGCGCAGACTCAACCCACACCTGCCATAAAGATAGGAATTTATTTGGACATTTTCGTTTGGCATAGACTCCCTTTTCTAATCTCAGAATTACATTCATCCTATTAACAAATTCTTGTTTTGTGGGAGGGGTCTCTCGTATCCAGTGTTTAGCTATCAGTACCCTAGCTTGAAACAGGAGTCTATGAATACAAAGGAAGTTCCTGTCTCCCAATCCCAGAGAGTCCAGTATCCCCAGTATACAGACTCTAGGGTCATCGGGTAGACGTATCTGGGTTGCCAGCGTTATAATACGTCTGACATCCTCCCAATAGGATTGCAATCGTGGGCAGTTCCAAATCATATGGAGCAATGTCGCATCCTCTTCCCCACATCTAGGGCACTTTTAATCTGCGCGCACACCAATTCTGAAAATAAATTGTAGGGTTCTATATACTCGATGTATAAGTTATAATTGTGATAGTCGCTGGGATTCACTAACCGTCAGAGAGGGAGTAAGGGCCAGAATATCTGTCCATTGCTCCTGGGTCAATGCTCCAAGATCCTTTTCCCATTGGACCTTTGCCTTAATGGTAGTAGTAGAGAAGGAAATATCAATAATATGTCTATATAGCAAGGATATAAGGCCCTCGCTTACCTCAGTTGTACTTAATAAGTGAGTTTTATCTTTGGAAAATATGACTGGGTCAAAACAGATGTACTTGGTATGTCAGGGCTGAAAAGTGCATGTTTCTTTATGGAGACCGAAAGAGTAATCAGCATGCCATTTAGCCATATACTTCCCACCCCTTTACATGTTCGAAGACAGAATTACAGATCACATGACTGTTTTTTTAAAGGGGTTATCCAAACCTGGAAACTGGGACTGAGCTGCACCTAGGCCATGTGATCGATGAGTGTGACATCACTGGCCTAGGAAGAGGCCGCAGTACTCATTGAAGCGCTGCAGCCTCTTCAAACAGCTGATTGCCGAGGGTGGCGGGAGTCGGACCCTCACCTATCAGCCCTTTAAAGGTGCCCATGCACTTTAGACTAAAGCTGATGAAAATATAGACGATTTGAAACCTAATGAATGCTCATCACGTGAAATTTACAACAGTGATTTTTGGCGACCAATGAGAAACCATCTTCATCTGGAAAGAAGTCGGCTGTGTTTAAAGTTTTCACCCGATAGTAGGGTGAAAGTCCTGTCCATCTTATGTGTGATCTTTTTTAGGTGCAAGCTAATTGTTGGGAGTCCAACATCCCACACCCCCAACGATTAGCAGTTCTGTGTAGCTCTGTCGTCAGAAGTTCACAACACTCTCAGCGTTGCAGTTGACCGCGCTCGTAACGCTGCAGTTGCTAGCCTTGTCCACTACAGTGTTTGACGGTGCATTGTAGTTCCAGCACTACACAAAACAGCTAATTGGCGGGGGTGTGGGGTGGATGACCCCCGCCAATCAGCTAGTGATAGCCTATCCTGAGGATAGGCCATCACTTAAAGAAGGCTGAAAACCCCTGTAATGGGCAATATGTTCTAAAATCGTTCACTAATGTGTGTAATGTGTACAGCCCCCTTTAGGCACTAGGAGGCTGTACTGTAATGCAGCCATGTCCATGAGAAGATTGTTCACGAGGAGCTGTAATGAATATAAATGTTACGGCCCTTTCACCAAGCTGATCGTCATGTAAATGCGCTACCATAACCTTGTTCGTTCCCGATCTTTGATTGCCCTGGGTAAACATGGCATTGATTAGCCTTCAAATGAGCAAGCGCTTTCTTTTCAGCTGACTGAATCTTATATGTGGGCCTAAAAATGATTGCTGGTTGGCAGCACATCTCCCATGTGATGGTGGGTGTACATGGGGCGAGGAGCAGCCGATTATCTGGAAGGAAGCGTTTCTTCCCAACAACTGGCTGCTCGTTCAGTGGGGGTGAAGCTTTGCGTTTACATGGCTGTTGCGATCGCTTGTCCTCATATAGCTGCATTGTTTCTGGGCAGCAGATCCCTGTTCAGACCGCACGATCGCCCAGAAATAATAATAGCCGTCTGCATTAACGATTGTTTCACCTGATGAACAAGCGTTTCGCTCGTTCATCGGGTGATCTGCTGCACCTTCAGACGGGCAGATCTTCCCTGATAATCTTCCCAACAATCAGGCCGTGTACACCCGCCACTAGCCAGAGATGTGCTGTCTTAATAAGGTAAAGTGCATAGGGGGCAAGCAGTTGTAGTAACATATACAGTATATAAGGAATGTGCCATAGAGCATCCTGCTTGGAGGATATTTATCTCTTTCAGCCATCACAAGCGGGTCAGAAAGTTTAAATAGATTGGTATAGGCATCATTTCCCGTTCTGTATGCTCTATATTTAACATGACGCAGTAATTAAAACATTCCTTATTGAAACAATTATACGTATATGACATAAAGTTTGCACAGCTACAACTCGCCACCGCGTATAACGTTATGGTTCAGTAATAGGATACAAGACCAGTCTCCCCGAAGCTCTGTGCAATCTGGGAGATCCGGTAGTAAGTAGTAGCGACGCTGCTCCGTGGATTCATTTTATTAATTAGTATGTTCCATCTTGAAGGCTTTCTATCAACCATGATGGGCCCGGGCTGACTCACCCTTGTGCCGTCAGCACAGAACTCGGAGCCTTGTGAAATGAGCTTGGAAAAATGCTGAAACCAGCTCCCCAGAAAAAAAGCTGCATTTTTTCCGAACACATAACAGGAAGTTTAGATGGCTCCAAGCAGTACAGAACTGCATGTGATAAAAATACCTCTAATGAGACACAAATGTGCTCCATCGCCTCTGATCTGCTACCAGTAAACAACATTCTTCAGCAGTGGAACTAGGGACAGCCGCGTCTCGCATATCCACAATAGGCTGTGCCTGAACTCCTATGTTTTACCATGACGCATACTACCGCTATACTGTGACACGTTAGTAGGGTCCTCTACATAGATGAGGCATGTGGCATTGTTTCCAATTACAGTTGATTAACACAGTCTTAACAGTAACTCAAGATGATGCTATAAATATGATGTGGGTGTATGAGTGTGTAATACGTCTACGTGCTGTTTACATGCACATTCCAGCGCAAGCTAATTTTACTACCAAAACATTTTAAAGGGGTTATTCCATGATGAGTAAAAAACGAATATCACATTTCATATAGTACATGCCAGTCTCTTTCTAACAAACTTAGAAGCCGTCCCGTCCCTCACATGGATCCAGAGATCTGCCCATTAATTGCTGCAATTGCTCTGTTAGATTTATTTCAGGGGGCGTGCACTTTCTCAGGTGTGTCCTTTCTGGTGGCAGCTGAAGGATTGAACTGAGCATGTATGTCAACTTCAACCAGCTGGACAGAGAATTTAGAGAGAGGGCAAACAGCAGATGGCGCTATACAGATAGGTCTACAAAATTATTCAGATCCAGGTGCTGGTTTGAAAAATATAGAATATTTTAATGGAAAGGAATTCAAATTATTTTTATAACCTTGAATATATCACACCATATACAGTTAAAGCGTTTTGTATTTCATCTTGCCGAGTTGGCCCGCTTTTCTTTCTAGCAAACTGTGTGCTATTGTTTTTCTATATGTTTCATTTCTTCTAGGTATGACTATCCCTGAAGAGGATTCCGAGGTTGGACAAGGAAGCAAATATTGCCTGGTCGCTATCGGCAGACTGCAGGTATGTTGGTGTTACTAGTAGTACACACATGGCACTATCCATTCTTTGTTCAAAAACATCGAAACCATGTTCTTAGTGTTAAACAGAACTGAGAAGAACTACTCTTCATCGTTACTTGGCATCGTCATATAGTAATTTCTGTTTGAATTGAAATTATGGATAAAAAATATAAAATTAGCTTTTGCCCAGAATTCATGGATCGTATCTTTCAAAAGTTATACTTAGGCCCCCTTTACTTATCTCTATTGATCCAGCTCAGTTTTCTTCCACTGAAGCCAGAACTTAATCCATAGGTTTCTATGAAATCATTCATAATTATCTGGCGCTTCAGTTGGGATGCCGGAAGTGAGAGAGCACCAGAAATAAAAATGTAGCACCCTGGAGCGATCAGTCTGTGGACGTCGGACCTGTGCACTAAGGTGCACTACACATACGTGTTGGTCTCCGCAAAAAAAAAACTGGCAGGACACAACTCTTACGGTATATGTGCACCCAGCCTTACTAAGTTGGCACTGATCTAGGGATTATCTTCTGCACATCTCCATGTATGTTCTTTACCATGCTGCTGCAGACCACCCAGCAATCTGCACAAATGGAGGAGTGACCTATGACAAACCGATGCTGAAAGTAACTTTAGGGGTAGACAAGAAATATGAACATTAATGAATGCTAAACATGAACCCAAATTTTAACGAGGGACATTAGCCAGCTTTCTCGTATGTACTATGCCCAATGGGGAGATTTATGAAAACTGATACAAGAAAAAGGCTGAATACCCTTGAGAAATGAGAGCAATGTTCTGATTGTCATGTGCCACTCTTTAACTTTTCTTTTTCAATAGTTTTGACCAAATGCCATATGCCAGGCCAGTTTGTGACCCAAAAATGTAAACTTCAAATGTGTTCCTTAGTCAAGGAAGAGTAGCCATCTAATCACTACTTTACTGTGTTATTGTTACCTCTTAAAGAGGACCTTTCATGGGTCCAGACATTATAAACTAAGTATCAGGTGTGGGGACTCGCTCTGGTAGACAGGATTAGCGGACGCAGTATAGAGGCAACAACAAGTTCTTTGGATCAAACAGTTCAGTGTTTTATTCACACTTTAGGCAAGTGACAAAAGCAGTCATATTCAAACAAAAAGTCACCTTGCGGTGTTGGTGGTAATTCTCACCATGCGGAAATTCTGTCTCAAAGAGTCCTTGCTCATAGCAGCACCATATAAAGAAGGTATGTCTTCTGTTTCATAGCCGCACCAACCTGTTTTTACGCCAAACAGGTAGCAAGCCTTCATCCAGACACAAGGCTCCCAGATCCCAACACAGAGACCTGGCTTCTGAGCCCAGCTGCCTATTTAAGGACAGCCAAGTGCTGCCAAAACCGGACCGGCACTTAAAATCCAGTCTGGTATTTGACCTAACCTGGCTGTAAATCAGCCCAGCAGCACATGCTGGGAGGAAAATACCTGTTTTCCCAGACCAAACCTCTTACTGTGTCACACAAGATACGTAGGACATAGTGCAGGGATCTAACTGCACTTACTATTTTTTCTGGGTGCCACTCGGTTCGCTCGCTGTGGCCCCCGTTGTATTCTCCCGCCTGGTATGCTAATTTTAGCATCGGAACAATGAGGAGGAGACTGAGTCTTTCTCCCTGGCTGTAGCGCTGTCCAATCGCAGCAGAGACCGTCACTTTTAAAGGTGAGCTTTTCTTTTTCTCCCTGGCTGTGACGATCTCTGCTCCTCCTCGTTGTTCTGATGCTAAAATTAGCATACCAGGCGGGAGAATACAACGGGGGCCACAGAAGCGAACGGAGTGGCGCCCAGAAAAAATAGTAAGTGCAGTTAGATCCCTGCACTATGCCCTACATATCCTGATACTTAGTTTATAATGTTTGGACCCATAAAAGGTCCTCTTTAATAACCAGACTCTACAGACCAACGTTTGGTTGATGCTTATTCTTTGACTGCACATTTCTATAGTCGGCCTACCCAAGTGATTTAGGGGCATTTTATTTAAATACATTAGGACGTTATTTCTATACTGCTTGGAGAATGTGGTGGTGGCTAGGTCTGTGGACATGGTCAGCAGGTGATCATTTATTTCATTATTCTTTTATTTTACAACATCACATCAGTAGACTATTGGTGGTACCTTGGGCTCAATTCACATCTGCATTCTGGTTTCTACTATAATCTGAAATTATGATTCACTGCCAGATCTGTAACAACTCATACCAGTGGTGCCCAACAGTCCCTACTGACTTGTAATGGGGTCTGTCGGGTCTTGCTCCGATGCAGATGTGAACATAGCATAAGACATACAGTAAATAGTCTATTAGTGGTCTGCAACTAAAGTTGTTGGAAGTGTTAACTTGACAGTCAGCACGTTAAATATACATTATTTAAACGAGTTGTCCTGCCATTTATACTGATAACCTATCGTCAGGATAGATCGTTCATAGCTGTAGATTTCCAGTATAATCTACAGTAGTTTCCTGGCATGGACTATAATAAATATGCCGGGCCAACTAAAAGTTCCAAAGTTTTGTACAGTGCTCCAAATTTTACAGCTTTTTGACACCAGTATTCTGTCAGCCTACATGCAGACAATAACTCATCATATCTCTCATTGTGTACTTCTTTCTTAGTCTTAGCATATGGCAGAGTATAGTGAACTATCGTGTCTTCATCCATCACCTAGTTTCTGACCTCCATTGTTCTTCTGCAGTCAGTCAGTCTCCCACATTTAGTTTCTCGTTCATTTCTCACCCACATGCACTGTTCCAGTTGCAATTGTTCCATATTATTTCTGCCGCTCAGTATAAATCAATTTTCTTTTTCAGGTCACAAGTTCTCCTGGGAGCCTGGATATGAATGGAATGTCTCTTCCCACCGAATTCTTATCACGACACAACACAGATGGTATCATCACGTTTGTAGACCCTCGGTGCATCAGCGTAATTGGGTACCAACCACAGGTTAGTGGTGGGACCAGTTACCATGTGTAATATGTCTGAAATGTAACAAACCATTTTGTGGGTCAAGGTTTATTTTGCTATAATGGTTTGTCTCATATCTGGTCTGAGTTTACTGCTGTTTCATGGTCTGTGCCTTGGATCAGACTTTGTACATTTTTGTTGCCTCAGCATATGTGCATTGTGCTTCACATTTTCCAGAATTTGTAAATCTGTAGATTTATGTAAAGTGAAACTGTTTCTTCTTTGGTTAGGATCTCCTGGGAAAGGACATTATTGAGTTCTGCCACCCTGAAGACCAGAGTCATCTTCGAGAAAGTTTTCAGCAGGTACATGGTGCTGAAGTACTGTGAAAGCAAAGCCATTGTTAATGAAAGGGGTTTTACAGGAGTTCAGTATTGATGGTCTATCAATGCACTGCACCCGCATTACAGCATACCAAGCACAGTACCCTTGATTGTATAACGGCTGTGCCTGGTATAGCATCCCAGGCCTATTTACTTGTATGAGACCGAGCTGCGCCAAGGCCATGTGACTAAAATTGTGATGGCAATGACCTAGGAAGAGGCCGTAGCGCCCATCAAAGTGCCACAGCCTCTTCACACAACTGATTGGTGTGGTTACCAGTCAGATGTTGTTGACCTATTTTGAGGACATCAATAATAAACAGAAAACCCCTTTAATGTGGTTGTCTGGCCAGGATAAGAACATTTTAAAAAGGGGAATGACCTAAAAAAGTACCGTAATACTTACCTTGCTGAACCCCCGTCAGTCTTGTTTCAACGTCTCACAGATCGCCACTGGTTCCTCTTGACGTGGCCACTGGCTGAAGCATGTCACTGTTACTGCAAATGAGCAGTCACATTTCCTGTTTCGACAGGGACCCAGAAAGTAGATATTGGAAGGGTGCCCAGGAAGTCTAGGAACGATAGCAGTGGGTAATCACTGTGGTATTTTTTTTAATTATTATAATTTTTTTTACTTTTTAAGCCCTTTTAATTCCCAGCCATATAACCTCTATGAAACAGATGACAGAATGATTATTTGATTAGGTTCCATATGGATGGATGGATAGATAAATAGGAGATATTACATAGATAGATATTAGATAGATACAGATAGATATTAGATAGATAGATAGATAGATAGATAGATAGATAGATAGATAGATAGATAGATCAATATTAGATAGATCTTTCCAGTCTGGACACACCTTTTCATTCCATGGTTTTTCCTTTTATTTTCTACATGGAATGAAATAGTAAAAACAAAAGTGTTAAACCTGAATGTTTTAGATTCTACCAATGAATCCCCTTTTGCTTTGATGACAGCTTTACTCTGTCTGCTTTAAGAAGTAGTCACCTAGAAATGGTTTCTATTAAAGGGAACCTGCCATGCCGATATTTCACTTTTAGCTGTGCACAGGCCTTATCAATACAAGCATGTTGTACCCGATTCCTCTTTTCTTCTGTTTTTCCTTTTTATGGTTGTTGAGAAAATGAACTTTATATCTTGCTCTCGCCATACGTTAGTGATCATGTTAAAGTCAAGGAGCCTGGCGCTTGCATCCTCCAAGTCGCGATTGCCACGCCCAAATGCTGCCTCCTGTCCTATGATTGATGCTTCCCAGCAGTGGCCATGTAATCCTCTTGCATCTCAACATCTTGCTTACATCTTGTACAGGCCCACTTACTACTCATTTTAGTGATTGGCGGGGATCTCACCACTCTGACCGCTACTGATCAAAACCTTTGATATGCCGCTTTGCCATATCAAAAGTTTTGCCTAATTGTAATTACTCTTTACCTCCTTCAGAAACAGGTGATTTTCCATTTTCCTGTTTCCGTTTTTAACTTCCCAGCCTTCCCGGAACTATAACTTGGTTATTTTTCTATTCACATAGATGTATGAGGGCTTGTTTTTTTTGTGGGATAAGGTGTAATTTCTAATGACACCATTTAATATTACATAGGATGTAGTGGGAAGCTGGAAAAAAATTGTAAATGTTGTGGAATTTTGAAAAAAAATGTAGTTGCAACATAGTTTTAGGGGTTTCGTTTTTTTGACGTTCATTATGCGGTAAAACTGACCTGTTCCCTTCATTCTCCAGGTCAGTACAGTTACAGCTATACCACATTTGTACAAGACTTTTTTATAGTTACATCTATGAAGCTGTGTGACGGTTCATTTTTTGTGGGGTGATCTAACATAGTAACATAGCTTATAAGGCCGAAAAAAGACATTTGTCCATCCAGTTCTGCCTGTTATCCTGCAAGTTGATCCAGAGGAAGGCAAAAAACCCCAGTGAGGTAGAAGCCAATTTTCCCCACTCTAATCAGGCAATCAGAATAACTCCCTGGATCAACGACCCCTCTTTAGTAGCTATATCCTGTAATATTATTACACTCCAGAAATACGTCCAGGCCTCTCTTGAACTCTTTTAGTGAACTCTCCATCACCACCTCCTCAGGCAGAGAGTTCCATAGTCTCACTGCTCTTACCGTAAAGAATCCTCTTCTATGTTTGTGTACAAACCTTCTTTCCTCCAGACGCAGAGGATGTCCCCTCGTCACAGTCACAGTCCTGGGGATAAATAGATGATGGGAGAGATCTCTGTACTGTCCTCTGATATATTTATACATAGTAATTAGATCTCCCCTCAGTCGACTTTTTTCTAAAGTGAATAACCCTAATGTTGATAATCTTTCAGGGTACTGTAGTCCCCCCATTCCAGTTATTACTTTAGTTGCCCTCCTCTGAACCCTCTCCAGCTCTGCTATGTCTGCCTTGTTCACAGGAGCCCAGAACTGTACACAGTACTCCATGTGTGGTCTGACTAGTGATTTGTAAAGTAGTAGGAATATGTTCTCATCACGGGCATCTATGCCCCTTTTGATGCAACACCCATTATCTTATTGGTCTTGGCAGCAGCTGCCTGACACTGGTTTCTATAGCTTAATTTGCTGTTCACTAAAATTCCTAGGTCCTTTTCCATGTCAGTGTTACCCAGTGTTTTACCATTTAGTATGTACTGATGACTTGCATTATTCCTTCCCATGTGCATGACCTGTCAGTGTTAAACCTCATCTGCCACTTATCAGCCCAAGCCTCCAATCTATCCAGATCCCTCTGTAGTAGTATACTGTCCTCTTCCGTGTTAATTACTTTACACAGTTTAGTGTCATCTGCAAAAAAATTTATTTTACTATGCAAGCCTTCTACAAGATCATTAATAAATATATTGAAGAGGATATGGCCCAATACTGACCCCTGAGGTACCCCACTAGTGACAGTGACCCAATCTGAGTGTGTACCACTAATAACCACCCTCTGTTTTCTATTACTGAGCCAGTAACTTACCCACATACAGACATTTTCTCCCAGTCCGAGCATTCTCATTTTATATACTAACCTTTTATGTGGTACAGTGTCAAATGCTTTGGAGAAGTCCAGATATACGACATCCATTGATTCGCCGCTGTCAAGTCTAGAACTTACCTCCTATTGTTTTTATTGATTTTTATTGATATTGATTTTGGATGTCTATGTCTTTATTGATCACTTTTTTGGGGGGGGAAGTGAAGTGATGAAAAAACAGCAGATTGGCCATTTAGTTATTTTTTTAGTTTTTTTTTCCATTACAATGTTCACCATACGGGATAAGGACACGTATTTTATTACCATAGGCATTTTGGGATGCATCAGTACAAATTATCTTTATATTTTAGTTATAGGGAAGGGGGGGGGCGGGGTAATTTGAATTTAAATATATATTTTTAAAATATTTTAATAAACGTTATTTTTACTTATTATTTTTTTAAAAGTCGCCCTAAGGGACTTAAACATGCGATCATAAGATTGCTTCTTCCATAGACTGCAATGATTTACCACTGCAGTCTATGGGAGATTCAATACTTTACTATCATAGGCAGAGCTCCATAGCAATGTATTGGTTACCACAAAGAATGAACAGTTTCCCTGACCAGCGCACAGGAAGTGCAGCAGTCCCGAGGAAAGCCTTTTCAAATGCAGTGGTTACT
Organism: Bufo bufo; assembly: GCF_905171765.1. NCBI lineage: Eukaryota > Metazoa > Chordata > Amphibia > Anura > Bufonidae > Bufo > Bufo bufo. The sequence continues at coordinate 682,849,338 of NC_053389.1, read as the reverse complement.
ACTGACCACGGCACCCAAAATGTGTGCAATTGGCGTCATCACTGGTTGCAGACTTTAACTCTGGGTGTCTGCTGTTTAAAACAGAAGCAGAAACCCGGTGGTTGTGGTGCCCGCTGAACTCGTGAGCGGGTGCCATTTTTAAACACTGAAAAGTGTACTAAAAAGGTTAAATCCTAAGTATTCGATCAGAAATCTGGGTGCATCGGTGTCAAGTAGGCCTAACAAATCAAGAACTTGCCTTCAGAAGTAGTATCTGGTTTATAGGCAATGTGTCCGCTTACTTGCAGTATTTTGTTACATCTCCGATCTATTGTGGAATTTTTTCATGGATTTGCTGTGCAGACTTACATTGCAATGCGATAAAATTTGCTGCACATTTTGTTGTGGATTTACAGGATACGGAGTGCTGTCCGCATCTTTTGCGGCCCCATTGAAGTGAATGGGTGCGCACCCGAGCCGTAAAAACTGCGGCTCGGATGTGGACCCGAACAACGCCTTATACGGATGACCTATCCTCAGGATACGGCATCAGTTTCTGCTCACTGGGGGTCCAACACCCAGGACCCTTGCCGATCAGCTGTTTGAGGAGGCTGCACCCTTCTTGTAGCTTACCCTAGCCCAGTGACGTCACGTTCATCGATCACATGGCCTAGGTGCAGCTCAGTTCCACTCAAGTGAATGGGGCTGAGCTGCTATACCAAGCACAGCCATTGTACAGTGTAAGCAGTGAGCAGGCCTCTGTGTTCATCGGACAACATCGCATCGTCCAACAGCTGAGGTGTCGGACCCCACGATCAGATGCTAATGCCGTATCCTATGGATATGTCATCAATATAAGACAGTCAGAAAACCCCTTTAAAGAGATACTCCCATCAAATATTTTTTAGCGCATAGTAACAACCTACAAGTGAATAGTCTGCGTAAATTTCTAATTAAAAAAACTGTTTTGTTTTGTTTTTGTATATGTTTTTTAAGTTACTCCATGTATTCTACTTGCTGTCAGTTTTTCAATCAAACCATTTACTGCAACCAGAAAAGTGACTCAGTTGCAAGCATATCATCATTCATGATGCCAATCAATGTAATGCTCTCCTGTGGGCATCGTTATCGAGGCCTGTCAAGAGAATAACAGAGCTGTCATATGGTTATCCCAATCGTACATCTACTATTACTATTATAGAAGGACTCCCCTTCAGATAACTTCATACTTTCACAGCAGCAGTAAACTGATAATGGTCTTATTTGTGCATACTGCACAATTTTCAATGGCATAGCACTACCAAAATGAAAAACTGACACAAATTCTAAAAACAGTGTTTCTATGAATATTCAGTTGATAAATACTTCTTTCTGATAGAAGTGTCCCTTTAATATTGTAAGCCTGAATAAACGTCTAACACACAGCCTAACCGGGTTACTGCACTTCCAGACATCTAGAGGTATGGTGAGTATGTTAGGAAAATGACGTGACTCCATTATAAAATAGGTCATATAGAGACTATCCCCTTCTTAGTCCTTTGTAGTTTCAACAAATGGCCATCTATGCTAGCTTCTCAGTTAGAAATGATATGCTGTGCCTCAGTGTCGTCATTTCTCCCACCAGGTGGTGAAGCTGAAAGGGCAGGTGCTGTCGGTGATGTATCGTTTCCATACCAAGACTCGAGACTGGATGCTACTTCGCACGAGCAGCTTCACTTTCCAGAACCCGTACTCTGATGAGATTGAATACATTATCTGCACAAATACCAATGTGAAGTAAGTAGCCTGCAGGCAATCGGGCCGCCCTTCTTCCCTTACATTGCTATAAATGTAGGCCACACTTTCGATCTACTGGTCCGATACATACTCTTACACGTATATATGTAAATGTGCCAACAATGTACACACTGTGGCAGATCTATGAAAATGTCTAAAGGTAAAACTGCCTTTGTTGCCTGTACCAACCAATCACAGTGCAGCTTTCATTTGTCTCACGTACTGTAAGAAGTGAAAGCTGTGCTGTGATTGTGTTGCTATGGGTAACAACGAAGGTTTTAATAAAATTGTCCCATTGCACACAGTGGGGCAGATTTACTAACCCCTTCTTAGATTTACTCAGTGTAGCCTTGGGCCAGACCGTCTATAAAGACAAATGTGGTTCATATTTAGACACTTTTGTCAAAAGTTTCCTGCAATTTTCCCGGTCACAGCTTATGCCATGCCCGTTTTCCCACTAAGCCACAAAAAGTGTCCAAGAAGCTTAAAGCGGGTCAGGAATGATTTAAAATGGCCACCAACAACCTGTCCTAGAATGTGAGCAGGACTGGTAGCTTTCACTTGCCGAGCTGCCTAGGGGGCTCAGGGTGCGGGACCTCACTACATTCTTGCACTTGCATATACTATATATTAAAGAGGTTTCCTGTCAGGCTGCTCAGTGGCATATCGTAGGCAGGATCACATAATCGCCGTCTGTTTTGGAGCAGTGCAGTGAGACCCCACACCTTCACCTACGCAGCTCTGCAAGTGGAGGCTAACAGTCCTGCTCGTATTCTAGCACTAGGGATGAGCGAACTTCCATTATGAATTCCGCTACCAATTCCATAACAGAATTCTTAGATAACCCAAACCTTGTACGCCGAACTTGAAAACAAAAGTTCTATCTAGGACAGGTTGCTGGCGGCCAATTGAAAATCTTTCCCAGAGAACCCCTTCAGGACGCTGAGATTTTCCGTTTTCATTTTTCACTCCCCGCCTTCCCATAGTCCTAACTTTTTTATTTTTCCATTCACATAGCCTTATAAGGGCCTGTTTTTTGCTGGACAAGTTTTACTTTCTAATAGCACCATTTATGGTTGCATACCATGTAGTAGGAAGCAGAAAAAAAATTCCAAATGGGGTAGAATTGGGAAAAAACACAATTCTGATAAAGGTTTTTATTTTCATTTTTACACCGTACACAATGTGGTAAAATTGACCTGTTATCTTCATTCTCCAGGTCAGTACTGTTACAACGATACCACACTTGTATAATTTTTCTTGCATTTTAATACCCCCCAAAAAATGACAACCTTTGAGGAAAAAAATTAAATTTATAACCATACTCTGATCCCTATAACTTTTTTGTAGTTATGTATACGGGGCTGTGAGAGGGCTCATTTTTTGAAGGATGATCTGTTCTTTTCAGTGATATCAATTTGAAATGTGTACGACTTTTTGCTCACTTTTTATTAAAAAAATTATTGGGTAGTTGAAGTGACAAAAAATGGCAAATTGGCTGTTTTTATATTTTTTTCTCATTATGCCATTTTCCGTATGCGGGCGCCATGTTTAGGGACCGGACTTCCGCCATACATATACGGCGAAGGTCCTAAAGGGGTTAATAGATGTGGTGCATAGCCCGTGCACCAGAAAACTGGCAGTTTGTAAATCTGCCCCAATGTGCGCAAATTTGTGCATTTTCATGCAGACACAATGGAATCCAAAGGCCTGCCTCACTATTGTATGGGAATCTGTCAGCCAGACGTGGAATGTCTGTTGATGGCTGCAAAGAATATAGCTGTGACACTTTGGAGCACCAGATTGTGGATAGCTTTAGGCTGTAGCTGACGCATGCAATCTTTTACTGGTCCCAATAAGACATATAGTCATGTATTAAAACAAGCAGTCAAGGCTGAGTATGAAATATGATCCCACACATGTTATATACAGTCTGTAAGCAATTAAAAAGTGTCCACAAGTATTAAAGAAGTATATAAAAGCTCTGCAAAGAGACCATTAACCAACTTAATGTCCGCATGCTTTCATACACATCACTAAACTGTAAGATGACTTCCAGTGGCCATATAAATGATGAGATCTTTGCATTTTTGTAATAAATAAGGTATGCAGATACAATTTTAATAGATTTTTGTCGGTCTGTAGCCAGACTTGTTTAATAGAGCTGTACTGAGATCTCCAGATTGTGCTGACTCTTCAGTCTGTCACAGAAGCCTGTGACTGTGCATTCAGTTTCTCCTAGTTTTATATGTTGACTACATAGTTGACTCTTCCTATGTACATCGAATCATATGGACAGAGTATTTCAGTGATGTATAAGAAAGCATTTCAGACACAAGTGCAGCACAACTGCATAATATACAGTCTTCTAGTAAGCACACATTAGGCCCCTTTAACACGGGCGTTGCGTATTGGGGCCGGATGCGTTCAGGGAAAATGGTGCGATTTGACACTAAAACAAGTCAGTTTTTTACTGCGATTGCGTTCCATGTTTGCATTTTTTCAGCGCAGGTGCAAAACATTGTAATGCGTTTTGCACGCGCGTGATAAAAATCGGCATGTTTGGTACCCAGACCCGAACCTGGACTTCTTCACAGAAGTTCGGGTTTGGGTTAGGTGTTGTGTAGATTTTATTATTTTCCCTTATAACATGGTTATAAGGGAAAATAAGAGCATTCTTAATACAGAATGCATAGTACAATAGGACTGGAGGGGTTAAAAAAGATAAAATAATTTAACTCACCTTAATCCACTTGATCGCGCAGCCGGCTTCTCTTCTGTCTTCTTCTTTGAGGAATAGGACCTTTGATGACGTCACTGCGCTCATCACATGGTCCATCACATGATCTTTTTACCATGGTGAAGTATCATGTGACGGACCATGTGATGAGCGCAGTGATGTCATCAAAGATCCTTTTCCTGTGCACAGCACAGCAAAGAAGAAGACAGAAGAAATGCCAGCTGCGCGATCAAGTGGATTAAGGTGAGTTAATTTCCCTTATAACCATGTTATAAGGGATAATGATCGGATCCCCATCCCGATCGTCTCCTAGCAACTGTGCGCGATTTTCTTGCAGCCCTATTCACTTCTATGGGGCCTGCATTTCGTGAAAAACGCAGAATATAGAACATGTTGCGATTTTCACGCAACGCACAAGTGATGCGTAAAAATCACCGTTCGTGTGCAAAGCCCCATAGAAATGAATGGGTCCGGATTCAGTGCGGGTGCAATGCGTTCACGTCACGCATTGCACCCGCGCGGAAAACTCGCTCGTGTGAAAGGGGCCTTAAAGGGAATGTGTCATCTGGAAATGACCTACTGACCTAAATAGTTATTAAATAAAAAGAAAAAAAAAAGTTATATTAAGTTTAAATCACCCTCGTTCCCAACTTGACATATAAAATATATAAACAATAAATAAACATATTACCTATCGCCACGCCCAAAAAAGTGCAAACTATTCAAATATTTGAAAAAATTCTCCTATGCTGTGAACGCCGTAACAGAAAAAAAATAATAAAAACCTTGAGATTCGCTATTTTTTAGTCACCTTGTCCCCCCAAAAATAGGATCAGACTGTTCGACTATGGGCCGGACGTTCCATAAAATGCAGAATGCACGCTGCTTGTTTTATTTTTTTTCACGTGGTATCGAGTATTGCAATACTTTTTCATGGTATCGAAATCGAATCAAAATTTTGGTATCGCAGCAACTGTAGTACAATGACCTCTGCACAGGTCACAGAGCATGCCTAGAAACCTCTCCCATAGAAGTCAATGAGGACCCCTCCTGACCATTGTGTCTATAGACCATGGGGCTGTCATAAAGCAATTTTCTTAATGATCTGTAGATGCTGTAAAGAACAAATCGGGCAAGATGGCCGCCCCCATAATAATGTTCAGAAAACAGAATAAAAACTCTTTAATCAGAAAATAAAATCAGAGTAGAAAAAAGGAGATGTGTTGCTATCTGGTTTTAACTGGCAGATAAAATATTTGGTAATTGCAGGTTTAAAGCAGGGGCCCAAGGCCCTAAAGTGGCCACTATATGCGTATGATACTACGCTGTCCGCACGCCACCTGTATCTCCCCTAATGCTCCTGAGGAATTGTGGGGCTATACCCATAATGAAACGCGTTGAGCCTGACACTGGGGAGAATTGTATGACCCATGTATGATCGGCGGTGTGCCTGCTAGCGCTACATACATAATACAGACAATTGCACTAAGCATAAACAAGACGGGTTACAAACTGGTACAGAAGGAGAGAGGGCCCTGCCCGCGAGGGCTTACAATTCAGCCCCCGTATATCATTTTTTAGTTTTACAAGTAGCCTCCTCTTATATAGGTATTTTATACTAACTAGACATCTCCTGCCTTTGTGTCACTTGCTAGTAATCATGACAAGTTTTTGGCCTCTGGATGTAAAAAAATTTTTTATTGAAAGCAAACATAGATCTTAAAATGGTGATTAGAGATGAGCGAAACAACTTCAGATGCTACATCCGAAGTCGCTTTGCTAAAAAATTTGTTATAATACTGTACGGAGAAATCTAAGTTATTCACGAAGTCATTGAAATAATGAAGTAATTGAAGGTAATTGATTATTACAGTGAAAAACCTTGGAACCGAACTCTGTACCACTCGGAACCGAAACAGAGTTCGGTTCCAAGTTTTGAAGTGGTTTTTCACTGTAATAATCAATTACTGAAGTTATTCAACAAAGTCTCGCGCGACTTCATGAATAACTTAGTTCGGCTCATCGGAGCCCATACATTCTAATACTGTACAGAGACGAGCAGTGGTGTTTATTTGGCTCAGTCATGTAACCTATCCGTACTGTTGTAGCCTACAGTATTTCCACAGCTGTTTCTGTGCTCCTAGGCAGGTCCAGCAGCAGCAGGCCGAACTAGAGGTTCATCCAAGGGACAGCCTATCCTCCTATGACCTGTCACAGGTGGGTATCTCTCACATACTCTTCCCAACCCATCCTCATGCTGTGTGCGCTGACATGCTTTGTGTCATTTCAGGTGCCTGTCCCAAATCTTGCAGGAAATGTACACGAAGGTGGGAAGTCTGTGGTTGATAAGACAGAATCCTTATTTTCCCAAGACCGGGACCCAAGGTTCGCTGAGATGTTTGCTGGAATCACAGCCTGTAAGTCGTCCATTTTATCCCTTGGAACCAGTCAGACAGCTTTTATAGCGTCATTGTAGGGCATACAGCTCGTCTGTGTGCCGTCAGGATAACTTCTTGCACTTGCCTTTGACGCCTCAGTACCTAGAGGGCTATCAGTGTTCATCTTTTTTATCTTGACCCTAATAGAGTCAGTCTGCCTACTTTCAACAATTTATTACATCTTTTAAGGGATTACGTGATCTTAGATACCTATCAAGTTCAGCTCAGGACAGTTGAGAGAATTCAGGGACCCCAGGGATCTTGGTTATGCGTGTTTTCAATAAGCATTTATATATGTTTGTAAATGTAGTGAAAGGGTCAAATGCCGAGTCTTCATTGAGAAGGAATGTAATGTAAAATATCCAAAGTGCCTTCTGCTAGCCTCCTTGTCGCCATCAGTGCATAGTTGTAGAGGTAACGGGGGTCTGTGTCTCGGATAGAATTAGGGGGTAACGTCTGCAAGACATCTGAGCGCTTGTAAATTATTTATATGCCGTTAGTGAAGTTAAATATATTGAGGGTCGATTTAGTACTGTAACTGGTGGAGGTAGATTTATTTTACTGAGATACTGATGATCTCTGCAAACCTTACATACATGTTAGATGCATTTAATTTCCAAAGAAAGATCACCCAGATATTTTGCTGCATAAAATTCAGCATTTAAAGGGATTGTCCAGGATAGGCCATCAATATCTGATTGGTGGGGATCTGACACTCCACATCCTTGACAATCAGATGGTTTAGAGTAGCTCCAGAAGTCGGCATTGCAGTAGCACTGCTCCCGTTCACTTCCATGTAACCAACGCCATCCACTACACAATGTTCATAGCTGTATAGTTCCGCGCCACATTCTGGTGACGGAGCTACTCTGAAACCACTGATCGCTGGGGTTTTGGGGTGTCGGACACCTGGCAATTTAATTTTGATGGCCTGAGGATAGGCCATCAATATTACAATCCTCGAATAACCCCTTTAAGTCTTATTTGTTTGTCTTCAGGTGAAACTGAAATGTATTCATTTTCTTTGTGAATATGTTGTCAGCTGTTAAATGCCACATATAAACCAGTAGACTAAATGGTAAAATTATTTGACAAGCTGTGAACCTGGGTTTTCATTCTGTTCCATGAATAGTTTACGTCTATAATAAAATTTGTAATATATCTTATTACAGAAAAATGCCTCTTTTCCAACTACTTCCTGTACTGATATCTCAGTGTTCACTTTTAAAATCTGTACACTGGACTCCATACAGGATACAGGTGCTGACCAAAGTGATGGGAGAGAGACACAAAGATGCTGCGACTTCTACTGTCTCACACCAGTGCTGGAATCACAGCTACTCTGCTCACTACTGATGCATAATATCTTACATGCTGCCTCTGTGTATGAGAGAGTGATAGATGAGCAGAATCTCCTCTGGTTTTAGTGTGCTGTGTAGGGAGACATCACAGCAGCTATTTAGTGTTCACTCACTCTGGAGCTGAGCTCATGGGTAAAAAGACAATAAGAGACAGAACCTCCAGAGAGGCAAACGTGTAGAAAAATGCTAAATATATTCATATACATTGATATAATGGCCAGATACAGTGTTACTCTTCATCTATGCACACATTACAGATTATTCTGAAAAGTCTGAAATAATAAGTAGGCTTTAATTTGTGAGGGTATGTGTGACTTCTTTTCTACTCCATCAGCTGAGAAGAAGATGTTGTCAGCATCCAGCAGTGGGAATCAGCAGTTATACTCAACAGGAAGCCCCTTCCAACCTGGCCACAGTGGCAAGACCTTCAGGTACTTACTCGTAACTTACTTTTACTTATCTGTGGACCTGATAGAAGCATGAAGATGAATACATTATTAAAGGGGTTCTACAGTTTGTTTTAACTGATGATCTATACTCTGGATAGATCATCAGCATCTGATCGGCGGGGGTCCGACACCCGGGACCCCTGCTGATCAGCTGTTTGAGAAGGCAGCGGTGCTCCAGCAGCGCCGCGGACTTCTCACTGTTTACTGCTGGCCCAGTGACGTCACAACTAGTATCAAATGGCCTGGGCGGAGCTTAGCCCCGCCCAGGCCATTGATACTAGTCGTGACGTCACTGGGCCAGCGGTAAACAGTGAGGAGGCTGCGGCGCTGCTGGAGCACCGCTGCCTTCTCAAACAGCTGATCGGCGGGGGTCCCGGGTGTCGGACCCCCGCCGATCAGATGCTGATGATCTATCCAGAGTATAGATCATCAGTTAAAACAAATTGTAGAACCCCTTTAATGCACAGTGAGCAATGTTTTGCAGTGATTACTGCAGATTGCTGCACTGGGTCACACAATGTGTGCAACCAAATATGGTCACCACTCAATGCCAGTCAGTTCATTTAACATCACCGTTTGTATGTCATGATACTGCTGTGACCTTTGTACGGCAATTATAATCAATATGTATTTTGTGCAGCGATTATGGGACATTTGAAAGAAGAAAAGTTGTATTTGAAACAAGTGAGACTCGTAATATAATTCATGTCTCAGAACTTTCTTTTGTATCTTGCTGTTTTCAGTGTTGTTTATGTTATTCTTTTAATTATTTATGCATCTAATAAATATAAGAGATGTGAGCCATACTCAATAATATACAGTAGGGCCCATTTTAAATGGCATATCTTCACTCTCATTGAATGTAAAGATACCAAAAATTTATAAAAAATAGTATACTATATAATACAGTCCTGATCAAAAGTTTAAGACCACTTGAAAAATGGCAAAAAATCATATTTAGCATGGCTGGATCTTAACAAGGTTCCAAGTAGAACTTCAACATGCAACAAGAAGAAATGGGAGTGAGACAAAACATTTTTTGAGCATTCAATTTAATAAAAACAATGAATAAACTGAAACAGGCTGTTTTTCAGCTGATCAAAAGTTTAGGACCACACCTCCAAAAAAAAACTAAACCCCCCAAAATCCAACTTCCAAACATGAACTCAGTAATGAGTAGCTCCGCCGTTATTGTTTCTCGCCCATATTCATTGGGGGACACAGGAACCGTGGGTATAGCTATGTCCTCTAGGAGGCGTTGACACTAGTAAAAGCTGTTAGCTCCTCCCCTGGGGGGGGGGCACTCTGGTGCGAATTCTTCCCGCCCTGCTTCCCCCTCCCCTAGAAGGATGCTGAGCCTGCCCCGGTCCTAAAAATGGCCTTAACCCTTTCATGCCCAGCCACCTCTTTAGGCCGGCATATCTGGGGATCCACCCCTGGTGCACGCTGGTAATGCAGAGGATTTTAACAGTTTCCTGCCTCTTGTGCGCTTGAGGCCGGCATCGTATTTAAAAAAAAATATATAATAATATGCGCCATACGGGTTCCTCTCCTCAGCCCTCACTACCGCGGGACTAACCTGTCTGTGTGGTACCACACTGGGCCATGTCCTATCTCGGATAGGGAGGACCTCTCATATTCCCAATCCGCCCTCCAGGGCCGTTTGGTTGATAATTCTCCACCTTCGCAAATCCCATGGAGGACAGTTGAAGTATTCCCAATCCACCCTCCAGGTCGTTTGGTTGATATTTCTCCACCTGCGCAATCCAGTGAAGGACCACTGCAAGATCCCAATTCGTCCTCCGGGGCCGTTTGGTTGATGATTCTCCACCTGCGCAATCCAGTGAAGGACCACTGCAGGATCCTAATACGTCCTCCGGGGCCGTTTGGTTGATAATTCTCTGCAGGTTCCCAATCCGTCCTCCGTGGCCGTTTTGGTTGATAATTTTCCACCTGCTCAATATAGCGGAGAACCTCTGGAATTCCAAATCCACCCTCCGGGGTCGTTTGGTTGATAATTCTCCACCTTCGTACATCACGTGGAGGACAGCTGGAGCATTCCAAACCCACCTTCCGGGTCGTTTGGTTGCCAATTCTCCACCTGCGAAATTCAGCGAAGGATCTCTGCAGGATTCCTAATCCGTCCTCCTGGGTCGTTTGGTTGATGATTCCCCACCTGCGCAATTCCAGTGGGAGGCAACTGTAACTTCCCAATCCACCCTCTGGGGTCGTTTGGTTCATGATTCTCCACCTGGGCAATCCAGTGATGGACCACTGCAGGATCCCAATCCGTCTTTCGGGGCCGTTTTGGTTGATAATTCTCCACCTGCTCAATACAGCGGAGAGCTCTGGAATTCCAAATCCACCCTCCGGGGTCGTTTGGTTGATAATTCTCCACCTTCATACATCACGTGGAGGACAGCTGAAGCATTCCAAACCCACCTTCCGGGTCGTTTGGTTGCTAATTCTCCACCTGCGAAATTCAGCAAAGGATCTCTGCAGGATTCCTAATCCGTCCTCCTGGGTCGTTTGGTTGATGATTCCCCACCTGCGCAATTCCAGTGGGAGGCAACTGGAACTTCCCAATCCACCTTCTGGGGTAGTTTGGTTCATAATTCTCTGCCGGCGCAATTTTATACAGGGCCCCTGTTCTCAATCCACCCTCCCGGGTAGTTTGGTTGATCATTCTCAACCGGCGCAATTTTATACAGGACCTCTGTTCCCATTCCACCCCCTGGGTGGTTTGGTTGCTAAGCCCCCTCCTGCGCAGTCCGCATCTGCCAGGGGCGAGATTCTGAAGGGCAGACCTGCGCGCTAGCAGCGGACCACAGCAGGTCATCTTCTCCTCGAACATCTCCGCACCCCCTCCCTTCATCCCCGGGTCACGCTCAGGCGCACCCTCTCTCACAGGAGCGGGTCCGTCCGGGGGGGGGGGGGGGAGAATCACTGATTCAGACCCTGGCGTGGATCCGAAGCAATTTCCTAAGATTGAGTCTACGGTGGCCAGCAGCACTTGTCGTAGGCATTACCCTCTTCCTTAGGCGGAGTAATTGCACTACTTGGGATACAGTACTGACCTTATACATTGTCCCCTGTCATAGGTGGACTAAGTACAATAACACTGATTTCAGTGCCGGACGGATACATTCCCCCTTCTGTAGGTGGTGGAATTGCATCTCCACTGGGTTCAGTACCTGCCGTATTCAATAGCGTCTTCCACAGGTGGCAGGATGACATTATCACTGGTTACAAGGTGTGCTGTATGCATTACCCCCTTACTTAGGTCCTAATTGCACTCCCACAGGGTACAGGACTCGCCATATGCACTAGTTTTCGCCGTGGGCATTAACCCTCCTTTATAGGTGGGGTATTTTCCCTACCACTTCACAAGGATAAGGCGGTTCTCTGGGCCATTCCTTTTTTCTCCCGAAGGTGGTCTCTGTCTTCCACTTCAATGTAGGAATTGTCCTTCCTTCACTGTCCCTCTCCTTCACTCCCTGAGGCAGGGAGCTACGTCATTATTGGCAGCCTCCAGTTCCTTCCGGCGTACGGAACCCCCCTTTTTTGTCATCCGGAGGTTCCACGGAAAGGATTGGCGGCCTCCGAGGTGCAAATTGCACGATGGATTCGGTCTGCAAATGCCTTACCGTTCCGCCCTTAAGTGTCACGGCTCGCTCCCCTGAACGGTGGACGCTTATTGGGCTCTGAGGCATCGCGCCTCGGCTGCGCAGTTGTGTAACGCGGCTTCCGGTCCTCCTTACACACATAAAAAAAAAATTCCAGGTGCATTCTTATGCATCTGCGGCCGCTGCTTAGCCCGCAAGGTCTTGCAGGCGGCAGTTTCTTAGCTACCAGCAGGGACGCTTGCTTCCATGGGTCTGTGGTTTTTCCCTCCCCGTGGACTGCTCTTGAACGTCCCACGGTTCCTGTGTCCCCCAATGAATATGGGCGAGAAAAGGAGATTTTTGTATAACTTACCAGTATAATCTCTTTCTCGCTCTTCAATGGGGGACACAGCACCCACCCAGTATTGTTGTTCATCCACAGTTGTGGCTGTTGCTGGTTAGAACCTAGTTCGGTTCTTGGCATGGTTGCTGTTCCACGTTTTTTCATTGGTTTACTTGCTTCTCCTACTGCTTCTCACAAACTGAAGCTCTCTCTCCAGGCTGGAGGGGGTATAGCTGCCAGGGGAGGAGCTAACAGCTTTTACTAGTGTCAACGCCTCCTAGAGGACATAGCTATACCCACGGTTCCTGTGTCCCCCAATGAAGAGCGAGAAAGAGATTTTACTGGTAAGTTATACAAAAATCTCCTTTTATCACTTCCAAAATTCGTTTCGGCATGCTTGATGCAAGCATTTCCATGAGGTGAGTGGGAACATTTCTCCAAGTGGTGAAGACGGCCGCACGAAGGCCATCTACTGTCTGGAACTGTTATCCATTTTTGTAAACTTCCCTTGCCATCCATCCCCAAAGGTTCTCAATTGGATTTAGATCAGGGGAACACGCAGGATGGGCAAAAAGAGTCCTTGTCCTGCGGGCATTGTGTACTGTAGCGTTGTCCTGTTGAAAAACCCAGTCGTTACCACACAGACGAGGGCCCTCAGTCATGAGGAATGCTCTCTGCAACATCTGGACATAGCCAGCGGCCGTTTGACGCCCCTGCACTTCCTGAAGCTCCATTGTTCCACTGAAGGAAAAAGCACCCCAGACCATTATGGCGCCCCCTCCACTGTGGTGTGTAGAAAACATCTCAGGTGGGATCTGCTTGTCATGCCAGTAACGTTGGAAACCATCAAGACCATCAAGGTTAAATTTTTTCTCATCAGAGAATAAAACTTTCTTCCACCTTTGAATGTCCCATGTTTGGTGCTCTCTTGCAAAGTCCAAACGAGCAGTTCTGTGGCGTTCAAGGAGACGAGGTCTTTGAAGACGTTTTTTGTTTTTGAAGCCCTTCAGTCTCAGATGCCGTCTGATGGTTATGGGGCTGCAGTCAGCACCAGTAAGGGCCTTAATTTGGGTCGAGGATCGTCCAGTGTCTTGACGGACAGCCAATTGGATCCTCCGGCTCAGTGCTGATGAAATTTTTGTTGGGTCTTCCACTTGACTTTTTTGTTCCATAACCCTCAGGATCATTTAAGAAATTCCAAATGACTGTCTTACTGCGTCCCACCTCAGCAGCGATGGCGTGCTGTGAGAGACCCTGCTTATGCAGTTCAACAACCCGACCACGTTCAAAAAGGGAGAGTTTTTTTGCCTTTGCCATCACAACGTGTGACTACCTGACAGAAAATGACAATGAATCCACATCTTTGCACAGATTTGGCCTTTTAAAGGCATGTGGTCCTAAAATTTGGATCAGCTGAAAAACAGCCTGTTTCAGTTTAATCGTTATTTTCAATAAATTGAATGCTCAAAAAATGTTTTGTCTCACTCTCATTTCTTCTTGTTGCATGTTGAAGCTCTACTTGGAACCTTGTTAAGATCCAACAATGTAAAATATGATTTCTTTTTTGCCATTTTTCAAATGGTCTTAAACTTTTGATCAGGACTGTATGAGGTATAATATAATATAATCTCATATTATATAGTATAGGAAATATATCATATAGTATGTGTACAAGAAAATTAATTAAATAATAAATACCATAAGCAAAGTGACAGCAAAATAAAATGAATTGCCTCAAAATGCCTGGGCGCAAGGACTTTTGGGATACAAGAATAAAATGGGGTAATTGCCACGTACCATCTTCAGATGCAGACTGAAAGAATGTCTGCAGGCAGCAGCCCGTCTATATACTGTAGAACAGGTAAAGAGACGAGGCATGGTGACTGTCTTCAAGATTTCCATCTTTGGAGTGTGAATCTTAGAAGAAAACGTTTACTTATCTGTATGCATAGGGACAAGCCCTTCATCTGCATTTGCAGTTAACTGGAGGTTGACATTAAAATGTCAATCTAAAATGTAATTTTTTTCAATTTGTGACCTAAAATGCAAATTTTAGTATTCTATTGAGTCTTTCACCTAAAATGACCATTATAGAACACTAACCCCATGATCTGCATTATAGTCCCCATATTGGAATGCTACTTACCGTATAGCTGTCTGCCGCTTATTTTCGCTAAAAAACACTTTTATTCAATATGTAAATCAGGTTCTGAAGGTGCCCAGGGGCGGCGTGCAAGTGGCTGGTGCCCAGGCCTCTCGTCGCTTTTCATATGAAACCCCTCCCCTTTCACCCCTTTGGCCCACCCTAGGTTCTTCAGAAATCCAGCTCCAGCGCCGTTCACACGATTCGCCGCGCCTGCGCACTTCATTCCCCATTATGGGCAGAGGCACAAAGCCGGCTAGATGTACGGGCCGGCACATGCGCATTAAACGCTCTTGTGCCTCTGCCCATGGGGGATGAAGTGCGCAGGCGCGGCGAATCTTGTGAACAGCTCTGGCGCTGGATTTCTGAAGAACCTAGGGCGGGCCAGAGGGGTGAAAGGGGAGGGGTTCATATGAAAAGCGACGCTTGCACGCCGCCCCTGGGCACCTTCAGAACCTAATTTACATATTGAATAAAAGTGTTTTTAGCGAAAATAAGCGACGGACAGCTATACGGTAAGTAGCATTCAAATATGGGGACTATAATGGAGATCATGTGTTTAGTGTTCTATAATGGTCATTTTAGGTGAAAGACTCCCTTTAAGTTGACTGACTGATCACCATACAGAATACCCTGCTGTGCCGTTATTTAGGATACACTATGCCGATTCATGAAGTAGAATGAAATCGCAACAAAAACATGTTTGGGTTTCTACTTTCTTATTCCAGCTCCTCAGTTGTCCATGTGACTGGTGTGAATGAAATTCAGTCTCCAACGGGCACTGGACAGAATTTAACGCAGATATCACGCCAAATTAATGCTGGACAGGTCTGGACAGGAAGCCGGCCGCCTTTCCAAGGACAGGTATTTCCACTACTAATAGCTCTATAGATAGTGACAATGGGGGTCATGTATCAATGCTGTATCCGTCTTTAGAGGCCAAGATGGTCAGGCAGCTCACTGAACAATCAGATTACATGCTGCCCTTAGAAGTCTAAGGGAGGAGGGGGTGAGTTGGAGTGGGAGACACACAGACACATTGGCTAGATCAGCTAACATTAAGTGTTACATCTCACCTCAAGTGCTTTATTCACATCAGTACACCCAATGCCTCTCTAGAATGTCCTGTATGGTGCTTCTGTGTGGATAAGAGAGGGTAAGGGAGCAGAATTTTCTGTTTTGCTAGTGTTCAGCTAACCTCCACACACTAACTCTAGAGATGGAGCCTGCAGAGAGGAAAACTGCAAAAAAAAAATGCAGAATACAAATCTTATCATTGCCTGAAATCCCAAATAAGTGATTTATATGCACGATAGCTTATTCTGAAAAGTTATATGAAAGTTTAGATGTGTTCTTACCTTCATTTGGCGATATTAGTTGGATTTTTTATCAGCTGGATTTGCTTATCACCAATTGGACGATTTAGAAGAGTGGTTTACTGGAGACAACCCCTTTAATTGTAAAAATGATGTGGTCCGTCCCTTACTTCAAAGTTAAAGGGTTGTCTCACTTCCGCAAATAGCATTTATCATGTAGAGAAAGTGAATACAAGGCAGTTACTAATGTACTGTTATTATCCATATTGCTTCCTTTGCTGGCTGGATTCATTTTTCCATCTCATTATACACTGCTCATATCCAGGGGTTACGATCACCCTTCAACCCAGAAGCGGTGGCCGTGCTTGCACACTATAGGACTATTCGCACTCCCACTGTACCAGCCACCAGAGAGGCCAACGCTTTTTCCTATAGTGTGCAAGCGTGGCCACTGCTTCTAGATTGCAGAGTGGTCATACCCCCTTGAAACAAGAAGTGTATAATGTGATGGGAAAAATTTATCAAGCCAGCAAAGGAGGCAATATGGACAATTTTAACAGATATATAATTTTTTTTCTTTTGCAGCAAATTACTACACAATCGGGAAAAGCTCAAACTTCCCCATTTGGTATTGGAACAAGTCACACATATACGTCTGACCCATCTACATACAGCCCACTGTCAAGCCCAGCCACGTCGTCTCCCAGTGGAAATGCTTACTCTGGCCTGGGAGGAAGGAACGCTGCATTCAGTAAGTATACATTTTTCGGCTTTCTACAAAGGTGTCCTTAGATTTATGACATGCTTCTTAATACATGTTGGTCCAACATAAATATTTTCAGCTGTAGTATGAGCCATGGATATCTCAGACACGTATGGTACCTCTTTATCTCTGCTCACTGTCTCCATAACGATTTTTGCTATCATAACTGGGCCATCAGTGTTTTAACACAGGAAGGTAGGTCATTGTGTCATCTTCAGTCTACACTAAAGGGCTTTTATGTCACTGCTTATTCAGAAATGAATTATCTGTAATACCTGTGAATGAATTATAAGAAGATAATGAATAATAGTGATGGCTAACCTCCGGCACTCCAGCTGTGGTAAAACTACAACTCCCAAGATGTACACTTGCTTGGCTGTTCTCAGAACTCCATAGAAATGAGTAGAGCATGCTGGGAGTCGTAGTTTCACCACAGCTGGAGTGCCGGAGGTTAGCCATCACTATTATAGGGGGTTATCTGACTATTTGTAACCAGAGAATAGGTCATCAGCATCTGATCGTGGGGTCCAGGACGTTTGCCACTCAGCTGTTTGTGAAGGCCCAGCTTCTCACTGCGTACCCTAGACCAGTGACATCAAGACCATCAGTCATGGGGCAGGCTCAGCTCAGCTCCATTCCCTTGAATGAGATTGTGTTTTGCACTCTTATGTCTCTAGCACCTGTGCCCAGCCTGTGACTAGGCTTCTCTTTGTCATTGTTGAACACTTTTAACATGTTTTTCCATCTTTTATGTGTTTTTTTGGGGGTATAAAACCAGTGGGACTGATGGCAACAACTATCAAACAGTTACAAAATAACAACTAGCTCAAAACCTGGATGTAACGATAGGTGGTGATTGGTGTTTTTCCCCGAAGCAAAATACGATGACAGCAGATGTCAGGCACAATTCATAGTGTAAAAATCACCTTACTGACTGACAATTTGTTGTGAATGTCTCCATGTTTTCTGTATAGCTAATTATATTTAAAGGGAGTCTGTCATCAAAGTTTCACCTTTTTAACCCTTCCCATAGCTTTCTAGCAGGCTTACAGTTAATAAAAACGTTACCTTTATGAGCAATCCTGGACTTATAAAACCGGCAAAAATCAACTTAGTAGCATATGCAAATGAGGGCTCGCAAGTGCCCAGGGGCGGCGTTACCCTCGTAGGTGCCCAGCTAGCTCAGCCTTATCGTCGCTTCCCTCCGCTCATTCTTTCCCTCTGCCCGGCGAAACAAGAAGTAAGTAGATGGGCGGTCAGAGGGAAAGGATGGGCGGGGGGAAGGGACAATAAGGCTGAGCTAGCTGGGCACCTACGAGGGTAACGCCGCCCCTGGGCACTTGCGAGCCCTCATTTGCATATGCTACGAAGTTGTTTTTTGCCGGTTTTATAAGTCCAGGATTGCTCATAAAGGTAACGTTTTTATTAACTGTAAGAAAGCTATGGGAAGGGTTAAAAAGGTGAAACTTTGATGACAGACTCCCTTTAACTTGTGTGTATCCATCTCACTATTAGCTGAAACAGGGCAGAGCAGTAACCAGTTCCAGGGACGGGCGTCAGAAGTCTGGTCTCAGTGGCAGAGCCAACACCATAACCAGCAGAGCAATGACCAGCACTCCCATCAACAGCCAGGTCAAGCCGAAGTGTTTCAGGTACTGTGCAGTCCTTCGTCTGCTGTGGTAGTGATCTCTATGCCGGTCCATCAGCAGGGTGTAGACTATGTTGTAACATTCACATTCCATAAACTGTGATTTGTTTTCTGCTGATAGATACTGAAGGTAAGCAGGAGGAGTGAATGTCCTTTCCCAGCAGTTGATTTGGCACAATTCCACTAATAGCACATATTTGTAAGCAAGTCCCTTACATTTTCTGCAAAGTTGCTCTTAATTAAAATTCTTCTCCATAGCCATGTTAATTGCATTTCAAGGAAGTGAAATGTCAGCGTTAAAATATGAAGATATGAAATTCATAAACTGAGAGGGGACACGGGTAAGAGTAACGTATCTGGATTCATATGTACATTTTTTGTATCCCCAGGACATGTTACCTATGTCTGGAGACCCCACTCAAGGAACCGGTAACTACAACATTGAAGACTTTGCAGATCTGGGGATGTTCCCACCTTTTTCTGAATAATCTCATGGAAGCAATCTCCTTTTCTGTGTTACCTGTGTCAGCTTTGTATTGTGAGACAGTGAAGACCAGAGACTGTATTATCGCTGCATACATCTGGCATACATCTGGCGTGTCTGTCTGTAAAACCAATTTACTGTAGATCCCAACTTTCACAAGCTGCAACGCTTCATATGAGCCTGTTGATGCTTTTATGTTACAGACCACAAAATGTAAGAGCAAGACTGCAAATTCATTGCAATCAACTGGCGTATTGTTATACAAAATGACACTGGCTGCTACAATGGTTGCATACGATGTAACTGGAAATCAGTCTTCAGATTATAAAGCCTAGAATGTGACGGCCATAACCTATATATGACCTAGGGAATCCGTCGGTCTCCACAATATCATGTGAAAAAATACCATTGCTCAGATCTGTCTGTCATATAACACTCAGATCCCCTGTCCTGTAACTTCCCAGGGACTCCCATAATCCGCAGTGAACTGGGCAGTTCTAATATGTCTTTTACATTGACCAGTGACCTGGTTACTTAATTGTCAAGCTGTTATGTTACGTGAAGCGTATACCTTGTGTATTTTGTACTACTGAATGTCCTGTACTAATCCTCATACTGCATAGTTTGACTGTGCAGTGTTAAGCTAACGTCATTTCATTAAAGAGTGACAACGGCCATGTTGTTGGTCGTCATAATGATTTCTGAATTGTCCTGCAGTTATGTGACTGACCAGTTTTCACAATCAAACTGGTGCGGTCAGGAATTCAGTCAGATGACTGTTCTTTAGCTATAAAATTGTAAAACCTAAATGGACGTTAAAAGTAGCACCAGGTAAAAAAACGTGAAAAAAAGAATTACAGACTTATAGGGCCGCATTTACCCAAATTGTCTAATAAAGACTGTCCTTATTTCCTATGGCAACGTATCGGAGCTCGGCTTTCATTTCTTAAACTGCTGTGGTAGAATGAAACCTGTACTGGGATTAGTTGCTATGGACGGCAAATAGTTTTTTGTTTAAGCAATTTTGATAAATCTGCCCCTCGATCATGAATTTTTACAAATAAATGCTCTTTAACTTCAGCTTTTATAACCGTCTAAAGAAAGACTTACTAAGGGCTCATGCGCACGAACGTGTGCCGGCCGGGCCCGTGCTGCAGGGAGCAAATTGCAGTCCGCAATGCATGGGCCACCAACCGCGTGCCTACCGTCTGCGGACGCAGACCCATTCACTTGAATGGGGTCTGCAATCCGCATCCGACTCCGTTGTGCTTTCATGGACTATCGATCCGTGCCTCCGTTCTGCACCATATCATGTGGATTCCGGACCCATTCAAGTGATTGCGGGCCCCAATACGGGCAACGGCTGTGTGCATGAGCCCTTAGAGTGTATATATCAGCAGTGGATGCTATTACTCCTTCGGAACAAGTCAGGACTTGGAACTCTACTCCAAGCTGTGTCACTAGACCCCAGATCAAACACAAAGGGGTCCTTGCATAGGAACACTTTGAATCAGGATTTTGGGACACACTTTCACTCCAGGAGTCAATGAGTATAACACCATATCATTATACAGGCCGCAGAACTTCCTGTGTGATACCGTTATAGGCACCAGCCTTTCTCTCACATGGACTGTTCTAAGCAAATCAGTTTTCTATTTACAGTTTGAACTCGTTGCCCTTGGCATGGTGCGGGGCGCCCCCTGCATCTAGTTCCCATTGCCTCTATACTTATGTAACCAGCAGTCTGCCATGTCTCAATAGATTATACACAGACAACACTGCTATCCTCGTACCCTGTCTATAAATCCTAGCTAAATCATCAAATTCTACAAGCTGATATGCCCATATTGCAAAGGGTTAACCTCAAATTTGGACTCTCTCATCACAAGTATACGAGGAATGCACATATTGCTCAACATCAGTGTTTATTTCCATCCTTACTAAGCTGTTTGACGATTTATACATATACAACATGTCATAAGCTGATAATATACACAAGTCTTGTAAAAAAAAATTATATAAATAATATACGCTTGAGCAAAGAAAAAATATGGGAGGAAAATGGACAAAATGATGACTTGAAGTTCTAGAATAGTCCAATGCAAAAACTATTTAACAAAAATGTAGAGTGGGTACTTAGATCACTTTAATGGAGAGCGCTAACCAGTAGCTGCCGCTCTTCATACCAGCTGTGTAAATATATGCTCACAATTAGTCATTACATGAACACAAGAGACCACGCAGCCCATGAGCCACGTCCTTCTTCTTCCTCTCAGCATGGATTGTTTTTGGGTTCCTGAACCCTTCCAGATAGAATTTGGAACGTCCACCAGTAGAACAACAAATATTGTTTTCCTTCAGCCCATGAATTACGACTGCAACACCGCAGTGAGGTAAACCAGTGCGCCTGTCTCATGACAGCCCCATTAATACTGTGTGATCTTACAAAGGGACAATTAACTGAAAATGAGTCATGTTTTCTGTCTGAGACATTTCTTCATGAAGTCCATTGTTCCATTTTATATCCGATTCTTGGTGATGACTCAGGTTACTGTTAAACTCTATAGATATATACCTCTGTCCCCAAAGTGCACTTATCAAGTGTTTTCTTTTCTACACCCTCGTGTGAAAATCATCTTGCTCATAAATAACAGTGATATTTTCCCAGGAATATTAAATTGAAGAAACATAAAAAAACACTACATATGCCACATAGTAATGAGTCAGTGGCAATACAAACAATAATGTGGAAGTGTTCTGCATAAATATTAAGCCGTTTAGCAAGTTCAGACTTGTATGGTAAGATGTGGGCCGAGTGGTTGGTAAACTGAGCAGGGCAGTCCAGTCAAGTAGCTCAGTTAGTCCAAAAGACTCCTTATGCCCTACACTGCATATGTGACCCAACTCTGGACCTCCCAACTGAAGCCGTTAGGGTGGTTAAAGGGAACCTGTCACCATGAAAATGCAGTGTAATCTTGGAGCAGCATCTTACAGAACAGGAGGAGGTGACCGGATTAGTATATAGTTTTGTGGGAAAAGAGTCGGTATGATTTGTATTTCATACATTTATATTTCTGGTCTTTGAGGTCCAGGAGGCAGTCCTATCTGTGATTGACAGCTATCTCTGTATACACTGTCATAGAGGGAAGCCTGTCAATCACTTGACCCTTAAAGCCCAGAATGAGCAGTGATATAAATTAATGAAATACAGGTTAAAACTATATATATAATCTGCTCATTTTCTCCTGCTCCATAACATGCTATTTTTTTTTTTGTTAGAAACAATGCCACACCTAAATATGACACATTGGCCAATAGGAAATTTTAAATGTCTGCATTTGGTGGCGGTTTAACACATTTTACTGGTGTATTTTGTTTGCATTCTTGCTTGCAGTGTTTTCCATTAACCCCCTTCCCAACCAGCGCCGTAATAGTACGGTGCAGCGGGACGTGACTTGCCGCCCAGCACTGTACTATTACGGCCCGCTGATCGGGCGGGTGCAGGAGCTGCGCCCACCCGATCAGCTGCAGGGGACTGGCTGTTCCCGTTAGCCGGACACCTGCTGCGGTGAAAACACCGATGCCGGCACAGTAACCCCTTCTATGCTGTGGTCAGCGCTGACCGCGACATAGAAGGGGTTTGCTGCGGGTGAGGGAGCCCATCGGGTCCCCTCGCTGCTGTGGCGGGGATCCGATGGGTAAGAAGGCAGCCCGATGCCGTGCAGAGGCTGCCCAATGCCTTGCACAGCATCAGGACCTTCCCTTTACGGGTGCCCAGGAGATCCAGCCTCAGGCTGGGTCTCCTAGGCAACCTGTTAGTGTATTACTCTGTGTAATACACTAACAGGCAATGCATTACAATACAGATATATTGTAAAGCATTGCAGAGGGGATCAGACCCCCAGATGTTAGTCAGAAATAAAGTTAAAAAAAGGTAAAAAACTGTGTTTTTAATAAATAAAAAAAGAAAGTTTCAAGTAAAAAAAGAAACGCCCCTTTTGCCCTGATTTTATAATAAAAATAAAAAAAACACATATATTAGGTATCGCCACGTCCGTAACAACCGGCTCTATAAATATATCACATGATCCACCCCGTTCGATAAACACCATAAAAAAATAAAAACTGCGTCAAAAAAAGCAATTTTTGTCACCTTACATCACAAAAAGAACAAGCAACACCAAGCGATCAAAAAGGCATATGCCCCCCAAAATAGTTCAAAATGGTACTAATCAAACCATCTTTCAAAAAAGGACAATCTGTTAAAAAATAGAAAAGCTATGGAGACACTAAAACATAATTGTTTTTGTTTCAAAAATGCTATTATTGTGTTAAAGTGAAATAAATAAAAAAAAGTATACATATTAGGTATCGCCGCATCCGTAACAACCAGCTCAATAAAAATATCACATGACCTAACCCCTCAGTTGAATGCTGGAAAAATAAATAAATGAAAACTGTGCCAAAATTACCAATTTTTTGGTCACCTTGCCCCATAAAGTGTAATAATGAATGATCAAAAAATGATATGTACCCAAAAATGGTACCAATAAAAACGTCAACTCTTCCCGCAAAAAACGAGCCCCTGCAGAAGACTATCGTCAGAAAAATAAAAAAAATATGGCGTTCAGAATATGGAGGCACAAAAACATAATTTTTTTTTTCAAAAATGCTTTATTATGTAAAACTGAAACAAAGAAAGTAGACATATTTGATATAATTGCATCTGTAACCACCTTCTCTATAAAAGTAGCACATGATCTACCCTACCTCTAACAGATGAATCTTGTAAAAAGTAAAAACTGTGCCAAAACAGCAATTTTTTGGTTACCTTGCCTCCCAAAAAACGTAATAAAGAGCAATTAAAAATCATATGTACCACAAAATAGTACCAATAAAACTGGCACCTTATCCCCTAGTTTCCAAAATGGGGTCACTTTTAGGGAGTTTCTACTGTGCATCAGGTGGGCTTAAAATGGGACATAGCATCTAAAAACGGTCCACCGCATCATTGACGAAATCCCGCGTCTGCGTCGTTCACTTCTGTCTTCGGCGCAGGCGCAGTGAGTGAATGATGCGCTCCTGGTGCCGGATTCCTCACTGCGCCGACTACGTCACAGTGAGGAACCCGGCATCAGGAGAGCGGCCTTCACTCACTGCGCCGAAGACAGAAGTGAACGGCGCAGGCGCGGGATTTCGTCAATGATGCGGTGGACCGTGGCATCAATCAAGAGGAGCGGGGCAGGCAGAACAGGGGACCTGGGCGGGATAAAGCGTGAGTGGACGGAGCTTCTAGGTGCTGATTTTACGCCCACATAGCACCTAGAGGCTCATTAGCATATTATAAAAGTGCATTTTTTACAAAAACGGCTGCAGGGACTAATGTTAGAAACATACTGTTATGTAGTGCTGACCTTAGCGCATCGCTAATGTAAGTCAGCTACATAACAGTATTTCTGGTGGTAGAAGCCCTTTAAATTACATTTACAAAATGATGCCAACATAAAGTAGATGTATGGGGAATGTTAAGTAGTAAATATTTTATGAGGTATCACCTTCTGTTTTAAAGCAGAGAAATTGAAATTGCAAATTTTTCAAAATTTTGGGTAAATTTGGTATTTTTTCATAAATAAAGGTGAAATATATTGACTCAAATTTATGACTATCATGAAGTACAATGTGTCACGAGAAAACAGTCTCAGAATGGCTTGAATAACTAAAAGTGTTCCAAAGTTATTACCACATAAAGTAACACATGTCGGATTTGCAAAAAATGGACTGGACAGGAAAGTGAAAACTGGCCCAGGGTAGAAAGGGTTAATCTGTTTTTTTCCAGGCATTTTCAACTCCCATAGAGATTTCTGAGGAAGAAAACGCCTGAACAAGATGCCATACCTGAAGCATGTTGAAGCATACCTGGTGCAGATGACCCTTTCCGAGAAACCTCGTTGCTTCAGAATGGCGGTTTTAACAGCCACGTCGTCAAACGTAGCGACTCTAAATGCTGGTGGAAGACAGGACCCTGAGAGAGAAGATCGAGCCTGAGCGGAAGGAGCCACAGTGTGTCTCCTAGGAGACGAATGATGTCTGTGTACCACGTGCGTCGAGGCCAATCCGGAGCGATGAATATCGTTTGGATGCCCTCCATCTTGATTCTGCGTAAGACTCAGGGCAGGAGAGGGAGAGGTGGAAACACGTACACCATGGAGAACCCGTCCCATGGTGCAACCAGTGTGTCAACTGCGCGTGCCCTGAAATCTCTTATTCGAGAGAAGGCAGGGAGCTTGTGGTTGAGTCTGGATGCCATCAGGTCCACCTCTGGTTGGCCCCACCGGAGACAGATTGCTTGGAACACCTCGGGGTGCAGAGACCACTCCCCTGGGTCCACCGTCGTCCGACTGAGGAAATCCGCCGTCCAGTTCTCCACTCCCGGAATAAAGACCGCCGAAAGAGTTGGCACATGAGTCTCCGCCCACCGCAGGATCTTGGCTGACTCTGCCATTACTGCTTGACTGTGGGTTCCTCCTTGATGATTGATATAAGCCACTGCCGTGGCGTTGTCTGACTGTACCCGGATCGGCCGGCCCTTCAAGAGAGGGGCCCAATGTAGAAGGGACAGATGAATGGCCCGGAGTTCCAGTATGTTGATGGGCAGTTGGGACTCCGACCGAGACCATACACCTTGGACTGCCCGGGGTGGGAAGACTCCGCCCCAACCTTGGAGACTTGCGTCGGTGGTGATGACCGTCCATGAGATCGGGAGAAAAGATTTACCTGACTCCAAGGTTGGGGTCGAAAGCCACCACCTGAGTGCCGAACGTACCCCTGGGGGTAGGACAATGTGACGGTACAGGGAATCCGTTGACTTGTCCCACGACAACAAGATTGTCCGCTGAAGTGAATGAGTGTAAAATTGTGCAAACGGAACCGCCTTCGAAAGAAGCGACCATTGCATCCAATACCTTCATGCAAAACCGAATTGAAGGGTACCTGTGCCGGAGGAGAGGGCGGATTGACCGACGAAGGGCCAGTCCCGGCCGTATTGAGGATCATGCCAGACGCACCAACGCCGCGGCCGTATCGAGGATCATGCCTAGAAAAGTGATCCATCTGGTAGGACGGGAAGACTTCTGGAAGTTCACCAACCACCCGAACCGCGCCAGTGTATCCAGCGGGTTACGCAGGCTGTCCTTGTATTGACCGAAGGTCGCCGCTTTGACCAGAATGTCATCCAAGTAGGGAATCGGGGTGATGCCCTTGGTACGAAGAAGTGCCAGGAGAGCAGTGAGTACTTTTGTAAAGACTTGCGGTGCCGTCGCCAGGCCAAAGGGAAGGGCGACGAACTGATAGTGGTGGAGCCCCACTGCAAAGCGGAGGAAATGCTGATGTGCCGGGGCAATGGGGACGTGTAAGTATGAGTCCCAAATGTCTATAGAAGAGAGAAATTAGCATCGGTCCAGTGAAGCAATCATGGAGCGAAGGGATTCCATTTTGAAGTGTCGAACCCGGTTCAGCAACTTGAGGTCCAGAACCGGGCGATCTGACCCTTCTTTCTTGGGGACGACAAACAGGTTTAAATAAAACCCTGAGAATTGCTATGTCCGAGGAAACGGGTAGATCACCCCCCCCCCCCCCTACCCCTTCCCGTGCGAGGAGGCATTGAATTGCCTGGAAAAAGGCGACAGCCCGACCTGGATCCCTGGGTGGTTAGGAGGGAAAGAAACATTGCGGAGGAGGGGATGCAAACTCGATCTTGTAACCCGAGGTTACGATTTAGAGTGCCCACACGTCGGAGATGTGGGCCCGCCACACTTCCTGAAGAAGGAGTAGGCGAATCCCCACCCGAGATGGTGGGGGTGCATCTTCATGCGGAGGACTGTTTGCCGGACAAGGGACGGGCAGGCTGTGCCTGCGGGTGCCAGGCTGGTTGAGGCCTGAAGAATGGCTTCTTCCGCTGGTCCTGTGTGGAGGATCTGGTCGGGGCTGCCGAACGCGTGCCCGAGAAGTGACGTAAGGGCTGGGACCGGGCACTTGTCTGCTTAGCGCGAAACGTGCGCCTGGATTTGCCCTGCGGGAGGTAAGTACTTTTACCGCCCGTAGCCTCTGAGATAATCTCATCAAGCCGGGCCCCGAACAACCGGGAGCCGGCAAACAGAAGGCTGGTAAGGGAACGCTTTGACGAGGAGTCCGCTGCCCAGACCTTAAGCCAGAGCTCGTGCCTCAAAGTTACCGCGAGAGCCGATGAGCGGGCAACAAGTGCACCTGCGTCCAAGGAAGCCTCACAGAGGTACTTCCCTGCCTGTGAGATCTGCAGAGCCAAGGACTGGAGCTCGGTGAGCGGGTGGTCCTGGATTAACCGGAGTGCCCACTCCGAGACCACCTTAGCCACCCAAGCGGAGGCCAAAAAGGGCCGAAGCTCTGAGCCACTTGCTGCGAAAATGGACTTCGCCCAAGACTCCATGCGGCGATCCATGGGATCCTGAAGGGCTGAACCATCGGCCACCGGAATGGCGATGTTCTTGGCGAGGTGTGCTACTGGAGGGTCCAACTTGGGAGGAGGGGACCACTTAGCCACCCAATCCACCGTAAAGGGATAAAGCGGATCGCTTTGACATGCTAAAGCGACGATCTGGATGGTCCCACGCCTTGGCAATGACAACCGAAAAGTCGTCATGTAAGGGGAAGGCTTTAGGAGTTTGCCTGGCTTGGAGAAAAGACACTTCCTGGTGACTCGTGGAAGGGGAGTCATCCTGCACCTGGTAGGTGTAACGGACAGCAGAGACTAAGCTGTCTACCATGGAAGCAACCTTGGAAGATTGTTCCTGATCCATATCCGAGTCTGAGTCCCCAATTCCCCCATCGGACAGAACTTCCCCTGGGAGGGAGGATGCGTCCGAGCGTGACCCATGGAGGGGAGGAGATACTGAGGCGTCAGAGGAGGAATGACGACCTGCT
The DNA here is from genome assembly GCF_905171765.1 of Bufo bufo. Classification (NCBI taxonomy): domain Eukaryota; kingdom Metazoa; phylum Chordata; class Amphibia; order Anura; family Bufonidae; genus Bufo; species Bufo bufo. The sequence continues at coordinate 682,821,338 of NC_053389.1, read as the reverse complement.
CTGGGCCGCTTGTGCGAAGGTCTGCCCCTAAGGCGCTCTCCAGAGGAGGGTGCGGACTGCGCAGGTGGAGATTTATCAACCAATCGACCCATGAGAATGAGGGTGGATTGACCATAGACCTTACAGGGAAATTTCCCGGTGGGCCAATGCCCAGGGAGCCGCCTAAGCCCTCCTCACAGCCGTCCAGTGGAAGTTTTTGGGGATGTATTTTGTGCTGCTGGCAGTATTTTGTGATGGACTGTGGTATTTGGCTCTGTTGATGTGGTATAATGTGCCACAATATGGTATTGCTGACCCTGCCTTCCAATAATCTGTACCCGACTAGAAAACGGAGCCACTTTTATCTTTTTTTTCCAGGGCCACTTTAAGTTCCCAGTCTGCCACTGGTGGATTGGGATATTTTAGAGAAGTCCTCCACTGCCCGAGATGAGGCACGGGCCCAGTCCGGTTCCATCCGGTCAGGGTGGTCATGCGGCTGGGGGGGCAGAACCTGCGTGGGCTCACAGCATGCGGAGAAGGCAGAGTCCGGCTAGCCGCGAGGGAACTTAATTTTGCATTTCACACATGCATAAGTGTCAACAGGGGCAATTGAAACGGCGTGGGTCCCCCCAGACATGGTATCCCAGTGTCCCTACCCTGGAATTAAAGTGTAGAAGCCGTCTACCCTAATGAGGTGGGTGGGAGAGGAGAGGGGGGGCGGGGGTTGGACACGGAGAATACTCACCCAGTCCCGACTACTCACCCCATCTTCATCCTTTTTTCTTTACCCCTCCTCAGAGTACCAGCAGGGTCACCTCTTCAGCAGCTGGCACCCGAAGTGGCAGGGGGTCTCGCCAGATCCAGGTGACCCCTTGGCTGGTGGGAAGCAGGGGAGTTGGGCTGCCCTGGTCCACTTTTGCTTCTTGGGGGGGGGGGGGTCGTTGGGGGAATCAGACACCGATCTAGCTCCCGGGGTAGGCAGAGGGGCTAGGTGCCTCTGTTTCCCCTACCTAAAAAGAGAAAAAGATAAAACAAAAAATAACAAAAAGAAGCTGCCCTGCACGGAGGACACTAAGCTAAAAACTGATATGCTCTCTCCTGGCTGGAGGGGGTATAGCCGGCAGAGGAGGAGCTAACACTTTCTAGCCTAGTGTCTCCTCCTAGTGGCAGCAGCAGCTATACCCACGGTCCTGTGTCCCCCAATGATACGAGCAAGAAAACACCTGTTCTAAATGAAATGTTCAAAAGTAAGAAAAAAAACACATGGCATTACAAAAAATGTGTGGTTTATAGGAAACAATTAGATGAAATAGTTTGACAGCTTTGCCATGCAACCAGCTATTTGGATAAGTATCTAATACAGTTATGATGTTACTGCTCCTAGTCCATCCATATTTATTACCTGCTAATAGGATGAGCGCTGTGACTGATGTGGCTGGCAAGTTCAAATGCTATTTAAAGGCCACGATATAAAGGTATGTTCAAAATTGTTATGGTCATTTGGGGTATACACTGTGAACACTCCTTGTCATATTCATTGACATACCCATATACTTTATTAGCCATACGTATGTCAACAGAGTGGCCACTTTTAATCAAAATGCCTTTTTTATGGCTGTATTAAAAATGTTCTTGACTACACTTTTCAATACAAGTACATCCATCAAAAAATGTATGTACTACATTGTATACCTTCTTTTTACAATGGGAGTCATATGCAACTGTATAGGCATGTAGTTGCATACCGTATGTCAGGGGCTTCAAATATGCACACTGAGCATGTTCTTGAGACATAGTGTCCTAACGCAATGCACAGGGTGAAGTTAGCTGCACATCTGCCTCACAGTCCATGACAAATCTTGCCGCAGATTTGTCACAGAGTTTGCCATACTGCTACCCTGCCTAATCTCATAACCCTAATGGTGGCAAAGGCGTAACACACTAGAGACTCCCTATTCTGCCTGCATCTAATATCCAGATCAGTACTACATATGCATTACATCTTAATCATAAATAGCTTGTACATAATATTTTAGTGACATGATCTTAAATACTCCTAGGTGTGTATTTAACATACCCGGTGATGAATTACTTGAGTGTTGTCAAAATGTTGACCATATGTTTTTTGTTAGACCCTTTTTTTAAGCATGGTCTTATTATTCCAGTACATTGTACCAGACAGTAAAACAAAATGTATCATACACCATTGTTCTATTCATAACTGTGGAATGTGAAATGGTAATAAAAGCAGATAGACCTTACCACTAACTTTGCCTCTTTTAAAAAAAAAAAATGACAAATGGATATAATATACAGTACAGACCAAAAGTTTGGACACACCTTCTCATTCAAAGAGTTTTCTTTATTTTCATGACTTACAGTGCTGCCCATAATTATTCATACCCCTGGCAAATTTTGACTTAAAGTTACTTTTATTCAACCAGCAAGTAATTTTTTGACGGGAAATGACATGGGTGTCTCCCAAAAGATAATAAGACTATGTACAAGAGGCATTATTGTGAAAAAAAAAAAATTCTCAGCTTTTATTTACATTTGAGCAAAAAATTCAAGATGTTCCGCACTGTGGAAAATCTCAGAGGACGTGGTCGGAAGCCAAAAGTGACACCTGTGCTGGCCGGGAGGATAGTTAGAGAGGTGAAAAAGAATCCAAGGATCACCACCAAGGCCAGGCCATCCTGGTGAATCTGGGCTCTGCTTGTGGCAATGTCTCAAGGCAGACAATCCAACGGACACTGCACACTGCTGGGTTCCACTTCTCCAGATAAGGCACACAAAAGCTCGCTTGGCCTTTGCAAAAGCTCATCTGGACAAAGAAGAAGACTTCTGGTCTTCTGTGTTATGGTCAGATGAAACAAAAATTTAATTGTTTGGTCACAATGATGTTTCCTTCATTTGGCGTAAAAAAGGAGAAGCCTCCAACCCAAAGAACACCATCCCCACTGTCAAACATGGTGGTGGGAACCTAATGCTTTGGGGGTGTTTTTTAGCCAATGGACCAGGGAACCTAATCACAGTAAATGGCACCATGAAAAAAGAGCAATAAATGAGGATTCTCAACGACAACATCAGGCAGTCTGCGGAGAAACTTGGCCTTGGGCACCAGTGGACATTTCAGCATGACAATGACCCAAAACACACAGCAAAAGTGGTGAAGAAATGGTTAGCAGACAACAACATTAACGTTTTGGAGTGGCCCAGCCAGAGTCCAGACTTGAATCCAATTGAGAATCTGTGGAGGGAGCTAAAGATCAGGGTGATGGCAAGAAGACCCTCCAACCTGAAATATTTGGAGCTCATTGCTAAAGATGAATGGGCAAAAATACCTGTGGAGACATGCAAAAAGCTGGTCTGCAATTATAGGAAGAGTTTGATTGCTGTAATAGCCAATAAAGGCTTTTCTATTGATTATTGAGAAGGGTATGAATAATTTTAGACTGGACACTTTTTTCTCAAATGTAAATAAAAGCTGAGAAATGTTTTTTTTCCACAATAATGCATCTTGTACATCGTCTTATTATCTTTTGGGAGACACCTATGTAATTTCCCGTCAAAAAATTACTTGCTGGTTGAATAAAAGTAACTTTAAGTCAAAATTTGCCAGGGGTATGAATAATTATGGGCAGCACTGTACATAATAATAACCACCCAACAATTACCCCATTCTAGAAACTACACCCCTCAAGGTATTCAAAACTGATTTTGCAAACGTCATTAACCCTTTAGGTGTTCCACAAGAGTTAATGGCAAATGGAGATAAAATTTCAGAATTTAGATTTTTTGGCAAATTTTCAATTTTAATCCATTTTTTTCACTAACAAAGCAAGGGTTAACAGACAAACAAAAAACTATATTTATTGACCCGATTCTGTAGTTTGCAGAAACACCCCATATGTGGCCGTAAACTACTGTACGGGCACACAGTAGGGCGTAGAGGGAAAGGTGCGCCGTATTGTTTTTGGAAGGCAGATTTTGCTGGTCTGGTTTATTTACACCATGTCCTATTTGAAGCCCCCCTGATGCATGCCTAGAGTAGAAACTCCATAAAAGTGACCCCATTTTAGAAACTACGGTATAAGGTGGCAGTTTTGTTGGGACTATTTTTATGGTACATATGATTTTTGGTTTATCTATATTACATTTTTGTGAGGCAAGGTTACCAAAAATAGAAATTCTGAAATTTCATCTCCATTTGCCATAAACTGTTGAGGAACACCTAAAGAGTTAATAAAGTTTGTAAAATCAGTTTTAAATACATTGAGGGGTGTAGTTTCTTAGATGGCGTCACTTTTATGGAGTTTCTACTCTAGGGGTGCATCAGGGGGGCTTCAAATGGGACATGGTGCCCAAAAAAAAAGGCCATCAAAATCTGCCTTCCAGAAACCATACAGCGTTTCTTTCCTTCTGCGCCCTGCTGTTTGGTCATACAGCAGTTTACAACCATATATGTGGTGTTTCTGTAAACTGCAGAATCAGGGTAATAAATATTACGTTTTGTTTGGCTGATAACCCTTGCTTTTTTATTGGAAAAAAACGGATTAAAATGGAACATTTGCCAGAAAATTGCTGTTTAGGCACCGTTTTTATTTTATTTTTTTGACTGTGTTCATCTGAGGGGTTAGGTCATTTTTTAGAGCAGATTCTTACGGACTTGGCGATACCTAATATGTCTACTTTTTAAAATTTATTTATGTTTTACACTATATTTTCTTTTTATAAACCAAAAAAAAAACATTTTAATATCTCCATAGTCTGAGTCTTTTTTTTTTTGTTTTTTAGCCGATTATCTTAGGTAGGGGCTCACTTTTTGATCGCTTGCTATTACTATTTTTGTGATGTAAGGTGCATAGTTTTTTTTTTGGACCGTGTTCATCAGAGGGGATAGGTCATGGGATATTTTTATAGAGCAGATTCTTACGGACGTGGCGATACCTAATATGTCTACTTTTTTTATTTATTTTAGTTTTGCAAAATAATATTTTAAAAATGTTTTTTTTTTTCGTTTGAGTGTCTCAAGTCTGAGAACCATAGTTTTTTATCCGATTGTCAGTGGCTAAATTTGGATATAAATTTAGTACTCCATGGAAGTGTGGTACTCCCTGAAGCAACCAATAATGCAGAGGTCCGGATGATCGGGGCACATGTCACACTGAGTAGTGGTGTCCTTCCGTATCCCCCTCCTGTGACACACTCTGCACTTTTTTGGGGTCCGTCCCTTCTTTCCAGTATGGGGGACCACACCTGGAAAGTGTTGGCCAGGGACGATCCGGGCGCCTCCAGTTCCCGAGGTACTCCAGCCTGCTCTTTCCCTGTCAGAAAAGATTAGGTCCTTGAGGACTGCCTCGTAGAACTGAAGGAATGTCCCTGTGTTGCCAGCGCTCCGGGACAGCACAAAAGAGTTGTACAAGGCAACCTGTACCAAGTAGACCAACTTTTTTGTACCATGCCCGGGTTTTGCGCATGCCGTTATATGGCTTGAGGACTTGATCAGAGAGATCAACTCCTCCCATATACCGATTGTAGTCGACAATAGAATCGTGATTGAGAACCATTGCCGCGGTACCTCTCACAGGGACAGGGGTGATGCCGTTACCATGAATTGTGGACAGTACAAGGACATCCCTCTTGTCCTTATAGCTGACCAGCAACAGGTTTCCACTGGTAAGGGCATGGGTCGCACCCCTGGGGATAGGTACCTGGAGGGGGTAGGTAGGAAGGCCGCATTGATTTTTCTGCACGGTCCCAAAAGCGGATGTGGATCTGGCGGTGAGGGACTGGAACAAGGGGATACTAGTATAAAAGTTATCCACGTACAGGTGGTAAATCTTATCTAGCAGTGGGTGCATAAGGTCCCACACAAGTTTCCCGCTAACACCCAGAGTGGGGGGACATTCTGGGGGTTGAATACGGGAATCTTGCCCCTCGTACACACAAAACTTGTAAGTGTACCCTGAGGTACTCTCACAAAGTTTGTACAGCTTCACGCCATACCTCGCCCGCTGAGAGGGAACATACTGGCGGAAAAGGAGTCTCCCCTTGAAAGCAATGAGAGACTCATCAACCGCGACCTCCCTTCCAGGTACATAGGCCTGTACAAATTTGGCCCCAATGTGATCGATGACCGGCCTGATTTTGTACAGGCGGTCATAGGCAGGATCACCTTGGGGGGAACATGCTGCATTATCTGAATAATGCAGGCATTTCCGGATGGCCTCAAACCGGGAGGGTGTCATGGCCGTACTGTAAATTGGGGTCTGGTAGAGGACGTCCCCACTCCAGTAATGCCTGACACTAGGTTTTTTGACTAGGCCCATGTGCAGCACGAGGCCCCAAAATGTCCTCATCTCGGCTGCACTGACCGGGGTCCAGCCACAGGCCCTAGCCAAAAAGGAGCCCGGGTGTTGAGCAACAAACTGTTGGGAGTACAGGTTTGTTTGCTCCACCATTAGATTTACAAAGTGGTCACTGAAAAAAAGACTAAAATAGTCATATTCAGTGAAGCCCACTGTGGAAATCTGGATTCCTGGTTGGCCTACAAAATCAGGAATCACGGGCTCAAAATGCTCTGGGGTATACCAGACAAGTTCACCGGCAGGGGGCTCCGGTGGACTTAACTGGTGGGCCGGAAAACTAGTACGAGCCCCAGAGCGGCTCGTACTAGGGTGGGCCACAGGGTCCCTAGCATGTTGGTCCCCTTGCGCCGCCTTGGGGGCTCATCATCATCGCTAGATGATGAGGAGGACGCGGATGAGAAAAGGAAAGTGGGGTCATCCTCATCCTCAATGGGACTCTCGGAGTCGGAGGCAAGCTGGGCGTATGCCTCCTCAGCCGAGAACATCCGGCGGGCCATAGGGGAGTGTGTGTGAGCGTGCTTGTTAAACTTTATTTGGTGTCTGTGTGTGTGGGGGCACGGGTGTTCACGAACTTACCCTAAACCTAACAGACAAAAAAAACTAAAAAAAGGGCAAAAAATGTGTAAAAAAATTCAAAATCGATGATCAACCGTCCGAAGTTTATCAGTGGTGGGGTGTGCGATGCGCTAACAGTTAAGTTACAGATAAAACAGAAGGTCAGTCCTGTGTCCCAACACGGACACTATTAGCGCTGCTGCTGGTCCCGGAGTAGTGCGGTAGGTTTCACACAGGTAAAATCAAAGTCAAATAGGTTTTGGAACCGCGCTGCAGGAAAATACGTATTCCGGTCCCAAATGGATGATGTACGGGTGTCAGCCCTTCTCCTCGACAATCAGAGGGTACGGTCCTCCCAGACCCCCTCCTCTACAAGATTTAAGGAGATAGGCAAGATAGTGAAGCACCCCTGAGAATGTTATATTAAAAGGTTTTATTCTACTTACAACAGGTCAGTAGACAAAAGGCATAAAATTACAAGATGATCGTCACGTTTCTGCCCGACCCGGGTTTCGCTACCTCGCTTCTTCAAGGGCGATGACTGAGCATGCTCTCACACGAGCCTTTTAAATAGCCCAGCTGTCTCATTATTCAAGCGGGTGTGGTTCCGATCCCAAAATCACAGTTTTAGAAATTCCATTCATACCTTCATAAATACAATCACTTTTAAGATGTGAACATAAGATACATAAAATACACATACAATACACATTGATGTACATAGTCATTGCCAATTTGTAAGTAAAACCCTTTCGAGTTGCCGCACATATCCAAAATCAATATATTCATTAGTAAATTCAGCCCCTTTCTCTATATCCTCTCCCACAAGATCTTCTCATGTCCTAACATTTTTCACTCATTCTAATATAATGGTCCTATTACTCTATGCATGTTATCCACTCTTGCAACATTATACAGGTATCCTCCCCCTATTCCCGGAGCGTCATTCATCTAGTCTCCGCCCCCTCCTGAAGTGTCATTTCCTCAGACGTCATCCAATCCTGGCGCGTCATTCAGGTAGTCTCCACCCACTTTTAGCGCATCATTAGAAAGAACGCTATCCGCTATGGTAGCGTCATTCGTGTGTTCTCGACCCCGCCTCCACCTGTGACGTTCCAGTCACGAGGCATCAAGGTCCAATGGAGCTGCCAGATAGCTGACGTCACCCAAAGGTCCTTAGGAGGCCCGGTAAAGAACAAAAGAAAGACGCCACCGGTAAGATCGTTTCACAATAAACATGGTTTTAGGTCAAATTCAATATTAAGCCCTCTGGGTTGTAGGGTTCCTAGCAGGTAAATCCACTCCACCTCTTTTTTATTTATTTGTGCCAGCGAGTCTCCTCCACGCCAGTGGGGATTAACAATTTCAACTCCTGCGAATTTTAACCCTTGCGGATTTTTTCCGTGCCTTAATTTAAAGTGTGCTGATACACTGTGGGTCATTAGGCCCTTTTTGATGTTACGTAAATGTTCTTGTATTCTGACCTTTAGCTTTCTAATTGTCCGTCCCACGTACTGGAGCCCGCAAGGACATTCCAATACATAAATTATGCCTTCATTTTCGCATGAGCAGTTACTCTTAATACGAAATTCGACCCCATTACTTTTAGACATAATGTGCTGGATATTTATTTGGCGATCTTTGGAATTCCGGTTCTTACAACCTGCACAGAATCCACACCAGGTGAACTTTCCTTCTTTTTTCACCTTTATACTAACTGGCGGTATGGCACTACGTACAAGTTTTTCTCTAATGTTAGTTGCTTTCTTAAAAATAAAAGAGGGATTTGCAGGTATCATTTTTCCTATTATTGGATCGTTCCTCAAAACTCCCCAATTCTTTTTGACCATTTTCTTAATATCACCTGACATGGAGCAGAATTTAGTAACAAATGAAAATCTGTAGTCCCTTTTTTCTTTATCCACTATTCTTTTTATATTCTCCTTTTTTCCCCTTGTTTCTATCTCTACATTCTGTATGCATGCTTCCAAATCAACCTCATCGTATCCTCTCTCCACAAATCTGCTTTTTAACACCCCACATTGTGATCTATACTCGCTCTGTTCTGTACAGTTACGGGACATCCTCTTAAACTGCCCTTTCGGAATGTTCCTGAGCCATGGGCCGTAGTGACAGCTCTTCATATCGATGTAGGAGTTCACATCGGTTTCTTTGAAATGGGAACTAGTCAAAAAGCGCCCATTTTCTATCCGGATGCATAGGTCAAGAAAATTGACGCTGGTGTCACTAATTTCCCCCACAAATCGTAGATTCCAACTATTATGGTTCAATTGGGAGATGAATGACTCGAGTCCCTCCCTCCCTCCTTCCCACACTAGGAGACAGTCATCAATATACCTCCTCCAGAAGGTCAACTTACCCCCTGGAGTGTCCGCTCCCAGTGTGGGAAGGATGAAGCTCTCCTCCCAAGCCCCCATAAAAATATTTGCAAAACTGGGGGCGAATTTCGCCCCCATCGCAGTGCCAATGCACTGTACATAATATGAGTCTTTGAACCAGAAATAGTTGTAATCGAGGCAATAGCTGAGGCATTCTAAAATAAAGTTACCCTGGAGATTCCCCATTTTTACGTCATTTCTGATTCTCTTCTCCACTGCCTCCATTCCCAATTTTTTGGGGATAACTGTGTATAGGGATGCCACGTCTATTGTGGCCATCCACGTATTCACAGTAGGGGGATTTAGATTTTTGATGAGCTCCAACACCGATCCAGTATCTTTCAAATGAGAGGGGTTCTGCATAACATATCCTTGTAAATAAAAATCAATATATTCCGTGACTCTGCACGTCAATGAGTTGAGCCCCGAAATTATCGGTCTCCCCGGGGGATCTACTGGATTTTTATGAATCTTGGGCAGATGGTATATGACCGGCACCAAGGGAAAAGGGATGGTAAGGTAATTAAACTCTTTTCTGTTCAATATTCCTTTAGTAAAGCCCCCTGTTAATATGCTATCGAGGGCCCGTTTATATTCTTGGGTGGGATTATTTTTCAGTTTCTTATAGGTGGTTGTGTCCGACACTAATCTTGCCATTTCGGCCTCATATTTTTCTTTACTCATTATGACCACCCCTCCCCCTTTATCTGCCGGCTTTACGATTATATCCGGATTCTTTTCTAGATCTTTAAGAGCTTTTCTCTCTTTATAGGTGAGATTATTTGTCACTTTCTCCATATTCATCTCTTCCAGTTCCTTTAACAATCCAGTTTTAAATGCCTCTATACATTCATTATTTAGGTTTTTTGGAAAAAACTTGGACTTTTCCTTCATTTGGGTATGCAGAACATCCTCCCTATTATCATTTGAGTTAACAAGCCCCACCTCAGGGTTCACACTCTGCGGTGCGGGGTTGTTAACCCAATATTTGGCCATATTCAATTTCCGGATAAATTTGTGTATATCCAGAAATGTCTCAAATTTATTGATTTTCTGGCTAGGTGCATACTTTAGGCCCTTATTTAGGACACTCATTTCCCCCTCTGTTAGGATATGGCTGCTCAAGTTAAAAATTCCCTTTAGATTTCCTTGCTCCTTTTTGTTTTGGGGCTTATTTTTCCCTTTTCCTCGTTTTCCTCTACTAGACTTCTTTTTTGTGGGGTCCTCATTATCTGTTCTTTTGTTTCTCCTTCTCTCTGTACTCCTTTTATACTTTGGTGGGGAAAATTTTGTTCACCTTGCGGTTTTGGGTTTGATCTACTCCCCTCGCAATTATCCCTTTTTAATTCATCTCCGTAATTGCTACCACCATAGTGGGTGCCTTTGTCAAAATAGCTAGAATCATGGCCACCATTGTAGCCATAACCGTAGTTATCCTGTGGTCTCCACTTTGGTTTTCCTTTGTACCCTCCCCCTTGGTATGGCTGTCTGTACGGTTGTCTGTATTGTGATTGTCCCCTATACCCATTATGTTGTCCATAATTACCACTATATTGTCCTCCCCTATATCCGTAGTTTTGGCTCCAACCTTGTTGGCCTCTTTGGTTATATTGATAGGACTGTGTTTGTTGGTACCTATTATCGGACCATTTTCCAAACTGTGGTTCATGCATTTGTTCATAATCCCTATTAGGCTGAAAAAAACGTTCTTGATTTTTAGGTGCGTAACCATAGTTGCGCTGCGGTGTATACTCATTGGCTTGATGGTTATGATTTTTAAAAACCTTTTGTTTCCCAACTCCATTTTCTAATTTCCTAAAACCTCCAGTGTAGTTTCCCAGATTGGGATTGCTATCACTGTTATCGCCCACAGGTGCCGGATTTATCATAGTCTCCTCTACATTTATTTGTTTATTTTTCCATTTATATACCATATTCATTTTATAGTCATTACAAATTTTGGCATATTTCTTTTGTTTCTTGCTTTTTATATCTTTTTCAGATTTTAAAATGGAATCTTGACATTGTTTACTGCATTTCTCGTATAACTCCTTATTTGCACTTTTCATCGGTTTAATCTCTTCTTGTAGTTCATCTATAGCATTGTTAATTTTCCTTAATTTGCTTTTACGAACCATAATAATATACTGCATAACTTTCCATGCACACTCATTCATTACTTTTTCCCAGCCCACTAGGTCTTCCTCCTCTTCAGTTACTAGAGGCAGTTGCCATCTCAGACCCTCCGGGATCCTGCCTTCCATAAGAAAACGTTCTAAGGAGGCAATGTCCCAGGTGGTTCTAATTTCCCTAGTGAACTCCCTTTCTAATTTCACAAACAGTGTTCGCATATTATCTGACCCATTATCGGTATTACTAGGAGTATCACAGAATGCATCAAGATCACATTTAAAAGTTGCTCTGAAATCAAAAATGTCCATGTTGCTAGCAGGACTAGACAACCTACAAACGCAGATAAGTTACAGATAAAACAGAAGGTCAGTCCTGTGTCCCAACACGGACACTATTAGCGCTGCTGCTGGTCCCGGAGTAGTGCGGTAGGTTTCACACAGGTAAAATCAAAGTCAAATAGGTTTTGGAACCGCGCTGCAGGAAAATACGTATTCCGGTCCCAAATGGATGATGTACGGGTGTCAGCCCTTCTCCTCGACAATCAGAGGGTACGGTCCTCCCAGACCCCCTCCTCTACAAGATTTAAGGAGATAGGCAAGATAGTGAAGCACCCCTGAGAATGTTATATTAAAAGGTTTTATTCTACTTACAACAGGTCAGTAGACAAAAGGCATAAAATTACAAGATGATCGTCACGTTTCTGCCCGACCCGGGTTTCGCTACCTCGCTTCTTCAAGGGCGATGACTGAGCATGCTCTCACACGAGCCTTTTAAATAGCCCAGCTGTCTCATTATTCAAGCGGGTGTGGTTCCGATCCCAAAATCACAGTTTTAGAAATTCCATTCATACCTTCATAAATACAATCACTTTTAAGATGTGAACATAAGATACATAAAATACACATACAATACACATTGATGTACATAGTCATTGCCAATTTGTAAGTAAAACCCTTTCGAGTTGCCGCACATATCCAAAATCAATATATTCATTAGTAAATTCAGCCCCTTTCTCTATATCCTCTCCCACAAGATCTTCTCATGTCCTAACATTTTTCACTCATTCTAATATAATGGTCCTATTACTCTATGCATGTTATCCACTCTTGCAACATTATACAGGTATCCTCCCCCTATTCCCGGAGCGTCATTCATCTAGTCTCCGCCCCCTCCTGAAGTGTCATTTCCTCAGACGTCATCCAATCCTGGCGCGTCATTCAGGTAGTCTCCACCCACTTTTAGCGCATCATTAGAAAGAACGCTATCCGCTATGGTAGCGTCATTCGTGTGTTCTCGACCCCGCCTCCACCTGTGACGTTCCAGTCACGAGGCATCAAGGTCCAATGGAGCTGCCAGATAGCTGACGTCACCCAAAGGTCCTTAGGAGGCCCGGTAAAGAACAAAAGAAAGACGCCACCGGTAAGATCGTTTCACAATAAACATGGTTTTAGGTCAAATTCAATATTAAGCCCTCTGGGTTGTAGGGTTCCTAGCAGGTAAATCCACTCCACCTCTTTTTTATTTATTTGTGCCAGCGAGTCTCCTCCACGCCAGTGGGGATTAACAATTTCAACTCCTGCGAATTTTAACCCTTGCGGATTTTTTCCGTGCCTTAATTTAAAGTGTGCTGATACACTGTGGGTCATTAGGCCCTTTTTGATGTTACGTAAATGTTCTTGTATTCTGACCTTTAGCTTTCTAATTGTCCGTCCCACGTACTGGAGCCCGCAAGGACATTCCAATACATAAATTATGCCTTCATTTTCGCATGAGCAGTTACTCTTAATACGAAATTCGACCCCATTACTTTTAGACATAATGTGCTGGATATTTATTTGGCGATCTTTGGAATTCCGGTTCTTACAACCTGCACAGAATCCACACCAGGTGAACTTTCCTTCTTTTTTCACCTTTATACTAACTGGCGGTATGGCACTACGTACAAGTTTTTCTCTAATGTTAGTTGCTTTCTTAAAAATAAAAGAGGGATTTGCAGGTATCATTTTTCCTATTATTGGATCGTTCCTCAAAACTCCCCAATTCTTTTTGACCATTTTCTTAATATCACCTGACATGGAGCAGAATTTAGTAACAAATGAAAATCTGTAGTCCCTTTTTTCTTTATCCACTATTCTTTTTATATTCTCCTTTTTTCCCCTTGTTTCTATCTCTACATTCTGTATGCATGCTTCCAAATCAACCTCATCGTATCCTCTCTCCACAAATCTGCTTTTTAACACCCCACATTGTGATCTATACTCGCTCTGTTCTGTACAGTTACGGGACATCCTCTTAAACTGCCCTTTCGGAATGTTCCTGAGCCATGGGCCGTAGTGACAGCTCTTCATATCGATGTAGGAGTTCACATCGGTTTCTTTGAAATGGGAACTAGTCAAAAAGCGCCCATTTTCTATCCGGATGCATAGGTCAAGAAAATTGACGCTGGTGTCACTAATTTCCCCCACAAATCGTAGATTCCAACTATTATGGTTCAATTGGGAGATGAATGACTCGAGTCCCTCCCTCCCTCCTTCCCACACTAGGAGACAGTCATCAATATACCTCCTCCAGAAGGTCAACTTACCCCCTGGAGTGTCCGCTCCCAGTGTGGGAAGGATGAAGCTCTCCTCCCAAGCCCCCCATAAAATCTGAAAAAGATATAAAAAGCAAGAAACAAAAGAAATATGCCAAAATTTGTAATGACTATAAAATGAATATGGTATATAAATGGAAAAATAAACAAATAAATGTAGAGGAGACTATGATAAATCCGGCACCTGTGGGCGATAACAGTGATAGCAATCCCAATCTGGGAAACTACACTGGAGGTTTTAGGAAATTAGAAAATGGAGTTGGGAAACAAAAGGTTTTTAAAAATCATAACCATCAAGCCAATGAGTATACACCGCAGCGCAACTATGGTTACGCACCTAAAAATCAAGAACGTTTTTTTCAGCCTAATAGGGATTATGAACAAATGCATGAACCACAGTTTGGAAAATGGTCCGATAATAGGTACCAACAAACACAGTCCTATCAATATAACCAAAGAGGCCAACAAGGTTGGAGCCAAAACTACGGATATAGGGGAGGACAATATAGTGGTAATTATGGACAACATAATGGGTATAGGGGACAATCACAATACAGACAACCGTACAGACAGCCATACCAAGGGGGAGGGTACAAAGGAAAACCAAAGTGGAGACCACAGGATAACTACGGTTATGGCTACAATGGTGGCCATGATTCTAGCTATTTTGACAAAGGCACCCACTATGGTGGTAGCAATTACGGAGATGAATTAAAAAGGGATAATTGCGAGGGGAGTAGATCAAACCCAAAACCGCAAGGTGAACAAAATTTTCCCCACCAAAGTATAAAAGGAGTACAGAGAGAAGGAGAAACAAAAGAACAGATAATGAGGACCCCACAAAAAAGAAGTCTAGTAGAGGAAAACGAGGAAAAGGGAAAAATAAGCCCCAAAACAAAAAGGAGCAAGGAAATCTAAAGGGAATTTTTAACTTGAGCAGCCATATCCTAACAGAGGGGGAAATGAGTGTCCTAAATAAGGGCCTAAAGTATGCACCTAGCCAGAAAATCAATAAATTTGAGACATTTCTGGATATACACAAATTTATCCGGAAATTGAATATGGCCAAATATTGGGTTAACAACCCCGCACCGCAGAGTGTGAACCCTGAGGTGGGGCTTGTTAACTCAAATGATAATAGGGAGGATGTTCTGCATACCCAAATGAAGGAAAAGTCCAAGTTTTTTCCAAAAAACCTAAATAATGAATGTATAGAGGCATTTAAAACTGGATTGTTAAAGGAACTGGAAGAGATGAATATGGAGAAAGTGACAAATAATCTCACCTATAAAGAGAGAAAAGCTCTTAAAGATCTAGAAAAGAATCCGGATATAATCGTAAAGCCGGCAGATAAAGGGGGAGGGGTGGTCATAATGAGTAAAGAAAAATATGAGGCCGAAATGGCAAGATTAGTGTCGGACACAACCACCTATAAGAAACTGAAAAATAATCCCACCCAAGAATATAAACGGGCCCTCGATAGCATATTAACAGGGGGCTTTACTAAAGGAATATTGAACAGAAAAGAGTTTAATTACCTTACCATCCCTTTTCCCTTGGTGCCGGTCATATACCATCTGCCCAAGATTCATAAAAATCCAGTAGATCCCCCGGGGAGACCGATAATTTCGGGGCTCAACTCATTGACGTGCAGAGTCACGGAATATATTGATTTTTATTTACAAGGATATGTTATGCAGAACCCCTCTCATTTGAAAGATACTGGATCGGTGTTGGAGCTCATCAAAAATCTAAATCCCCCTACTGTGAATACGTGGATGGCCACAATAGACGTGGCATCCCTATACACAGTTATCCCCAAAAAATTGGGAATGGAGGCAGTGGAGAAGAGAATCAGAAATGACGTAAAAATGGGGAATCTCCAGGGTAACTTTATTTTAGAATGCCTCAGCTATTGCCTCGATTACAACTATTTCTGGTTCAAAGACTCATATTATGTACAGTGCATTGGCACTGCGATGGGGGCGAAATTCGCCCCCAGTTTTGCAAATATTTTTATGGGGGCTTGGGAGGAGAGCTTCATCCTTCCCACACTGGGAGCGGACACTCCAGGGGGTAAGTTGACCTTCTGGAGGAGGTATATTGATGACTGTCTCCTAGTGTGGGAAGGAGGGAGGGAGGGACTCGAGTCATTCATCTCCCAATTGAACCATAATAGTTGGAATCTACGATTTGTGGGGGAAATTAGTGACACCAGCGTCAATTTTCTTGACCTATGCATCCGGATAGAAAATGGGCGCTTTTTGACTAGTTCCCATTTCAAAGAAACCGATGTGAACTCCTACATCGATATGAAGAGCTGTCACTACGGCCCATGGCTCAGGAACATTCCGAAAGGGCAGTTTAAGAGGATGTCCCGTAACTGTACAGAACAGAGCGAGTATAGATCACAATGTGGGGTGTTAAAAAGCAGATTTGTGGAGAGAGGATACGATGAGGTTGATTTGGAAGCATGCATACAGAATGTAGAGATAGAAACAAGGGGAAAAAAGGAGAATATAAAAAGAATAGTGGATAAAGAAAAAAGGGACTACAGATTTTCATTTGTTACTAAATTCTGCTCCATGTCAGGTGATATTAAGAAAATGGTCAAAAAGAATTGGGGAGTTTTGAGGAACGATCCAATAATAGGAAAAATGATACCTGCAAATCCCTCTTTTATTTTTAAGAAAGCAACTAACATTAGAGAAAAACTTGTACGTAGTGCCATACCGCCAGTTAGTATAAAGGTGAAAAAAGAAGGAAAGTTCACCTGGTGTGGATTCTGTGCAGGTTGTAAGAACCGGAATTCCAAAGATCGCCAAATAAATATCCAGCACATTATGTCTAAAAGTAATGGGGTCGAATTTCGTATTAAGAGTAACTGCTCATGCGAAAATGAAGGCATAATTTATGTATTGGAATGTCCTTGCGGGCTCCAGTACGTGGGACGGACAATTAGAAAGCTAAAGGTCAGAATACAAGAACATTTACGTAACATCAAAAAGGGCCTAATGACCCACAGTGTATCAGCACACTTTAAATTAAGGCACGGAAAAAATCCGCAAGGGTTAAAATTCGCAGGAGTTGAAATTGTTAATCCCCACTGGCGTGGAGGAGACTCGCTGGCACAAATAAATAAAAAAGAGGTGGAGTGGATTTACCTGCTAGGAACCCTACAACCCAGAGGGCTTAATATTGAATTTGACCTAAAACCATGTTTATTGTGAAACGATCTTACCGGTGGCGTCTTTCTTTTGTTCTTTACCGGGCCTCCTAAGGACCTTTGGGTGACGTCAGCTATCTGGCAGCTCCATTGGACCTTGATGCCTCGTGACTGGAACGTCACAGGTGGAGGCGGGGTCGAGAACACACGAATGACGCTACCATAGCGGATAGCGTTCTTTCTAATGATGCGCTAAAAGTGGGTGGAGACTACCTGAATGACGCGCCAGGATTGGATGACGTCTGAGGAAATGACACTTCAGGAGGGGGCGGAGACTAGATGAATGACGCTCCGGGAATAGGGGGAGGATACCTGTATAATGTTGCAAGAGTGGATAACATGCATAGAGTAATAGGACCATTATATTAGAATGAGTGAAAAATGTTAGGACATGAGAAGATCTTGTGGGAGAGGATATAGAGAAAGGGGCTGAATTTACTAATGAATATATTGATTTTGGATATGTGCGGCAACTCGAAAGGGTTTTACTTACAAATTGGCAATGACTATGTACATCAATGTGTATTGTATGTGTATTTTATGTATCTTATGTTCACATCTTAAAAGTGATTGTATTTATGAAGGTATGAATGGAATTTCTAAAACTGTGATTTTGGGATCGGAACCACACCCGCTTGAATAATGAGACAGCTGGGCTATTTAAAAGGCTCGTGTGAGAGCATGCTCAGTCATCGCCCTTGAAGAAGCGAGGTAGCGAAACCCGGGTCGGGCAGAAACGTGACGATCATCTTGTAATTTTATGCCTTTTGTCTACTGACCTGTTGTAAGTAGAATAAAACCTTTTAATATAACATTCTCAGGGGTGCTTCACTATCTTGCCTATCTCCTTAAATCTTGTAGAGGAGGGGGTCTGGGAGGACCGTACCCTCTGATTGTCGAGGAGAAGGGCTGACACCCGTACATCATCCATTTGGGACCGGAATACGTATTTTCCTGCAGCGCGGTTCCAAAACCTATTTGACTTTGATGCGCTAACAGTGGCCAGACACAGTCAGCGTACGCACAAAAAAAAAAGAAAACTGCTTGCGTCCCAAAAAAGTTGTGGGGGGAGGGGGGCAAGCTGCAGCACCCCTGGGGGGTGGGTCTAGGGTCACACAGCTGTGCTGTGGACTCCAGACACCCGATTTAGGGTGATGCAATCAGTAACTTTTTTTTTTTCTTTCACTAACTTTCCCTAAATATCCCTGCCTAACCTAACCTTTCCCTAAATACCTGGGTGGTGCTGGGGGTGCTGGCTGGAGATCCTATGCAATCTGATGCTATTTGAAATGCCCGCCCAGCTGACCAATGATAGGCGATCCTGAGAGGTGATGTCACATCACCTCTCAGGATCGCAGGATAATGATTGATGGTGTATTATCACACCACCGATCACCATCCTGTTCCCGGTTATCGGGTCCCCATAGACCCGAATAACCCGGAAACGCAGCAAACCGCAGGTCTGAATTGACCTGCGGTTTGCTGCGATCTCCTACACGGGGGGTCACAGGACCCCCCGGTGCATTGTCCCCAGGTGTCTGCTCAATGATTTGAGCAGGCACCGGGTTTCGATCACTGAGCGGCGGTGATCGGAAATACATACGACGTATCGGTACGTCCTGTGTCCTTAAGTACCGGGACATCAGGGCATACCAGTACGCCCTATGTCCGGAACAGGTTAAGAGAATTGGGGAAACTTTTTGTGGAAAGCCCATTCCTCTGGCAGCATCACTATCTCCCTGTGCACAAAAGAGAAAAATTGTTTACCAAGTTAACTGTGGAAAACCTGATCTAAACGCAGTCCTGACCTCATCCACAAAAATTGAGTGAGTTGGAATGCCAAATACAAGCCAGACCATACTGCAACCTTTTTCAGAGCTCTTGTGCCCAAATGACCCCATTAGGTCAAATGCCATATTAAAAGGAATACGTCACCAAAAAACTTCTTATAAATCTGTTTGCATAGACACATAGCTGTGGTTCTCCTGATTAAAACACAGTTTCTTTAGTTTTTTTTTAATCTGAGGCTCCGTTCCCAAGTTATGATACTTTGTCTTAATATGCAAATTAAGACATGGGTGCAACAAAGACATCACCATTGCTCTTGTTAGGCCTGTTTCATACTTGCTTTGTGGCACTCCGGTTTTTAGAACCGGCAGATCCATGCCATTTAATACATCCTGATGCATCAGTTTTGGCCGGATCCGGTTGTATTAAATCAAAGCTGAACAAACCCAATCCAGTATGAAAATCATTGATAATCATTGTAACCGTTGCCCGGCCATGGCCGTTATTGTGGCCCGCAAACAGCGGGTCCGCAATATGCGGGCACCAGTCGTGTGCTCCCTGCATCAAGGATGCGGAACCATTCACTTGAATGGGTCCGCAATCCGGAGCTGCGGTGCGGAACAGAGGCACAGAGTGCTTCCATGGTGTTTGTCTGTGCCTCTGTGCCACAAAAAAAATAGAACATGTTCTATTTTTTGCGGTGCAGACAGATCACAGGCCCAAATTGCGGTCTCCAATGCACTTAACGGCAAGAAGCCTAAGTCACAGAGCACTGGATCCGTTTTTCCGCTGACAAAAAAAAAAAACTGATCCGGCACCATTTACTTACATTGATTGTCATGTCGGATCTAGTTTGTTCCTTTTCGCAGACCAGACACAAAACCGCAGCTTGCAGTGGTTTTGTGTCTGGCCAAAAAACTGAACAGAATGCATCTTGATCAGTTTAGTCCCCATTGACAATGAATGGGGACAAAACTGATCCATTTTGGCCAGGATTTGGGATCCTCTGCTGGATCTCAAAACCGGAAAGCCACAACGCAAGTGTGAAACAGGCCTTATACCCAAGCTCTGCCCCTTTCTGTGGCCAACCCCTCCCTGGCTGCTTTGCCACTGCCTGGCCCTGTCAATCAAAGCAGCGAGGGAGGGGCTGTTCACAGAAAGGAGAGGAGCCTGGGTGTTACAAGAGCAAAGGTGACACCCTCATTGCACCAAAACCCTAATTTGCATAATTAAAAGTATCATAGCTCAGGAAAGGAGCTTCGAATCAACAGAAAAAAATTGTGTTTTAATCAGGTGAACCACGGCTATGTGTCTATGTTCAGTTTGATAGGGAGGTCGCTGGTGAAGGATTCCCTTTAATGCCCATGTTTTAGAAGGAGATGTTCAACAAGCAGATCAGGATATGATATCAACATAATCATGGTTTTATAATTTACCCCATATTTATATTTACTGTAACACAGGGTTTTCTGATCATTAGAGTCTTGATGCTCCAGGTTGTCTACATCTTCTACAAATCCCTGGTGAGAACAAGCATGCAAGTAAAACGCAACAGGAGTTGTTAAAGGGGTTCTGCACTTTCATTTAACTGATGATCTATCCTCTGGATAGATCATCAGCTTCTGATCGGCGGGGGTCCGACAGCCGGGACCCCCGCTAATCAGCTGTTTGAGAAGGCAGCGGCGCTCCAGCAGCGCCGCGGCCTTCTCACTGTTTACCGCCGGCCCACTGACGTCATGATTAGTATTAACTAGCATGGGTGCGGCTAAGCTCCATTCAAGTGAACAGAGCTTAGCCCCGCCCACGCTAGTTGATACTAGTCGTGACGTCAGTGGGCCGGCGGCCCGGCAGTAAACAGTGAGAAGGCCGGAGCGCTGCTGCCTTCTCAAACAGCTGATCGGCGGGGGTCCCGGATGTCGGACCCCCGCCGATCAGAAGCTGATGATCTATCCAGAGGATAGATCATCAGTTAAATGAAAGTGCAGAACCCCTTTAAGAAAATAAATAAAAACAAATATTGCATGCCAGTAATTCTAAATCATCAGTCGCTATTATAAGTGTTAAATCTAGTTTTAAAAATGTTTTCCACTTTTAGGCTAAGCAAATCCAGTGACTGAAGTAATAACATTTCTTTAAAAAAAAAAAAAAGAAGCATCCAGACAGGTGAAGTTATTGAAGGACTTACAGCATTTTGACTTCCCAGCAGTCTCATAAGAATTATTAAAATGTTACTTTATGGTTATAAACCTTATAATATATTTTTTACATTATAATACAGTCTTTTTTTAAAAAAAAGTTAAGTGTCACCATTACACCCATCCAGCCTCATCACTACACCATTGAAAATTATGACATAAAATTTCAACACCAAGAAGGACAAGCCGTAAGGTTATGCAAATAAAAGAAGTAACAGGTATCACTAAGATCTGCAGATGATCCAATGTTCAAGCACCTAGCTCCAATCTGTGGTGTGTGGGAGGGGCATAAAATCCAGATTGAAAGCAAAGAAAACCAGATTGAAATCAAATCAAGACTTGTGGGATGATTGTGCGATGCCTCCTGTTCATCAACGTGCCAGTTATCTTCAATTGTCGCAGACTGAGGGAAAAAATCCTTGAACTGAGAGACCTAGGTTTATCACTCCGGCAGATCACTATGCGCCTAGACCGAGATGTCAGCCCTGTTCAACATTACGTGTCCGGTGGTTAGGAGAACAACGACAAACTGGAATGACAGCAAGAGGTGCAGAGGCAAACCTCTGTATGAATGGATCGTCTGATTAGAAGAACGGCACATATTGATCCATTCTATACTGCGAGTAAAATTGGACGTCACATCCCTAGCCTAGGACTAGACATCAGAAGGTGCTTGCACAACATTGGGCTATGAGCCAGACGTCCAGCTACAAGTGTTCTATTGACCTCCCATAACTGCTCTCAAAGGCTGTCATGGTGCACAGCAAGATGGGAATGAAGGTCTTCCATGATGAGCCTCGAAGATTGGTCGACAGTTTCAAAGGAAGCTGCAGTGGATCTTAATGATTTGTGTGCCCAAATGCATTAAAAATGGCAGAACGTTCTTCAGATAAGCATTAATAACCTGATTGGTGGCATGCCAAGGTGTGGGGCACTCATACTCGAAACTGAATATTTATAATTTGAAATGTTTTTATTAACATTTTCTTATTAAGCAACAGCATGTATATAACAACTATAGATTGATCAACTGGATGGAAGACATTAGCTAAGAAATACATTATGTTACATATTACTGTATTAACAAAACATTTTATGAACAAAAAGTCCATTGGGCCATGAACAGGCCATTTTCCAATGTTGTCAAAGTCTGGTGAGTGGTCTGTTCTCACATAGCCTGTGTATATAATTTGTCCAAGCTGTGGAGATGATAGCAATAGGATAACGGGAAGGGGAGAAAGGAAACACAGCAAACCTAAAATAACAAAGAAAAATGTGAATGACCCCCAATCAGGCTTCAGATCAGAGCCCCAATGTGAATGACCCCCAATCAGGCTTCAGATCAGAGCCCCAATGTGAATGACCCCCAATCAGACCTCAGATCAGAGCCCCAATTAACTGTGTGAGAGGAGAAGCACGTCATGGGTTTGGTTGGATACAGCAACAGCATACATCCCAACTTTCGAAAAGCCCAAGGAGGGAGAATAACAGCGGTGCACAGTGTACAGTGGCACATTTTATTTACTCTAAGCCACACCTCTAACTTAGTCCCACAGTAGTTATTACCCCTTTATGTCCCTTCATAGTAGAAGGCTTCCTTAGTGCCCCCACACTGTATAATGTCCCGTTAGTGCCCCCTTACAATGCTTTTAGAGTAGTTTGCCCCCTTAGTGCTTCCTGTAGTTTAAGTAAAATAAAAAAGTAATATTCACCTAGTCCAGTTCCCTGATGAATGAAACACAACTTTCCCTGGCCTGTGCTCTCACACTCGGCAGGCCATGCTGCAAAAAGAACAGCCAACACTATCAAAATGACCCAATTAATAGTGCCAAGCTATCTTCCCCATAGATAATGCCAGTTATAATAAAGTTGATATGGATCCGCTGTGCCATTAGAACAGACTTGACTTAGGGCTAATCCTAAGGGAATTATCTAGATGCCTGCCCCCCAAAGGTCTTCACGATCTAAACCCTGTTCAGGGATCTGGACTCCACTGCATGAGAACCACCAGGCTGCTACCTCATGGAGTAGTCTCAAGTGACTGCTGGCCCACTGGGGTCAAGAGATACTGGTGCGGAACACAGAGGGATCAGGAAAAGCCACAGTAAGGCCTCTTTCACACGGGCGTTGCGGGAAAATGTGCGGGTGCGTTGCGGGAACACGCGCGATTTTTCCGCGCGAGTGCAAAACATTGTAATGCGTTTTGCACTCGCGTGAGAAAAATCGTGCATGTTTGGTACCCAAACCCGAACTTCTTCACAGAAGTTCGGGCTTGGGATTGGTGTTCTGTAGATTGTATTATTTCCCCTTATAACATGGTTATAAGGGAAAATAATAGCATTCTGAATACAGACGGCATAGTAAAATAGCGCTGGAGGGGTTAAAAAAAAATAAAAAAAATTTAACTCACCTTAGTCCACTTGATCGCACTGCCGGCATTTCCTTCTGTCTCCTTCTTTGCTGATTGTAGGAACAGGACCTGTGGTGACAGATGCTTGCGATTTTCACGCAACCCCATTCACTTCTATGGAGCCTGCGTCGCGTGAAAAACGCAGAATATAGAGCATGCTGCGATTTTCACGCGACACACAAGTGATGCGTGAAAATCACCGCTCATGTGAACAGCCCCATAGAAATGAATGGGTCGGTATTCAGTGCGGGTGCAATGCGTTCACCTCACGCATCGAATCCGCGTGGAATACTCGCCCGTGTGAAAGGGGCCTTAGGCCTCATGCACACGACCGTATTTTGTTTCTGTGTCCGATCCATTTTTTTTGCCGATAGGATGCGGACCCATTCATTTCAATGGGTCCGCAAAAAACACAGACAGCACACCATGTGCTGTCCACATTAGTATGTCCGTTCCGTTGCTCCGCAAAAAAAAACAGTGCATGTCCTATTTTTTTCTAGTTTGCGGACAAGGATAGGCATTATTACAATGGATCCGCAAAAAAAAACGGATCCGCAAAAAAAACTGATGCCATATGGAATATCATCCGTTTTTTGGGCGGATCCGCAATTTGTGGACTGCAAAACACATACGGTCGTGTGCATGTAGCCTTAGGGACAGGCAGACATCAGGGCAGGCAGAGTACATGCAATCCTATAAATAGTCCAAGGTCTGGCAGGCAGAGCCAGGTCAGAATGGAGATCAGGTAGAGGTAAGGTCAGGCATTGAAGGGTCAAATCCAGAAATCAGGCAGAAGTTGGTACATGGAACTGACAAATGAACACAGATGGCACACCTTAGCAGTATACTAGAGAACTAGAACCTATTGCTCAGGCACTTTCCCCAAGGTGGCCAACAATAGGCTAGGGATGAAGAGGGTGCACACTCTAGCTCAAGAGCCAGAGGGAACGCGTGCACCCTACAGGCAGTAAGCGGTAATGGAAGAGCAGTGACCAGGACCACCAGGCAGGGAGAAGTAGATGCCAGCAGGACCAGACCACCGAAGCCCTGAGAGAGTGGAGCGAGTGAGCAAGGCATCGGTCTTGCCCAACAGCAGGGGAGGATTGGGCAAAACTAGCTAAGTGCCCCAATAACTAAGGCTAGCAGAATGCCTGCAATAGACAATAATGGCAGAATAATGTTACACATATTCAGTTTGTCCATCTTATGAAGAGTGGCAGTTTTGTAATTACAGGTGAAACTCGAAAAATTAGAATATAGTGCAAAGTTCATTTATTTCTTAAAAGGTGAAACTAACATATGAGATAGACTCATTACATGCAAAGCGAGATAGTTCAAGCCTTTATTTGTTATAATTTGGATGATTATGGCTTATAGCTTATGAAACCCCAAAGTCACAATTTTGAGGTACCCTTTGCTCAAGGGATATGGATTAATTAGCTGACTAGAGTCTGACACTTTGAGCTTAGAATACTGAACCTTTTCACAAAATTCTAATTTTAAGCTACATTAATGCAATTCCTTTTAATTTGCATTACTGAAATAAATGGACTTTTGCACGATATTCAAATTTTTCGAGTTTCACCTGTACATATATACAACTGTAAATTTACAGTAAATGATCCATGTCTGCCTGCAGCCTCCACAAGGGGGTGCTCACCACTTAATATGTATACAGTTTCCATTAAAAGTCAAAGGATGCAGTTGTTGTGGAAAAATTATTGTTCGTCGTATGGTCGCCATCTATCCTATGGAGATGCGCAGATTCGTTCGCATTCGCATCGCGCATAAACTTTCGCACGATGGTCTGGTCGTCTCGACCTGTAGCTGATTTGTGCCCTGCCTGGTGTTACTACAGGATGCCAGTGTCATGGCGCCGGCTGAGGCGGGAGAGATAGGCACCATCGAACAAAGGTTTCTTCATCCGCGAGGATAAGCGTGGCAACGAAAAGGGCGCAAATAAGTCTACGAACGCGCAAACTTCACATCTTCGCAAGCCAATCACTTCATATCATAACCTGTCTCCCTATTGGTCATGATTGTAAGACCGCCTTCCAGCCAATCACCTGTCTCTCTCTATTGGTCATGATTGTAAGACCGCCTTCCAGCCAATCACCTCTCTCCCCATTGGTCATGATTGTAAGACCGCCTTCCATCTTCTGGTATAAATAAACCTCGCCTAGCTGTTGGAAGCAGGCACATTATTGGATCCTACTTGAGAACGTCTCTGTGACGTTAATTTGGAGGAATTGCGCACACATTGACGCATACTACACCAAGGATTTCCCGATTGTACTTCTGGCGGTCGTTTTCGGTTGTGAGAACGAGACAAATGAGCAAACGGCGATATCAGTTGGCGAGCACAGTTAGGGAGCTAATTTTTTTCCCCCGTTATCAGCAGAACTTAAAGGAGACACAGCTTAATTTCCAAAAAGCAAAAAAGGCCGGCATAAGTTAAGAAAATCCTTTTCCTTACTCTCATTTTTGAGAAAGTTCTGCTCTTTGTGAATTGAGATCTGTGTACTCCAATCTGCTGATATCAGGAAAAAATCTACTGAAAGAACCTTTTGGTGTATGTGGTTGATGTTTATCCAATAATAGCTGCCCAGATACTTGTTGTTGCATCTTTGCGTAACTGCTGTGGGGGTTTCTCAACCATAAAGGACTGTTCAGTGCCCTTCTGGGACAAAGGATCTATGGTGGGAGATCCAACAGAGGGCTTTGTGTGTAAGGTCGGGTGGTTATAGTTTAACACCACTGCAGGCAGATATTGCCATCAGTATCTAAACAGGGGGTTTGTTATGTCTGTGATTAGTTTGTTTGTGCCCTAACTGTTGTATTGTTAAAAACTGTTCCGGAACATATTTCTCTCTCTCTCTTTCTCTTCCCCTCTCTTTTTCTCTCTCTCTCTCTCTTTCTCTCTCTTTTTCTCTCTCCTTTTCCCGCTCTATTTCCCTCTCTTTTTCTCTCTCTCTCTCTCTCTTTTCCTCTCTTTTTTCTCGCTCTTTTCCCCTCTCTTTTTCTCTTTAGATTTGGTTGGGAGACCTTTCTTTAGTTACTGGGGGTCTCGTGATATTGTGTGGGAACTACTGTCTGAATTCAAGGGTTGCTGCTGAGCGAGAGGTTTTTGATCAGTCACTGCAAAAAGGGCTTTGTGTGCTGTTCAGCTTGACTATATAGAATCATATCGGCAAAGGAAAGGGAGTTGATGAGGTTTTTTTAAGGAGACAAGGTGGTATATATCACCCGGGCATACCAATAGCTGTGTGAGTAACCCCTTTCCCCACAGGAGTAATGTGTGTTTCCTGTGCGCCCCTCATCCCCACAGAGGTACTGTGTGTTCTCTGGGATGACCCCCCTTTTCCAACAGCTGGTACTGTGTGTTCTCTGTTGATCCTTCCCCCACGGGAGTACTGTGTGTTTCCTGTGCGCCCCTCGTCCCCACAGAAGGTACTGTGTGTTCTCTGTGTGTACCGTGTCCCCACAGAAGGTAATGTGTGTTCTCTGTGCACCCCTTTTTTTCCACAGGAGTACTGTGTGTTTCCTGTGCGCACATTCCACTCCAGGTCAATTGGAAGCCTTATCCTGTGGTCAGGTCACTATTCAGAGCCAAAACCGAGGCTGATATATCTCATTAGGAGACTCTGAGGGCCGCTGTGTGTCGGCAAGAGCACTTTTCCTCACGCTGCTACTCCTTTTCCTGAGGTCTAACTAGGGTGAACGGAGTCGGTGTGTCGGTGCCAGAGATCCTAGGGCAACTCATAGGCGAACGAAGGGGAGTAGCAGCCATCCAGGCGTGTGCCGCAGGACATTGTAGGTGGACGCACCTACTTTTAGAAGGCTCGAGCATGGGTGTAGGGAAATCTAGGGAACAGAAGGGTACCACTTCTATAGTATTCGGTCTCAACCATTGAAAGGGGATCCCTCCTTTATCCTAAACAGCAAAATCCTGTGCATAAGGAGGTTCCACTACTGGATATAGGCACTAATAGTGAAAACAAAAATAGAAACACAAACAACATTATCAAGGACAAGGACAGAAGGAATCTGTTTGTAACACAATATAGTACAGAGTACCAACAGATATGTCATATTATAAAAAAACATTTTCCTGTCCTGTCTTATGACAGAGAATGGACTGACATAGTTGCAGATGGGGTTAAATGCGCAGCCAGACGGGCGCCCACAATTGCAAACTATGTCAGCCCTAGCCTATACCAAGAAGACAAAAAGTCGCAACCTGTGTGGCTTAGGACCAAGGGGAGTTATAGGTGTGGACACCACAGATGCATTTGCTGCACACATATGATGAAATCCAAAACCTTTTCCTCAACTGCAAACAACAGAGTTTTTCCAATGAAAGCGTATCTTAACTGCAATACAACCCACGCTGTATACTTGATCACCTGCACAAAGTGCAAACTGCAATACGTGGGTTGTACTATTAATGCAATAAAATCTAGGATACGCAAACACATCTCTGATGTGCCCCACCATGGCAGTCGCAATGTGTCTGCAGCTAGTCTGCATTTTGCTGTCTGCCATGGTGGGGACACATCAGATATGATAGTACAAGGCATAGAAAAAGTTTTTCTGCCTAAACGTGGAGGAGACTATAGAAGAAAATTATTAAACAGGGAATCCTTTTGGATTTTTTCACTGAATACACGCCAACCTGAGGGGCTCAATAAACGCCTAGATCTGATTTTGCAGCAATAATTCTCATGCTAATAATATTTTGGCATGTGAATTTCTTCCTTTCCTGAGAATGCTACAACACATTTCTGGTGACCTGATTTCCATTACATTCCACCATGGTTTGCTAGAATATTGCTGTATATCCGGCTCATACCCCATGTATCCTCTATATATGTATACCCTTGTATGACATAGTTTTTTTTTTTTCATAGTCATTATACTTTTATTTTCTCTATGCATACATATGGTTATATATTTTTGTTTTTTCTTTCATTTAATTTTCATGAGAAGAGTTAACTGGAAGTGTGGCACCTTTTCCTGGGGGCGGTTACAGGCCTGTGGAAACAATTAGTGAACACAGGTGTACCCTCCCCTTTAAAAGGTCTCACTTTTAATGTCTTTCTGTGTCATGAAGAAGGGCTGGAAATGTCTCTGATAGCCCGAAACATGTAGACAAGACAAGACTGCTAAATTTTGTATTTCTTGGATGAGTTTTTAACCGCAAGCTGAATAAACGCAATTCCTTTAAAGTGGAGCTGGATTTTTCTCAACTTCTTTCTGCATTTGCTGCCCGCACCTGACACGGGCCATCCGTGCTCACAACTAAAGGAAGGGCAGGTGAGAGCTGCTACATTTCTCTTTTCCACTTCTAAGTATAGGATAGCCAAGCAGCACATAAAATCCATCTATGGAGGAGGAGTTGTTAAACCCCTCAAAGATTGGCACCTATGGACAGTAGGTTCAGAGTGGACCATCCCCAAAGAAGGGACCTTTGAGGTCTGGATTTGGGAAAAGTTCGTCCATGAATTCCCCACTAGACTCCAAAGCCATGGTTCCCTCCAGAAGGCAGAACTGTGGCTGCACAAATCCATCGAGCTCCAGCAACAGAGCATTCAAAAGTCCCAGACAGTGCGAACTAACACTGTCATGTACTCCCGTCCAATTAAAACTACGGAGTCCAATAAAACCAGGGATGAGACCGAGCTGCAGGCAGGCTTAAACCTACTGGCTACTCAGGCCATACCAGCAGCCTCAGCTGCTCTGTCTCCCTCTCCACCACCAACTCAGGGACCGGCAACCGATGTCTCTGATAAAACGGATTATCGACACCTTGGGAAATCCGATTTAGTCACAATATGTGAAGCCAGAGGCATCTCCATAATCAATAAACCCAAACCAGAGTGCATAGCAGCCTTAGAAAGGGATGATTTCCAACAGAGCCCGGAGAGGGATTATAGGTGCTATCAAGAGGAACAGTTGAGGGCCAGACTCAGGGAGGTTTATGGAGTTACGTTTGATGGTAGTCCGAGACTACTCATTACCAAATTGTGGCAATTAGATGCAAGCCTGAACAGGCAGACACCTCCAGTTGAACCGACTCCTAGAGCCCCGGACTCTGAGCCAACAGCTAGTCCTCGAAAAATAGAGCCTTTGTATCCGTCTTTGGCCAATCTGGGGGAAACGGTGATTGTGGCAGAGCCTCTCCACCCCCCTTCCAGCGACCTACCACCTTCTAAGAGGCCTCCAGCTCAGGCTGGTCCACCTCCCGGGGTGTTTCCAGTCCGGGTACAGGAATGTGAGGGATCCCCCGGACAAAACACTATGAGCCATATCACCTGGCACGTACCTTTTACCACAGGGGAGATCAGGGAGATCTTGAATGACCTTCCGGATCACAGGACTAATCCGCGTGGGTTTGCCAAGAAAATGAATGTCAATCAGCTGAGCTATGGGATGAGTGGAGCAGATTCTGCACGCATCCTCAGAGCCGCTGTAGGTGAAGATGTTGCGGATGACATCATTCCCACGTGTGGTATAACCACACATGAGCAATTCACGACGGGGGGTAAGGAATTTTGCAAACACTTGACAGACAAAATGCCTACCATGTACAGTGTTGTGTCCCCCTTCCAGTTCATGAGAGCAATCTAAGGTCCAGATGAAGATGCCTCCGTCTACTGGCGGAGATTGAAACAAGGGGTATCAGACTCAGGGTTCGAGGCAGGTCCAGATGTCCCCGATAATTCACAACCCGTATCTCCAATCCACCTGATGTTGAAGGCCAAATTCCTGGCTGGATTAGTGCCTAAATTGAGGGATAGGTTAATGATGGCACGGCCGGAAGCTCACTCCATGGACTTCCACTCCCTCATGGCAACGATCCAGGCCATAGAGCTGGACTTATTTGACAGGACCGCCGAGCTCTCAACATCCCACTCAGCATAGCAGTCACCAAAATGGGCCTGGGAGACATATGATGTTTATGTTCCACCCAGGTGGCAAATCAGTATTTCAACCAAATCAGCCATCACATCTCACATGCTTCAATACGGGATATGATGTTTCTATTCTATCCAGGTGACTCATCAATATTCGGGCCAAATCATCCATCACATCTCACATGCTCATCACTTTTGGATGAGCTAATGTGAGTGAAAGGGAGATTTGGCTATTTTTCCCCATTTTTCAATGGTGGAGTACTACTGCGAGTAAATATTACTCATATAAAACAGCAGTAATTTTGTTGTTCGTTTAGGCCAGAAGGGTGGACTGTCTTAAGATAAAAGATCCATTTTGCTTCGCATTGAAGGATCCTTCTATCAAAGTCGCCCCTTCTCATTCCTGGCTTGATTTTTTCAATCCCCATAAAAGGAAAGGCAATCCAGCCTACCATTATGTTCAGTGTTCACATGTCGTGCCACCGACGTATCTCTGCCATTTCTAATATCGCTCACATGCTCTCCTATCCTTCTCCTCAGTTCTCGACCTGTCTTCCCCACATATTCCTTTCCACATGTACATGTGATTTTATATACCACTCCCATGCTTTTACAGTTAATAATATCATTGACTGTATACATTTTACCAGTGTTGTTACTCCTAAATGACTTTGCCTTGGTCATAAAGGGGCACGCCACACACCCTCCGCATCTGAAGTTACCACTAATGCCTCTCTCAAGCCATGTTTTTTTGTGGGGCACTGGTGTGTAGTGGCTATGCACCATCATGTCACAGATGCTTTTGCCACGTCTGTACGTGATGCTGGGGTGCCCCTTTATGACCTTACAAATGTCTGGGTCCATCTGAAGCACATGCCAATGTTTGGATATAATGTCTCTTATTGCAGAGGAGCAGCCATTGTATGTACTAATAAGACGGATCTCCCTGTTTTCACTAGGGCCACTGATACTGGGGGTGTCAACTTTCGGGGCCAATAAGGACCCCCTGTCCTTATTTAGGGCCATCTGGTACGCTGGGGTGAGTACACCTCCTGGATATCCACGGTCTAGGAAGCGGGTTTTTAGGTCATCCGCTTGTTTGATGAACTCTGAACGCCTGGAGCAATTCCTCCTTAACCGTAAGTATTGCCCTCTCGGTATTCCCTTCCTGAGGGGATATGGATGGCTGCTTTCCCATCTCAGGAGTGAATTTGTGGAGGTCGGTTTCCGATAAATAGATGTCTCCAGGCAGCCCATCCCGTTTATACTGACGCAGATATCCAGAAAGGGGAGTTTAGATGAGTCACATTCTGATGTAAAATGGAGGCCTATCTCGTTTCGGTTCAATTGTTGAACCCAAGCAGAGAAGGTCTCCTTACTCCCCTTCCAGATGACGAAAACGTCATCTATAAAGCGCGCCCACTTTTGAACGCACTGTAGTTCCATTGTGGACTCATCCCTGAATACTATGGTGTTTTCCCACCAGCCCAGGAACAAATTTGCATACGATGGGGCACAAGGGCTCCCCATAGCAGTGCCCCTGAGCTGGTGGAAGAAACGCCCATTAAACAGGAAATAATTCCTTTTCAATGAGAATTCCAACAATTCCAACACAAAGACGTTATGTGCCCTAAAGTGTTTCCCTCTTGACGACAGAAAGTATGATACTGCATGCAAGCCCCATTTATGTGGGATGGATGAGTATAGGGCTTCAGTGCTGGCCCCAAAATAATTAATCTGTCAGATCACAACCTCACAAACATAGAAACTAGGGTCCTTGAGAAGGGTCTCTCCTTTGTCCCTACGTCCAAGTATAATCCGTTTAAGACTGCTGTTGATTTGCATCTTTTTGCGGTAGGGGAGACGAACTGCGTAGATGTATTTCTCAAACTGGTCAGTACTGACCTGAAGAGCATCACCTCATAATTGTACTCAGGATGAACTGTGTGCATTGGACAATCTGTCCAAGAATAAAAGCATCGTTATTAAGCCATCAGACAAAGGTGGCAACACAGTCATTCTGGGTACAAAGAATTATGAGGTGATGTGCGAGAAGCTATTAGCCCCACGGAATTGCTATGAAATCCTACAAAGTGACCCGACTCTGACTTATCAAAAAGAGCTAAAAAATATCTTGATTAAGGCAAAACTTGATAAACTAATCAGCCAGGAAGAAATAGATTTTTTGTATCCGGAATGCCCACAAATCGCCACATTTTATAGTCTCCCAAAAGTACACAAGGGCTATGACCCTTTAAAAGGGCGCCCGATTGTATCAGGCATTGATAGCCTGAACCAAAATATAGGAGTGTACATTGATAAGATCTTGGCACCCTTTGTCCTTTTCTTATCATCTCATGTTAAAGATACTGGGGACCTACTCAGACAGATAGAGGGTATCCATCTTGATAGGGGTTGCATATTGGGGAGTGTAGATGTGGAAGCCCTATACTCATCCATCCCACATAAATGGGGCTTGCATGCAGTATCATACTTTCTGTCGTCAAGAGGGAAACACTTTAGGGCACATAACGTCTTTGTGTTGGAATTGTGTTGGAATTGTTGGAATGTACATGTGGAAAGGAATATGTGGGGAAGACAGGTCGAGAACTGAGGAGAAGGATAGGAGAGCATGTGAGCGATATTAGAAATGGCAGAGATACGTCGGTGGCACGACATGTGAACACTGAACATAATGGTAGGCTGGATTGCCTTTCCTTTATGGGGATTGAAAAAATCAAGCCAGGAATGAGAAGGGGCGACTTTGATAGAAGGATCCTTCAATGCGAAGTGAAATGTATCTTTTATCTTAAGACAGTCCACCCTTCTGGCCTAAACGAACAACAAAATTACTGCTGTTTTATATGAGTAATATTTACTCGCAGTAGTACTCCACCATTGAAAAATGGGGAAAAATAGCCAAATCTCCCTTTCACTCACATTAGCTCATCCAAAAGTGATGAGCATGTGAGATGTGATGGATGATTTGGCCCGAATATTGATGAGTCACCTGGATAGAATAGAAACATCATATCCCGTATTGAAACATGTGAGATGTGATGGCTGATTTGGTTGAAATACTGATTTGCCACCTGGGTGGAACATAAACATCATATGTCTCCCAGGCCCATTTTGGTGACTGCTATGCTGAGTGGGATGTTGAGAGCTCGGCGGTCCTGTCAAATAAATCCGGCTTGCGACTGTGCATATACAAAAAAGCAGGCAAGTTATCATGTGCTTGCGATCAGGCCGTGCGGACATGAGTTTGGAAGTTGCTATGTTACTAGCGACGCTTAGATGCAAGTCTTTACCTCACTTCCGGTCAGCCCGCCCCACGTGACTCCAGCTTCCGGTCCGGTGGAACGCATGCGAGCGGCGTGCGTTCCATATGCAGCAACATGCACCGCAATGGAGACGGACAGGTGAGGCAGGTAATCAGGGGGGGCGTACACTCACTGGGTGGTGAGGTATATAAAGAGGTGGATAACAAATGTTGAGTGCTCACCCAAATCATTGTTGTTTGTGGTGAGACACCGGCTGTCATGGGACACTTCCCATGGTACAGCAAGGATAAGAACTACTGAATATCCTGAGTGAAGATTCGAGGCCAAAACCACCTTGATCTTTAGTAAGTAACCTGAGTCTGTTGAAAATTATTTTATATGCGGTACTCAGTGATACATGTGACCTGTATTTAGTGTATGTTTGTGATTTTATTTTTAGTTGCCCTTGAATACATGTGTGAAGTCCCCTGATGATGTCTCAAAAGCAAGACAGAAACATGGCATGTAGGGCTTTGTAATTAGAGCCATATAGAACACTAGACCCATACTGAGGGAAAGGTTCAGTGTGGTGCTCCATGTGTGATAGGCAGGCGCTGTCAGTAGCCCCTAACCCTTAATGAGGCAGGAAAGACAGAATAGGGCCTGCTAGGAGCTATTTACAGTGCCAATACCAACACAAGCACCCTGGTCGCACCGGTTCCCGGTATCATCTAACACCAGGAATTTCTCCATTGATTGTGGATCCCGCAAAGATGTGGTAAGATCCACCCTTTTTTCATGTATTTGAAGTGGTATATTGGAGATATATGTTGTTGTCCATCACCTTGTAAAAAACAATATTTTAAATGACCTAGTAAATGCTATGTTTTAACAAATCCCAGATTACAAAATAAATCTGCTACACTTTCGGAATAGCCCATGATTTCGGTCCAATTTGGAAGGCCAGAGGATTCCTCACTAGCTCGGGGAAACCTGTGAAGCACGCCGAACTAATCAACAGATTGTTCGTAGCGTTTACACTCCCATTAGAAGTGGCTATCTTAAAGGTCAAGGCTCACATCACAGAGACCACCATGGAAGCTAGGGGCAATGCAATGGCAGATCTGGCTGCTAAAGAAGGAGCCCTAGACCCCCCTCCCCTGACGCTAATGCTGGCTTAACCAGCTGATGTGTCATTGGATGAGTTCAAAAAGTTGCAGGCTCAGGCAGAGAACTCAGAGAAGCGGAAATGTGCAGCGTTCAGGCCAATGAAAGGGGCTTATAAGATCTGGGGTCTTGGTGGTAAGTGGTGCTTGCCAAGAGTATTGTATCCAATGACGGCCCATTTAGCTTACTACCCCAGTCACCAGTCCAAAACTGCCATGTGTGCTCAAGTGGAAGAGTATTGGATAGCTCCAGGATTCTCCACCAAAGCCACCAAATTTTATAGTGCTTGCCTGGTCTGTGCTTTACACAACCCTGGACGACCGGCTATAACCCCAAAGAAACATTCCCCAAAACCTGAGTACCCTTTCCAGAGAATCCAAATTGATTACATCAAGATGCCTAAGAGTGCGCCCCACGAGTATGCTTTGGTCTGTGTAGACATGTTTTCTGGATGGCCGGAGGCTTGGCCCGTTAAAAAAGCTAATGCCACAACGACTGCCAAAAATATCCTTTCTGAGGTTGTCTGTCGATGGGGAGTACCCGAAGCCATTGAATCCGACCAGGGGACTCACTTTACGGGACAAGTTTTCAAGGAGATATGTGAGGCTCTTCACATCAATCAGGGTCTCCATACTCCTTATCATCCCCAAAGCAGTGGCAAGGTGGAGAGACTAAACGGTACTATAAAGAACAAAATTTCTAAGATTTCCACCGACACGGGTAAACTGTGGCCCGAGTGTTTGTCCATTGCTCTCTACTCTGTGCAATGCACCAAGATGGCCTCATGGGCTGTCCCCTTGTGAGATTCTGTTCGGGAGTAGACCAAAGACGGGGTTGTACTTTCCCCAGCAGCTGTCATCTTTACATTCTCAGCTGACGGGGTATGTGCAGTCTCTTCAACGGGAACTCCAAAAGATACACCAGAGAGTTTATGAATCTATTCCTGATCCAGAATCTATAACTGGTTTGCATTCCATACAACCAGGTTTGCATTCCATACAACATCAGTGCCAGGGACTAGAGGCGAGATATACCGGGCCGTATCAGGTTCTACTTACAACACCAACCTCCCTCAAGGTCGAGGAACGTGACGGGTGGATCCACGCCAGCCATTGCAAGAAGCTACTGGACCACAAAGCGCAATGATCAGGTACCTCGTATTCCTTTATTCTTTCTGTCTAATGCACTTTGAAAAATGTTATGAGGAGTCACATCCGAATTTGTTATTCAGAATGCATTTGCAGTTAGCAAAGACGGCAAATAGATCCAACTGCTGGGTGTGCTCCAAACCACCTCCGGGTCAGAGCCTCCCGGCCATGCCGGCAGTTCATGCCCTTTAAGACATCAGGGTGGGCATGAGCAAAATCAACCCTTTAGGTAAATCTGTGGAGCGTCACCTATCCATAGAGTTCAACCATACATTCTTAGATGGTAACGTCACTTATTGTCTTGATTTCAGCCCTGAGACTTGTAGTAGGCTTAGTAGACCCGTGTGGGTATCCGGTCAATTGGGGCGACCCCAGATTTGTTTTAATATCAGCTCTGAATTTGGAGCTAAGTCCATGGGTCGGACCGAATGCCCATCTGGGATCACTGTCCAGATCAACCATAGAATCCCTGACCGTAACAACCTAACCACCAGACATGACTATATCTGCTGGGGGGGAGGGTGTGACATTCAGGACGGTGCAGCAATCCCTTTATCAAACCAGCTGTTGCTCAATTCCCGTAACCGGAACCCTAATGACCTTTGTGTCTCTCTAACTGGGCCCTATTACTTCTTGTGTGGGCAGGCTGCTTACAGAGTCATTCCCACGAATGCTAGAAGGTCATGCTCCTTAGTCAGGTTAGTCCCCGCCTCCTACATTGCTGATGGTCACGAGGATCTGATGGTGCAGAGGAGGGTGAGTATGGGAAGAAGGACTAGGAGGGAGCTGCCCGTGTTTGGGCATGGTTTCCGGCATGGACCGGATGGGGTATAGAACTTATGAAGCGGCTGAACAAATTTTCTACCATAGTGGATGAGATGTTCAATGAGACAGTCGAAGCCATGAGAGAAGTCTCCTCTGAACAGCGACAGTTAAAAACTCTTCTCCTCCAGGAGAAGATGGCTCTCGACTATCTTTTAGCTGAAAAGGGGGGTTTCTGTGAATTCATCGAGGAGGATTGCTGCCCCTGGGTGGAAGATACCGGTGACAAGGTTCAGACCCATCTACATAGAGTTAAGGCGTTACAGGGGCAAGCACGTGTGATTGCAGATGAAGGTTGGAAAGGTCTGGGGGGCTTCGGTGATATGTTGTTTTCTATAAGATCATGGCTTAAGGAAATAGGAGTGTATGTCCTGTTACTGCTGTGCTTTCTATTTCTTTTCTATGTGGCAGTGAGAATGACCTGCTGCTTGATGAATCGAGTCACGAGGAGCCGTTCAGAGGACCACGTTATGATCGCAGAGAACCATCGCCGGGAGCAACCGGATTCTTACTCCAGGAGGACCGACCCAAGAAGAACCAGCGCATTTTAAGGAACCATCATGGATAATCACTCTTCCTTTTGAAGGCATTTCTTTATTAGAGACACTTTAGAGACTTTTCACTGTCACCACCCTTACCGAACGTCGCGGTCAAGCAACCGAAGAGGCCCAAGAATGCTAGGCCAGGTTCTTCTTGTTAGTTCATCTGTAGTGTAGCATGTTCCCCTTTACATGTTTATTCCCTTTAGAGGTCTGGTTTGAGTGATTGTAGTGTTAGGGAGCCGCTGAAATGACGACATATGGCGAAAAAGGGGGGAACTGTTGTGGAAAAATTATTGTTCGCCGTATGGTCGCCATCTATCCTATGGAGATGTGCAGATTCGTTCGCGTTTGCATCGCGCATAAACTTTCACACGATGGTCTGGTCGTCCCGACCTGTAGCTGATTTATGCCCGGCCTGGTGTTACTGCAGGATACCAGTGTCATGGCGCCGGCTGAGGCGGGAGGGATGGGGACCATCGAACAGAGGTTTCTTCATCCGCGAGGATAAGCGTGGCAACGAAAAGGGCGCAAATAAGTGTGCGAACGCTCATTCACATCTTCGTCAGCCAATTACTTCATAACATAACCTGTCTCCCCATTGGTCATGATTGTAAGACCGCCTTCCAGCCAATCACCTGTCTCCCCATTGGTCATGATTGTAAGACCGCCTTCCAGCCAATCACCTGTCTCCCCATTGGTCATGATTGTAAGACCGCCCTCCATCTTCTGGTATGAATAAACCTCGCCTAGCTGTTGGAAGCAGGCACATTATTGGATGCTACTTGAGAACGTCTCTGTGACGTTATTTTGGAGGAATTGCGCACACATCGACGCACACTACACCAAGGATTTCCCGATTGTACTTCTGGTGGTCGTTTTCAGTTGTGAGAACGAGACAAAGGAGCAAACGGCGATATCACAGTATAAATGCATATGCAGCATGCTTCTCCTCAGGCAGCCGCTCACTTGACTTCTCTGCTGCAAATCAGAGAGTTCTTGACAATCCAGGAGAGTAAAGAAGTCCGATCTGTGGTAGACATAAAGCACATTACAACTTTAATTTTTTTAAGCCAGAATGAAAAATGCAATAGGCAAGCCTTTTGTTAACTATGGTCACAAAAATTGGGCCCCAGTGCAAATACTGTAACTTGGCCCCCCAACTGTCGTGTAATTTTTCATACTGGCCCCCTCGTATAGGGAATGGGGATGTTTTGTGCACCCCATACTAAAGGGTCCACGTAGGGCTGCACCTTCTGCACCCCCTATAGTTATACCCCAGTAGAGGTTGAAGCTTTAGTTTTCATTTGCACTAGTCTATACATCTTCCCTAGAGCCTCAGAATTAATTTTTCCTGTGATGCTCAAGAAATGGGCTGAAAAACGGGAAATCCTTAACTTAAAGGGTTTCTGTCACCAGATTTAACCCTATTAAGCAAGCTGACATTAGCGATGTGCTAATGTCAGCTAAATCTAAGTAGCATATTCCTACTTTTATCTAAGCCCCCGTTACGCCAGTAATGTAACTCTTATAGTATGCTAATTAGCCTCTAGGAGCAGGGGGGGGTGTTGTTACTGCTCCTAGAGGCTCCGTTCTTTCACCTTTGTCGCCTTCCTCCAAGTCCTGATTCACAGGGCCAGGCCGCGCTCCCATCCGTCTGCCAGCCCTGTGCTCTGGTGAAATATTACGCCGTTCAGTATTCGGTGCAGGCGCGGTGAGGAAGCTGGCAGCCTGCGAGCGTCTTTCCCTCACCGCGCCTGCGCCGAATGCTGAATGGCGCGATATTTCACCAGAGCACAGGGCTGGCAGACAGATGCGAGCGCCGCCTGGCCCTGTCAATCAGGACTTGGAGGGAGGAGACAAAGGTGGGAGAACGGAGCCTCTAGGAGCAGGAACAACGCCCCCCCCCCCCCCCCCCCGCTCCTAGAGGCTAATTAGCATATTATAAAAGTTACATTTCTGGCGTAACGGGGGCATAGATAAAAGTAGGAATAGGCTAGTTAGGTTTCGCTAATGTCAGCTAGCTTAATAGGGTTAAATCTGGTGACAGAAACCCTTTAAAGGCCTGCTTCCATAGCGACAATTTGTAAAAAATATGACAGAGAAGCCTTTAAACTGAACAAAGTATATAAAACAAGTAGAAGACTGCTCTTTTAATAGCATTTTAAATGTGTTCTCTTGTGGCCGAATATGCTTTTGGATCCAAAATCAGAGCTCCCCATTAATATTGAATCCTCTGACTGCCAGGAAGAATAAAAAGCATGTGCTGAGGGGACATTTCCAAAAGAAGATGTGTCATCCATGCAACCTATTAGACATTTCATGTTTCTGAGGCAGTGTAGAGTAGATGGCTACTGTGGTATTTTGGTCATAATAAATGCCCCACTTCCTAATATTATTGGTACCCCTTGTACTTTGTATAACTATATAAATAGTCTGCTTCTGTCTAATATTGCACATAGTGTTTTGCTTGTTTTGTTTGCTGTGGGTTTGTTTTGCATATGACTGTATTGGACCGGATACAGAAAGAAGATTCGTTTTTGGAATTCCCTCCTCTGCAGACATTTATGGCGCATGAATAGTGTTCAGATGGGCTTCTCTGTCTGACATGAAGGAGCAGAACTGGTTTGGAGGATTCGTAGCTGTTATGTTCGTACACAGTGTGCTTAGCAAGCTGTTTATCCATGTCATGATGTATTCTTGCTTGCATAACACTGGTTATTTAAGGAAGATTTAGCAACTCTTGTTTTCACTATAATGGTAAATGTTTGATGTAAAAATGTAACATGATTAATGAGGGGACGGCAATAGATCTGAGATTGCAAGAGTCATTCCAGTCTCACATCCAATGTAAAGATGGCCTCTCTCCATATGTGCCCTCCTGCTGGAGATTGTTGTGCGGTATTCCAGCATTGTGTATACATCCAGTTACTTAGAAAACCATTACTACTTCTTTATAAAGAACTAAGTTTTATGCTGCAGCTTTTCAGAGAAAACACAGGAGGCATTTATCAACCCCTTTGGGGGATACAGACCTACTTGACACTTTTTCAAAAAGTGAGTGGACAGCGACAACTTGACAGCCGGACAGCCTGGGGATATTGTGAAGACTTCCAGGTCTATCATAGTCAGCGGCCTGCGGAGCCGAACCAGACAGGCAACTAGTGAAAATCCCATAGACTATACTAGTATTACATTGCAGTCTATGATACAAGTGATCAAAAGATCACATGTAAAAGTCTAAATATTATACTAAAAAATGTATTTTAAAAAATAGAAAAAAAAACACAAAAATATAAAAAGTTCCATTTGCCCCTTTCCCAGTTTTGCCCCTACCAAAAAATTCAATAAAGAGTGATTAAAAAGTTTTATGTACCTCAGAATGGTACTGGTAGACAAAATTATTAAAAAGCTATGAGCGTCCAAATACAAAGATGCAAAGAAAATGTTTTTTTATTTTCACTTTTAGAGTATAATAAACACCATAGAAACAAAACCAGAAAAATGACAGAAATGCAATTACTTTATTTTCCCTGACAAAGAATTAGTTTTCTTGTTTTTCAGTACAAGATATAGTGAATTGAATTGTATTTTTTTTTAAATAGTGCCATTAAATAAATACAGCGTGCTCCACAAAATAAGCTCTCATAAGTCTGTGTGAATGGAAAAGTATAACAAATTGGGATCTTGGAAGGCCGGAGAGGAAAAAAAAAAAATTCAAAAATGAAAATTAAGGGGTTAATATTTTGTTTCTCTGGGGATTACTTTGTTCCACTCATTGTGAGGAGACGTGCAAAATGGTGGTATAGCTCTCCTAGATCCTGTGTCTTGGATGCTGGGGACTTAAAGAGCAGATGAATGTGTTTATAGGGTCTGTCATTATCAAATATTATTATGTTTCAGATTGAAACTGGAAAGTGACTCTGGGGGACCTGACACCCATGCATTATACAGACAATCTGAATGTATACTGTGTAATGCTTTGTTTCCCCTGTGAACAACAGTCCCAATAATAATAATAATAATAATAATTCCCTAATAAGCTGATCCTGCATGGTGTAAGCAGCAGGACACCCTGTGATCAGTTTATCATCAGGGTTTGTCCAAAATGCAGTCAAACTGCACTGAAAACTGAATTCTTTGCCATCGCTCTGGAGTCCTGCATGAGGGTTTAATATGTTCAAATATGTAGACGGTATGAATTCATAGCCAAAAGGCTTAAAATGATTTCATATCATATTGTCATGAAAGTTAGTGAAGAGTGCAGCCCTGAACTCCACCCATACCACTGTCCCTCTACCTACTTGCACGATCCACCCTAAATGACTGGCCACAGCGTGGCGGTGATCCCTGACTTGACTAAGTGCAGGAGCCTAAACCTTAATGGGTAATGAGTAGTCAGACAGAAAGAGGCCAAAACTGTATAGGCAAAAGCAGGACCGAATCAGAACATAAAAGCTAAGTCAAATACACAGCAAAGTGTAACCAGGAGATAACGTCAGAGACAAAGTCAGCAGGCAAAATCAAGTTCACAAACTAGCAGAGTCTAATACCAAACAGCGTCCAAAATCAAGCAAGGTCAAATAACAAGCAAAGTCAAATTGGAGACTTAGGCAGAGAAGTGTCAGATGAGGTTTAACACTGACAAATATAAGGTTATGCACATGGGAAGGAATAATGCAAGTCATCCGTACATACTAAATGGTAAAACACTGGGTAACACTGACATGGAAAAGGACCTAGGAATTTAAGTGAACAGCAAACTAAGCTGTAAAAACCGGTTCTGGGCTCCTGTGAACAAGGCAGTTCTGGGCTCCTGTGAACAAGGCAGACATAGCAGAGCAGGAGAGGGTTCAGAGGAGGGCAACTAAAGTAATAACTGGAATGGGGGGACTACAGTACCCTGAAAGATTATCAACATTAGGGTTATTCACTTTAGAAAAAAGATGACTGAGGGGAGATCTAATAACTATGTATAAATGTATCAGGGGTCAGTACAGAGATCTCTCCCATCATCTATTTATCCCCAGGACTGTGACTGTGATGAGGGGACATCCTCTGCGTCTGGAGAAAAGAAGGTTTGTACACAAATATAGAAGAGGATTCTTTACGGTAAGAGCAGTGAGACTATGGAACTCTCTGCCTGAGGAGGTGGTGATGGTGAGTACAATAAAGGAATTCAAGAGGGGCCTGGATGTATTTCTGGAGTGTAATAATATTACAGGTTATAGTTACTAGAAAGGGGTCGTTGATCCAGGGAGTTATTCTGATTGCCTGATTGGAGTCGGGAAGGAATTTTTTTCCCCCTTAAGTGGGGAAAATAGGCTTCTACCTCATGAGGTTTTTTTTGCCTTCCTCTGGATCAACTTGCAGGACAACAGGCCGAACTGGATGTAGAAATTTCTTTTTTCGGCCTTATATACTATGTTACTATGTTACCAGGAGGTCACTTCAGAGCAGTAGCGACTCTAGGAACAATATATAGGGGGGCACATAAGATACCACAGTCAAAAATGGGGGGGCACTAATAATTTTCACCATTTAATCATACTACTGAAAATAACGAAATACGGTAAGTATATATAAATAAGATTACAAATACGAGAGTATTGCGGTATGCAGGGTTACCTTTTTATTGTACTAACCTAATACTTATTTTTAAAAGACAAGCTTTCAAGAGTTTTCCTTTCTTTCTCAGTATTGCTTCATACCTGAGAAAGAGAGAAACACTCTCGAAAACTTTTCTTTATAGTTTAAAGCAGTTTCAGCAAACACCAGGGCTGTGTAAATAATCCCATATGTTAAACATGTCACTAAAGAAGACCACTGAATAGACGCTCACAGGCTTATTCACAAAAGGGTGAAGGGTTTGGAGAAGGGAACAATCTAGGACAACATAACTGAATAGGAAAGTGAGCTGAATTGGAGAATTTTTTTCATATCAGCTATGTTGTCCTATATTGTTCACTTCTCCGGACTTCTCCAAACTCTTCACCCTTTTGTGAAATAACCCTGTGGGTGTTGTTGGTGTGTGCAACTAATACTAGTTATTCTGCTTGTAACGCAAAATGCGGCGGTCAGGGGTGCGTGTAACGCAGAGTGCGGCGGTCAGGGGTGCGTTGTAACTCAGGGTGCGCTGGTCAGGGGTGCGTGTAACACAGGGTGCGCTGGTCAGGGGTGCGTGTAACACAGGGTGCGCTGGTCAGGGGTGCGTGTAACGCAGGGGGCGCTGGTCAGGGGTGCATGTAACGCAGGGGGCGCTGGTCAGGGGTGCATCGCAGATAGAAAAGGTACGGGGTGCAAGGAATAACCTGGGGGGGGGGAAATTGCCTCCCCCCTTGCCCACCTGTAGCGATGCCTCTGCTTCAGAGGCAAAATCGGTAATCAGAGCCAATGTCAAAGAAACAGTCAAAAGTCAGTGATCCAGTGTAACAAACACAACACTAGCTAGTGAGGCAAGAATACAAATCACAGGCAACTTTGGCCAGCTGTCCTGTTCCCCTTATTGTGAAGAATAATTCGACAGGTAGTTTACTCGCCCTTCAATCACCACACTGTTAAAGTTCCGGTAACTTGTTTAATGTGTATGATCAAAAGAAGGTAAAACTGTGAATACAGACAAAGCATAGTATCAGACCATACATGCAATGCAGGAGTGTGGATTAATACAATAACGCATACATCAAAGAACAGTGATGCATAAGAATACACTATGGAGCATCTGACATAAAATGCGTCTGCAGATGAGAGAACTATAGCATCATGGCAACTACACAGATCTAGGAGCATGTGACAGGAATCTACTAACATAGATTAGCTAATACCTAACTATAAAGCTCTAACATAATGCATGTATACAACAAAATAT
Source organism: Bufo bufo (assembly GCF_905171765.1). Taxonomy (NCBI): domain Eukaryota; kingdom Metazoa; phylum Chordata; class Amphibia; order Anura; family Bufonidae; genus Bufo; species Bufo bufo. The sequence goes on along the minus strand of NC_053389.1, from coordinate 682,776,965 downwards.
GCATCCTACACTGCAGATATAAGTAAATGATAAGGTTTGACATACCAACGATGCTTGGATGGCGTGGATGAAGGATAGATGCATGTGGATGCAACAGTACAGTGTGAATCTAGGAAATATGACTGCTGGAATAAAGAACAACCTGCTTCCTGATCACAGAGAGTCTACTTCCTGCAGTGTCACATGACCTCAGGACAGAACAGAAAAGAACAAAGCAGTCTTAAAGGTGTCCACTAGGGGGAGCAGAATTCAGCAATGTAGATTAACATAATCTGGCTGTGGACAGACAGCACACTCCCCGCCTGGTATCTGTTAGAGATACCACAATTTACCAGACCACCGAAAGTTACTCTGAAGGAGATAAGAGCAAGACAAGTTCTGTTACTGGTCTAATGAACAAAGCTGAACTTCCTTCTGTGTTTACTCTCACCTCTACCTTACGGACCCTACCATCATCGTGAGGGAAGGTCTTTGTCACTCGACCCATAGGCCACTTAATCTGCTTGGTTTGGTGGTTTTTCAGAAGCACGATGTCACCCTGCTGAACATTAGGCCTGTCTGCCTGCCACTTCTTTCGTTCCTGGAGAGTAGCCAAATACTGTTTGTACCATTTGTGCCAAAAGTCTTTAGCCAGGCTCTGGACCTGTCTCCACTGTCGTTTGTAGAGGTCTTTACTATCAAATGTTTCGGACAACACTGGATAAGGTGCAATCTTTTGAGTTATTAAGGTTGCTGGAGTAAGGATTTGTGGATCTTCAGGATCTGTTGAGACTGGTATCAACGGTCTTGAGTTTACAATAGCAGTCACTTCTGCCATCAAAGTAACTAGCACCTCATGAGTAAGCCTTGAAGGTTGTTGCAAAAACATGGAGTCTAGTATCCTCTTGGTGATTCCAATCATCCTTTCCCACACTCCTCCCATGTGGGAAGCGAAAGGGGGGTTAAAAATCCAAGATACTTCTTGCCTTGAAAGAAAACTCTCTACCTTTTCATCATTGAGGTTAGAGGAGATTTTGAGTTCATGGCAAGCACCTACGAAGTTCGTTCCTCTGTCTGATCTGATTGTTTTGACTGGGCCACGAATAGCAAAGAACCTTCTCAAGGCATTTATGAAACTTGAGGCATCCATGGATTCTACAATCTCTATGTGGATGGCACGGATGCTGAGACAGGTGAAAAGAACTGCCCACCTCTTGCTGTTGGCTTCACCTCCACGGGTACGTCTGGAGCAAACCAACCAAGGACCAAATACATCCAGGCCGATGTGAGTGAATGGAGGATCTGTGCTAAGTCTGTCAGGTGGTAAGTCTGCCATTTTCTGTGTTTCACAGGTCCTTCTGAGCTTCCGGCAAATAACACATTTGAAGATAAGACTGGAAACGTTCCGCTTAGCTCCCAAAATCCAATACCCCGCTGTACGAATAGCTCCTTCTGTAATGTGTCGTCCTTGGTGCTGTGACTGGATATGGTGGTGACGGGTTATGAGGGTGGCAATGTGGTGTCGACCTGGGATAATGACTGGGCTTTTCTCATCGTGCCCAAGATCTACATTGCGTAGACGTCCACCCACTCTTAGTAGCCCATCTACATCTATGAAGGGATCTAAAGCTCTAAGCGAACTGTCATTGGAGATACTCTTTTTCTCTTGAATACAGAGGATCTCTCTAGGAAATGTTTCTCCTTGCACATTTTGAAGGACGATTATTCTGGCTTTCTTGAGGAACTCAATAAGATGCGGTCCTGTACAGAGATGCCAACCATTACAGTTTTCAGGATGTTTTTCTGCCTTTACCTTGTAAAGTTGTGTAATGTGGATGAGACGTGCGACAGCTCGTGTCAAAGTATTCCAGCTAGAGAATCTGCAAAAACGTTCAGATCCAAGTCTCTTCTCTCTATATACAGTGCTTAATGTTGTCACCTCAGGACGGATGTCTGTATCAGTCGTTGGATCAACGAGGTCAAAGGCCTCAGTCTCAGTCTTTTCGGCTGGCGAATTTGAATGAAGTAGGAATGTTGGCCCTGTAAGCCACATTGAGTCTTGTAGATGTGCTGTTGATACTGATCTGGTGGCGAGATCTGCTGGGTTATCCTTTGTCGGCACGTAATGCCATTGCTTTGGGATTGAACATCTTCTTATCCTCTGAACACGATTACTGACGAATACATAAAATCTTCTTTCCTCGTTGTAAATGTAGCCCAGAACGATTTTACTATCAGTGAAATAGCTAACAGTGTCAATGTTCAAGTCAATTTCTGTGGTAATGAATTCCGCAATGTCCACAGCAAGGACCGCTGCGCTAAGCTCCAGCCGTGGGATCGTGAGTTCTGGCCGTGGAGTTAGTTTTGCCTTTCCTAAGACGAACCCAATGTGAGCTCCTCCTTGAGCATCAACAACCTTTAAGTAGGCTACTGCTGCTATTGCCTGGACAGAGGCATCTGAGAATACACAGAGCTCTTTATACTGAGCATTAGAGCAGGAAATTGATACATAAGGTCTGGATACCTCAACGTGTCTCAACTTCTGTAGGGATTCTCTCCAATCTTCCCACTGCTGTTTCTTCTCTTCAGGTAGGGGTGCATCCCAATCTTGACTATCTGCAGTGAGATTACGAAGAAGACCTTTTCCTCTAATGGTGACTGGTGCAGCTATACCTAGAGGATCATATACACTGTTCACGGTAGAGAGGACTCCCCGACGAGTGAAAGGTCTTTTCTCTTGTGATACTTGGAATGTCAAAACATCTTTTTTGAGGTCCCAGCTAATGCCAAGGCTTCTCTGAATGGGTAATGCATCAGCACTAAAATCAAGATCCCTTAAGTCACTTGCCCGATCTTCTGAAGGGAAGGCCATCATGACTTCTCTGCTGTTTGATGCTAGCTTATGTAGGTGAAGGTTGGAACATGCCAGCATCTCTCTTGTTCTCTTCAATAGGTTGATGGCTTGTGTTGCAGTTGGCACAGATTTTAGTCCGTCATCAACATAAAAGTCTCTTTCTACAAATTCTCTTGCATCTGCACCAAACTGTCTTTCTCTTTCGTATGCTGCGAGTTTGAGGCCAAAAATGGCTACTGCTGGTGAGGGGCTGTTGCCAAAAATATGCACTTTCATCCGCCATTCGATGATGTCTTCTGCTGGGTTATTATCCTTATGCCAGAAGAATCTTAAAAAGTTCCTATCTTCAGGTCTAACCAGGAAACAATGAAACATTTGGCCAATGTCTGCCACAAAGGCAATAGCATCCTTTCGAAAGCGAAGTAATACTCCTAAGAGATTGTTGTTGAGGTCTGGACCCTTCAAAAGGATGTCGTTCAGGGATATCCCACCACACTGGGCACTTGAATCGAAGACTACTCTGATTTGCAAGGGTTTCTTCGGGTGGTACACCCCGAACAGAGGTAGATACCAGCATTCTTCTTCTATGTCAAGGGGTGGTGCTACTTCACAATGGCCATTCTGTATTACTTTCTCCATGAAAGCAAAGAAATGTCTTTTCATGTCGGGCTTCTGTTTAAAGGATTTTTGAAGAGACCTGAATCGGTGCAAAACCTGTGTCTTGTTATTTGGAAGGCGTTGTCTGTGTGTTTTAAAAGGTAGCGGAGCAACCCAGCTGTTGTCTTCGTCCCTGTAGAAGCCTCTCTTCATTATCTCCAGGAAAGCAAGCTCACTGCGAGAAGGAGCCATTTTATCATCTTCTTTGGTAATTTCAAAGGCTTTGTGGCCAAGACAGTTTTCCATACAAGAGGAATTCGAGATGGATGAGGCCTGCAGGGTCAAGGGAATGCCGGTATTGAAGCTTTCCTTCACAGCAAAGAAGTTTGGGCAAGGTGTGAACAGCGATCCCCGGCTATTATCTAAGATGTTGGTATAGAGGCTATGCACGGTGTCTGGTCTGTGGACACCACCTAGACATACATTGCCCACTATTACCCACCCTAGGTCTAGTCTTTGGGCGTAAGGAGAGTCGTTTGGCCCATTAATCTGGTCCCTGACCTTGTGGATCCTAATAATATCTCTGCCTAGCAACAGGAGAATGGAGGCATTAGGATCAAGCTCAGGTATCTGAGTGGCTATTTGCCTCAGATGTGTATGATGAAGTGCAACCTCTGGGGTAGGGATCTCTGATCGAACATTTGGGATTTCATCACATTCTATCAGCGTGGGTAGTGGAACGGACACTTGTCTGTCAAGGGATTCCAACTGGAAGCCATGTACCATTCTCCCAGTAGTGTTGATCACTCCCGCACATGTCTTGAGAGAAAAGGGCAATTGGTGACCTTTTGACCCAAAAAGCTCAAACAACTCTGGTCTTGCCAAAGATCTATTGCTCTGGTCATCTAAGATTGCATAAACTTTGGTAGCTCTTTCCCTATGCCCTGTAGGGTACACATTGACCAAGCAGATTTTTGAACATGACCTGCCCTGAAGATTTTCTCTACAAACTTCAGTACACATAGCTGACACATCTGCTGATAAGCTACTTTCCTGTCCCTCCCCGCCATGCTCTACCCCTGTTTCAGCTTTCACAGTCCATGGTGCGGGACCAGGATGCATAGCGGACACATGCTTATTGCTATTGCATTCTGTACAACAGATAGTCTTATCACAGTCCTTTGCAAGATGTGAAGTAGATGCACAACAATGATAGCAAACATTATTTTGCTTCAGGAAGGCCTTTCTTTCAGTTAAAGGTTTTACCCTGAAGCTACGACATTCATACAAAGGATGAGGCTTGCGATGAATGGGGCAACCTTGGGTAAGATCCGCAGTCTTGGGACGGGCAGGCTCTTTCTGTGATGGTGTACCTGTATAAGTCTCAGTCTTGTGCACTGAGACAGAGGTTCTATGAGTAGTATTCTTGTGATGGTGTTTCTCTAGTCTCCAACCATCAGAGCTTTGAGGGGACAGGATGAACCCTGGATCATTACGCATCTTTGCTTGTTGTGTGACAAAACTCACAAAGAAAGAGAATGGTGGGAAAGACACCCGGTGCAGTTCTTTATATCTGGAGCCCTGAGTCATCCACCTCTCTTGTAGGGAAATTGGCAATTTTTGTACAATGTTGCTTATACCCCTAGCTGTATCAAGAATGGCTAGACCTGGAAAGTCACCTTCTTCCTTTGCAGCTTGCAGTTCCATTAACAGGTCTCCTAACTCTCTAAGCCTGGGATGGTCTTTGCTGGAGATTTTCCCAAAGCTGTCTACTCTATTCCACAGGCAGTCCTCTATAATCTCAGGAGCCCCATAGCACTCATCAAGTCTCTGCCATGCCATCTGCAAACCCTTTCTGGAGTCATTCACATGTACAGCTTGTATGCGTTTCACTTGCTTGCATGACTCAATGCCTAACCATCTCACCAGAAGATCTATTTCTTCTTTGTAAGAGAAATTAAGATCTGTTATAGCATTTCTGAATGAAGCCCGCCAAGCCCTATAGTTTTCTGGCAGATCATCAAACTGCACAAGTCCCTTTGAAATAATTTCTCGTCTTGCCATATATCTTACCAGATCCGACGTGACTTGGTTGTGAGCTGGAGAGTCTGGGTAGCGATTAACTGGTGGTATCATTCTTGCATCTGATGAGCAAGTATAAATTCCTTTTTCCACTGGAGGCATAGGATAGCTGTAGCAGTCAGGTGGATCTATGCAGTGGTGTGGAGTGTCAAGTCGCTTGCTGTCCATCGCAGGGTCTTCCCTGAAGATCTGACCGCTGGAGTTTCTCATTGGAGGGGCATAAAATGATAGGTCTGCAGTGAAGGGAGGGTCTTGACAAGAGGCGTTCTGCTGCTGTGAACTTGTCTGAAGTGGAAAGCGTGTGCTGCTGTGTGGGTACTTGTTTCCATCTTCTGAGATTGGATCAGGTTGATGGAGTATCTGTGAATGTTCTCTCACATATTCTTCAGTACGCTGTATAGCAGTTTCTTGCTTTAAGTCAAGCTGGATGTCTTGTTTGTCGCTTGTGTCATCATCCGTTTCTAATGCAGCCTCTAATACTTGTGCTTTTGCAGTTGCTGCAGCTGCTGACTTTTTCAAACTGAGTACTTCTAGTGAAGCTTCTATACGTGCCTTTTCTTGCTTTATCTTTGCTTCTTCTTCTGCAAATACTATTTGTGCTTTCATGGCCTCTGCTTCGGCTCTGGCTAGCGCTGCTGCTTCAGAAGCACGAGATCGATGTGAGAGTCTGGATGAGCGTGACACTCTGGATCTGGTCTTCTGTGAAACTTCAGACATCTTTGTGTTGCTAGGTGTGGGTCTGTGTGAGACAGTAACTTCAGTCCCTCTGAAGTAGAAGCTGTGGCTGCACTGCGATGCTGTGTAGTGCTGCTGTACACGGATTAAGCGCTGATCATGCTTGCATTGCTCTATCGCATTCAAGGGCCGTCTCCGTTAAAGCCGTTGTTTTACTGTCCTGTTCCCCTTATTGTGAAGAATAATTCGACAGGTAGTTTACTCGCCCTTCAATCACCACACTGTTAAAGTTCCGGTAACTTGTTTAATGTGTATGATCAAAAGAAGGTAAAACTGTGAATACAGACAAAGCATAGTATCAGACCATACATGCAATGCAGGAGTGTGGATTAATACAATAACGCATACATCAAAGAACAGTGATGCATAAGAATACACTATGGAGCATCTGACATAAAATGCGTCTGCAGATGAGAGAACTATAGCATCATGGCAACTACACAGATCTAGGAGCATGTGACAGGAATCTACTAACATAGATTAGCTAATACCTAACTATAAAGCTCTAACATAATGCATGTATACAACAAAATATGCATCCTACACTGCAGATATAAGTAAATGATAAGGTTTGACATACCAACGATGCTTGGATGGCGTGGATGAAGGATAGATGCATGTGGATGCAACAGTACAGTGTGAATCTAGGAAATATGACTGCTGGAATAAAGAACAACCTGCTTCCTGATCACAGAGAGTCTACTTCCTGCAGTGTCACATGACCTCAGGACAGAACAGAAAAGAACAAAGCAGTCTTAAAGGTGTCCACTAGGGGGAGCAGAATTCAGCAATGTAGATTAACATAATCTGGCTGTGGACAGACAGCACACCAGCAGCTGCCTTTTTAAAAAGTCTGCCCTCAGGAAGCATGTGATGTGAGTGCTGAGCCTGACTAGCCCCAATGTGTGGCCACCATAGTGCGGCCGGACTCACCGTGGAAGAGCAGACAGGTGAGTATGTGATACCGGTATATGTGTTGTATGTATTATGTTATTGCTGGCCACAGATAAAAGTACTAAAGACAGAGTTATTTTGTTATCAGCATGTTAGTTTCTGTGGCAGTTTCCAATAAAACATACTTACTTTCTCACTAATTATCGATTCTCAAGATAGGTCATCAGGCCATCTGACCTCAGCTGTTTGAGAAGGCAGTGGTGCTTGCAGTAGCGCCGCGCCCTTCTCATTGCTTCCGGCAGGCCAGTGACGTCACGACTTTGTCACGTGGCCTGGGCGTAGCTCAACCCTATTAAAGTGAATGATACTAAGCACAGCTCCTATTCACTGTACAGTCGTGGCCAAAAGTTTTGAGAATTAGATAAATATTGGAATTGGAAAAGTTGCTGCTTAAGTTTTTATAATAGCAATTTGCATATACTCCAGAATGTTATGAAGAGTGATCAGATGAATTGCATAGTCCTTCTTTGCCATGAAAATTAACTTAATCCCAAAAAAAACTTTCCACTGCATTTCATTGCTGTCATTAAAGGAACTGCTAAGATCATTTCAGTAATCGTCTTGTTAACTCAGGTGAGAATGTTGACGAGCACAAGGCTGGAGATCATTATGTCAGGCTGATTGGGTTAAAATGGCAGACTTGACATGTTAAAAGGAGGGTGATGCTTGAAATCATTGTTCTCCATTGTTAACCATGGTGACCTGCAAAGAAACGCGTGCAGCCATCATTGCGTTGCATAAAAATGGCTTCACAGGCAAGGATATTGTGGCTACTAAGATTGCACCTCAATCAACAATTTATAGGATCATCAAGAACTTCAAGGAAAGAGGTTCAATTCTTGTTAAGAAGGCTTCAGGGCGTCCAAGAAAGTCCAGCAAGCGCCAGGATCGTCTCCTAAAGAGGATTCAGCTGCGGGATCGGAATGCCACCAGTGCAGAGCTTGCTCAGGAATGGCAGCAGGCAGGTGTGAGCGCATCTGCACGCACAGTGAGGCGAAGACTTTTGGAAGATGGCCTGGTGTCAAGAAGGGCAGCAAAGAAGCCACTTCTCTCCAAAAAAAACATCAGGGACAGATTGATCTTCTGCAGAAAGTATGGTGAATGGACTGCTGAGGACTGGGGCATATTCTCTGATGAAGCCTCTTTCTGATTGTTTGGGGCATCTGGAAAAAGGCTTGTCCGGAGAAGAAAAGGTGAACGCTACCATCAGTCCTGTGTCATGCCAACAGTAAAGCATCCTGAGACCATTCATGTGTGGGGTTGCTTCTCCTCCAAGGGAGTGGGCTCACTCACAATTTTGCCCAAAAACACAGCCATGAATAATGAATGGTACCAAAACACCCTCCAACAGCAACTTCTTCCAACAATCCAACAACAGTTTGGTGAAGAACAATGCATTTTCCAGCACGATGGAGCACCGTGCCATAAGGCAAAAGTGATAACTAAGTGGCTCGGGGACCAAAACGTTGACATTTTGGGTCCATGGCCAGGAAACTCCCCAGATCTTAATCCCATTGAGAACTTGTGGTCAATCCTCAAGAGGCGGGTGGACAAACAAAAACCCACTAATTCTGACAAACTCCAAGAAGTGATTATGAAAGAATGGGTTGCTATCAGTCAGGAATTGGCCCAGAAGTTGATTGAGAGCATGCCCAGTCGAATTGCAGAGGTCCTGAAAAAGAAGGGCCAACACTGCAAATACTGACTTTTTGCATTAGGCCTCATGCACATGACCGTTTTTTTTTAAGGTCCGCAAAAACGGGGTCCGTAAGTCCGTGATCCGTGACCGTTTTTTCGTCCGTGGGTCTTCCTTGATTTTTGGAGGATCCACGGACATGAAAAAAAAGTCGTTTTGGTGTCCGCCTGGCCGTGCGAACCCAAATGGATCCACCCTGACTTACAATGCAAGTCAATGGGGACGGATCCGTTTGACGTTGACACAATATGGTGCAATTGCAAACTGATCCGTCCCCCATTGACTTTCAATATAAAGTCAGGAGTCTCTATTATACCATCGGATCGGAGTTTTCTCCAATCCGATGGTATATTTTAACTTGAAGCGTCCCCATCACCATGGGAACGCCTCTATGTTAGAATATACTGTCAGATATGAGTTAGATCGTGAAACTCAGATCCGACAGTATATTCTAACACAGAGGCGTTCCCATGGTGATGGGGACGCTTCAAGTTAGAATATCCTACGAACTGTGTACATGACTGCCCCCTGCTGCCTGGCAGCACTCGATCTTTTACAGGGGGCTGTGATCCGCACAATTAACCCCTCAGGTGCCGCACTTAAAGGATTAATTGTGCGTATCATAGACCCCTGTAAGAGATCAGGTGCTCCCTAATATTATATTTATTGGTGGCCAGTGCGGCCTCCCCTCTCCCCCCCCCAGTTAAAATCACGTTCCGAATCCCCCAGCATTGGTGGCCAGTGCGGCCTCACATCTCCCCCCCCAGTTAAAATCACGTTCCGAATCCCCCATCATTGGTGGCCAGTGCTGACTCACATCTCCCCCCCCCCTTGTTAAAATCACGTTCCAAATCCCCCGTCATTGGTGGCCAGTGCGGCCTCACATCTCCCCCCCTTGTTAAAATCACGTTCCGAATCCCCCATCATTGGTGGCCAGTGCGGCCTCACATCTCCCCCCCCCCCTTGTTAAAATCACGTTCCCCCATCATTGGTGGCAGTGGAGAGTTCCGATCGGAGTCCCAGTTTAATTGCTGGGGCTCTGATCGGTAACCATGGCAACCAGGACGCTACTGCAGTCCTGGTTGCCATGGTTACTTAGCAATTTTTAGAAGCATTATACTTACCTGCGACCTGCGATGTCTGTGACCGGACGGGCGCTCCTCCTACTGGTAAGTGAAAGGTCTGTGCGGCGCATTGCCTATAGCACAGACCTGTCACTTACCAGTAGGAGGAGCTCCCAGCCAGACACAGACATCGCAGCTTGCAGGTAAGTATAATGCTTCTAAAAATTTCTAAGTAACCATGGCAACCAGGACTGCAGTAGCGTCCTGGTTGCCATGGTTACCGATCGGAGCCCCAGCGATTAAACTGGGACTCCGATTGGAACTCTCCGCTGCCACCAATGATGGGGGAACGTGATTTTAACTGGGGGGGAGATGTGAGGCCGCACTGGCCACCAATGATGGGGGATTCGGAACGGGATTTTAACTAGGGGGGGGGAGATGTGAGGCCGCACTGGCCACCAATGATGGGGGATTCGGAACGTGATTTTAACTAGGGGGGGGGAGATGTGAGGCCGCACTGGCCACCAATGATGGGGGATTCGGAACGTGATTTTAACTGGGGGGGGGGGAGAGGGGAGGCCGCACTGGCCACCAATGAATATAATATTGGGGAGGGAGGGGGTCTGCCCCCTCCTATCTGGCAGCACCTGATCTCTTACAGGGGGCTATGATACGCACAATTAACCCTTTAGGTGCGGCACCTGAGGGGTTAATTGTGCGGATCACAGCCCCCTGTAAAAGATCGGGTGCTGCCAGGCAGCAGGGGGCAGTCATGTACACAGTTCTCAGTATATTCTAACTTGAAGCGTCCCCATCACTATGGGAACGCCTCTGTGTTAGAATATACTGTCGGATATGAGTTTTCACGAAGTGAAAACTCATATCTGAAAAAGCTTTTATGCAGACGAATCTGTGATTCGTCTGTGTGAAAGTTGCCAACGGCCACAGATCACAGACGCGGATGCCAATCTTGTGTGCATCCGTGTTTTTTCACAGACCCATTGACTTGAATGGGTCCGTGAACCGTTGTCCGTCAAAAAAATAGGACAGTTCATATTTTTTGGACGGACAGGAAACACGGATCACGGCCGCGGATGAACAACGGTGCATTTTCCGAGTTTTCAACGGACCCATTGAAAGTCAATGGGTCCGCAGAAAATCACGGAAAACGGAACAACGGCCACGGATGCACACAGCGGTCGTGTGCATGAGGCCTAAATGTCATGTAATTGTCGATAAAAGCCTTTGAAACGTATGAAGTGCGTGTAATCATATTTCACTACATCACAGAAACAACTGAAACAAAGATCTAAAAGCAGTTTAGCAGCAAACTTTGTGAAAACTAATATTTGTGTCATTCTCAAAACTTTTGGCCACGACTGTACAGCGCTGTGCTTGGTGAGCAGGGAGAAGGCCGCGGCGCTCACAGGAGCACTGGTGTCTTCTCAAACAGCTGATCGGCGGGGTCTGGGTGTCGGACTCCCACCAATCAGATACTGATGACCTATCCTGAGGACAGGATAGAAAAAGGCGGACAACCCCTTTAAAGATGGCTAATTCACAGCATGATCTCTTCTGGTCCAGGAAATGTATTTATTTGCTAACAAATTGAGTGTTGTACTTGGAAGCCATCGTGCAGGTGAAGGTCGGCGAGGCACAAACCTTGAATGATATAAAGGGGCTGATTATTTGACATTTTACGGCATGAAGCCTGCTGAGCACACACAGAGCAGATGTTTATTGGGATAATGGAAGCTCACAATACAATAACTAAGCACAGCTAGGATTACAACCGCCGACTCCCAACTGCTCTCATCTTCCCTTTTAACCCTTTACAAACTAAATGTAATTCAATTAATTAACGTTTGTATCCTCATCTTGTTAGAATTATGACCACTCAACAAAAACTTAATAACATATAAAATTCAGCATGTCCATGGTATAAGTGGAAAACATGAAGAAATCCGCACGTATGAAGCTGGTCATGGACACATTCATGATATCAGTGGGATCTACGGACAATACCCAGTATCTCAATTTGTGATGTGTGTAGTGAGCCAGACCGATAGGGGAATTATACGTGAGGTCACGGTGTGAGCATTAGGTGGGCCGAGGTAAATACAGTTCTGGTTACTCACGGTTATGTCGTCCCTGGGCAGGCCTGCACAAGTGATGAGGAAAACGGCACAGGAATTCTCTGGGGCACACTCTGGTGTAAGGGACACAGGCCATATGGTGGTTCGAGGTGCCCTTGATAGTCTGTATTAATGTGCCAGTGGCAAGGTCCCTTGTAGTCATGACGCCAGTACCTTTTATGGTGGTACAACCATTTACTGTAGTGTTAACTGAGGAATTGGAGACTGATACAAGGATGGTACAATCCAGCTTTACTGAACGTTGCTCTTGATAACTGTTACATCCAAGTATTAAACAGTCTCTAGTACATCCAGATATGAAATACAGTCTCTTTAAGAGGGACAGAGGTAAAGCTGCAAGAGGTCCATTGCTCACAGGTGTGATGTCTGTCTCTCAGGCTATTAATGATATAAGTTTTATGCTTACTGGTAGAGGACTTCTTTGCTGGTCCCTGTTATCCCAGTGCAGGTTAGTGAGGCTGTCGGAGGCTGGTAAATCCTTCACTTTTAACTCCAAAGGTCCTAAGGCAAATATAGCGTTGGCCGTAACCCTTTGGGTCTGTTTCTTTAGTGCTTTCTGGATTAATATCCTTTTCTGAAGCTAAACTTCTAGCTGATGTCCACTAACTCTTAGCTCAGGGCTGAAGACTCAAGACTGAAAACTAAGACTGCCTAACTAGGCCTGAGTTGGGCTTTATATATGGAATGTGTTGTCTTCCTCTAGTGGTAGGCTCAATGTAACGAAATCTAACACACCTGTAGGCAGGGATTATGCATAAAGATGCACTGCAGCATAAAACAGGTTATATAAAGCATACAAAGCATAACACTACAACTTTGCAGTACCCACGTGGGTAGTGGGACACTGCATGTGTGTGATCAGGTCGTGCCCTTGTACCTGAAGCCATGCTCGCTTTCGCTTCAGCTCCGTCCTCTGCACAATGGATGAAGTTGTGTAGTACTGACTTCCAGCACCTGAGCTGACTGTCATGTCAGACCCACGCCAATTTAAAATTACAGAAAATCCCTTTAAGCTATCCATCATACACTTCATCCAGCCTGGCTTTTTCAAGTCAGCTACTACGTCTCCTGCATTATGAATCATCCATTGGGATTATGTGTCCATTAGCATTTCTAATGTCACTGTATCTAATATTACTCTGGCATTTTGACTGGTAGTATGAGCCACTATACTGCTATTATAACGGTCAGGGCCGGATTAAGAGCATCATGGGCCTGGTGCTGAGGATTTTGCTGGGCCTTTTTATGGAACTGCACTCAGTGTCTTAATTACATATATATTTTATCGATACCATTAAAGTATTTTGTTCCTGCAACTACCCCTTCATTTGGCGTCGATCTTGGCAACATGGAGGGGGACCACGGGAGGGGGACCCTGAGGGTGGGGGCACCCTCAGGGCACTATAGTGTCAGGAAAACCGCTTTGTTTTCCTGACACTATAGTGATCATTTAACATGACTATGAAGATTACTGTTTTCTAGCTGCTGTGGACTGTGGACAACAGCAGCTAGAAACAGTAATTTTCATAGAGCTGTGTTATGATTTATGGACACAGCACTCAGCATGCTTAGCCAGTCAGATAGAAGGCTGGCTAAGCATGCTGAGAGCTGTGTCTAAATAACATAACACATTAAAGGGATTCTGTCACCAGGTTTGACCCCTGTCAGCTAAAAATATGCTGATGTTCAGGGCGTCTTCACGATTCCTAATGTGGGCTTATAAATGTCATCTCTGGGCTTACTTAGCTAAAAAACAGGTTTTACTAACCTGTCAGTCAAACAAATAAGGTGCCCAAGGGGATGTTAATGGATGCAAGGTGTCGGCTGCACCCGCCGCCGTTCGTGCCCAGCGTCGCCTTTCCAGATTTCTGCGCCACCTCCTAATCCTCTGTGGCCTCTCGCTCTCCCTCCCTCCCCCCTCCTCCTTTAGCTGTAACATAATCTAGAACTAATGTGTGTTGGTTGGTGACGATGATTAACTGGTTTTGCACAATGTTTGAGGTATTCATATGTCTCATCACCTCCCATATTTGGTCATCCAGGTAGTCTGTTGCTACTACCAGATGATCCCACATCTGCATTATCATGGGATATATGAAGATGGAACTAACAATTTTGTTGGTAATGCTCATCTCTACTACATGTGGCTTGCCATTTGGTCTGGGTGTGTTATCTTTGGCCCTACGATACAAGGTGTGTTTAGGTACTGCATTTATGTCAATTTCAGAGTGTGGTACTATAAAGGTAGCAGGAGTAAGCCTGGCGATGGGGCACAGTCCTGTGACATTCTCGGATAACCATTTGTATGCTTTGTGTCCACAAACTAAGTATATGTCGTCTGGAACTGCTACTGCTGTGCCATTGAATAATAGGGTAATTAGTTTGGCTAATTGTGTCCCTTTCGCCAACTCATATCCTTTTGACTGACTTTCGGTGTCGTTAGCTAATATACCTGTCCGGAGATCCTGTACAGTACGGTTGTTACAGGGCAGATCCTTTCCGTTCACAGCATCTACACCAATACACTGCACGTGGCTGTCTGTTTTTGAATCATTGCAACCTGAGTGTATGTGTGGACTAAATGTCATACCTTTGGTTTGTACTTGGAGAATAACAGTGTGTCCAGCTAGGAAAACATGTGACATTAGCCCAGTGTCCCTCTTGCCAAGGAGTAGAGCTATGATCTACTGAGGGTCCTGATCTGTTTATCATGAGCCATGGGGCATCTGCCCACCCTGCAACAGGTAAGGCTACTTCCCTGTCCTTGTTTGAACTGGATTTAACTTGGTGTATACTAGTGAGAAAGATGGTAGAATTAGACAGGTCAATCAGTTCAGAAAGGTCCAGGGGTATTGCAAAATAAGGCATACTGGTTGAACTCACGGAACTGTGGGTACAGATCCAACAATCTCTCAGAGTTTCAGTCTCCTTCAACCCCTGGACTAAAATTTGATGGTGCCGTATCAGTGAATTGTCCCATTCATCACCCAGTGGCGTGAATACTGCAGATATGCCCACTGTCAAAGTCATGATCAGTATGTGAATCCTCATGGCTTATGGTTCCTGGGACGGTGGGACAGCCTTCACTCTTTTACAATGTGAAGCGTGGATCCAGGTGGGTCTCCCTTCGAGTTTCACAGAGGGTGGGGTGGTCAGCAACACCTGGTAAGGTCCCTCGTATCGTGGTTCGAGGGTGCTTCTGACGTGTTTCTTGACCACCACCCACTCTCCAGGTTTGAGAGTGTGGCTTCCCTCCAGGGAGTTAGGATCTGGAATGGAAGAGAAAACTTGTGCATGTATATTAGACAATTGCTTGCTCAAGGCTATCACATATTTTGCAACAGATTCATAATGCATTTGTAACTGTTGTGGGAAATACTGTCCCATTCTTGGCCCTGTTCCAAATAAGATCTCATATGGGGTTAGTTTGTGTGGGGGCCTTGGTGTATGCCTAACTGAAAAGAGGGTTATAGGCAAACATTGAACCCAATTAAGCCCTGTCTCCCTGGTCATCTTCAGCATTTTAGATTTTAACACCCCGTTCAATCTTTCGACTTTGCCGCTGCTTTGGGGCCTGTATGGGGTATGATACGCCAGGTGTGACCCTACCATCTTCCAGACCTCTTGGGTTAGACTAGCAGTGAATGCTGGGCCCTGATCACTCTCAATGACCTCAGGTACTCCGAACCTACAGACAAGCTCCTGCATCAGTTTTTTTGCAGTAGTGGTTGCTGTCTGGTTTCGGACGGGGTAGGCTTCTGGCCACCCAGAGAACAAGTCTATCACTACTAGCACATATTGAAACCCTTGGCACATTGGCATCTGGATATGATCGATTTGTATCCTCTGAAAGGGATATAAGGCTTTCGGGAGACATTTTCTGGGAGTGGGCTCGGTTCTGCCGGGGTTACACTTTGCACAGATGAGACACGCTTGAGTATGTCTCACCAGGACAGGGGTTATCCCTGGGGCCACCCATATTTTGTCAATTAGTTCTTTCATGATGGTTTTGGATTGGTGGGTGGGCCCATGGGCCACTGAGGCTATTAGGGGATAAAGAGCTCTGGGTAGGCAGACTCTCTTTCCTTGTGTCCAGAGTCCAGATTCTTCTTCGAGGGCTGATTCTTTCAGCCAGATTTCCTTTTCCCTGGGAGTGGCCTGTTTCTGCATTTGTTTCAGTAGGTCCCATGTGATTTCTTCTTGTTCCAGGTCTTCCTGTGTTATCATAATCTGGTCTGACTGGACTCTTTCCTCTTTCACTGCTGCTTCCTTGGCCGCTTGGTCAGCTAGGGCGTTTCCTCTGGCCTCAGGGGTGTCAGCTCGAGTATGGGCCTTTACTTTGATCACTGCCACTTGGTTGGGCAGGAGTACTGCTGCCATTAGGGCTGCTACTGCTGCAGCATTCTTAATCGGGGTTCCTGCAGCTGTGATGTAATCCCGGGCCTTCCATATTAGTCCAAAGTCATGAACCACTCCAAAGGCATATCTAGAATCTGTGTAGATATTGGCGGTAGAGTCTTTTGCCATGAGGCAGGCTTCAGTGAGGGCAATGAGTTCAGCTTCTTGTGCTGACTGGTCTGGGCGCAATTGTCTTGCACACAGCACTTCATGTTCACTTGTGACTGCCATGCCTGTATGGAACTTCCCCTTGTCATCGGCGTACCTTGAGCCGTCCACAAAGAGAATCCAATGAGGGTTTGTCAGAGGAGTGTCATGGACTGATGGTGGTGTCCCTACTTCAGCTTCCATCATTGTGATGCAATCATGTTCTTGTTCCTTGTAAAGAGAGTCGGTTGAGGCCCATAGTTCTTCTTCCTGAAGATCCTCTTCAGCATGTAGATCAATAAAATCTTCAGAATTTCCATTATACTCCCCCCTTGGAAGAGGAAGGAGTGCAGCAGGATTGAGGATGTGGCACCTCTGAATGGTGACATTATCTGGCAGAAGCAAACTACACTGAAGCCGGAGGTGGCGCTGTGCAGTGAGGTGTTTAGGTTGAGTCTGCTGGAGGATGGCAGAAATGTCATGGGGAGCCAGAATAGTGAGGGGATGACCCAGCACAACGTCAGATGTGACGTTTAGAAGAGAGCTGGCAGCATGGATAGCTCTGACACAGGAAGGGGCAGCTCTGGCTACCGGGTCAAGACGCTTAGAATAGTAACCCAAGGGTCGATTGCGGCCACCATGAGTTTGAGTGAGGACTCCAGTGGCGTGACCTTGGCGTTCCATGACATACAGCCGGAAAGGAAGGTTGTAGTTGGGGATGCCAAGAGCAGGGGCAGATGCAATGGCGGCCTTCAATGACTGAAAAGCTTCTCCGGCCTCCATTGTCATCTGGAAAGGAGTAGCAGCATTACGAGGTATACAGTCATATAAGGGCTGCATGAGGACAGAAGCATCAGATATCCAAGGCCTGCAGTAGGAGATGAGTCCCAGAAAGGTTTGCAGCTGATGAGGAGTGTCCGGGAGTTGGATGTCAGAGATAGCCTTCTTCCTCGCCTCAGTTAGGTGCTTGTGACCTTGAGAGATGCAATGACCTAGGAAGACAACTTTGGGGAGACACAGTTGTAGTTTGGCTTGTGAGACTCGACATCCAGCAGAGGCTAAAAACTGGAGAAGTGAGACAGATTTTGTCATGCAGATTTGGGGAGAGACCGCACAGAGGAGAAGGTCATCTACATACTAGAGGAGTTCCACATCCGGGTGATCTGCTTGCCAGGGTTGCAGAACAGAGGACATAGCCTTGCTGAAGCAGGAAGGGCTGTTTTGAGCCCCTTGAGGCATAACAGTCCAGGTGTACTGTTTGCCTGCATGTGTGAAAGCAAAAAGAAACTGACATTTCTCATGTAAGGGAACAGAAAAGAATGCATTGGCCAGATCAATGACAGTGAAAGTAGTGGCAGTGGGTGGAATGCCAGCAAGGAGTGTGTGCGGATTGGGGACAATAGGTGTCTCAAGAACAGTAGCCTCATTGACAGCTCGGAGGTCCTGCACCATGCGGTACGTTGGAGGCTGTCCTTTCTCCCTTTTCTTCCGTACTGGGTAAAGGGGTGAGTTACAGGGAGAAGTAGTGATCTTGATTGCCCCATTCTGCAGGAGGGCCTGCACCTGGAGGGTAATAGCATCCTGTTGTGAGATAGAAAGCGGATATTGCGCTTTGTATGGCAGAACCTTGGGATCCTTCAGGGTCACAGTGACCGGTGGGACGTTGAGGCGTCCGATATCATGGGGTCCTTTGGTCCAGAGAGTATCGGGGATGAGGTGCAAAATGGTTTGCAGCGAATCCCCTTGTTCATATGAGTCAACGTCCTGAAGTGTGGTTAATGCCATAAGGAGGCAAGTATCTTCCGGGTGTAGGGCTGTACCGAGGGTGACTGTTCCATCCTCTTTGAACTGTATGTTAGCCTGGATTTTCTGAAGAAAATCAGAGCCTAACAGATTGAAGGGGCATGTTTGGCTGAGAACAAACTGCGACATGACTCCTGCAGGGAGGTGGAGTTGGGGGGTTTTAGTCCGGGAGAATCTAGGGGAAGTGACTGTGAGTGGCTTGGTCACGGAGTTATGTTGCACAACCCCCTCTAGTCCAGAACAAGGTAATTGAATGTCAGTGAGCCAAGAATGAGGTACGGCAGTCTCACATAATACACTGCGGGCTGCACCAGTGTCCACAAGAAATGAAAGTTCCTTCCCTGCAACCTCGAGCGTCACTCGAGGGGTGGGACCGGTAGGAGGGGTAGAGACTGTCATATATGGAATGTCCCCTCCCTGCACTGGTTTGCCAGCGTCCTATTGCGATGAAGGGGGCTGAGTGCCCCCCTGTCGCCGTTGATTGGTTGGCCACAGATGTTTGCTACGGCAGTGTCGTTTTATGTGACCGGGCTTGCCGCACCCATAACAGACATAAGGGGGTGGGTGTTCTCCACCATCTTCTCCTGACATTACGGCTATCACAGCAGCACGGGTTTTCTTTGTGTTACTCTCTAGACCCTTTGCAATCTGCTCCAACATATCTAGTGTCAAGGATTTCCACTCGGGGCGACAGGTCACAAGGGCTTTGTTTATCTCTGGTCGTAGACCATCGACAAACGAGCGGGCCAAGAGTCTGAGATGAACAGGCTCATTCTGACTAAAACCCATGTCTTTGTAATTTTGTTTAATCCTCTGAGCAAATTTCTCGACAGTTTCAACTTTTTCCTGTGTCATATCCTGTAATGTCGTGGATTGGTCTGCTAATCTTGCTTTCGCCCATTTCTGTAGTTGTTCTATAAAGAATTCTCCAGACTCATGATCCCGGGGGTCAAAGTTAGCACCTTTAAGTTCAGAGATGTGGATTTGATCCATTATCAGTGTGAAGTATTCACCTGTCTTGTTTTCCACTATACTTTGCAGGTCCGACCATGTGCACCCATAGGTTTGATGCACTTGGGACAGTTTCCTGAAAAAGGGCATGGGATGGGTCTCAGGGTCAGGCAGTAAATTCACTATGGTGAATAACTGTTGTGGGGTGAAAGACACATATTTTGGTGGTCCCTGTGGCCGGTTAAGTGCTAGGGCTTCTTTCAGTGTCTCAAGGTTTCCCTGCTCAATTTTCTGTAAGTTCTTTTGTAACTCTGTAATCTGACCCTGCAGTATTTGATCTTGTGAACGTCGTGATGGGCGCACGACCATGGGCACAGTCCACTGTGGTGCCAGGGATAAAGTTGGCGGATCACCGTAGTCTGTCGGGGTACCCCGCGAAGGAGTCTGCATATTACCCGGTGCATTTTGTATGCCCATTGTGGATTCTGCAGCACCGTCTGCATCCCCCTGTTCTGCTTCATCAGGTTGCCCCCCTACCATTATAGGAGTAAGGGTGGCAGGTGAGTGTGGTAGCATGAATGTACCGTCCGGGTTAACCATGTGGTACAAGGTAGTAGGAAGGGGCAAGGGTGACATAGGAGTGACGGGGGGGTCCGGACCGACTGATATTAGAGGTCCGTTCATGGGCGTTGCCTGGGGACAAGATGGCGCTGTAGCTAACACGGGAAGTGATGGGATGTGCCGGGGAGTAGTTACCAAGGTGTGGTTTTGTGGGTGGGGAACCCCACAGGGAAGGCACGTATCACGGGAGGAGGGATTCTGTTGACCACATGTTTTGCAGGTCCACCCACCTGCTTTCTTCCCGGCGCCATTATAAGGTGGTGGCAAGTCATGTATCAATGCAACACCAGGCTTACAGAAATATCTCTGTCTTTTCTCATCAAAATTTAGTTCCCCCCCGGTCTGTTCAAATTCTTTACTACAGTCCAACCACACACGGACCATGTCTGTCAATTTATCATCTTCTAACTTCCCCCTCTTCTCGTTTAACAACACTTGCCAGGTGGCACTACAAAGGATGCCTCCTTTACAGACACTATAACTCTTCTCCAACTTAGTTAATCCTTTTATGAAACGTTTGCCTCTCCTGTCCGCCACGTACTGTTCAGGTGAACAGTAACCCTTCGGGACACTTTCCTCATTTCCCATTATCTCTCGTACCTACTGAAGCCGCCTAAAGACCTCTGTATAGAGTAATCACTGGACGTGAAGACCTTTGAGTCCCGGTCAGCACACTCTGGGCTACCGCGAACCGCTCTCCACCCATCTGTGATCGTCCCCTTTATGGAGATTTGAGTCAGACACCGGGCTGAACTCCGATACAGGCACACAGGAGAACTCCGTGTCTCAGTCAGTGATACTTGTCAACAGGGTCTTCACAACTTATAGGCACAACACAGTACATCAAGACTTTAAAAAAAACATATGGGGTTCTTACTTTCATGCCCTCGAGGACGTCCCAGACTGCTTCCGCACCCCTCCCTCAGACGAACACCAAGAGGCTACACCAGGGGACACTTTATGGGCAAGATGACTCAATTTTCTTACCTCATATCACGGGTTGCGATCCCGATGTCCGTTAGTGCACCTCTCCTCGTCTGGTCTCTGGGGGTACGGGAACAGAGGGTCCAATCCTCGAGCCCCACGATTGGGTGCCAAAATTGTTCTGGTTCTGGCCAAGCTGCCAGTTCGGTTGATGTACTGCTCCAAATTAATTCATGTACGTGCACGGAGAGATCAAATCTGAGACAACCCACAGCACGGGGTTAAAACAGTATCTCTAGTTTATTTTCTGAAAACAACACACAATACATAGGTTTTACGACATGAAGAAGTGGGAGGGGGGGGGGGTGAAAGATAGAGTATATCTTTTCTATTGGCTACGAACTCTACACTTTTCTGTAACCTTGACGGCCAGAGTAAATTCCTCCCCCCTTGCTCGTGGGAGAAACCGTTACTTCTTTTTTTCTTTGTAACTGCTTGCTTGAGCTGAACGGAAACCTCTTTGTAACTGCTTGCTTGAGCTGAACGGAAACCACAAAGAAACACATGATAAAACGCAAAGTAAGATTCTAGTTTATAGGTGTTGGCTGAATGCCTGGCAGCCATCTTAGCTAAACATAGTCCTCAACAAGCAAGTATCCATTTTGTATCAATAGTCCATAACACTGTGGACTAGCAGCTAGAAACAGTAATTTCTTTAATGTGTTATGTTATTTAGACTGAGCTCTCAGCATGCTTAGCCAGTCAGTAATTTTCATAGTGCTGTTATGATTTATGGATACAGCTCTCAGCATGCTTAGCCAGCCTTCTATCTGGCTGTGCTTCTTGAGAGTCACAGTCCACAGGCTCAGAAACAGCCTGTGGACTGTGACTCTCAAGATGCAAAGCCAGATAGAAGGCTGGCTAAGCATGCTGAGAGCTGTGTCCATAAATCATAACAGCACTATGATTGCCCTCCCTTCCAACTGGATGAGTTTATCTGATACCTGCCCTGCTCCAGAAGCTCCTGCTGTCTCGCGGGCTGGTGTGGCTGAGCGCTGTGGGCCGTGTGCTGGTCGAAACTGCTGAGCAGGTTGTACACAGCGCAGCATGCAGGAGGGATAACCGCGGGCGCACTGAGGTCATATCCGGCGGGCCGCGGCATTACAGGAACCGCACCAGCTGCTCTGACGTCCTGCCGCCGGATATCCTGTGACGTATATCCGGCGGCAGGACGTCAGAGCAGCTGGTGCTGTTCCTGTAATGCCGCGGCCCGCCGGATATGACCTCAGTAGTGATGGGAAGTTCGGATCTTTCAGATGAATCGGTTCATGAATCGGATCTTGCTGAGTCACTGACTGCTGAGCTGACCCGCAAGTGAACCGAAGACTCTAGGTGCCGATGCGCTTGCGCAGATGCTATCCATTCGATTCACTTGCTGCTGCTGACTCAGTCGGGATCAGGAAGAGTGATTGATTATAGTGATAGTGAAGGGAAGCTGAGGCTGACGCCGGACAGGAGGACTCAGGACAGGACTCAGGAGCTGTCACTGTGGTGTGCATTGTTGTCTGTTGTGCATTGTTACCCACAGTGACAACAGTCTGACACTGACAGTAGTACAACGAACCAAGTGAAGTGAAATGTGAATGCACGCACAGGGAAAACTATGTGCTGAATTGATAACAGTATTACAGTAACACAGTCACTGGCTGATAATAAAATAGTCCCCACTTAACGGAATCCATAAAGGAGATGTGAACCCACCCTTAGTTATATAGCTACTGAATGAGATGCCTTTAACATATATATCTCCTGAGAAGCCAATTTGATCCTAAAGGGTTAATTCAACCTGTAATCTAAACTCTGTGTCATCTGTCACTTCTCTTATCTCTCTGCTCCTGTCCCTTAAAGAGGACCTTTCACCGATTCTTACCCTATGAACTAACTATACAGATATGTAGAGCGGCGCCCGGGGATCTCACTGCACTTACTATTATCCCCGGGCGCCGCTCCGTTCTCCTGCTATGCCCTCCGGTATCTCCGCTCACTAAGTTATAGTAGGCGGAGATACCAGTCCCTAAGTTATGGTAGGCGGAGTCTGCCCTAGCGCTGGCCAATCGCAGCGCAGAGCTCACAGCCTGGGAGGTTATTTTCTCCCAGGCTGTGAGCTCTGCAATGCGATTGGCCAGCGCTAGGGCAGACTCCGCCTACCATAACTTAGGGAACGGAGATACCGGAGGACATAGCAGGAGAACGGAGCGGCGCCCGGGGATAATAGTAAGTGCAGAGAGATCCCCGGGCGCCGCTCCACATGTATGTATACTTAGTTCATAGGGTAAGAATCGGTGAAAGGTCCTCTTTAACCTTATCACTGCTGCAACAAGAGCCGACAGCCTCAGTGTAATAACCTGTTCTACAGTCGGACTCACGGCCCTTTTAACTCAAAGAATCGAATGAGTCTCTAACTAATCGGATCTTTAGATTCTTTTAACCTGTGACTCATTCGATTAATTTATATTCTTAGACTCCCTGTATAGACGGCTCAGAGCTGCTAGTGCTTGCCTTGCCTCAGCTCTGATTGGTTGGTGGGCGGGGAGGGGAGGGGCTGGCAGAAGCAGCTTCCACTCTAGGATCATATTACGCTCCTCCCAGTCCCTCCCTCAGGCTCCCTGCTGCCAGCGTGAGGTAAGCGTCTCTGCATTGTCTGTGTGCTATGTGACGCTGCGCTGTGTACAACAGAGGACTTTTAGCGCGGGCCGCTCCCGACGGCCTTTTGGCTGGCGGATGGGCCTATTTTATGGTAGGGGCCTGGAGCTGCAGCTCCATCAGCCCCTACGTTAATCCGGCCCTGATAACGGTACAAAGACTGGTATGCTAAACCCACTATACTTGGCACTATTATGTATTAACTTTTCCTCTTGAATATACTCTATAGTTGGTTCTATAATATTTTTGTATGGCTAACACTATTGTATACTGTATATAGTGATTAAATATGTATCATAAGTAGTGTTGGGTGTAGCTAGATGAGGACAAGTGGGACATTGCCCTGGTTGCTGAGTGCCATAGGGGTACCAACAAGCTTTACTTTCCCTTTAGGCCTGATGCACACGACCATTGTTTGTTTTGCGGTCCGCAAATTGCGGATCCGCAAAACACGGATGGCGTCTGTGTGCGTTCCGCAATTTGCAGAATGGCACGGACAGCCATTGATATAACTGCCTATTCTTGTCCGCTACCATGGCCTTCGTATGCATAATATCTCCCATAGTGCCCCCAGTATGATTAATGCCCGGTTGTTGGTCCCCCAGTATTAATGCCTCCATTAGTGGCCCCCAGTATTAATAATGCCCCTCAGTATTAATGCCCCCATTCGCCTTGTATAATAAAAATACAAAAAACAACAAAACCTTGTGCAGTTGAACGTGTGGGGACACTTGCTCCTCACTGAATGCAGCAGGAAAGGACCTGCGCTCCCAGCATGATGACATCATCAAGCTGGGAGTGCAGGTCCTTTTCTGCTACTTCCAGTAAGGAGCAAGTATACCCTTCACTGGAGACAGCAGGACCTGCACTCCAGGTATGAAGATGTCATCATGCTGGGAGCGCAGCTCATTTCCTGCTGCATCCAGTGGGGAGCGAGTTCAAGTGGTAGAGGTCAGGTGAGTATACAATAGTGCTAGCCATGAAAGGCCATTTGTACCCATTTTAACAGGCTGTCTAAAAGGCCATTAAAAATTGTCCCATTGAATCAAGTGTGGTCTGTCTGACTGTGGAAACAGCCAAAAATAGGACAATGGCCATGTCAGTAGTCCTATTGACTTTTAATCTAAAAATGGTCGTGTGACAGCCATTACTTAAACAGTTATCACACGGCCATTTTTCCCTTTCGTGTGAATGTATCCTAACTACAGTTCTGGGCGCAGTAGATGAGTGATGTGAGTAATCCAGCCTGAAAACCCCATGCTGTGTGGACATAAGCTGTCTCTGGACTGCCAGGGCATGCTGTGAGTTGTAGTGTCACCTCAGTTAGAGAGTCATGAATTGCATACTGCTGTGTACTAACGAGATTCTGACTACATTTTCAATGAAAATGTCTGTTTTGGGTCCCTGCTGTATGGTGGACACCGTAACTAAAGGGTTAAAATGGTTCTAGTGACCACAAGTTGGGCCAGTAACGGTGTCGCTAAATGTGTCAAGACATTTACTGGAACGGTAGCATTTCTTTTATTCAAATAGGCTGTTGTATTTAATGACAATTCACATTTACTTCTGGCTGGAGGTGGAGTAAATAAGCGTTTATTGCCAGTTTTAAAGTAACGTGGAGCTCATGGGAGACGTAAGTCATTTCCGTGTGTAATTACACAGAGAGCGAGAACGTCATGAAGTGATGATTCCTACAGGAAGGCTCCTATTTTCAGCCTTTCTTTTTGTCCACCGGGGGATTTGGCCACATTATAAGCTCAGTTGCTGGGGGAACTGGAAGACAGAAATGTCATTTTAGACAAAATGCTGGGAACGTTTCCGTGGAGAAGTCAGCTGACATTTAATGAGGGACGGTCTATGAAAGTTCAACTTTGAAAGCAAACAGGATGCTCATTAAAGCTGACGCAGACCCCTCCATGTTCATCTGGACCGTAGGTGGAGATTAAGGTCACAAACATTTACTGGACCACCGGATAACTAAATACGAAAATGTCCGCAGGATACAATAAACCAACAGACAGCAGTCCTAAAACTGTGTGTCATCTCAGTGACCTAGAAATCCTCATAAATATTAACAGCTCCCGGCAGATTGACTGATTCCTGTAACGTAAAGTGATATGGTGTCAGTTATAACAGATGAATTCTATTATCAAATGAAGGCAATGATTTAAAATGTCCGCCAGCAAGCTGTCCTAGAATGTGAGCAGGACTGGTTGCATCACTTGCAGAGCTGCCTAGGGTCGTGAGGTGGCAGGTCTCACTACACACTACACTCTGGCATATACTGCATATTGGTGAGTGTTCCTGTCAGGCTGCCCAGTCATAACGACATATCATAGGCAGGATGACATTATTACAATCTATTTTAGATCAGTGTAATGAGGCCCCGACCTCTCACCCCCCTAGGCAGCTCTACAAGTGGTGCAACCAGTCCTGCTCATATTATAGGAGCGGTTGCTGGCAGCCATTTTAAATCATTCCTGGAGAACCCCTTTAATCATCCATCCAACATGTAGAAGAATAAGAATATATGTTGTCAGGAGAATTATTCTAACACTCTGTTGGAAAATTGTGGTTCACATACAATTTTAACTTTTATTCTTGCTATTTACTGGTTTTGCAGTTTGTAATAGGGCACTTTTAAAATAGAGTTAAAGGGGTTTTCCAGGATTTGCTTATTGATAACCTATCTTTAGTATAGGCCATCATTATCAGATTGGTGGAGACAATCGGCTGTTTTCACTAGCAAAATACTTACATAGTCATAGTTAATACAGAAGAAAAAAGACAAAAGTCCATCAAGTTCAACCAAGGGATAAGAGGGGATGTGAATAAAAAAAAAAAAGGAAGTGAGGGCTAGATTTCTACACAATTTCATAAGCATAAATGTCATTTATTTTTAAGAATTTATTTTAAAACTGTCCACTGTTCCTGCTGTGACCACGTCCTGAGGAAGTCTAATGCACAGATTCACAGTTCTTACAGTAAAGAAGCTTTGACGCTTCTAGAGATTGAACTTTTTCTTCTCCAGTCGGAGGCAGTGCCCCCTTGTCTTTTGAGGGCATTTTACATGGAACAGTTTTTCACCATATTTTTTGTATGGCCCATTTATATATTTGTATAGGTTATTCATGTTCCCTTTATCAGTTTAGTCGCTCTCCTCTGTACTTTTTCCAGCTGTAGTGTGTCCTTTCTATGGACTGGTGACCAGAACTGAACTGAATATTCCAGATGAGGCCGCACCAACGCTTTGTAAAATGGTAATATTACATCCCTGCCCCGCGACTCCATGCCTTGCTTAATGCATGACAATATCCTGGTGGCCTTAGAAGCAGCTAATTGACATGGTAGATTAAATAACAGCATACAATCTACAAGGACACCGAAATCCTTCTCTATAAGTGACACTCCCAGTGTTACATCCCCTAGGACAGGCATCCTCAAACTGCGGCCCTCCAGCTGTTGCAAAACTACAACTCCCAGCATACCCGAACAGCCTACAGGTATCAGCCTACAGCAGGGCATTGTGGGAGTTGTACAGGGTGGGCCATTTATATGGATACACCTTAATAAAATGGGAATGGTTGATGATATTAACTTCCTGTTTGTGGCACATTAGTATATGTGAGGGGGGAAACTTTTCAAGATGGGTGGTGACCATGGTGGCCATTTTGAAGTCGGCCATTTTGAATCCAACTTTTGTGTTTTCAATAGGAAGAGGGTCATGTGACACATCAAACTTATTGGGAATTTCACAAGAAAAACAATGGTTTTAATGTAACTTTATTCTTTCATGAGTTATTTACAAGTTTCGGACCACTTATAAAATGTGTTCAATGTGCTGCCCATTGTGTTGGATTGTCAATGCAACCCTCTTCTCCCACTCTTCACACACTGATAGCAACACCACAGGAGAAATGCTAGCACAGGCTTCCAGTATCCGTAGTTTCAAGTGCTGCACATCTCGTATCTTCACAGCATAGACCATTGCCTTCAGATGACCCCAAAGATAAAAGTCTAAGGGGGTCAGATCGGGAGACCTTGGGGGCCATTCAACTGGCCCACGATGACCAATCCACTTTCCAGGAAACTGTTCATCTAGGAATGCTCGGACCTGACACCCATAATGTGGTGGTGCACCATCATGCTGGAAAAACTCAGGGAACGTGCCAGCTTCAGTGCATAAAGAGGGAAACACATCATCATGTAGCAATTTCGCATATCCAGTGGCCTTGAGGTTTCCATTGATGAAGAATGGCCCCACTATCTTTGTACCCCATATACCACACCATACCATCAATTTTTTTGTTCTAACAGTCTTGGAGGGATCTATCCAATGTGGGTTAGTGTCAAACCAATAGTGGTGGTTTTGTTTGTTAACTTCACCATTCACATAAAAGTTTGCCTCATCACTGAACAAAATCTTCTGCGTAAACTGAGGGTCCTGTTCCAATTTTTGTTTTGCCCATTCTGCAAATTCAGTGCGCCGATCTGGGTCATCCTCGTTGAGATGCTGCAGTAGCTGGAGTTTGTAAGGGTGCCATTTGTGAGTAGCTAATATCTGCCGAAGGGATGTTCGACTAATGCTACTCTCCAGTGACATGCGGCGAGTGCTACGCTGTGGGCTCTTGCTGAATGAAGCTAGGACAGCCACTGATGTTTTTTCATTAGAGACAGATTTCATGCGTCCACATTTTGGCAAATCCAACACTGAACCAGTTTCACGAAACTTAGCAAGCAGTTTTCTAACTGTAGCATGGGAGATGGGTGGTCTCGTAGGGTGTCTTGCATTGAAATCTGCTGCAATGACCCGGTTACTGCGTTCACCAGACATCAACACAATTTCTATCCGCTCCTCACGTGTTAACCTCGGAGACAAGTCAATGGCTGTAAACAAAGAGAAACTTGTAAATAACTCATGAAAGAATAAAGTTACTCTAAAACCAAGCACACCATTGTTTTTTGTGTGAAATTCCCAATAGGTTTGATGTGTCACAATGACCCTCTTCCTATTGAAAAAACAAAAGCTGGATTCAAAATGGCCGACTTCAAAATGGCCGCCATGGTCACCACCCATCTTGAAAAGTTTCCCCCCTCACATATACTAATGTGCCACAAACAGGAAGTTAATATCACCAACCATTCCCATTTTATTAAGGTGTATCCATATAAATGGCCCACCCTATAGTTTTACAACAGCTGGAGGGCCACAGTTTGAGGATACCTGCCCTAGGACATATGATACATGGAGATTATTACTACCAAGATGCATAACTTTTATCCACATTGAACCTCATTTGCCAAGTTGATGACCAATCACTCAGTGTCCAAGTCAGCTTGTAGTTTATGGACATTTTCCATAGACTGTACAGTACTACATAGCTTTGTGTCATCTGCAAAAATAGAAACATTGCTACTAATCCCATCCTCGATATCACTACTATATAAATTAAATAACAGAGGACCCAGCACTGTACCTTGGGGTGCACCACTTATAACCCGGGACCATTCTGAATAGCAATCATTGACCGCAACTCTCTGGACACGATCCTTCAGCCAGTTTTCAATCCAATTACAAACTATACTTTCCAAGCCTATAGACCTTATTTTGCCTATTAAACATCTATGAGGGACAGTATCAAAAGCCTTTGCAAAATCCGAGAACACTACATCCACAGCCTCCCCTCTGTCCAGGCTACTACTCACCTCCTCATAAAAACAAATCAGGTTAGTCTGACAACTTCTGTCCTTGGTAAACCCATACCGGTTATTAGAGATGAGCGAATTTCTTGAAAATTTGATTCAGCCGATTCGCTAAATTTCACAAAAAAATTCGCTTTGTGACTAAATACTTTGCCATGAAGCACATTTTTTTGTAGGTAGCGGGTGCAATGACAGGGAGCTGAGATAGCACCGCCCCCGTCATTTTGCCCCTCAGATGCCGCATTCATACATGATCGCGGCATCTGAGTGTACAAACATTGTGAAATTAACCTAAAAAAAAATTACATCCAACTTACCGCGTCCATTTGCGCGCGACTGGCCGGCCGCAGCCATCTTGCTTGGAGATTTAGGCCGAAATCACGTGCGACGCGAGATTATGTCATCACGTCGGCCGGAGTGGTGGCGTATATAGTCCCTTAAGAGTCCTTCAAACATTTTTCCCATAACAGAAGTTAACCGTACTGGTCCACAATTACTTGTGGAGGACCTATGTAGATCCCTTTTTGAATATGGGCACCACATTTGCCTTGCGCCAATCACTTGGCATTGTACCAGTCCTTAGAGAATCTCTAAAAATTATGAACAGGGGCACAGCAATAACTGAACTGAGTTCTTTAAGAACTCTTGGGTGTAATCCATCTGGACCTGGAGACTTTTTCCCCTTGGGAGATGCAAATTTGCATATTAAAGCCAAAAACAGCTTGTCTCCTAAAGAAGAGCCAGTACCTCCCCAAATCTAGGTCATAGGCATCTCATTCAGCCATCCAAAATCCTTCACCGTGCTGATGATGGGCAATCACCCCAAAACAGCTGTCTGCATGGATATATGGCTTGGCTATTTTCCCTTCTCATGTTCCAGTGGCCTAGATTGGACAATTGTAACCATGGCATCTGAATGGTCAGTTGTTGGGAGCGCTGTGCTTCCAGTGACCACATGGCTACCCTGTGATAAGATCATGGGAGCTATTTGGTTGCAATGGCAGCCTCAAGGGTTCTGAAGGCTCCATGGCCTGTCATAGCCCTGTGGCAGGACTTGGTAGAAACTTAGCGGTTCTCCCATTGGCTGCAGTGGTAAATTAATACAGTCTATGGGAGAAGCGATCAGACGATCACATGCTAAAGTCCTATGGGGGGGACAAAAAATAAGTATAAGTGTACTTTCACACTTGTGGCAGAGGAATCCGGAATTTCGGTCTGCGCATTGCGGTATTTTGAATGCTGGATCCTGCACTAATACATTCCAATGGAAAAAAATGCCGGATCTGGCATTCAGGCAAGTGTTCAGTTTTTTTGGCCGGAGATAAAACCGCAGCATGCTGCAGTATTATCTCTGTCCTGATCAGTCAAAAAGACTGAACTGAAGACATCCTGATGAATCCTGAATGGATTGCTCTCCATTCAGAATGGATGGGGATAAAACTGATCAGTTTTTTTCCGGTATAGAGCCCCTAGGACGGAAATCTATGCCGGAAAAGAAAAACGCTAGTGTGAAAGTACCCTAAAAAAATGTTTTTAAAAATGTACAAAAAACACTAAAATAAAAATAATAATTTTAAATCATCCCCTTTCCCCATTTAAAAAATAATAAACAATAAAAAAAAAATAAGGATCATTAGCATCGTCACATCCCAAAATGCTCATACTATTAAAATATAAAAGTAGTTATGGTGAATGACATAACAGAAACAATCAAAATGGCAGATTTTCCGCTGTACTCGGTTATCTCTGGCGCTCTCATAGAAATAAATGTAACAGGGCATGGGGCCCCCGTTCTTGTGATTGGTGGGGGTCCCAGCGGTAGGATCTGATAGTAACATGTTATAACCGGATAACGTGTTATAACTGGAATACCCCTCTAAGCCTGAAATACAATGACTACTATTGTTTCTAGCTCAATTATATTACACATTTATTTGTCTTACAGATTAGCTAAGTCAGCACTGAAGCTGAAAAGTATTGTAAAAGCCTTGTTTTCTCCTCAATTACTAAAATAAGTGAATAACCCCCCCTTTTTTTATCCCTTCGCTATGTTTCGCAATCATGTAAAATGTTGTAAGAGGCTCATTTCCAAACACAGATGTTTTACAGCCAATTACAAGATACATAAGAAATTACAGCGAAAACTAAAATGGGCCATAATTGAACCGATTAACCCCTTCTAGTCACAATCTGTAAAAGTATGTTTATTGTCACTGTCATAATCCCCACATAATGAGGAATATGCAGCGTGATGTCTACACCTATTTGCCCCGCTATTGTCTTTGTTTCAGGTAGAATGGTTAATGACCTTTAAAGGCTGTTCATATGTGAATACCATTTCACAATCTATATATAGAATGAATCTACAAAAAATTAAATTTACTGTGAAAATGATATCACTTATCTTGTACTGATCCAGAGGTTACCGCGCTGCTAATTAATTCTGCTGTTTGTTACTGGAAACAGTCAACAAGAATGTTAACACACCCTTATCTGCTTTTTGTTAAATTATTAACGTCTAAAGTCCCTGATCATGGTAGTTAGGAGCCACATAGGAATGTTGTAGTTTGTGGTTGGCAAGCTCTGAGGCTTCCATAGACATAGTCAGACAGAGTCTGGCAGCGGCTTATTCCCATGGACGAGCCAAGCATGCAAGTTTGGACAGCTTTAACTGCAGTGCCACCTATAGCTAGTCCTGAACAACCCCTTTAGGCTACATGCACACGGCCGTATGTGTTTTGCGGTCCGCAAATTGCGGATCCGCAAAAAACAACGGATGACATCCGTATGCCATCCGTTTTTTTTTATAGGACATGTTCTATTTTTTTTGCGGGTCTACAGAACGGACATACTAAAGCGGACAGCACACGGTGTGCTATCCGCATTTTTTGCAGACCCATTGAAGTTAATGGGTCCGCATCCTATCCGCAAAAAAAATGGAACAGACACGGAAATAAACAATGTTCGTGGGCATGTAGCCTAATGAATGGGTCCACATCCTATCCGCAAAAAAAAACGGAATGGACAAGGAAACAAACAACGTTCGTGTACATGTAGCCTACATGCGCACGGACATTGTTTGTTTCCGTGTCCATTGCGTTTTTTTTGTGGATAGGATGCGGACCCATTCATTTCAATGGGTCCGCAAAAAATGCGGACAGCACACCGTGTACTATCCGCATCCGTATGTCCATTTCGTAGCCTTCAAAAAAACTAGGATATGTCCTATTCTTGTCCGTTTTAGGCATTGTTACAATGGATCCGCAAAAAAAATAAAAAATACAGATGGCATATGGATTTCATCTTTTTTTTTTTTTGCGGATCTGCAATTTGTAGACCGCAAAACACATATGGTCGTGTGCATGTAGCCTTAACCT
Organism: Bufo bufo; assembly: GCF_905171765.1. Lineage (NCBI taxonomy): Eukaryota > Metazoa > Chordata > Amphibia > Anura > Bufonidae > Bufo > Bufo bufo. The sequence goes on along the minus strand of NC_053389.1, from coordinate 682,744,221 downwards.
TACATTAACTTCTGAACTCTGGAGGGACAGATGGCAGGTGGGTTTTATGCACCTAAACTGGTCTATATGTGTTCTGCATTAGGTTATAGGTACATATGCAGCTTCATTTACAACGGTATATCTCCACATCACGCAGACCATTCAGGTTTCACCAGGACAAGTATTCATGGCAGTGTGAGATGAGCACAGATATATGATTTCAAGCAATTATTCTTGTATTATAGATAGAGCACTAATCTTTGCTGGCAGCTGCTATGTTTCTGCGTCCTATCATATCAGACTTTACACTAATGCGGTATATTTCTTAACGTATCCACTGGGAGCAATAGAGACAGAGGCATTTCAGTGTGACGGCACTAATTAGCTATGGCAAGAAACCAAGTAGCGATTACATTTCTGTCTGCCAGACAAGTATTCACCCAGCACTCGGCGACAAAGGCCGTACAAATATTTCCAGTGGATATATACGTGGTAAAAGGGCCCCGTGTCTCCATTCATTTGGTATATATCATCTTGTCTATACTGGCACATCTGTAATGTGATTTATTATTAATGGAAACCTGTCATCACCTTTGTGCTGTCCATACTAACAGCAATATAAGATAGAGACAGGTGAGATGATTTCAGCGGTCTGTCATTTATAAGTTAAAAGTAAGTGGTTGCCGAGAACCAACATCACAATCATTGCAGACTGGGCCTAGAAGAGAGTCCCGGCCACCTGAGAAGAGTCCTGGTTATCCATGAATTCCTGCTCTCCTGCTGATGACTGACCGTCTTCTACCTAGTTTTCTCCTTTTCTCTCTAGGAGAGAACTACCAATCATCAGCAGACGGGTGAGAGAGCAGAAGATTAGGAATAACCAGGACTCTTCTCAGGTAGATCTGACTCTTTTCAAGGCCTGGGCTGCAATGATTATGATTATGATTCTCGGCAACCACTTACTTCTAGCTCATGAGTGACACACCGCTGACATCAGCATTTCTGTCACTATTTTATATTGCCCTCAGTGAGGTCAGCATAAAGTTGATGACAGGTTCCCTTTAAGACTGAAGAAACACTGATAAGTAGAATATCATTATATTAAAGGGTTGTTTAGGTTCAGAGCGGAACTCGGACATAACCTCTTCTTCACTCATTTACCATGTCTGAGAGAAGTATTTCTTGCTCCGATGCTCCCCCTTGCCCTGCGCTGCATTGTGCAGGGCAAGGACTTTTTCTTCACTACCAGTGACGTACCGGGCTCCTCATGGGTATGCTAGGTGGAGACTTCCGCCTAGCAGTGAGCCCGGTGATGTTACCGGCACAAATGGGCAGTGTTTAGCACCCCTAGGCTGTTTTACAGGCTAGGGCAGCGCTAAAGACTGCCCATTAGTGCCGGTGATGTCATACTGAGAAAAAGCTGGTTAAGTCACCGGCAGTAAACAAACAGCCCTTGCCCTGCTCTGGAGCAAAAATACTACGAGGCTTCACACAGACATGGTAAATGAGTGAAGGGTAGCTTATGTCTGGGTTCAGCTCTGAACCCGGACAACCCCTTTAATTACCGGTGTGTCAAAAAGAAAATGTTTACAAAATACATAAAGATACTGTCTTTTTGTATAAATTAATAGTGCAAACCTTAATACAGTGTTTATTAACCTATCCTATACAGCAGAGGTTAGAACTGAGAAAACCTCATTGCACATTGAATGTGCTTGGGTTGTCAGTGAAGCAGAAAAAACAAGGAGGTTGACAACCCTGTCTTGAAGAAGCTAGACTCCTCCAGAGTACTTACTGATTGTGAGAGTATATATAAATGCATAAAACAACCAGTCATTTAAGAATAGCAAAACAAAGTTAAAGGGGTTGTCCCCAGATTTAAATTTGCTCCCAGGATTGGACCCCCAATGATCAGATAATTATCCACTATCCTGTCCTAAGCATGTGGTACATAGAGCTCTGTGTGTCATGTCCATGACTAGATTATTCTCAACAATATGAGAAATAAAAAAAAAATGGCATCACAGTGATGCCAACAAATGAGAACCCTAACAAAAGTAAATAGAACCAGAACAACTTTTCCTGAATAAACACGAAGTGCCCTCGAAGTATGAGTGTTCTGCTTTTGTTTATTTTCATCAGTCTCACTGAACAAAATGTGCTAAAATCTCTGTTACAATGATTCCTTCTCAACAAAAACATTTAACTTGTGATTTGTTTTAATGGAAAATATCATCAGATAATGACATATTAGTTAAATCAGGTTTTCAGCATTATTTTTTCCCAAACATTTATGTGGTGTTCTCTTTTTTTTTTCTTTTTTTTTATGTAACTATTCATATAAAATAAAACCCTCAAATATTCACAGTTGTTACACTGGCCACTAGAGCAGACACAACAGGCTCCTGCAGCTCACTTTTCAGCTTTCCTGTGTAGACTGTGATAGAACTAGCATAGTCATTTCGTTATCATTAGCTGGTGGGAGTTTAAAGTGAAAGCTCTATTGTAAGGCTGATGGCCTAGATGGGGTAGGATAAAACATTACACAATATACATGCAGATCAGCCTCTGTATTTCATCTGTTCCTGGAAATTCTATTAGTCTATTGACACTTTTCTGACTATTAACTCCCAATCAGTGCAGACAATGCTGGCAAAAATATGTGCCTTCAGTATGGTTCCTAACACTTAAAGGGAACCTGTCAGGGGATTAATTCTGAACAAATTGTGAGCAGTGTAAATACTTAAAGGCTCCCACATAACAAATTTCTAGATTTTACTTTGAAATGCTGGGGTGTATCCGAGAAAGCATAGTTTAAAAGAGAACTGGACATGGGGAGAAGTATTGTCTAGGTCAGTGTTCCTCAACTCCTGTCCTCAGGGCCCACCTGATGGTCATGAATTGAGAATATCCCACAAAACAAATACCTGTGGTAAGTCCAGATGCATTAACACTAATTATATCACTTGCTCAATACTAAGGAAATCCTGAAAACATGACCCACAGATGGGCCCTGAGGACCGAAGTTGAGGAACCCTGGTCTAGGTGGCTCCCTCCAGTCTTCTCTCTGCCCAACTTGGCTTGATTAACAGGTGTTTTTCTATACACAGATAGGTGGGGTGAAACCAGAGGGACCAGTCCAGTAGACACTTCTTCCCATGCCTAGCTCTATTTTAAAATATATTTTATCTGAAACACCCTGTGTAGCAGGGTAAGGCCTCATGCACAAAACCGTTTTTGGGTCCGCATCCGAGCCGCAGTTTTTGCGGCTCGGTTCAGACCCATTTACTTCAATGGGGCCGTAAAAGATGCGGACAGCACTCAGTATGCTGCCCGCATCCTTTGCTCTGTTCCGTGGCCCCGCAAAAAAAATATAGCATGTCCTACTCTTGTCCGTTTTGCGGACAAGAATAGGCATGTCTACAATGGGTCGTCCGTTCCGCAAATTGCGGAAGGCACACGGACGGCTTCCTTTTTTTGCGGAACCGCGGTTTGTGGACTGCAAAAAACGGAACGGCTGTGTGCATGAGGCCTAAGACAAACACTGATATGGGAGCCTATCAGTTTTTCAACATTAAAAGAAATACATGGTTGAAATAGATCACTCTATGTGTAATGAATCTATATCATGTACGTGTTTTACTTTCTGAGTTTAACTTTTCAATGCTATTCTAATCTATTAAGATGCACCTGTAGGTGCAAAAGTGCAGCGAAAAAAATGTCGCATATTAGATTTAAAAAGTCACATATTAGATATAAAAAGTTGCAGCCATATACCGTACTTATGTTTGTGAAAAGGTGCACTTCTACCCGCCGATGCGACTAGTTTTAACAAAATTGTCACACAGCCCAACACGAAGCAGACAAAGAGAACTACACCACCCCTGGAGTGGAGTAAAAATTAGTAAAAATGTTTGAGCCTTATTCATGTTTAAAAAAAATTATATGTGCAACTAGATGAATTAAAAAATGTGCAAAAGCGAGAATTCATGTAGCCTTCAAGTGGCGTTCATCATCACTCAGCTTTCAGGCTGTCCTAGATAGGGTTAATAAATTACTCTTATGTGAACGATTGACGGCAATAAGAACTGACTCACTAGTCAATTTTGAGAAGGTATGGGAGCCTTGGTTGTCTTCAGCAAATTCTGTGGACCTAAGATACACCTTCACATTGTAATTTGATAAATGTACACTATACAGGGCTATTTACTCTTTGTTACTGGAATGATCTCAGTTGTATTTGTATTTTTAATAACTATTGGCATTGTCCCTATTTCCATTATCGATGCAGAATGTAATAATGCATTGAAGTATTTCTATTACTATGATCTCAAATAAATGATCTTTGAAACGAAAAAATGTGCAAAAAAAACCTAAACAAAGCCATAAGAATTAGTATAAAACAGAATATTGTCGAATGAGGCACAAATGTATTCAAAACAGGCGCACTTTCATTAGTAAATGCGCTGAAAATAAATTAGTCTAAACTAGAAATTTTTTTGACTAAAACAGGCACAAAACACTATAATAAATGACCCCCGCAGACATCAGTGAAGTCTCCATATTACACTGTTGGTCCATTCGGTTTCCTTGCTAGAGCCCCCATGTAAGGGCTTGTTCACACAAAAGTGTTTGATCAGTGATTTCGATCCTTGATTGTGAGCCAAAACCAAGTGTGGATTAGAAACACAGAACAGGTGCAAATCTTTCCCTATACCTTATCTCTCTGTAGTCTCCACTCCTGCTTTTGGCTCACAATCACTGATGGAAATCATTGACCAAACACGAGGGCACATTTACTAAAGTGTTTGAACTTGTTTTTCGTCTAAAAAATGCGGTTTTAGACAGCCTTATTTTTTTGTTGCATTTACTACAGAAATTGCACTGAATTTGATTTTTCTTCGACTAATTCTGACTTTTTTCCGACCTATTTATGTAGGTGTGCCTTTGTTTGTGCCTGAATTTGTTGCAAAAACTTCTAATTTCTACTCCACTTCAGGGCTAGCGTACTTTTCTTTGTCTGTTTTCAGTGGTGAAATGCGATATATTTTTTGTATTGAAAGTTGCGCCTTTCTGGAGACCAGTTTTAGTTGATATGAACCTATCTAACTAAAAAACAACCACCAGAGGTCAGACCAAAATACATCTAGTCTAATTCATCAACGGCTGTCTGTCTAATTTTATGGCCAAAAACAGGCAAGCTTGACTGCGAATATGGCCTTAATGTGTAAAGACAGAACACTTTGCATGTCCCAGTGGGGCCCCTCACCATCCAGGGATGATGACATCACAAAGGGCCACAGCTGTGTAACTCACTGGCTGCAGCTATAATGGCTTAATTCATCGGTTTGAGTGCCTTTGTGTGTGTTGGATGAAGATGCGAGTCTATAGGGTGAGGGTATGGTCAGAAAAGGCACTTTTGTGTGGACTGAATTACTGCTGCACACCGTATTTTGTCAACTGCAGCACAGACAAACCACCTCACCCGTTTCTGCTGGGATTGGGGTTGGCCCTCTGGACTTGGCGAGTGCATCAGTGAACTCCCCAGGGTTGGACTGGTCCACTAGATTGCCAGAGGATTCTCTACTGGGCCCAGGCTCTGACACCATAATGGGACCTAATGATCCAGGAATAAAGAAACATATGGAGTTGGAGCCAATAACCTTCCACTATGGTATTTTATTTTTTTATTCAAAGCCTATTAATGGTATACAGATTGGGCCCTAAGAACAACTTCCTCTGCTTGGTCCCAGGAATCCCTGTCCGACACTAAGATTATTAAAACATCCCCCAAAAAAACGTCTTGGTTACCTACGGCAACCAGTTGGAGCACAGCTTTTATTTTTTAAGAGCACAAAATGATTGGTTGCCATGGGCCATGGGCCATGGGCAACTGTTTTCTAAATCTCCCTATAGTACATATCTTTGACAGACAGAAACCAGCTGTGATTCTGGCACCTTCTTGGAATGTTTTACTGAAAGTATGTTTGTTTAAGACATTGGAGGAGATGTTATAAGGGAAAGGGCTGGGCGTACTTGAGATAATATAGAGATGTGTGTTATGCATCATGCACGCTTCAGCACAAATAGGGGATTTTAAGTAACTACATAACTGTACTCTGCACAGGGGTTTCTAACTCATATATATGGGCCTTACATAGAAAAAATTTCCACTTGATGGGCAGCATTCATTTCAGATGCCATACATACACCCTGTACAGAATTATTAGGCAAATGAGTATTTTGACCACATCATCCTCTTTATGCATGTTGTCTTACTCCAAGCTGTATAGGCTCGAAAGCCTACTACCAATTAAGCATATTAGGTGATGTGCATCTCTGTAATGAGAAGGGGTGTGGTCTAATGACATCAACACCTTATATCAGGTGTACATAATTATTAGGCAACTTCCTTTCCTTTGGCAAAATGGGTCAAAAGAAGGACTTGACAGGCTCAGAAAAGTCAAAAATAGTGAGATATCTTGCAGAGGGATGCAACACTCTTAAAATTGCAAAGCTTCTGAAGCATGATCATCGAACAATCAAGCGTTTCATTCAAAATAGTCAACAGGGTCGCAAGAAGCGTGTGGAAAAACCAAGGCGCAAAATAACTGCCCATGAACTGAGAAAAGTCAAGCGTGCAGCTGCCAAGATGCCACTTGCCACCAGTTTGGCCATATTTCAGAGCTGCAACATCACTGGAGTGCCCAAAAGCACAAGGTGTGCAATACTCAGAGACATGGCCAAGGTAAGAAAGGCTGAAAGATGACCACCACTGAACAAGACACACAAGCTGAAACGTCAAGACTGGGCCAAGAAATATCTCAAGACTGATTTTTCTAAGGTTTTATGGACTGATGAAATGAGAGTGAGTCTTGATGGGCCCATGGCTGGATTGGTAAAGGGCAGAAAGCTCCAGTCCGACTCAGACGCCAGCAAGGTGGAGGTGGAGTACTGGTTTGGGCTGGTATCATCAAAGATGAGCTTGTGGGGCCTTTTCGGGTTGAGGATGGAGTCAAGCTCAACTCCCAGTCCTACTGCCAGTTTCTGGAAGACACCTTCTTCAAGCAGTGGTACAGGAAGAAGTCTGCATCCTTCAAGAAAAACATGATTTTCATGCAGGACAATGCTCCATCACACGCGTCCAAGTACTCCACAGCGTGGCTGGCAAGAAAGGGTATAAAAGAAGAAAATCTAATGACATGGCCTCCTTGTTCACCTGATCTGAACCCCATTGAGAACCTGTGGTCCATCATCAAATGTGAGATTTACAAGGAGGGAAAACAGTACACCTCTCTGAACAGTGTACGGGAGGCTGTGGTTGCTGCTGCACGCAATGTTGATGGTGAACAGATCAAAACACTGACAGAATCCATGGATGGCAGGCTTTTGAGTGTCCTTGCAAAGAAAGGTGGCTATATTGGTCACTGATTTGTTTTTGTTTTGTTTTTGAATGTCAGAAATGTATATTTGTGAATGTTGAGATGTTATATTGGTTTCACTGGTAAAAATAAATAATTGAAATGGGTATATATTTGTTTTTTGTTAAGTTGCGTAATAATTATGCACAGTAATAGTCACCTGCACACACAGATATCCCCCTAAAATAGCTAAAACTAAAAACAAACTAAAAACTACTTCCAAAAATATTCAGCTTTGATATTAATGAGTTTTTTGGGTTCATTTAGAGCATGGTTCTTGTTCAATAATAAAATTAATCCTCAAAAATACAACTTGCCTAATAATTCTGCACTCCCTGTATAGATGTATACACAGTGGGGAAGTAGGGTACTCATAGCTCACACAGGTTCCCCAATCTTCTGTGTTACAGGCCTGTAATATCCACATACATGTGTCACATTCAACGCCCCTGAGCCTAACCTCAGCCAACCATGTCCATGAATAATGCCACGAGCTCCCCTAGTGGTGAGAACAGTGGGAGGAGAGAGGTATCACTATTTTTTGTGGCATTCTAATCAGTTTTCAAAAATAAATTTCACATTGCAGGACAACCCCTTCTTAATGCAGACCCCAGATGAGACCCCCAAATTAATACAAACTTCCACACTAGACCCCAGAATTAATACAGACCCCCAGATCCTAAAATTAATAGAAACCCCAAAATTCATACAGACCTCCAGAGAGACACCAAAATTAATGCAGACTGTCTGCAGACCAGCCCCAAAAGTCATAGAGACCCCAAATCAACCCCTAAACTCATACACTCTATTCACTTGAATGGGTATTGCTTCCTCAGGTACACACAGAAGCCGATTTACCTAAATATTCCCCAAGTCTAACCGGGTTAATCAAAATTGAAACTAAAACTTAACCTTTAATAGTAAATAATTAAAATAATAACAGTAGTTTAAAGTAAATATTCCTCTAAGGGATTATCCTCATAAATAGTTTGGAGCTAGCCAAATCAGCCCCCAATTTATACAAACCCCAGATCAGCCCCTAAACTCATACAGACCCCAGATCAGCCCCTGAACTCACACTCTTCATTCATTTGAATGGGTCTGCAATCCAGAAGATACAGAGAGGAGGCCATAGAAGCACTACGGAGCGCTTCCGTGACATTTCGGTCCTTGCCTTCGCACCACAAAAAAAATAATAGAACTGTGTCCTGGTGCCAACACTGCACTGCATCCGGATGTCACACAGCGTCAGGTCATAGCGTGTGCCTACAAGCACAACGTCCTGAAACTGTACGCTGTCAGGGCATAGAGCAGCACTGGCACCAAGTGAAGAGATCCAGGGAGCAATGAATAATGTCTGTGCATTACTAGCGGTGATGTACTCACTGCTCCCTCCACCTCCTGTCCTGAACTAATGAGCGCTTCCAGCTTCCACAATGGAAGCTCTCGTTACTTAGCAGGGCGCTATAGAAGCTGCGAAAACCGGATGATTTTCAGTTTTTTTTGTTTTTATTTTTTTACTCCCAGCTTTCCCAAAGCCATACTGTAATGGTGCAGAACCCCAAGCAACCAGACAGAGGTTAAACAATAGTGGATTTATTAAATAAACGGCAGTACAGTCCAAACCAGTAAGCACATACAGGTAACCAACCCGAATAATAACCTGTGCAGGGAAATACCAAGGAGACAGCCAGTGACCAGGCCAAGGTTCTTATGCGCAGTATTAGTCCGTGTAACGTGGTACCTAGGGATGAGACGTCAGGATTTCCAGGGTCCGATCCAAGGTCATACACGAGACAAACTGTTCAGCAAAGATGAGGTATCCAGAGGCAGTCTCTAGAGATAAATCGAGGAAGGCAGAGGTCATGCACAGGTAAGTCTGGGAGAATATGAACCGTAACATACACCAGGGTTGTCAAAACAACAGTGGGCACTGACTGGCCAGGGAGATCACCTTTTAAGTACCTGCTAGCCAATCACAAAGTGCCATGTGTCTATTCCTCATAGGTCATATAATGATCCTAATCCCTGACACTTGCGCGGCCTAGGCTGGTACCCTCTAATCTCTAGAATTTACATACAGGTATTTTCCCTGTCAATGGCCGGCGTAGCGAATAAGATGCGCATACGTTTGGCCGCGTATCCTTATGCGAACCTCCTCTCGAGCGGCCCAGCATGAATACATGATCGCGTCGGCACGGAAGCTGGAATGGAACCCGCAGGTGATACTGGAGACAGGACCGGCAGCTGTGTGCCACCCTCAGTCCGGTCAATCTGCCTCCGAGACCCCGGTGGTCTTCCCTTCCGGCGACCATGTGGACACACTACTGCGTCTGCCCGTAAAGGAGTTGGAACCGAATATTCCCCAGGCACATGCGTGACCTGTCCCGCTACTCCAACGGGGTCCCCCGCAGGCTGAGCCCCACGAGTACCCCTGGGGGCCCCAATGGATCGCGGAACAGGAGAGTGTCTTACATTACTCCCCCCTTGAGGAGGTGGCTCAGAAGACTCCAAATGTGCTTTCCCTGGATTCTCACAGTGGAAAGCGGCCACTAATTCATCCGCATGAACCTGGCGGGCAGGTACCCAACATCTCTGGACCATAACCTTTCCAGTCCACTATATACTGGAGGGACCTCTGGACAAAACGGGAGTCCAAAATCTTATTGACCTCGAATTCAGGCTCCCCTTGAACCTCCACTAGAGATGGAGTTTGGATGAAGGGAGCTGACTCGGCTGCCGATTTGAGCAGTGAAACATGGAAGGTGTTCACTCCTTGAATTGACGGAGGAAGAGGAACCTTGTAAGTAACCCGGTTGATCTTCTGTGTCATCGGTTATGGACCAATGAATCTAGGCCCCAACTTGGCAGACGGTTGGCGCAAGGGAATGTTCCAGGTGGAGACCCACAGTGGATGTCCTACCTTAAACTCTTGCTCCGCAGTGCGATGACGATCGGCGAATCTTTTCTGTTGTGCCACCACACTATGCAGATTCCGCCGCGCCAACAGCCAAATGGTTTGTCTATCCTGGAACCATTGGCCCAGCACCGGTGAGTCAGTGGAGGCCCGTGCCAGAGAGGAGAGTCTTGGGTTCCTGCCCCCCACGCACCTGAACAGAGACATCTTGGTAGAGGCATGTTCGGAGATATTATAAGCCACCTCCGAAAAGGGGAGGTGAGCTGCCCATTCATTCTGGCAGTCTGACATGAAACACCGGAGATATTGTTCCAGAGTGTGGTTCGTTCTCTCCGTCTGCAAGCCAGATGAAAATGACAGCCCAATCCCCAACCGGGAGAAGAAAGAACGCCAGAATCGGGACATAAACTGGACTCCTCTATCTGAAACAATATCCTCCAGCGCCCCGTGTAATCGGAAGACATGCTTCACAAACAGATCTGCCAGCTCTCCAGCCGATGGCAATCCGGGGAGTGGTATAAAATGGGCCGTCTTACTAAAACAGTCCATCACTACCCAAATAACCATACAATTGGAAGACCTAGGCAGATCTCTTATGAAGTCCATAGACACGTGGGTCCATGGGGCCGAAGGAATAGGCAGGGGAAGCAAAGTACCAAAGGGGGCAGACCGAGCGGTTTATACCGAGCACAAATACTACATGCCTGAATGTAGGCTTTTATATAAAAAAACATCTTAGGCCACCAGACATGGCGTTTACAAAAGGGACATGGTCTTTTTTATCCCCAGATGCCCGGCCGACTTAGAATCATGTAACTGTTGTATGACTCTGAGCCTGAAATTTAAAGGCATAAACAGCCGACCTTCAGGTTTGTTAGGAGGGCTCTCCGCATGTAAATGCAGAAGAGAAGACAAGTCCTCCATTATACCTGGGGTGTTCAAAGCGTCTATGAAGCACTTCGCAGGAATAATGGGCTCAGGCTTAGAGTCACGTACCGAAATGGTTTCTGGGAAACAATGGGGGAGAGCATCTGCTTTGACATTTTTGGGCCCCGGTTTGTAAGTTAACCTGAAATTAAAGCGAGTGAAAATAATGCCCAGCGAGCTTGACAAGAAATTAACCTCTTGGCACCCTCGATGTATTCAAGGTTTTTGTGGTCGGTGTAAACCGTAATGGGATGTTCCGCACTCTCTAGCCAATGTCTCCACTCTTGAAAGGCCAACTTAACTCCCAAAGCTCTCTATTGCCGATGTCATAATTGCATTCGGCTAGTGAGAGCTTCCGGGAGAAAAAGGCACAAGGATGAAGCCTCTCAGGATTTCCAGAATACTGAGAGAGAACCGCCCCCACACCAACCTCAGAGGCGTCAACTTCGAGGACAAAAGGTCGAGAAGTGTCTGGATGAGTGAGGATTGGTGCGGAGCAGAAAGCCTTCAGCGTCTCAAAAAAATCACCAGCCTCACTCGTCCACTTAGAAGGGTTCGCCCCCTTCTTAGTGAGGTTTGTGAGAGGCACTACCACCACAGAAAAGTTCTTAAAAAATTTGCGGTAGAAGTTGGCTAAACCTAAGAAACGCTGTAATCCCTTCAGGTCCTTAGGCTGAAGCCAATCCAGAACAGCTGAGAGCTTGGATGGATCCATCGCCAATCCGCGTTCAGAGACAATATACCCTAGGAAGGGCAATTCTCTCACCTCAAACAAGCACTTCTCGAGTTTGGCGCATAGGCGATTCTCCCTCAGCTTCTGAAAAACCTGACACACATGATCCCGGTGAGTCTGCGGGTCCGATGAGTAGATTAGTATATTGTCTAAATAGATGACCACGAATCTACCCAAGAAATCCCAGAGGACATCATCAATGAACTCCTGGAAGACCGCGTGGGCATAACAGAGACCGAAAGGCATTACGAGATATGCCCGTCCCTGGTGTTAAATGCGGTCTTCCATTCGTCACCCTTTCGAATGCGTAACAAATTGTATGCACCCTGCAAATCGAGTTTGGTGAAGACTCGAGCCCCCACCACCTGAGAGAACAAGTCCTTAATAAGTGGAAGAGGGTACGATTCTTCACCGTAATTCGATTGAGGGCGCGAAAATTGATACAGGGTCTCAATCCACATGTTTCTTCCCCACGAAGAAGAATCCCGCTCCTGTAGGAGAAGTGGATGGTTAAATTAAACCCTTATCGAGGTTCTCTTTTATATAATCCCGCTGGGCCTGAATCTCAGGCCCAGTGAGATTATACAGATGTCCTCTGGGTGGCATGGTACCTGGTAACAAATCAATAGAACAATCATATGACCTATGAGGAGGTAACACATCAGCCCCCTGTGGGCTGAACACGTCCTGGAAGTTGTGCTAATGTTTAGGTAACGCACTCAGCACTTCCGTGGATGCAAGTGGCAACACCTGACAAAAGCACCTAGTGAAGCAATCATACCTCCACTTGCAAATTCGTCCGGAGCGCCAGTCCACTACTGGATTATGAAGTCTCAGCCAGGGGAGACCCAAAATTACAGGAGTGGATGGCATGTCCAGGTTTAAAAGGTTTAAGACCTCCCGGTGACTAGCCCCCACCGTTACCTGCAACCTGGGTGTCATCCACAACGACCAGCCTTCTTGAAGGGGAGACCCATCCACAGTGGTGATGGAAATGGCTGCTCCCGGCTTGAAGACTGGAGTCTGTAGCTGTCGAACCAAGGAAGAGTCGATTAAATTTCCAGCAGCTCCAGAGTCAAGTAAGGCAGAAATAGGATGGTCCCTCCCTTCAGGGCCGGCACCACCCATAAGCAAAGTACACCACCGCGTGGAGCGCATTCTTGCTGGGGGCGCTGGCTCCGCTCTGGCCAGGCTTAGCATTAGGACCTTTTTATCAATCCCGCAACGCCACCTCCTAGCTAATTTATTCACTTCACTTGCCGCTGTGTAATTGCAGAGAAGTGCCGTAATCTCGCACAGGCGCACTGGATACAGTAGTCTGCGCCCGGGCCGTGCGGACTACTGGCAGAGGCATCATCGAGCGAAGTGCGCATGCGCCATCTTCCAGCACACCTCGCTCGACGATGCCTATGCCAGTAGTCAGCACTACTGTATCCAGTGCGCCTGTGCGAGATTACGGCGCTTCTCTGCATTTACCTCAGCGGCAAGTGAAGTGAATAAATTAGCTAGGAGGCGGCGCTGGGCAGGGAGGGGATCTGTGGATGACACTTGTGGGGATCTGTGGATGACACTTGTGGGGATCTGTGGATGACACTTATGGGGGATCTGCCCTCAGCATGGTATGTAGCTGGAGGGAGAAAAAGTGGACTTACCACAATGAAGGGTACAGTCTCTATAAATAGGTGGCTGACAAAAAGGGGGCGGGTAAAAGGGCGTGGTCAATAGGCGGAGTCAAGGGGGCAGCAAAATTAGCTTTTGCTTAGGGTGGCAAAAATCCTTGCACCAGTGCTGCCTCCCTTGCTACTCAATAGAAATGAATATGAGAAGCAGACTTCTTTTAAGAGGAGGCAGCAGAGTACTTAGTGGATTCTCCTCGATTCCCACTAGGCTTTGTCGTTTCCCGGCAGGAGTAATGGGCATTTCTTTAGCTGGTGACCAACTCCTCCACAATATAGACAAAGACCCTTGTTTTGACGACGAGCCCTCTCAGTAGGGGTAAGAAGAGAGGACCCAAGTTCCATGGGTTCCTCAGCCGGTTTACGAGAAGCCCGCCCCAGACGACGTTCCCGAATTCGACGAGCAGCGTTGATTGCTTGCTGGATTGCCACATCTAGTGATGGTGGGGATGGTAGATATAATAGCAAGTCTCTGACAGAGTCAGAGAGTCCCAACCGGAACCGGTGCCAGAGAGCGGCATTCCCCCAGTTGGTAAAAGTGGCCCAGTGACGGAATTCTACAGCAAATTCTTCCACTGGGCGTCGTCCTTGTTGGAGGTGTTCTAGCTGGGTCTCAGCAGTACAAGTGTGGTCCGGGTCATCATACAATACACTCATGGCATGAAAGAAGGCCTCTACTGAGCCAAATGCGGATCTCCCGCCGGGAGGTTAAAGGCCCAGCGTTGTGGGTCCTTCCTCAAAAGAGACAACACTATGCTGATTTTCTGCATGGTATTACCTGAAGATGTAGGCGGCAGTTCAAAATATAAGTGGCAGGAGGGGGCGGAGCTTGACCGCGGACTGGATGGCGTGAGAAAGAGCTCTCCTGCCACGTACTCTCACAGAGCATTGAAATACACCCGAAATCGCCTAAAATATGAGCAAAATAGGCCGTTATCAACCCAGAGACGGTGAAGGTCCGGCTAGGACAAAGACTAACCAAGAGGCGGTTACAAAACTCTTTGCCAAGAGACATACGCACTCGCCTGCTTCTCAGGCCAAGATGGCGCTGGAGCTTACCCCTCACCGCTCCAGCAGCGACGAGGAACAAGCTCCATACGAAACGCTTACAGCGGCAGTGTTGAAAAAAGCTCTCACACAAGCACTGAAACCGGTAAGAGCTGACTTACATGCTCTCGGGTTCCGGATGGAGGCCTTGGAGACGACATGTTCAGAGCTAACCTCCCATGCCTCAGCATTAGCAGCCAGAACAGAGCAGCTAGAGGCGCATGTGAATACAGCATACACATTAATAGAAGACCAGGAAAATAGAAGCAGACGTAAAAACATTCGCTTCAAGGGGATTCCTGAATTCTGGGGGGGAGACGCTCTTCCTAAGGTGGCACAGGAGATATTTACCGATCTATTGGGCTCAGAATGTGCCATGGAAGTTGTGATTGAGCGCATACATAGGGCCTTGCGCCCGAAACCCAAGCTGAATGAGCCACCCTGAGATGTTATATGTGGACTGCTCTCATACGTGGACACAGCCGCGATTCTCCGCTCAGCCAGGGAAAAGAGCCACGTTTGCTATGCAGGTGAAGAAATATTCTAATATCAGGACACTGCGCCTTCCACGCTCCAGAAACTGCGCCTGTTACGTCCATTACTGGACAAGTTGAGAACGAAAGGTCTTCAATACGCTTGGCTCTTTCCTTTTGGAATCTCTGTGCTGAAGAATGGCAAGCGAATTGTCATAAAAACTCCAGCAGACCTTGAAACTGCATGGTCTACCCTGGAAATAGAACCTGTGGAAATAACATCCTGGTCTCCAGCCGCGGATTTGGTACACCTACCACCCCTGCCACAATCGGAGGACTGGCACACCATTACTCGCCCGAAACCTCAGAGAACCAAAAGACCCTCAGCTTTGGCCAACTCGCCACACCGCTGACTTTCAGGTCTTATACCTCACAACCTTTAATGAAGTGAAGTTGCATTCAAAATCCTACAGATGTCTGTCTGATCACCTGTCTCAAGATGGACTCTCGAAACTTCCTCATCCAAGTGTGAAGATAACCCCTTAAAAATCTACGGGAACTGTTCCTTGTTTCCCCCCTTCCCTCCCCTCCACTTACTCAGGAGCTGACAACAACTTTAGTTTTCATCCGCTATTGAGTTAATAATCAATGACGGCTCCTTTGGCCCAGTACTCCTCTCCCCCCTCTTCCTATACTTAAGTAGGTCTTCGATATTCACTTCCAGATCTCCCAAGGCTCCTTCTGGAAGAATACCACTCAAGATCTCAGCTGCTTCGACTCTGAATCGAATCACATAGGATGTGAATAATATGTTTTATCTCTGTTTAGAGTTATATCCATTGAATGCATAGATAGATGGCTTGTTTTTAGTTAGGGGTGGTGCTCTTTCATTTCCTCCACGCCGCACTCTCTGGATGTAGAGAATGTGACACTGCTATAGTGTCGCGAAACCAATCGACCATTATTGAAGAAACTTTAGGTATCAGGTTATGCTTGTTGCTACTCAGGGGAAAGGGAAGAGCATCATAAAGACAAACCTTTTTCCTTTAATATCAGATGTTTTCTAGATATTCTCCAACCCTAACCTATATCCCTTCAACCTCATTTGGTACCATTATGCATAGATTCCTTCTGACATCTTTTGAGTCTGACAGGAGACATATACTGGATCTCCATTAAATCTGCCTATATAGAAATTCTTACCTGCGGTCGTGGGCAGAGACTCCCTGACCTTCAAACCTATGTGAGATCAACTCGTGCACATCTCAGTCTTGAATATGTTTCCGAGCGGGGGGATTCCCAATCAGGTTGACCTAAAATTGTTGCTTCCAAATTTTTCACTCACGTTTCTACACATATCCCACTTTACTAGTTGCTGTAAAGATTTCCTCCAGGCTCACTATCCCTTCAGAGACTTAACAGAATTTGAGTCTGACTCATCACCAGTTTTCAAATTCAAAAAGATATCTAAGGTTCTAAAAGTATGCAGAAGGGAGGGCCACCTGAATGACCCAGGTATATTACCTCTTGGGAGAAAGAGTTGGGTCTCTCTCTCAATGAGACTGAGATAACCCATATTCTTCAAAACTCCCATGGATATTCAGGATGCGTTCGCCTACAAGAGTCTCATTACAAAGTAGTCTCAAGGTGGTGCAAAACCCCTGAATTCCTCCATGCGCATGGACTATCCTCCACCAATCTATGCTGGAGATGTAACTCACATGTTGGCACCCACACTCACGGGATTGTCGGGATATACCTCCCTTTTGGTCTGAAGTAGAACGCATAACAAAAGAAATTACGGGTTCAAAGTTAACACTAACTCCCTCATTAGTACTATTGGGCTGCCCTACACCGGAATACCGGCCATCCGCCTCATCCTTAGTCACTCATTTTTTAGCCGCAGCTAAATCTTTGATCCCTTTAAAGTGGTTAAATACCTGACCTCCCACTATAGCAGAATGGATTGGAAAACTGCATCAAATATGCAGATTTGAGGAGATGTCTAGCAGATCTAATCGCACACACTACAGGTTTATCACAATGTGGGATAAGTGGTTGAACACATCTTACTGTACATCCACGTCGACCATTTCTATCTGATAGAACGACATCCGTTTCATACCAGTTTTCGAGGACACACCCCTGACTCTCCACCTCCCCCCCCTTCTCCTTTTTCTTCATCCTTTCCCCTTACATTCTGCTTTTTCTGAACTTTGGTATCCATATCTTATGGGTGTCAACTTACCATAAACATCGGTATCTGAGAAGTGTTATGTTCTTTTTGAAAATGTGTAATTGTACAGGTCTTAAGGAGTGCCGGTTGTTCTTTGACTATAGTCATGTAATTATCAACCAATGTCTCAACATTTATCCCATGTTGGGATAACTGTGAAATTCTTGTTTCCTACTTCTGGATATTTATCTTACATTTGTAAACCAATAAAAACACAGATGATAAAAAACATATATATAAGCGTCAGGAATCACGGAAGTTGAGAAACTCCTGCCTATTTCCTGAAAAAAACTCAGGTAGAGGTATCTTGGGTTCCACTGGGCGTTCTGCTGGAGTCGGGTCGGGCAACCCCTGAACTCCCTGAAGGAGGAGTTTAAGATCGTCCCCGACTGTTGCCAGTTGTGCATGGATCTTATTGAGATTCACAGCAGAGATGTTCATCCTCTCTTGGACCAAGAGATTGGCTTCTCCGGTCAATTCCACTAGTTGCTGCTGGATACGATCCATGGTAACTGGAGGTTGGAGCCCACTGTTCTGTAATTGTGCAAAACCCCAAGCAACCAGACAGAGGTTAAACAATAGTGGAATTATTAAATAAACGGCATTACAGTCCAAACCGGTAAGCATATACAGGTAACCAACCCGAATAATAACCTGTGCAGGGAAACACCAAGGGGACAGCCAATGACCAGGCCAAGGTTCTTATGCGCAGTATTAGTCTGTGTAACGTGGTACCTAGGGATGAGACGTCAGGATTTCCAGGGTCCGATCCAAGGTCATACACGAGACAAACTGTTCAGCAAAGATGAGGTATCCAGAGGCAGTCTCTAGAGATAAATTGAGGAAGGCAGAGGTCATGCACAGGTAAGTCTGGGAGAATATGAACCGCAACATACACCCAGGTTGTTAAAACAACAGTGGGCACTGACCAGCCAGGGAGATCACATTTAAGTACCTGCTAGCCAATCACAAAGTGCCATGTGTCTATTCCTCATAGGTCATATAATGATCCTAATCCCTGACACTTGTGTGGCCTAGGCTGGTCCTTAGTCACTTAACCCTGCCCTCTAATCTACTAGAATTTAAGTACAGGTATTTTCCCCATCAGTGGCCAGCGCAGCGAATAAGATGTGCGTACATTCGGCCGCGTATCCTTTTGCGAACGGCATGAATACACTATTGCGTCTGCACGGACGCAGTAAACGGAACCCGCGGGTTATACCGGAGACAGGACCGGCCGCTGCGTGCCGCCACCAGTCCGGTCAGTCTGCCTCCGAGACCCCGGCGGTCTTCCCCTCCGGCGACTATGCAGACGCACTACCGGGTCTGCCCGCAAAGGAGTCGGAACCGAAGATTCCCCAGGCACATGTGTGACCTGTCCCACTACTCCAACGGGGCGAGCTCCACGAGGACCCCTGGGGGCCCCAGTGGATTGCGGAACAGGAGAGTGTCTTACACATACCTTTTTTATTTTTTCATTCACATAGCAGCATGAGGGCTTGTGTTTTGCGGGACAAGTTGTACTTTCTGATGGCACCATTTACGGTTGCATATACTAATTCCAAATGGGGTGGGAAAAAGAAAGCACAATTCCACCGCAGTTTTATGGGTTTTGTTTTTACAGCATTTCCCATGCAGTAAAGCTGATACTTTCATTCTCCAGGTCAGTATGATTACAATGGTACCACATATGTATAGTTTTTCTTGTGTTTTAAAACTTTGGAAAAACCTTTTTATTTTTATGTACATGGAAATGTGTGAGAGCTCATTTTCTGCGTGGCAATCTGTACTTTTCATTGAGGGTGTGTATGTCTTTTTAATCCCTTTTTATTCTGGAAAGTGAAGCAACCATATGGAATAAATATATATATTTTCTTAATTCGTTTTATTGAACCAGTAAAATCGGGTACATTACGTTATATCCGTATACAATACTGTAGTTCATAAAAGGAACAAAAACGACACCGTGTCAATGCAGATCAGTTATGCCAAACATGCCATAATATGCTCGCTTTTATCAACATACTCAGTACATTACATATTTCTAATAAGTTCTGTGTGTAGAGCATCCGTTAACCGCTGGGCAGAATATAATGTCTGTGTGGAAGAACACCATATACCCCATACCTTTTGGAATTTAAGTGCACATCCGCTATTTTTAAATACTATGTTCTCATACGGAACAATGGTGTTAACTAAAAATAACGTTTCTCTCAGGAACACTCTAGTATGATGAGGGAAGGATGCTTCATCAAGGATACCGAAGAGGCACACTTTAGGATGGAGCGGGAGAGTACAATTCAATAAGCCTGAAAGGAAGGCCACCACATCTTTCCAGAAATTTTGTATATAGGAGCATGCCCAAACGAAATGCCAGAAATCAGCAATTTCCATCGCACACCTACGGCATCTAGAATGGGTTAGTCTGCCCATTTTACACAATCTAGATGGAGACAGGTAGCTCTGATGTATCATACATAATTGTATAAATGTATTATTTATAACAGGGGATACCAATGTTGGAGATTCTAAAACATCCGCAATGTCATCTTTTGACAAATCTGGAATCAGTGTCTGCCATTTAGACATTGCTAAGATCGGGATTCCCTTCAACTTGGTACTCAGGAGATGGGTATATAATGCAGAAATAAAACCTCGTGGGCCCTGGGAGCGAATAATTCCGATCATAGGAAAGTTGGATATGAGAACCGGGGCATTGCAAAAGTGTGTTTGCACAGCATGTCGGAATTGCAGGAATTTATAAAACGCTGTTCTAGGTAACTCGTGCCTGCGACTCATAGAATCAAAATTATTGAATGTGTTGTTACTATATAAGTCCCCTAAAGTACTGACACCATGATTTTTCCAAAATGGGTTATCTGGTAGGGAGAGTAAAGAGGGAAACATGGGATTATCCCATAAGGGGGTCTCTATAAGATTATTCTGCACATCATGCATATGTTTACATGCTGACCAGACCTGTATAGCTACTCTGAATAGATAGCAACCTCCGGGGGAATAACTTCGGTTGTTCTAGAACCGGCCATAAGGTGGTAAGGTTTAGGCACGTGGCAAGATGTAGTTCCTGTATGGTTAGATGGTTATCAGATGAAATCCATGACTGTATATTCCTCAATTGACCTGCCAGATAGTATAAATAAACGTCCGGTAAAGACATCCCCCCCAGTACTTCTGGGCCGACTTAAAGTAGTAACGGATAGTTTCGGTCTGTTCGGTCCCCATATAAATGGTGACATTAAGGAGGTGAGTTTCTGAAAGAATGCTTTAGGAACTACAAAGGGCGCGTGTTGCAATACATATAAGCATTTGGGTAAAACAATCCATTTTATCAAGTTAATTTGTCCAGATACCGAAAGTGGCAACCCACGGTATTTGTCCTTGCAATATTCTAGGAGAGGTTGGGTATTCAGAGTGTGGAAAGAGTCAGCATCTTTGGTAATATAAATACCCAGATAATTATAGCTAGAGACTATGGGCAGTTCTCCCTGAGGGAAATCGACATCCGGTGTATAAAGGGGGCATATGGTTGATTTGGACCAATTAATCCGGAGGCCTGAATAGTGGCCGAACGTCTCAATTAGGGATATAGCTCTGGGAAGTGTGTTCTCCACTTTAGACATAAATAACACCATGTCGTCTGCATATAAGCGCACTCTATCTTCTTGCTCTCCTATGCAAACCCCTTTAAACTGCACATCATCCCTAATGCGCATGGCCAAGGGCTCTATGGCGAGTGCAAAGAGCAATGGGGACAGAGGGCACCATTGCCGCGTACCGCGTTCCAAAAGAAAACTTTCCGAAACTGACCCTTTCACCAGTATATTAGCCCTAGGTTGTTTATATAATATGGATATCCATTTAATGAATTTGGGGCCAAATCCAAAGTATTGAAGGGTCAGAAATAGATATGGCCATTCTACGGAATCAAATGCTTTTGCGGTGTCAAGGGATGCCAAGGCCCACCTTTCCTTCCTCTTAAGTCCTATTTGAGTCACCACCTTCACCCTCCTGATGTTATCAGTGGTAGACCTGCCAGGCAATAATCCAGATTTATCAGGATGAATCAACATGCTGGCAACTTTCCCCAGTCGTACTGCCAGGATTTTTGCTAGAATTTTATAGTCAATATTTAAAGG
The DNA here is from genome assembly GCF_905171765.1 of Bufo bufo. Lineage (NCBI taxonomy): Eukaryota > Metazoa > Chordata > Amphibia > Anura > Bufonidae > Bufo > Bufo bufo. The sequence goes on along the minus strand of NC_053389.1, from coordinate 682,722,655 downwards.
ATATTGACCTATACGATCCGCATTCAGCTGGATCTTTGCCCGATTTAAGAAGCACCAAAATTGTAGCATCGTATAAGGATGAAGGTAGAAACCCCTTAATAAAAGCGTCTTCATATATATGAAGCAGTAATGGATTTATGTGTTCGGCATATTTAATATATACTTCCAGAGGTAGTCCGTCAGGACCGGGGGACTTTCCTCTGGCCAATTGTGCTATTGCTTCTGTTAGTTCCAGAGCTGTTATAGTGGCATCTAGAAGGTCTACCGCTTCTTGTGTCAGTCTGGGAAAGTCTAGCTCAGTAAGGTAATTAATTGCGTCTTCCATCCTGTAGTCTACCTTAGTCTCATATAGATCCCTATAATATTTCTGGAACCTTCTAGCTATGGCTTCTGGCTCCAGCAACATTTGGTTATCTGTATCTTTGATACGCAGCACTGCGGGAGACATCTGATTTTGCCGTACTATATGGGCAAGTAACTTACTAGATTGGTTACCCAATTCAAAATGAGACTGCTTTGTAAAAAACATCTTACGTTGGGCTTTCTCCTTGAGAAGGGTAAGATATTGTCTACCTTTTAGCAACCATTCTTCTCTGTTCTGAGTGCTAGGTTTGCTATATAAACTCTCTCCAGTCTAGAGTACTCCGCTGCTAATTCCTCTTCTCGTCTAGCTGCAGATCTTTTAATAAAAGAGATGGAAGATCTCAAACACTATAATAATAGCACAGACAGGTGCACTCTGCGGTCTTACTAAACCCTCAAACTGATTAAAAAATTGAGAGATTAGCCAACATGTCCTACGGTGTAGGACATATCTGAGTTGGAGCACCGTGCCAAGGTTTCTCAAGTAGCTCGGGACCTAACACTCACCTACCTGAGCCGTATGGGCAATACCAGGGGCCAGTGGGCAAATTACAGGAGCGTGAGGTCCAACTCACAGACAACTCACCAGTTACCTCCAAACACCCCCTTAAATACGCCTTCATGGTCTCCCATATCAACGAATACTCTTCATTATTATCATGGTCCGACATGAACACTGATAACTGATCAGGGATACGATATAAGGGCGCAAACAGTGACCGCCAAAAGGGGTGGATTCTCATAGAGCGCCCATTCCCACTCCTGTTCGTCTGCAGTTCTAACTGTAAAGGTGAATGATCAGAAATTCCCCTCGAGCCATAGTCTATGTGATAATCTACTGAACACATAGTTGGGTTCCCAAAGGCGTAATCTATACGGGATAGGGTATTGTGACTAATTGAATGGCACGAGTAATGTCTAGTGTCAGGATGTTTCAGACGCCACATATCTACCCAACCCACTTCTTCCATTAATGTCGCCAGATGCGTCATGGGAGCGGTGCACCTATCTGTAGCCTCATCTGACAAAAATCTATCCATGTCAGCATCCCGTGTCATATTAACGTCTCCCAGACATATTGTTTTAGCTTGAGGATAGGATGCTGCGAAACTGATTGCTTGATGTATAATCTGAAGGGATGAGGGGGGTGGTATATACACACCCAGAATCACATACAAGCTGCAATCTATGTATGCTGCCACAAACACAAATCTCCCAGATGAATCCACCTGATATGCTTCTACCTCCCATCTAAGTGACTTGTGCCCCAGCAAAGACACTCCCCTAGACATATTAGTATAGCATGAGTGCTGTGCCCCATTGGACCTACGGTTTCTCAATCCTTCTTGTGGTGTCTGCGGTCAGATGAGTTTCCTGAAAACACAATATGTGGGGATTGTATCGTCTGACCGCAGAGAATACCATAGTGTGTTTCCTATTGCTCCCCAATCCTCTTATGTTCCAGGACATTATGCGTATCTCTGCCATGTTGTCTTAGTAAAGAGATTCAGTTCACTCCCTGGTCCCACGCTCAGCAGGTCCCGCCACTCTGTTAGGACTGAGTAGTAGTTTTGACATCTCAACCCGGGCCTAGCCTCACTGACACGATGTACAACACAAAACAGCCAAACAGTGAAACAGAACATGTTGTAGATATTATACATCTTTACAGATTCAATAGTAAGACTTCCGATACTCCCGTCTGCGGTGAAAACACATGATGGATCATGTGGCAATTGTGAATACGGGGTGTGTGAATGGTTAACTCACCATTTGTACTGATTAAATTTTAATGTAGATAAAGTAAAGTAAAGGACCCAAGCCCTAACCTTTTACATCCAGGATTGTAGCCCAACCATAGTGACTCACAGGGGTATGATGCGTGCTCTCCTTATCTCGGCGATGTAGGATCAGGAGTTGAAGTCCCATGACATACCAGAGTTTAATGCATTATCCCGTTACCGACGCCTCCAGAACCCTATGACCCATATCAAACTGTGATTATTTCCAGCTTACGCATTAGAATTATACATTGCACATTATGGAGAGTATACAAAAAGTGAGGGAGGGAAGAAGGTCTAAATGGGGAGACAAACAAAGGGGGAAAGCACAGTCGGGAAGCTGAGAGGAACAGGCAATAAGTCACGATAATATGGTTACTCAGTTAAGGTGAGCGCAGGTCTAGATCCGCATGACCTGTGGCTAGTTGTCCCTTTCTTCAGCCACCTGAGCAGCGTCAGGGGTTGGCTCCTCTCTGGGGTCTTGCTTGCCTATTCTTGCCGTCCAGCCAGCTGATGGCTTCCTCAGAAGTGTTAATGAAACCGCTAGTTTCTCCATAAACTACCCTCAATCTGGCCGGGTATGCCATGAAGTAGGGTAAGTTCATTTCTCTTAGCCTTTTTTTCACGGTAGTGTAGGTGGCCCTGCGTTTTTGTAGCTCGGCCGAGAAATCTGGAAAAATCATGACGATGGCTTATTGCACGCCAACTGTAGCACATGATCCCTGTCAGTGAAATTCAACAGTCTCACCAGCAATGGCCTAGGAGGCGCCCCCGGAGGGAGAGGTCTAGCTGGAACGCGGTGCGCTTGTTCGATAATAAAGGCCGATAAGAATGTGGCATCCGGAAAGGTATTTCTGAGCCATGTGGTGATAAATGCGCAAGGATTATTACCTTCGGTTCTCTCTGGTAGCCCAATAATCCGCAGGCTATTCCTTCGCGTGCGATTCTCGTAGTCATTGCCAAAATGCTACCTTCTTTTCCAGCTCTTGTATTTTAGCTGGAAGACGTGTTACACAATCCTCCACTGCCGGTATTCTGGTTTCAGTTTCTCTGATGCGTTCCCGCATGGTCTGCATATCGTGACGCAGTAGGCCAATGTCGACCTTCACCTCCTCCAGCTTGCCCACCATGGAAGATCGACAGGTGGCGATTGCTTGCAATAATTGGTCTGTGACCTGCTTTAGTGATAGCTCAGTCTCCGATATCCCCACTTCGCGGTGCGCAGAGTTGTCCTCAGCAGTCGGGGTTAGAGAGCGGGAACATGAGCCGGCGCCATCTTGGCCATCATTACGAGCGAATTCCCGGAGCTTTTCCGCCGCCGACAGCGGTCTATTTCAGGACATATCCGTTCCTCGGGGCCTTCCTGACCTTCTGCTCGCTGGAAGAAATGTTTGCATTTTGTAACATTCAGGATTGTTGAGAAGTTAGGGCCCGGGTCCGGAGCTCAGCTAAATGCGTCTGCTCTTAGCAGCTTCCGGCCACGCCCCCCTGGGATAAATATTTTTATATTTTAATAGTACAGATGTTGTCGAACGTGGCAAAGCACTTGATGTTTATTTATTTTAATTGTTTATGTATTTTTACTTTATTTTTGGGGAAAGGGGAGTGATTTGAATTTTTATATATTTTTTTTATATTTTTAAAACTTTTTTTCTTTTTATACACTTTTTTATAGCTCCCATAGGAAACTATAACAAGCAATCATTAGATTGCTTCTCTCATAGACCCCAATGCATTAGCATTGGAGTCTATGAGAATTACACTAATTCCACAGGCAGGCTCTGAATAGGATTATATGTGCAGCAGCCTCGGATCATTCCAGAGGACCAAAGCTGCTGCACACATCAACCAGCTCCACTGATCCTAGCTAGGGGGAGCCTGTACACAGCCGGGAACGTGTACTCCCAGTTTTTGACCTCCCAGATGCCGTGGTCACATTTGACTATAACATCTGAGGGGTTAAATGTGTGCTATCAACTTTGTTTTTGTTTTTTTTAACACTTTATTGATAATCCAACAATAACCATTATATAAAACATCACATTATTAACATATATCAACATATTTTCCTTTAACCCCCCCTCCCCCCCCCCCTGCGATGTGTCTTCCTTCAGCACCACCCGTCCGTTCTAAGACCGAGGAGTGGTGTTTACGGGTGAAGAGCGGAGGATGCTTCTATGAGATCCAGTCTCCCCAGATTCCAATCCATTTTTTCTCAGTATTTCTCTACTTATACAAAATATATTCATATCTCTGAGTAGTATTCACCAGATTTAACCATGTATTCATAGTGGGACTGTTTTGCGAAAACCAAGAACGTGCTATCAAAAGTCTTGCCAAAAACATTATCTTAAATAAAAGATTTTTTTTATATTGCTGACAGCTCACCTTGGCCAGCTCACCCAGTACCCAACATTCAGGGGAAAAAGGGATCCGCACCTTCAATTTTCCCTCAATATATTTATGGATAGCCCCCCAATAGTGTTTCAACTCTGCACAGGACCAGAACATCCGCTTCAGGAGAATCACACCTAGGACAGTTGGAATCTTTCCTAATCCCACATCTATTAAGCCAGAGAGGTGTAACATAAAGTCTATGTAAAATATTAAACTGCACCACAATGTGATTAAAATTATGTGAAACCAATTTTAAATTCAAAGTTACCTTCTGCTGGTCATCCAAATGAATCATTGGGCACTCATTTTGCCAAGTCCTCTGGCCAGCAGAAGAAACCCCTCCAAATCGAGTTCTAAGTAAATTTTTATAAAGGTGAGAAATCTTCAACTTATGTTCCAAGTTCCCTATCCACTCATTAAATTGTGCTGAGGTGTGTATATAAAACCAATTTTTTTCCTTTATACTGAAAAGTGCCAATCTTAACTGTAAATACCGAAACCATAATAATTTCTGTGATTTTTCTCTCTGTGCTAGTTCTACAAATGAACTAATATCTCCATTGCTTACTACCTGTGTCAAACAAAAAATATTACTTTTTTGCCAATATTGTTCCTTAGCTAGTTCATCTAAAGTCCAAAAGTGCTGGTTATGCCATAAGGGAGTGCATCCTAATGAACCTTTCACTCCACAACATAGTCTAATAGAATACCATGACTTCATAAAAAGATTCCTGGCTGATCTAAATTCCCTATTGGAGTTGATCCATTGATCAGACTCCAATAGAGTAAACAAGTTATCATATGGAGAACTATTCAATAAGTCCCTGCAAAGTGGGCTATCTTTCTATTCACGAAGAAAACAAAACTGTGCAGCTAGAAAATATCCCCTGAAGCAGGGGAGATTTACTCCTCCCCTCTCCAGGGGCATATACCAATGGTCTAACTTAAGTCTTACCCGTTTCCTCCCCCAGAGTAGATCGTTAATAATCCTTTCGATTACCTTAAAATACCTATCCGGGATCCAAACTGGAGAATTTCTAAAGAGATAGAGTAACTGAGGGAGAATCACCATCTTAACTAAAGATATTCTATCAGCCTTTGACAAAGGTAAACGTAGCCATGTTATTTTTAGCCTTAACTTATTTATCAATGGCATCAAGTTAAGCGGAATAAAATCATCCACCCTAGGGGAGACTGTGATACCAAGATACTCAAAGGAGTCCGCAATTTTTAGAGTGTTCAGAGGACTATCATTGGGGAATGAAAATTTATCTAAGGACGTAGTTGTTATATCTAGTGGCATAATCGTGGTTTTATCCCAATTTACATCCAGACCTGAAGCTTCTCCAAAAGACTTAATCATTTGCATAATAGTTAACACAGTAGATTTTGTCTGTTGGACATAAAATAAAATATCATCAGCATATAAAGAAATACGATCTTCCATTCCCAATACCCCAAACCCTAGTATCCCAGGATCTTGTCTGACCCTGGCAGCCAAGGGTTCAATATAGATATCGAATAGAAGAGGAGAAAGTGGACATCCCTGGCGAGTGCCCCTGGTCATGGGAAAACTTCTTGTAAGATGTCCATTTATACTTAGTCTTCCGGTAGGAGATCTATAAAGAAGTTTAACCATATTAATAAACCTAGGGCCAAAACCCATCTTGTGAAGCACTCTCCAAGAAATCCCCACTCAACTCTATTAAAAGCCTTAGACGCATCTATAGACAAGATAGATCGTGAAGGCCCTCCAGAGGTCTGTATATTAGAGAAAAGACGGTGTAAATTATAATGAGTCCCCTTATTAGGAATAAAGCCATTTTGGTCTGGATGTATAATTGATGTCATAACACTAGATAGCTTCATAGCCAAGATTTTAGAATGAAGTTTAACATCTGTGTTAAGGAGAGAAATAGGTCTATAGGATCCAAGCTCATTAGGGTCTTTACCCTTCTTTAATATTACTATTATAGCGGCTTCTGTCATTGTTTCTGGAAGAACTCCCTCTTTTATTGAATGAGAGAGTGTTCTCCACAAATGGGGAAAAACAACCTCCCCATATTTATGATAAAACTCATACGGGAGTCCATCCAATCCGGGGGAAGAGTTACCTGAACAGGCCTTCATTGCATCCACTATCTCTTGGGGGCCAAGGTCCATCTCCAAACGTTCCTTTTGCCCGTCTGTAAGAGCTGGAAGGGAAATAGATTCATATAATTCAGTCTCTGATTCATATAATTCAGAGAAGTATTTTATAAATACTTCTAATATTCCCTCCTGATCTTCCACAATAGTACCATCAGACGTGCGAATACTACAGATCTCTTTCTTTGAATCCTGACTTGCTATTACTCTAGCCAGCATCTTCCCAGGGCGACCTGCCTCTGAAAAATATTTCTGTCCTCTAAAAAACAGCCTCTGTTGTGCTTTATCCAGAAGGAAGTCAAAAAAGCCTGGCTTGTCCTCTGCATAATCTCTCTACCCTCCTCCGTTTTCCCCTTGGCATACCTAGCCATTCCTGCAGCGGCTGCTTCCTCTAATTCTTTCTCCTTCATAGCATAACGTTTGCTCAGGTTTGCAATTGTACTGAAAAAAATCCCTCTCATAAATGCTTTAAACGCATCCCAAATATATTGAAATTTAGCTGAGGCAAAATTCCTATCCCAAAAGGCAATAATCTCCTTTTCTATCTGATTGTGATTATCAATTATTAATAGCCAATGGGGATTCAATCTAAATGGGGGTTTTACTCTAGAGTCATTCCCAGCCATACATAGCTCTATTCAGAAGGGAACATGGTCTGAAACGGATCTGGCCTCATATTTCATACGTTTAACACAGTTTAAATAACCTTTATTTATCAAGGTCAGATCAATTCTAGACATAGAACTTCCAGATTTACTAACACTTGAAAAAGCTCTTTTCTCCTTAAATAGATATTCCCAGACATCCACGAGGCCCACCTCTTGGCAAAAACGAGCCCGCGGGGACCCCTGGACCGGGGAACACCCATTCCCTCCAGAACAAATCCTATCCACCTCTGGGTTCATCACACAGTTGAAATCCCCATTGACTATCAGCAAACAATCAGGCCACTGATCCACAAAGGCCATCAAACAATTCAGTACCTGCCTAGAAAACGGAGGAGGGATATAGATAAACGCCAAAATACATAGCTTTCCATCAAGCCTGCCATGAAGAAAAACAAATCTCCCCTGTTTATCCATTGAGGATGCCAAACAAAGAAAATTTATCTGTTTGTGAATCAATACTGTGACTCCTCTGGAATAGGTAGTGTATGTGGAGTTGTAAACCTGTGTAGCCCACCTCCCACCAAGTCGGGGTATCCTCTCCTGTGGGAAATGAGTTTCAACCAAACAGACAATAGCTGGCAGATGTCTACTTATCAAATCTAATACCGCCTGTCTTTTTACCTTGTCCCCTAGACCTCGAACATTCCATGTAAGTATTCTTATAATCATTATTTAATCCTAAAGTGCCCAAATACCACCCTCCTCACGCCTCACTCCGTTCCGCACCTCAATGTTGGACACATCGCGGCAATCCCTCCCCTCCCACCCTCCCCGATAACCCCCCCTATAACCCCCCCTCTCCCCCCACCCACAAACCCCAAATCCCCCTTGATCCGTAACTAAAGGTAACAGACCTCTTAACTAGGACCATCCCTCCCCCACTCCCTCAACCGGACCTCCCTCAATCAGAAAAAACAATTTTTAGACATTATTCCTATCTAGACAGTCAGTGGCCACATCTGGGTTTTCAAAAAAGAGCACAGATTCATTAAACACAATCCTTAACTTGGCTTGATACAAAAAAGAATATTTAATATCCTTGCCCTGAAGGCGTTTTTTTTAACGTCCAAAAAGGTACGCCTCTTATCTTGAACTTCTTTAGAAAAATCAGGGAAGAAAAGGAGTTTACACCCATTATGCAATATCGGAGGAGTATCCCGTGCTCTCCTCAAGATCATATCTCTATCACAAGCGGCCAGCATCTTGATAATTACAGTCCTTGGCGGCCTCCCCGGAGTGGATTTACCACCGGGGATTCGATGGGCCCTTTCGATTAGAAACGTTGATGAGAAATGTTCCTTCCCAAAGTTAGCAAAAATTATGGATTGTATCGTTCCTGCTAGATCTTTGTCATCTGGGGATTCTATTAAGCCAATAATTCGTACATTGCATCTTCTTGACCGGTCTTCTAAATCCACAATTTTTTTTTTCAGGTGGTTATAATCTATTTTTTATGTATTATTCTCCTCTTTTAGGAGATCCAAGTCATTCACTGTGTTTTCTAATTGTTTGTTTCTGTCACGGATCTTTACCAATTCGTCTTTTATGATAAGGACGTCTGTCTGTACTGACCCCAATTGAACCGCAAAATTTTGTATCGCTTTTCCATTGTTTTTAACAATGGATAAGATCTCCTCTAATGGGGAAGGATTATCCGTTGGCATCTCCCCGTCTCCAATATGAGGGTCCCCCTCTGGTGCCTCCTCCGGTCTAGGTTCAGGGGTATTTTTCCTTATATTAATGTCCTGCCTCCCCTATTGGCCTGACCTGGTAGACTCAAAAATTTATCAATTTTGGAAGACTCTATTTGTTTCAGTTCTGACTTAAACAAAGTCAAATCCGTTGAACGTCTGTTCTGTTTGGGGGCCATCCTTTTACTCTTTCTTATAATTTTTCTTCTCACCTCCCGTTTTTTATTTTCCCCCTCCCCCCCTGCTAAAATACTCCTTTTTTTTTTCACTCTCTCTTCACGCCACAGGAGATGTTGCGCAGGTAATGTCGCTGTTAGCAGCGGCGAAAAAATTACACTGAATGTCACAGATATTTAGGATGCGCAAACGTTATACAGGAGATGTAGTGCAGGTAATGTCGCTGTCACCAGCGGCTAAGAAAAAATTACACTGAATGTCACAGATATTTAGGATGCGCAAACGTTATACAGGAGATGTAGCGCAGGTAATATTGTTTATTAAAGCATGATTAAAAATGACATAAGTAAAGCCAATAAATAAATGGTGCCATAGACATGATGAAAAATAGGAGCGGAGGACAGAAAAAGAAACGCCATCCTGGAGGAACAAAGAAGCATGGTACAATGTATAGAGAAGAAACATGGGAATCAATGCAGAGTCAATGCTCTAATCCACGTACTAAGTACTACTGGAATGAGGTACCAGGTGGGACACCTGTCAACCGCATAAACACCTCTGTATATAATCATTGGTGTGCAGGCAGACAGTGAACAATGAAATTATGCTGCAAACCAATGGGATGTAAAAAAATAATAAATAATAATAATGATGGTAAACAGAGGGGAACAGCAGGAGACAGGGACTCACCAAACAAAGAGCCGTGTGCGAGGAAAAACCCGGGTGGCGCTACCCCAACGCGCGTTTCGGTGTACCTTCGTCAGGGGTACTTAGTACGTGGATTAGAGCATTGACTCTGCATTGATTCCCATGTTTCTTCTCTATACATTGTACCATGCTTCTTTGATCCGTGTGCTTGTTCCTCCAGGGTGGCGTTTCTTTTTCTGTCCTCCGCTCCTATTTTTCATCATGTCTATGGCACCATTTATTTATTGGCTTTACTTATGTCATTTTTAATCATGCTTTAATAAACAATATTTTTTTGGTATCATGAGCTCCTTTTCCTTTGTTTCTGTTATACAGATATAGTGCAGGTAATGTGCCTGTCACAAGCAGTTAAGAAAAAAATTACACTGAATGTCACAGATATTGAGGATGCGCAAACGTTATACAGGAGATGTAGTGAAGGTAATGTCGCTGTCACCAGCGGCTAAGAAAAAATCACACTGAATGTCACAGATATTTAGGATGCGCAAACGTTATACAGGAGATGTAGTGCAGGTAATGTCGCTGTCACCAGCGGCTAAGAAAAAATTACACTGAATGTCACAGATATTTAGGATGCGCAAACGTTATACAGGAGATGTAGCGCAGGTAATGTTGCTGTCAGCAGCGGCCAAACAATTGCGCTGAATGTCACAGATATTTAGGATGCGCAAATGTAACACAACAGATGTAGTACAGGTTGTGTCACTGTCAGCAGCGGCCAAACAATAGCACACAATTTAGCGCAGGTTGCACTAATAGTATATATTGCAGCCAGATAAAGCAATCGTCCTTAAAAGGACTTTTGGGTCTCTAACACCTTTCAACAGTAAACACTGCCTTAAAAAAATAACTATTCCTTTTCCTACACTGTCTGTCCTTTCTGCTGCAGCTGTGCCTGACTAAAACTGAGCCGAACCACATCGCTCAAAAGTAGTGGATGAACAGCACTCCTTAGATGTTGCAGATTTGGGTGCACGTCTCACTGGGGATTGGAAAGTTCCCCTCAATAGTATAACAATCAAAGCAAAGAAAATTTAAAAAAATGGAGACAGCACGTCCAAGGTGGAAGTTTAATCCAGATGCAACGTTTCGGCCAGTGAAGCCTTTGTCAAGCATGCATATACAGAAACAAGTGGGGGTTTAAATACCCCTAAATTAACAACATGTGGGAGAGTGTCGCAATTAACCCTGGCAGGGTCAGGGGGTGTGCATAAACTTATCTATACAACACAAATTACTAATACTTATATCGTCCCAAACAATCAGTATAAAAGCCAATCTTGGTAGGGTTACCTGAGATGCCATCTGTAGAGAAATATGCCATAACAGGCAAAGTTGATAAACTTAGTCCTGGTTACGTTAATGGAACGCATCTGCGTTCCAGGAGATCACTTCGGGTTCATAACTGGGCAAATAAATCTATATAAATAGACCCATTGATGTGACAAATAAATCGCGTCATACAGCAGGGTCTGTACTAAGGATTGTACGAGGCACCACGTGCCTTTGTGCAAAAGGGTACTACTCTCATCTACCCTGGAAATATGGATATATGGGCATAAACATTGCAAAAGCTATAGGCATAATATTCTGTACTTAAATGTTAGACATTAAGGAAGATAGATATGAATAAGACATATACAATAACCCTCCCTATGCAGACCATGTGTATATATATATATATATATATATATATATACATTTTTCAATGGGCAATAACTGTAGAAGGCCTTATATTAAATCTGGAAATAAGTGAATATATTTTTTGGGAGATGTCTCCATCTAGGGCACAAGAAATATGTTAATCATGGCATCTTACCCTACCCATTGGTGCAAGTGAAAGAGAAAATGGGGGATATGCGAATATAGTGGTCGATAGTGTCCATGAAAGTATAGAAAAACCTGCAATATAAAAACTAAATATTAGCGCAGGAATATATACTGTAAAGACAATATATGGTACTACTATTTACAAGTAGGGGGTGAGGGCAAAGTCAATATTCATGCCCTTGGGAGTTAAAGTATCCAACTCATAAATCCATTTGAGCTCACAACGTCTCAGTAGTTTCTCCCTGTCTCCACCCCTTCTTTGTCTGGCAATATGATCAATGATGCGAAACCGTAGCTGACTGATGTTATGTTTAGACTCTATAAAATTTCTCTGGACCGGTAGCTCTTCCTTCTTTCTAATGCTCGACTTATGTTTCATAATCCGTTCTCTACATTCCATGGTTGCTTCGCCCACATAAAGGAGGCCCACAATATGGGGCACTGTATGATATAAATCACATATGATGATTGGCAGGTTAGAAAGTGTCTGATTTTATAACTCTTGCCGGTTCTTGGGTGTGTGAAGTGGGAGCCTTTCATCATTGCATTACAATTGCTGCAGTTCAAACATGGATAACATCCTTTCTTCTGTGGGGCCAGGTAAGTTTGTGTCAATCCCAGAGTCAGGCCTATATAAGATTTTACAAGGAAGTCTTTCAAATTTTTTGGTCTCTTATAATCCATGATTGGTGGTTCTTTTAGTGTCTCTATGTCCGGATGACCCCTTTGGATGATATCCCAGTTACTACGTATAATCTTGCCAATTTTGTTACTCTGATAACTAAAAGTACTCACAAAGGGTATCCTGGTTGAGTCTTTCTTCTGGGTACATGTTAGTAATTGTTCTCTCAGAATTTTCCTTATGCCATCTTTATGTTCATCCAGAAGTGTATCTGGATACCCTCTACTCAGGAACTTATTTCTCATGTCATCCATCCTTTTCACACATAAAGAGTCTTCGCTCACTATTCTTCTAACTCTCATAAACTGAGTAGTGAGTTAATCATCCTCCTCGAATGGAAACTTTCAAATTGTATGAGGTTATTCCTGTCTGTCTATTTAATGAATAAATCTGTAGTCAAAGTGTTCTCCACAGTTCTGCACACAAGGACATCCAAGAATTGTAATTGCACAGGTGAGTACACCATAGTGAATTGGAGATCAGAGTCAAATTGGTTAAGTTCATTCAAGAATAGTTGCAAGGTGGGTATATCGCCGTTCCAGACTGCAAAAACATCGTCGATATATCGCCACCAACATTGTAAGTATGAAAAATGCCCCGCTTTATATCCTGCTGCTTCTTCAAAGTTATTCATCAAGATATTAGCATAAGTGGGCACCACATTTGACCCCATGGCGTTGCCCCGCCATTGTTTATATGCCCATCATCTTCACTAACTTCCAGACCGGAAGTTATGAACCAGAAGTGATCTCCTGGAACGCAGATGCGTTCCACTCACGTAACCAGGACTAAGTTTATCAACTTTGCCTGTTATGGCATATTTTTCTACAGATGGCATCTCAGGTAACCCTACCAAGATTGGCTTTTATACTGATTGTTTGGGACTATATAAGTATTAGTAATTTGTGTTGTATAGATCAGTTTATGCACACCCCCTGACCCTGCCAGGGTTAATTGCGACACTCTCCCACATATGTTGTTAATTTAGGGTTATTTAAACCCCCACTTGTTGCTGTGTATGCATGCTTGACAAAGGCTTCACTGGCCGAAACGTTGCATCTGTCTCTACTTTTTAAATTTTCTTTGCTTTGATTGAGCCGAACCACGTGTCATCGGGTGCTATATAGCACCCGATGACGTGTTCTGGCCAGCCAATCACTGTAATGCCAGTAACCAACATGGCTACAGCATTACAGTGAGAGCCAGTACTTCCCTGCATGTTTATTGGCTGCGTAGCAGGGGAGGAGACTCAAGCATCATGCTCGAGCACACGCAGTGTTCGGCCGAACACCGCGATGTGCCGAGCATCGCAATGCTCGAGTCAAAATGGTGTTCGGCTGAGCATGCTCGCCCAACACTAATAGGGACCAATCACAGAGCAGCTTTCATTTCCCATTGTGCTTTGTGAAAATGCTAGCTGTGTTGAGATTTGTTGTTATGGCCTTCAGAGACAGGTTTATTTTCAGTGCTTTCAGAGCTCTGCAAACACAAATTAAATACTTTGTGAATTAAAAACGCTCACATTCTGCAGCAGTATGCAGGGGTCAGTTCTAACATTACAGCCATGCCCCTTCTCTAATGGCCAGGACCGGCAGTAGTGCTGATCCACGCTGTTTAACCACCTAAATGCCGTGGCAATAGCTATTAAATGGTTAAAAAAAAAGTTTTAAAAAACAGTATTAAATAAAATAATTCAAAGCAAAAAATACATTTTTTCCATTGAAAAAATGCTTTCCAATCGTAGCGCACAGCTCATAGCCTGGGACTCCCATACGATTGGCCAGCGCTGCAGCAAGGGACAACCCTAATACAAAAACTCCGCCCCGTACAACAGAGGGAGCTGTAGACACCGGAGCCTATACCGGGCGAACGGAGCGGCGCCCAGACAAACTAGTAAGTGCAGAGGGGACCCCTGGGCGCCGCTCTGCCCACTGATATAGTTAGTTTTTAGTTTTTAAACTAGTGAAAGGTCCTCTTTAAGAACTTATTCTTTAATTCAATCATGATCATGATGCTTGTGATTGTTCCTTTAGCTTCTTCTATTCTCTTGTCTGGTTTTGTAATGATTCTTGTTTTTTCCAGTTTTTTCTAGCTTGTGCTAAACCAAAACATTACAGTCCATTCCTTAGTATAATTATCCCATTTTCCTCGCTCCCAGCACATTCCATAAATTCTCAACTAGATTTGTGTCATCTTCACAAGGGCAAAACTCATCCAGGCAATACTACAGAACAGCTGTTGGGCTTCAGTCTGCCAGATAAGCAGGTCAAGGAACATGTCAAGAACTTCACTGGACACTACACGGCCGCATTCTTAGGGGGGTTTTGGAAGTTTTGCTATTAAGCAATAAATCATCTGTCATGTAGGATCTAGAGGTATACATCCATTTTGCAAGCACCTGCACATTTCCTTTCCATAATGAAGGTTTTTGGAAGCAAATATATTTGTTTGGTACAAAGCATACTCTATGCACATTGATTTCAGGGTCAATGATTCCTCTATACGACTATTCCTCATTCACACATTTTCTGATAATTTGATTATTTGAATATTTATGGTCAAATACACTCACCTAAAGAATTATTAGGAACACCTGTTCTATTTCTCATTAATGCAATTATCTAGTCAACCAATCACATGGCAGTTGCTTCAATGCATTTAGGGGGGTGGTCCTGGTCAAGACAATCTCCTGAACTCCAAACTGAATGTCAGAATGGGAAAGAAAGGTGATTTAAGCCATTTTGAGAGTGGCATGGTTGTTGATGCCAGACGGGCTGGTCTGAGTATTTCACAATCTGCTCAGTTACTGGGATTTTCACGCACAACCATTTCTAGGGTTTACAAAGAATGGTGTGAAAAGGGAAAAACATCCAGTATGCGGCAGTCCTGTGGGCAAAAATGCCTTGTGGATGCTAGAGGTCAGAGGAGAATGGGCCGACTGATTCAAGCTGATAGAAGAGCAACGTTGACTGAAATAACCACTCGTTACAACCGAGGTATGCAGCAAAGCATTTGTGAAGCCACAACACGCACAACCTTGAGGTGGATGGGCTACAACGGCAGAAGACCCCACCGGGTACCACTCATCTCCACTACAAATAGGAAAAAGAGGCTACAATTTGCACAAGCTCACCAAAATTGGACTGTTGAAGACTGGAAAAATGTTGCCTGGTCTGATGAGTCTCGATATCTGTTGAGACATTCAAATGGTAGAGTCCGAATTTGGCGTAAACAGAATGAGAACATGTATCCATCCTCTGATGGCTACTTCCAGCAGGATAATGCACCATGTCACAAAGCTCGAATCATTTCAAATTGGTTTCTTGAACATGACAAGGATTTCACTGTACTAAAATGGCTCCCACACTCACCAGATCTCAACCCAATAGAGCATCTTTGGGAAGTGGTGGAACGGGAGCTTCGTGCCCTGGATGTGCATCCCTCAAATCTCCATCAACTGCAAGATGCTATCCTATCAATATGGGCCAACATTTCTAAAGAATGCTATCAGCACCTTGTGGAATCAATGCCACGTAGAATTAAGGCAGTTCTGAAGGCAAAAGGGGGTCCAACACCGTATTAGTATGGTGTTCCTAATAATTCTTTAGGTGAGTGTATATTCCAGAATAGCTGAAGGTTGGCTAGTGTTATATTGGTCTCAATACACAGTTCAAACCACTTCAAAAACTAGCCAAAAAATTGTAACACACAGAGAACCTTTTGGAGTTACCTGGATTTCTAAAATGTGGTGGATTGTCGTCTAAGTCTCAATAGTAGACAAATACGTTCTATCTAATTATACACGAACAGTCGTACCGTCCTTGTCATTTAAAGAGCACACTGAGTAAATATCCACAGTGCAGGGAGAAAAAGTCAGGGTGCTGCCATAAGTCACGGCTGTGCTGTATTTTTAGTGCAGCAAGAAAACCGCACCAACAAAAGCATGCGGTTATGCGATTATGGTGCGTTTTCTACAAACAAAGAGAAAACACGCAGGACAACCGAATTACATTAATTACAAATTAGAGGTACATTAATGTAATTTAATTCTACTGTGTGTATTTACTCTGGCAATGTCTCTGTCTTCACTGCATTCACAGAAGTTGAGTGGAGGCTGACCCTTCACTGCCTGCCCTGACTATTGCCTGTTTACCATATTGACTCTTTGCTGCCTGCCCTGACCGTGGACTTTCCCTATTATTCCTGTTCAGCTACATGTAGTGTTATGCTGCTGAACAGAAAGATTAGGGAACACATCCGGTCAGGACCCAAGCAGAAGTGCCTGCAGCTGTCACGGCTGTGTCATGGTCTGGTGGTAGTGGACCGTGACACTTTAGCCGTGCATGCTTGTTGCAGGTGGCAACGTGTAGTTTTTAGCATGTTTCCACACTTCCCCTTTAAGGTTGTTGTCCCTTCCCATTCTGGTGGGTATGGGGTTAAAGTATTCCTGTTTCCAGGCCTAGTGGCATATCCCGTTTAATCCTCATTGTACGGTGGGGGGTTTCCTCCACTCCCCACCGTGACAGTATGTCCAACAGGTGGCCCTCAAACTGGACAGATGCTAAGGTCCAGGATGGCAGCATGACTCTAACTCCACAAGAAGATGAAGTCCCACTAACCTCAGGCTCCAAGCCCAAGAACTATAAGGGCCCACACCCAGCTCCACCTTGCTCACACTTTAACCCCATACCCACCAGAATGGGGACAATAACCTTAAAAGGGAAGTGTGGAAACATGCTAAAAACTACACGTTGCCACCGGCAACTAGTATGCAAAGCTAAAGTGGCACGTCCACTACCACCAGACCATGACACAGCCGTGACAGCAGCCTATGTGAGTGCAGCAGAGATGGCGGTGTTAGTGGAGTGATGGACGAGTAAGTATTAACCAAACTATCTTTCTTCCACAGGGCAAAAGAAAGGACAGGTTTTGTAAGAAGCCAGGAGAACACCCTTAACTTTTTTCTTTATTTGAACTTTTAATACAACAGCAGACACACTCACTTGATTTTCTCAGTCAGATCATTACTTCAACTAGAAAGAGCTCCACTTCAGTGACTCAATCAGAGTATCACAGATTACACTAACAAGAGCAATGCTCTTCTGTGGGAAACTAAATCTAGGCTTATCAAGAGAACACTAGAGCTATGATATTGTTAACCTATCCCTATTATAATGAGGATTACCCTTCAGATGTCTTCCCT
The DNA here is from genome assembly GCF_905171765.1 of Bufo bufo. Lineage (NCBI taxonomy): Eukaryota > Metazoa > Chordata > Amphibia > Anura > Bufonidae > Bufo > Bufo bufo. The sequence goes on along the minus strand of NC_053389.1, from coordinate 682,705,007 downwards.
CACAGCAGCAGTGAACTGATCATGGGTTCCCTATACGTAAATAGATCTCTCTGTGCTGACTGCTATAGAAGGACAATATTTAATTAATGGCATATAATTAATTCAATGGCATAATACTGTCAAAATGAAAAAGACAGACAATATTTAAAACATATGGTTCTCTATGAATATTACGTTTCTTATGGAATTGACCCTTTAACGGTAACAATACTGCTGCATGACTTGAAAAAGGCTATGCATTCAAGGTATTCTAGAAATATTGATGAATTAAAACACATTTGTAGGGAGACATGGTCCAAAATTTCTCCTCAATGTTGTTAACAAATCAGAGTGTTATGGTGACACTCAGTGCCCACCGCCGTCACACTATCCGGGCAGGCACAGGTGCAGTATCTCTCACCCTTCTGCTGCTGCTGGGTTCCAGAGGCTCCGGACTTGTTTGTCCTCCATAGCTCCTTCTTCCTGTAGGCCACGGCCCGCTCCGGTTGACAACATCCCTCCTCCCTCTGTCCTTAGGGCACAAACATGCTCTTGCTGACTCTTAAAGGGCCAGCATACATGCACCCTGATCTGTTCCACCATATGGCTGGCCACTTGTGGGTTAGGGTGTCTGAGTAATAGGTGTATCTAGTTAGCTAGTCCCTGCGTAAGGTGTGCTGTTACGTTTGTCTGCCTGTGTACCGACCTCTGTCCGTTTACCAACTCTGACCCTCCACTGCCTGACCCGATCATTGCCTGTTTACCATATTGACCCTCTGCTGCTTTCCTTGGCCTTGGACTTTTCATGTATTCGCACAAACTTGGCTTGTTACTGACTATGAGTAATGCCTGGACGGAGTCTCGGACGCCTGTTTGTCAGCTGTCAATCACACTCCAAGAGGTAGTGGCCTGGTGGCTCCCTTGCAGCAAAGTGCTGATGTGCTGGGGACACTGCTGGATATTCTAAGGTTTATGATATGGGAAATGTCTTATCAATCATAATTGGTGGCAAATCCTCTGTATATCTAAGGCTGAAGTAGTTGACAAAAGTGTATTTTCTAATCTATTTTCTCATGATAAAGATATTATCTGTAGTAAATACAGCAAAGTACAGAAAAGGTTTAAAAAACAAAAACTATTATTAGAATTATTTCTGTGGTAAACTGAAGTACATACTGCTGCAGGGTAAGGACTCCTACAGGCAAATGTAATTTGCCAAAAGGTGAGGAAAAGAATCCAGATAACGGATAACAATCAAGTAACATAATCAAGAAAACACGGCCTAGACATGATTTTGAATTTAAGAACCCATCAAATACGTCAAGAAAATAGTTTTGCAATCACAGTTATCTATTTGTGAACATCGCTTGTTGGGATTGAGGACAGGATGAGCATGTTCTTTAAGGTAATCAAAAATGGCATTTCCACATTTCCATTAACACATTCTGGGCTTAAAAAAAATCTCATCATCAATCTGTTAATGTTAATTGCACAATATTTTTTACTGTCATTTACTGATTGATATGACATATCTACATTATTTTATACAATTAGTTGCCACATGCAGTTACTCTTCATGTTATTGACTTCTAAGGAGATGTTCCCACACAGTGATGGCCAGTTCGCAGTGTTCGCCGATGAACACATGCGATCTGCCATCTTCACTCCCAAGCCCGGCGATGCAGAGGTAAGTCCTTATCTGTGCCTGCGCCACGAGCAGCTCTGAAACACACGCGGTCACCGGGAGCAGGCAGTTCCGAGAACAGTCCGATGAAGGCTGTTTTCGGAACTGCCTGCTCCCGGTGACCGCATGTGTTTCAGAGCGGCTCGCGGCGCAGGCACAGGTAAGGACTTACCTCTGCATCGCCGGGCTTGGGAGTGAAGATGGCAGATCGCATGTGTTCGTCGGCGAACACTGTGAACTGGCCATCACTGTTCACACATGGCATATTTAACCTGCATAATTTTACAATAGTAATAAAGTGGATTAGACTTAACAAATTCATGGTGTATATTTCCACTGCGGAGTTTACCCTCAGTGTTTGACAAAAGTGCTTCCTAAGTTACGATACCTTTTCCTAATATGCAAATGAAAACAGTACTTTAATCAGGTGAACTACAACTATGTGTTTATGTAAACAGTTGGATAGGAAGGTCACTAGTGACAGACTCCCTTTAAGCCGATTTTGCCATGGATTTGCAGCGAGCCAACACTGCTCCTCTCACCGCTCCCGGTGGCCTAATGCTGCCCTCTGCTCTGGCTCTCCACACAAGCTGAGGCCTGCTTGCCAGCAAAGACTCTACTCCTCTGCCCGTAGGGCACGTGCTCGCTCCCTCTGGCTTTTAAAGGGCCAGTTTGCACTTCCAAATCTTTCGATTTGGCTGGCAACTCTGGGGTACTTCAGGTATCTTTCTATGTGGGAGAGTGCCTGAATAATTAGGTTCCTTAGCTTGCCAAGTTACTGCTAGTTGTGCTGTATCTTGTTGTCTGCCTGTGTACCGACCTCTGCATGTTTACTGTACATTGACCCTTCACTGCCTGCCTGTTACCATCTGTCAGCCCTGGCCACGGCCTGTCCCTGTCTACCATATTTCCTGACACCTCAGTGTAATGCACCAGTGTCTCTGAACCCTGTGGGTCAGGTGTAAACTACACAGGGACTACTCCAGGAGGTAGCAGCCTGGTGGCTCCCTGCAGTGAAGTCCATATCACACTATAGAGATTAAAGGGTGAATACAAGAGGGCAACAAGGATAACGCCGTTAGGATTAGCTCAAAGCCAAATCTATTGGTAAACTCAGTGGTTCTACATGTTCTGCTGTAACATGGTGCAACTTTCTAAGAACCAATACAATATAAATCCCGCTGAGCGCTACTTTGTGAGTCTCAAATATCCAGTGTTCATAAAAGGAAACACTCCTTCAACTCCTTCAAACACTCCTCCAACTCGTCTCCTCAAATTATTTCAAAGCAAAGCAACACTCTGGGGGAGATTTATCAAAATTGGTGTAAAGGAAAACTAGCTTAGTTGCCCATAGCAACCAATCAGATTCTACTTTTCATTTTCCAAAGGGGCTCTGAAAAATGACAGATGAAATCTCATTGGTTGGTATAGGAAACTAAGCCAGTTTTCCTTTATACCAGTTTTGATAAATCTGCCCAATTGTCTGTTCAACACCTTGCTACTATGGGATATGATCCGCTGAAATCCTCTAATCCTCCACATTCCCTAATTCACAAAAAAAGTACAAAAAAGGATCCAGTGGTTCTTTTCTTAATCTATTACAAAAAGAACAAGTTCAAGTAGCCCTGTACAAAAGTTATCCCTAAATAGCCGTTTTCTTAGATTTGTTTATATTAGGTGACCAGTGATGTATGAAAAAGGAGTAGCTTTTTATTGATGGTCTGAGATCATGTGACTGACAACGTCTATCAGAGAGCCTGTTATAAATGAACCAAGAGGCTTTTTTTTATTGGTGGTCCAGACCATGTGATTAAGGATTTGATCCTTTCTATGAATAGAAGGTTGATTAGTATTTTTTACAATGCTATTGTGCATTTTGTATTATTTAACACATTGAATTTTTTTTTAAAATCAATAAGTTCCATTGCACACACAAGGAAAAAGGGGAAATGCTATATTACAATGTACATTTTATTGTATTTCATTTACATTACTGTCAAGCTTCTATTTAAAAGAGGAAGTATTTTGAGGTCAGTATGCCCTGGAAGAAAGCATTCTCAGGCCATGTGCAGTACTTGGGGTTGGACTTTCAATCAATGTCATTATGGGGAATTCTGTGACTACGCCCTCCAGCAGTGGTCCCAGAAGAAGGTTTCCTGTGTGTGTATCAGAGATACTATTAATTGAACCTTACCCTGCAGCATTGCAAGGGTTAATTCCCCTTTTGCTCTGTGTGGAGCTGCTTGACGAAAGAGCTGCTGGGCTATTTGTTCCACCCCTTGCCTAAGCTATAAGTTCCTCTAGCTTGCTAGATCCCGCAGAAGCCCTACAATCCATTTGTCTGCCTTGGTATTGACATCTGCCTGATTACCGGATTCTGCCTCTCTTTGCTGCCTGACCTGACCCATGCCTGTTCACCATACTTATCCTGTGCTGCCTGCCCTACCCTTTAGACCTTGAACTCTGCCCACACTGACCATGGCCTGTTATTGACTACAAGTTTGCCTAAACCTTCAGTGCCTTGCACAGGTGTATATGACCCCTTTGGGTCAGTAGGCAGCCACATGGAGGCTACCCCAAGAGGTAGCGGCCTGATGCATTCCCTGCAGTGACGAGCAGAGCCCTGTACAGGGGTTAAAGGGTAAAAAACAGGGAACCGCCAGGATAATGACAGGTTCAACCTAAAGCCAAATCCATTGGCATGGTTCTTCCACAACCATTTGTTCAGACCATGGATTCACCCCAGATGAGTTTACCTGAAGTATGCCAAGAGCATGACCACCATAAGCCACTGCTGGAAATTATTCACAATATATCCACCAGCCTTAACGCTTTGATCATGGCCGCAGCCACAGCTTCACTTCTGCCTCACATCTTGCTTGCAGGAGGTTCCAGTTTACATCTGTCACTACCCCCATGCTATTATGGAGATCCCAAGCTGTGTCGTGGCTTTATTAACCAGTGCACTATTTATTTTGAACTACAACCATATTGGTTTTCTTCTGACCAGGCCAAGGTGGTCTTTATGATTTTACTCCTGCCAGGCGAGGCCCTTGTCTGGGCTAATTTGTTATGGGCAAGAGGCGATTCTGTGATTAGTAATCTGCAAGGGTTCCTAGGTAACTTCCGCAGAGTCTCTAAAGAACCCAAACACACCTCTTCTGCCACCTCCTGCCTTTTGTAGCTTTGCCAGGATGATCTTTCAGTTACAATTCCATAGCCTATCCTCTGGGGTGAGCTGGAACAATAAGGATTTAGTGGCATCATTCTGAGAGGGCCTGTCAGCTCATATTAAGGATGAACTGGTGGAACGTTATGTCCCAGCTACTCTGTGGAGCTTGATCTCTCTTTATTTCTTTCTTTCTTTCTTTTAACTGTAGATTTTTATTAGTACATAGTGTACAGATTTTCAATTATTCAGAAAAAAGAACATAAAGTGGTACAACTAGCTCGTGCAGTGTCACTCAGCAGACCACTGAAATGGGAAAAGGCACAGAATCAGCGCACACAGCAGTACAGATCCCATAGCTATACCCAATGATGTAACACAAAAAAACTCAGGACAAGAAATAAGACAACCAACAGAACACAAGGGGAAAGGAACAGATAAGGGGGAGTGACAGCAGGGATGGTAGGGGAGGGGGAGAGACCACTAGGAGATGTCAAGTAGGTATCCCAGGGTAGCCAGATTGCTTGAAATTGTTCCTCTTTGTTATTAAGGGACGTTGTGAGGCATTCTATGGACTTGAAATCACAGACTCTGGCCAGCAGCATTGACTTGGTGGGAGGGGTAGTCTGCTTCCAGGATTTGCCGATTAAGGATTTGGCTGCGGTACATAGTGAGAGGAACAGCCTGGAGGAGCACTTGTTCAGCCCTGGAGGTGGTGAGTTGAGCAGATAGACCTTTGGGTATAGCGGTACAGGGGATCCAAAAAGGGAATGAGCCATGTCCCTCACTCCCAAAATGGGGTCATACTGGGGCATGTCCCAAAAATATGGTACAAGGAACCCACGTTGTTCAAGCACCGCCAGCAGACTGATGGAATAGTGGGGTTTATGGAATGTAGAAAGGCAGGAGTATAGTACCAGTGCATGTGATATCTCTTTCTACATGCATTGATCTCCAGTTCCAGGAACGCACCAAAGGAAGCAGTCCATGAGAGAATACCTCCACAGTTGGTGCCTTCTTCACAGAGTCTCTGGTTTCTCCTCCTTCACCTGCACCTGAATCCATGCAAGTGGATAACTTCAATAATCTGAAGGAAAACATCTACATAGACGTTCCAACGACTTATGCCTGTTGCCTGTATTGCGGACACTATGTCCGCTCTTATCCTCACAAGATGGGACTCCCGAGCCTCGGGACCATAGGAAACACGGCCCTGGGTGAAGGCCAGCTCTCAGTAAAGTTGACTTTACCAGTACTGTTCAGGTCCTCCTAGACTCTGGCTTAACAGGAAGCTTCCTGCATTAGGCCTTGGTGAACCACTAACATATATCTGTCCAGAACTTGGAGAAGCCCTTGCGCTATATACAGTAAATAAATAATTAGTTGTTCGCCCAATTATACATCCTATGGTCGTGCATTTCATCCGTATTGTCATTATGTTTTTAACATATTATTTCCATAGTTAGTGTTTACTTGTACTAAAGCAAGGCTTCATTGGTTAACCTTCATTGGACGATGAATACTACAACATTGTATTTATAGCCCATGTATGTTAAGTAATCCCAGTACAAATCTGACCTCTCAAGAATAATGTGAAGCTCGATCAAAGTGATATAATGGACTGTCTCCAAAAGTCTAAATAAGGTACTTCAAATTATGTCGTCGCCATGATCATGCTGAAGAGAAATTCAATTAATATTTCATGTACATTTTTCTTCTCTCTAGACAAATGCTGTGTTGTCAGTTCTGCAAGTTAAACCATTTCCTTCAGCCCAAAAATAGTCTAGATTAAAACCTGTCATGTAGCATAGCAACATATATACGTGACATAACTGTGTGCATGTAATAGCAAAACACTGATCAAACATAATCAAGTAACATACCATTCCGCTTTCATATAATACTGCATTTATAGCTGCCATCTGACTGGCAAACAGAAATGGCACGCTGCTATAAACAAGACAGATCCTTTCAGATAGATATGGAAAATACATAAACCAATAATGCTCTGGCCTTAATTGTTCATTTCATGCCTTTGTTTTGCTTTTGATTCAAAGGGATTTGTACAGATTTGGATTCAATCAGCAGTAAATTGGATACTTTCTAATGTGGTCATGGATATTTTTCCTCGGGCATCTAGGAATTAGAGTATGTTTGATAAACTGTATAATCTATTGTAATCCCCAGTTGGACATGCCCTCTGAATGGGATTATCAGCATGGCACTACGTGCTTTAGTTGGACTGTTCGTGGTGTCCCTTGTGGTGTTTTGCTGTGCAAAACATCTGTCAGCTCATTCTGAGTTTTCCCCCCATCTTTTCTTTTCACCAAGTTAATACTGACAGCAAGCATATCAAATGCATAGTAATAGAACTGCTAATATTCCCTACCCTGCTCAAATATGCTAATATAAAACATGCATATATAAATGTAACATGCTCAGTCTTCTTGTTTTATTGAAACAACAAGTTCTAAAATGTAAATCTAAAGGGATATTGCATCAAATGTATATATTTGGGGCGCTCTAGACTTGTATGTATCTTTTTACCATTTATTGTGGCACTAAAATGAAGATTTTTTTTTTTGCCCATTCTTCTTTGCAAAATAGCTCAGTCAGATTGGATGGGGAACATTTGTGAACAGCAATTTTCAAGTCTTGCCACAGATTCTCATTGGAATTTAGGTCTGGGCTTTGACTGGGTCAGTCTAACACCTGAATATGCTTTGATCTGATTCTAAACCATTCCATTGTAGCTCTGGCTGTATGTTTAGGGTCGTTGTCCTGCTAGAAGGTGAACCTCCGCCCCAGACTCAAGTCTTTTGCAGCCTCTACCTGTATTTAGCTCCATCATTTTCCCATCAACTCTGCCCAGCTTCCCTGTCCCTGCTGAAGAAAAGCATCCCCACAGCATGATGCTCCCACCACCATGTTTTACGGTGGACCTGGTGAGTTCTGGGTGATGTGCAGTGTTAGTTTTCCTCCACACATAGGGGGAGATTTATCATTTTGCTTGCGTCTGTGCTGGCTTACTTCATGCCACATTTATCAAATGTCTCATGTTACTTGATAAATTTGGCTTATCCTTAAACCTAACACATTTGCCTAGAGAAGCTACTCCAGTTTTCCTACTCCTCCCTCCTCCTGGAGTGAGATTGCGACTTTTTTTTTTTAAAGGGCTTCTGTCAGCCCACTAAACCGTTTTTTGTTTTTTTTTGCTTAATAATAACCCCTACACTGCGATTTATCCATACATAAGTAAAATAATAATTTTGGTTCAGTAGAATTTGCTAAAACCCTATTTTTATAATATGTAAATTACCTTGCTACCAGCAAGTAGGGCGGCTACTTGCTGGTAGCGGCCGCATCCTCCGATGGTAATGACGCCCCCTCTGCTTGTTGATTGACAGGGCCAGCGGACGGGATCTTTCTCCGCTGGCCCTGCCTGTTTTCATTCAATATCTGGCGCCTGCGCCGCGGCCGTACCTATCTTCAATCGGCGCAGGCGCACTGAGAGGCGGCCACTCACTCGGCCGCTTCATCCTCAATGCGCCTGCGCCGGGTGTAGATGTGACGTCATCGGCGCAGGCGCAGGCGCCAGATATTGAATGAAAACAGGCAGGGCCAGCGGAGAAAGATCCCGTCCGCTGGCCCTGTCAATCAACAAGCAGAGGGGGCGTCATTACCATCGGAGGATGCGGCTGCTACCAGCAAGTAGCCGCACTACTTGCTGGTAGCAAGGTAATTTACATATTATAAAAATAGGGTTTTAGCAAATTCTACTGAACCAAAATTATTATTTTACTTATGTATGCAGAGATCGCAGTGTAGGGATTATTATTAAGCAAAAAAAAAAAAAAACGGTTTAGTGGGCTGACAGAAGCCCTTTAAGTCTTAATGATAAATCTGGAGTGATATCCATTAACATAGCTAACCACACCCGCTTTTCACCCACATTACAAAACTAGAGTGAGTGGTATAAAAATGCAAAAAAGTCACACATTTTTGTGCAAGTGCAAAAAAGTCGCAACATTTTGTGCAATCACTTAAATTTTGCACAAGTGAGTGCAAAAAGTCTCAAAAACCTATTTGTGCGACTTTATGAGGCCATAATTCTGAAATTAAGGTATGATAAATCAGGGCCATAGTGTTTTTCATTTAGGCCAAAAAGTTTAACTTTGGTCTCATCTGACCACATGTTTGCTGGGTCCCCTACATGGCTTGTGCCAAACTGCAATCTTGCCACTCTTCCATAAAGGTCAGATTTGTGAATTACACGACTAATAGTTGTCCTGTGGATAGATTCTCCCACCTGAGCTGTGGATCTCTGCAGCTCCTTCAGAGTGACCATGAGCCTCTTAGCTGCTTCTCTAATTAGTGCTCTGCTTGCATGGGCCATCAGTTTAGGTGGAGGGTCATGTCTTTGTATGTTTACAGTTGTGCCATACTTCTTCCATTTTCACATGATGGATTGAACAGTGCTCCGTGAGAAGTTCAGAGCTTGAGATATTTTTTTATATCCTAACCCTGCTTTATACTTCTCCACAACTTTATCCCTGACCTGCCTGGTAAGGTGATTGGTTTTCATGATGCTGTTTGATCACTAATGTTCTCTAACAAACCTCTGAGGCCTTCACAGACCATCTGTAGTTATAATGAGAATAAATTACACAGTGAACAGGTGGACTCTACTTACTAATTAGGTGACTTCTGAAGGCAATTGGTCACACTGAATTTTATTTAGGGGTATCAGAGTACAGGGGGTTGAATACAAATGCACACCACACTTTTCAGATTTTCATTTAGTAAAGATTTTAAAAACCATGTATGATTTTATTTTCATTTCACACAAACTTGCTACTTTTTGATGGTATGTCACATAAAATCCCAACAAAATACACTTCCAAAGTTTTTTTTTTTTATAAAGACCACAGGTCGAAACATTGCTATGTCTGTTGCCCTTCAATTAACCACAAGATCATCTTGAAAATACTAAGTGCTGTGGATTCATTTCATCTACTATCCTTAGGATAGATCATCAATATCAAATTGGCATGGGTCAACCCCCAGCATCCCCTGATCAGCTGTTTTTACTAGTTGCAGTACCAGAACCAGGCACCGGAATTACACAGATCCATCCACTGTATAGTGGCCATGTCTAGTTACTTAAGTACTGCTCCCATTCTCTTGAATAACAAGAAGCTGGGTAGTTCTGGTACCTGGTTCTGGAGCTGCAATTAATAACAACAGCTGATCAGCGAGGGTGATGGTAATCTGACCCCTGCTGAACTGATGTTGAGGATCTATCCTAAAGGTGGATTTAGAAGGCCAGATAATAGGGCAGATTATCGCAAACGAACTTCCTGAGAACGGTCATTCCTGACAACCCGCCAGTCTAAAAATGCAGTAGATCACCCAATGAACGAGTGAAATGCTCGTTCCTCAGGAGAAACTGTAGTTCGTGCAGGAACATGAATTATCATTTCTGGGCAGCAGACTGTGCTGTCTAAATAGTGATCAGCTGTCCAGAAACAATGCCGCTGTATGAGGACGAGTGATCACAATAGCTATCCATCGTTCTCATACTGTGGAGGTGATCGTTGCATGTAAATGCAGCGCTTCACCTCTACTGAGCAACCAGCCGATTGTCAGGAAAGAACTCTTTCTTCCCAACAATCTGCTGCTCATCTGCACTTCTAAATCCACCTGTCACGCTCAGGGCCGTCTTTAATATTGATTGGACCCTGGGCAAGAATTTACTTGGGCCCCCTGGATCCCGCCTTCCCACACCTTAAAAAAAAGAAAAAGAAAATCTTATACTCACCTGTTTCCTTTCACTGGCGCTCACTAGCTGCTGGTACGGCGAGGGATGGTGCAACGCAGACGCGCACACCTCACCGCGTCCTGGCACAGGCGGGCGTGATGACATCATCACGCCTGCCTGCGCTGGGATTTCACTACCAAATAGACCTCAGGCCTGTAGTCTATGACAAGTCTTGTCGCCATCTGCAAATTTTAAGGCACATTGGCGACCATTTTGCTCGCCATCTGGAGCGCTGTATTGCATCAGTGACATGAACACTCTCCACATATAATGTTATATTACATCAGTGACATCACCGCTCTCCACATATAAGTGATATATTACATCAGTGACATTACCGCTGTCCACATATAGGCGATATATTACATCAGTGACATCACCGCTCTCCACATATATGTGATGAGCGGTGATGTCACTGATGTAATATATTACTTACCGGTATATGTGGACAGCAGTGATGTCACTGATGTAATATATTACTTATGTGTGGAGAGTGGTGATGTCACTGATGTAATATATCACTTATAAGTAATATATTACATCAGTGACATCACCGCTGTCCATATATAGGTGATATATTACATCTGTGACATCACCGCTCTCCACATATAAGAGGCATATTACATCAGTGACGTCATCCCTTGGCGCTGGGGTGCGCCGCCAGGGCCGGCCTTAGGTGTTCAGGCGCCCTGTGCGAGCTAACCTTGTGGTAGTGTTACCTGCAGTCCTATGTAAAACCACAGATAACACTAGTGCTAAATAATGTAGTAGTGTTACCTGCAGTCCTATGTAAAACCACAGATAACACTAGTGCTAAATAATGTAGTAGTGTTACCTGCAGTCCTATGTAAAACCACAGATAACACTAGTGCAGATCATGTGGTAGTGTTACCTGCAGTCCTATGTAAAACCACAGATAACACTAGTGCAGATCATGTGGTAGTGTTACCTGCAGTCCTATGTAAAACCACAGATAACACTAGTGTAGATCATGTGGAAGTGTTACCTTCGTCCTTAGTGTGCCTCCCTGTGTCTATCGCACGGACTCCATGCTGGCGCTGTCTCCTCTTCCATCTTCTTCCTCTTGTCCCGCACAGAACGTTCTGAAGCAGCTGCGTCAAGACATAGGAACACTGTGGGCATGGTGATACACACAGGGAGAGACACACACACACAAGGACGGACACACACACACAGGGACGGACACACACACACACACACACACACAAAGGGACAGACACACACACAGGGACGGACACACACACACACACAAGGACGGACACACACACACAGGGACGGACACACACACACAGGGACGGACACACACACTGGCACACTCAACATCAGCAGCAAGGAGTTAAAGTCCAACCCTTAATGCCCCCAAGATCCCTGGGAAAGGGGGGGGGGGTTGATGTAGTAGCAGGAAAGCACACACTGTCCCCCTGTCCTATATGAGCCCCCCCCTGTCCTACACTGCGTGCAGAATTATTAGGCAAATGAGTATTTTGACCACATCATCCTCTTTATGCATGTTGTCTTACTCCAAGCTGTATAGGCTCGAAAGCCTACTACCAATTAAGCATATTAGGTGATGTGCATCTCTGTAATGAGAAGGGGTGTGGTCTTATGACATCAACACCCTATATCAGGTGTGCATAATTATTAGGCAACTTCCTTTCCTTTGGAAAATGGGTCAAAAGAAGGACTTGACAGGCTCAGAAAAGTCAAAAATAGTGAGATATCTTGCAGAGGGATGCAGCACTCTTAAAATTGCAAAGCTTCTGAAGCGTGATCATCGAACAATCAAGCGTTTCATTCAAAATAGTCAACAGGGTCGCAAGAAGCGTGTGGAAAAACCAAGGCGCAAAATAACTGCCCATGAACTGATAAAAGTCAAGCGTGCAGCTGCCAAGATGCCACTTGCCACCAGTTTGGCCATATTTCAGAGCTGCAACATCACTGGAGTGCCCAAAAGCACAAGGTGTGCAATACTCAGAGACATGGCCAAGGTAAGAAAGGCTGAAAGACGACCACCACTGAACAAGACACACAAACTGAAACGTCAAGACTGGGCCAAGAAATATCTCAAGACTGATTTTTCTAAGGTTTTATGGACTGATGAAATGAGAGTGAGTCTTGATGGGCCAGATGGATGGGCCCGTGGCTGGATTGGTAAAGGGCAGAGAGCTCCAGTCCGACTCAGACGCCAGCAAGGTGGAGGTGGAGTACTGGTTTGGGCTGGTATCATCAAAGATGAGCTTGTGGGGCCTTTTCGGGTTGAGGATGGAGTCAAGCTCAACTCCCAGTCCTACTGCCAGTTTCTGGAGGACACCTTCTTCAAGCAGTGGTACAGGAAGAAGTCTGCATCCTTCAAGAAAAACATGATTTTCATGCAGGACAATGCTCCATCACACGCGTCCAAGTACTCCACAGCGTGGCTGGCAAGAAAGGGTATAAAAGAAGAAAATCTAATGACATGGCCTCCTTGTTCACCTGATCTGAACCCCATTGAGAACCTGTGGTCCATCATCAAATGTGATATTTACAAGGAGGGAAAACAGTACACCTCTCTGAACAGTGTCTGGGAGGCTGTGGTTGCTGCTGCACGCAATGTTGATGGTGAACAGATCAAAACACTGACAGAATCCATGGATGGCAGGCTTTTGAGTGTCCTTGCAAAGAAAGGTGGCTATATTGGTCACTGATTTGTTTTTGTTTTGTTTTTAAATGTCAGAAATGTATATTTGTGAATGTTGAGATGTTATATTGGTTTCACTGGTAAAAATAAATAATTGAAATGGGTATATATTTGTTTTTTGTTAAGTTGCCTAATTATTATGCACAGTAATAGTCACCTGCACACACAGATATCCCCCTAAAATAGCTAAAACTAAAAACAAACTAAAAACTACTTCCAAAAATATTCAGCTTTGATATTAATGAGTTTTTTGGGTTCATTGAGAACATGGTTATTGTTCAATAATAAAATTAATCCTCAAAAATACAACTTGCCTAATAATTCTGCACTCCCTGTATATGAGCCCCCCCCTGTCCTATATGAGCCCCCCCGTCCTATATGAGCCCCCCCGTCCTATATGAGCCCCCCCCTGTCCTATATGAGCCCCCCCCTGTCCTATATGAGCCCCCCCCCGTCCTATATGAGCCCCCCATCCTATATGAGCCCCCCCTGTCCTATATGAGCCCCCCTGTCCTATATGAGCCCCCCCTGTCCTATATGAGCCCCCCCCCGTCCTATATGAGCCCCCCTGTCCTATATGAGCCCCCCCGTCCTATATGAGCCCCCCTGTCCTATATGAGCCCCCCCTGTCCTATATGAGCCCCCCCCGTCCTATATGAGCCCCCCGTCCTATATGAGCCCCCCCCCGTCCCATGTCTACCACATACCTGTAAGTTCTGTTAGGTGCTTGGCTTTGGCTTTGGCTGTGGCTGCTGGCTGGGGCTCCGCCTCCTTCCTCTCTCTGCCTGTGCGGCAGCTGCATCACGCTCCAGCAGCCACTGGTCTGCTCTGTTAAAGAGACAGGCAGGCCAGGCAGCAGAGCGGAGCGCAAAGCGGCCCCGGGCCCCGCCCCCTCCTCACTCTCTCTTTCTATAGTCCGGACCATGACTTTGTTATGTTACAGGGCCGGCGGGCGGCGGCGGCAACAAAATATAGGGGGCCCAAGTAAAATCCAAGTAAAATGCTGCTTGGGCCCCCCAGGAGCAACTGGGCCCGGGGCAGCTGCCCCTTTTGCCCTGCGGTAAAGACGGCCCTGGTCACGCTTCGGGAAACACCACACCAAGCATAGGAGGCAAGGGGGGAACAGGAAATCAGGCCTGAGAACTAGGGAAGGAAGATGGACACCTCCTAGTGAAAACCCTAACCAAAATCCTGACTGACTACCAGTATGAACAGACCCCAAAGGTAGGTGAGTTCATACGCAGGAATACCTAGAGTCCTATCTAGCCCTATAGGACCTTGGTACTAATGGCAGGGACGAGACTGCCTGTTCCTCCAAAAAGAAGGACGAACAGGAGTCTACTTTAGGCCTAATACAAACGATAGGGAAATGCAACACACAGAACCCAAGCAAAATACAAAAGGGAAAGGAAAGACAACTTCTAAGGGGATATGGAAGCACCAGGAACTCAGCCAAGATCCAACCACAAACTATCCACAGGCACAGAAGCTAGAAACCGCACAGAATAGTGGGAGAAGCAACTATAAATAAGGATGGTTAAATGACCACATTAGCAACACCTGGAGGCAACACAGACACCTATTGATCCACAAGTAAAACCCATCAGAGCTGAACCCGGACATAACCATCATTTCACCCAGGCAGCCCCCCTAATGTTAGCATCGGACCATTTAGTGCTCCGATGCTCTCCCTTGCCCTGCGCAGAATCGCACAGGGCAAGGGCTCTTTTATTTACAATAACACACTGCTAGGCGGAGGCTTCTGCCCAGCAGTGTGCTTGGTGATGTCACCAGCTCTGATGGGCCGGCTTTAGAGCTGCCCTAGCCGTTTTACAGGCTAGGGCAGCATTAAAGCCCACTCATTAGTGCCAGTGATGTCACCAGGCTCACTGCTGGGCCGAAGCCTCCGCCTGGCAGCCCTAAGGAGTGCCTGGTTCGTCACCGGAACTCCAAAAAATGCCTTTGTCCTGTGTGATTCAGCGCAGGGCAAAGGAGAGCATCGGAGCATGAACTGCTCCGATGCTCAAGTCAGTGGGGCTGCCTGGGTGAAAATGGGGATATGTCCGGGTTCAGCTCTGAACCTGGACAACCCCTTTAAAGCTACTGCTCTCACATCTCCACCAGAACCAAGTACTGTAGATCTAGTACTCTCTGCTGGCACCTGTACTCACATTCTGCTATAGGAAGACAAAGTGGACCAAGAGCATGGAGTCTTGAAGATACCTTTCGGGTATCATGTTTTGCTGAAATAAATACATTTTTGTAACTGAATTTCATTTAAAATATTCAAGCATTTGTCTTTTGCAGACTTCATATATTTTCATTCTTTGAAGTCTTGTTCAGTCTGAAATCCATCAGAACAGCTCTACGATGGCTCAGTCTGTCGCCTCTCTCTACTCAGCTTACAAAAATGTAAGCTGATGTCTTTAAAACCAAAATAAATCAACTTAAATCAAAAGGCATGTCAGCTTTATGATGGACCAGTCCAGGAGAGCAGAGAGAGGAAATACAGACCAAGCCATCAGAAAACTCGTCAGACAAATTTCACACTGAACAGGACTTGCAATGTATGGGTTACAGCGGCAACTGCTAGCAGCTGCTACTCCGTTCACCTAGCCCGCCGGCCCAGATCTGCCTCCTGCTGCCTTCTTCACATTGGGTCCAGCTGCCTAATTTGTTTTGTCACTCCATGCAGGGTGAGGCCTGCTTTCCGACAAAGCCTCTGCGCCTCTCCCTCCAACTCATAATGGAACAGCATGCTCGTGCCCTAATTTTCACTAGCCAATGGCTGGCAACTCTGGAGTACTTCAGGCACCCTCCTATATGGGAGGATGCCTGAGCAATTAGGTTACTTAGTTTGCTAGGTATGCTGTACCCTGTTGTCTGCCCATGTACCGACCTCTGTCTGTTTATTGCACTCTGACTCTCCACTGCCTGGCCAGTCCTGTGCCTGACCTCCGTATTGACCCTATGCTGCCTGCCCTGACCTCAGCCTATGCCAGACTATGATTTTGCCTGATTCTTTGGTGCTGTGCACAGGTGTCTCTGACCCGTGTGGGTCTGCTATTATCCACACAGAGACTATTTAAGGAGGTAGCGGCCTGGTGGCTTCCTGCAGTGAAGCCAAGATTCCTGTACAGGAGTTAAAGGGTTAAAACAAGGGGAATGCCAGCATTAACAGGATTAGCCCAAATCGACTGCAATAACAGTATGAGAATAGACACAAGCTGCAAAAGATAAACCTTTTAATATCGCCCAATTGCAAAAATACATCCATCCAAAAATCAAGAGCAGATATTCACAGAAAAATATACTGTATTTTTCGCCCTATAAGAGGCACCTACCCATAAGATGCACCTAGGTTTAAGAGGAGGAAAATAAAAAATATTTTTCATCATACCTCAGCTCAGAGCCACTATTAAGACCCCCAATGTTAATCAGACCCCTAATGTTAATTTGACCCCAGCTCAGATTCCAATGTTCATAAGACCCCCAATCAGACCTCAGATCACAGCCCAAATGTGAATAAGAATCCCTCCATTCAGACCCACAATGTAAATGACCCCCAAGTAGATCAGATCAGAGCCTGTTTGCCCCCCCCACACTTTAGGGGGAAGAGAGTGCGTCTTATAGGGCAAAAAATATGGGTATATTGTAAGAACACAGACAGCAAATAGAGCCGTGTATACAAGACTTGTATGTCAGTGTCCTAGGCTAGAGGAATGTAGCAGAACCAGCAGAAATCTATTTGGAGGCATGCATTCTAAAATACATTTAATATTGGATTTGTATATTAGATTTGTGGTCCACACAGACATGCTGCGCACCCACCATTAGAATACATAAGAGCAGTTTTGTGCTTATACTGGAAATGGATAAGTGCCGCTGATTGAAGGCTACTATTAATCACATTCTGGCAAGCCAACCTCAACTGCACTGATTTGTGCCAACACAGTTGTCTATGGAAAGTGAGAGAGTCCATTGTAGCTATATCCTCCATAATCATGCATCCCTTGTGCCTTTTCTGTAAATTATATTTATAACGTCCAGCCCCTCATGAAGTTTTCAATCAGACATAATGGTTTTGATTCCGACTTACTGATACGGACTGAGCAACATTTTGAATAGACTCCAAGTCACAATAAAGACATCAAACATCCTCCAGCTCTTTCTGACTCTGCCCAGTATATGTCCTGTACAACACTGTACAAATCTTTTTTTTTTTCCTATGAAGAGAATTTGGAAAGAGCTAATAGGTGACCATTGCGAGGAGTATGTTTTCATTACAGTACTGCATTTTGGGATGATTTGCACTAAGAAATTATTCAATTTGTAGAAAGCAGAATCCTCTTCTGACTTTGTCTACCTGAAATGTAAATAATTAAAGGAGTATTCCAGGTTAAAAATACTGATGACTTGTCATTAGGATAGGTCATCAATGTCAGATCAGATCTACTACTGAGAATGGAGCCTGAAGCACAGCTCCCTTTTGGACCTCCGCCAATCTGATATTGATGGATAGTTCGATCTGATCTGATATTGATAGTTCATCAATATCATTAGCCTGGTAAACCCCTTTAGTGTTAGAGAAATTATATTTGCAGAAATCTGCTAACTTTCTTCATGAACTGTAGTTGTATCTCCTGTAGGTAGGGACAGACATGGACTTTAATCCCTGACCTACTACCTAGCCTGCTTTTCCCTACCTACTTGCAGTACAAGCCTGCAACTGATCGACAGTCCTTGCGCCACTTACTTGCAAAGACAGACAAACACCAAGAGACAAAACAACACAAAAACAGGGTCATACATAAATGGGTCAGAACCAGCCTATGCAGTACCAAATGAGAGACAGAGAGTGGCTAGAAGACAAGCCAAGATCTGAACCAGACAGACAACGCAGTACCAAACGAGAGACAGAGAGTCGCCAGAAGACAAGTTGGGGTCAGAGGAAAGAGCAAGTCAATAAGCACAAGAACCAGGAACACAGCTAGTGAGTCAGAGACTATCACTGGCACTTGTGTATGACCAGGAAGGGGTTTAAATAGAGCACTAAGTTCCAGGATCAGAACCTAATAGGTCATGACTCAGCGCTCCATTAGTCAGAAACACAGAAACACTAGCACATAGGATAGAGCAGCTGTGCTGTGACCACTGCTAATCTCCTCCAGCACACACCTGCTATGGGGAGAAACAGAGCATTGCATCCTGTCGAGGTTATGGCTGCTCTCCAAAAAGGGGTGGTAAACTGTGGTGCACTCCAACAGAAAATTAGTCCAGAGAGTCAGGGTCTGGAATAAACCATTGTGCTTCTTTACTGGAGCAACTCAAGGTTAAAAGGCAATGCACTGAGCTGTCTTCTTCAGTCTCCTCCCTGGCGGAAGAAGGTTTTATGCTGAGGAAAGGCCTGAGCTAGCTGTCCCTTTTTCTAAGAAGGCTGGTACTCTGGCCAAAGCTGGTGGCCCAGGGTCTGTGGCTCAGTCATCCAGCTGCCTCCCTGGTCAACAGGCTGGTTACCTAGGGCTCAATATCTCCATCTCAGTGTCGTCGTCTGGTTACTCATGCAGTCTGGCAGAGTCCCTTCCACTAAACAGTGGTCCCTATCTGCAGACAACTAGGGGATCTAACTGCTCTCCTTATTTACAGTTGCTAACTTAACTAGAAAGTTCTACTGAAAGGGGTGGTGTGGAGTGGAGAATCACAGCCTAAACAGAAAAATTTTTACAACTTCTGCCTGCCATAGACTTGTATAGAGTTTCAATGCAAGTCTATGGGAATTACTAAGCAGTTTTTCCAGACATAAACACGTCTTCAGACATAAATAATAGAGCTAATTTAGACAGTCAAAAGGTCAGTGGGTCTGTTTTATTCCCTCCAAAACTATATATACGGTAGATAAACAAAACAAGCAATGCAACAGCTCACTGCAAATCAAATAAGGCCAAGCTAAATACTAACACTAATTAAAATCAACCTGTGGGACAGACGAGCTGGAAGGAGTGCACGACTGACCCCCTTTTTCTTTGCAGTTTGTACTGGAGGTGTGGCTACCTCCCCAGTCGTGCACTCCTGACCAGCTCGTCTGTCCCACAGGTTGATTTTAATTAGTGTTAGTATTTAGCTTGGCCCGCTCCCCCCCACTCACTGAAGCCATCTGGCACCAGGAGAGAGATAGTGTGTGGACTCTCATTGCAGTCCTTGGTGACCATGTGGCGCCAGGGGTGGTGTGGAGTGGGCCCGGCGTACATGCTGGTAACTGCTTTCCCTGGATATAATGGAGGCCATTTTGGCACCGAAAATGACGGAAATTCAGGCGGATCCAGCATGTAAGTGGAACCTACACTTTCTGAATTTTATGATAGCCGCTATGGCACATAGCAGGTATATTTAGTGTTAGGAACCCGTCTAACTAGAGATTGCCTTGACATTCGGCAGACGGGCTCAAATAATTTTGTACAAAACGATTTGCCAAGTATCTCTAACTTATTAGTTCAGCATTTGCTATTATGATGCAATTTTGTACCTTATTTGATTTGCAGTGAGCTGTTGCATTGCTTGTTTTGTTTAACAATCTTGTTCTCAGCCATAGCAATGTGCCCCTGCGCTTTGGGATGTGCTGACTGACCCCCTTTTTCTTTGCACTATATATACGGTAGGTAGAAAGTAATAAAGTCTCTCAGTATTAGCAGGCTGTGCATTAACCCTTTCCCCAGTGCAGTGCAATAACAGCACGAATGAACAAGATATATTATGATACACATATACAATTGCAAGAAAAAGTATGTGAACCCTTTGGAATGATATGGATTTCTGCACAAATTGGTCATAAAATGTGATCTGATCTTCATCTAAGTCACAACAATAGACAATCACAGTCTGCTTAAACTAATAACACACAAAGAATTAAATGTTACCATGTTTTTATTGAACACACCATGTAAACATTCACAGTGCAGGTGGAAAAGGTATGTGAATCCCTAGACTAATGACATCTCCAAGAGCTAATTGGAGTGAGGTGTCAGCCAACTGGAGTCCAATCAATGAGATGAGATTGGAGGTGCTGGTTACAGCTGTCCTGCCCTATAAAAACACACACCAGTTCTGGGTTTGCTTTTCACAAGAAGCATTGCCTGATGTGAATGATGCCTCGCACAAAAGAGCTCTCAGAAGACCTACCATTAAGAATTTTTGACTTGCATAAAGCTGGAAAGGGTTATAAAAGTATCTCCTAAAGCCTTGCTGTTCATCAGTCCACGGTAAGACAAATTGTCTATAAATGGAGAAAGTTTAGCACTGCTGCTACTCTACCTAGGAGTGGCCGTCCTGTAAAGATGACTGCAAGAGCACAGCGCAGACTGCTCAATGAGGTGAAGAAGAATCCTAGAGTGTCAGCTAAAGACTTACAAAAGTCTCTGGCATATGCTAACATCCCTGTTAGCGAATCTACGATACGTAAAACACTAAACAAGAATGGAATTCATGGGAGGATACCACAGAGGAAGCCACTGCTGTCCAAAAAAAACATTGCTGCACGTTTACAGTTTGCACAACAGCACCTGGATGTTCCACAGCAGTACTGGCAAAATATTCTGTGGACAGATGAAACCAAAGTTGAGTTGTTTGGAAGAAACACGTGTGGAGAAAAAGAGGCACAGCACACCAACATCAAAACCTCATCCCAACTGTAAAGTATGGTGGTGGGGGCCTCATGGTTTGGGGCTGCTTTGCGGCGTAAGGGTCTGGGCGGATTTCTATCATCGAAGTAAAAATGAATCCCCAAGTTTATCAAGACATTTTGAAGGAGAACTTAAGGCCATCTGTCCACCAGCTGAAGTTCAACAGAAGATGGGTGTTATAACAGGACAACGAACCAAAGCATAGAAGTAAATCAACAATGGAATGGCTTAAACAGAAGAAAATATGCCTTCTGCAGTGGCCCAGTCAGAGTCCTGACCTCAACCCGATTGAGATGCTGTGGCATGACCTCAAGAAAGCGTTCACACCAGACATCCCAAGAATATTGCTGAACTGAAACAGTTCTGTAAAGAGGAATGGTCAAGAATTACTCCTGACCGTTGTGCACGTCTGATCTGCAACCACAGGAAACGTTTGGTTGAAGTTATTGCTGCCAAAGGAGGTTCAACCAGTTATCAAATCCAAGGGTTCACATACTTTTTGCACCTGCACTGTGAATGTTTACATGGTGTGTTCAATAAAAACATGGTAACATTTAATTATTTGTGTGTTATTAGTTTAAGCAGACTGTGATTGTCTATTGTTGTGACTTAGATGAAGATCAGATCACATTTTATGACCAATTTGTGCAGAAATCCATATCATTCCAAAGGATTCACATACTTTTTCTTGCAACTGTAAAATGCACAATATACGTGCACACAACAGCATAAATCACATTGCAAGCTAACCCTTCAAAGTGCAATAACGTCATGAGTTAATTGCTTTGCATAGTTCCAATAAGGGCAAATGTCCACAAACATCCATAGTCCAAAGTACCTTGCTCCAGGGCACTAGATATACACCAAACACCGGGCCAAAGAAATCATTGTCTCAGATATACAACCAATAATAATAACAGTCTCTCTTAGCTTGTACCTGTGTAATCTAACCAAACAGAAAATACCTATAAACAGCTGTACACAAGGTAATATTGGAAATATATACTGGCACTTTATTAAACTGTTTACCTACCTTCCATGTAGTTATGGCCTATCCTCAGGATGGGCTTTTACCTGATGATCGGCGGTGGTCCAACACCCCACACCCCCACCCCCACTGCTCAGCTGTTCAGCAACAGCTCTGGTGCCGTAAGCAGACTGTCTACTTTGTAGTGGACTGAACTCATCCCTGAAGTTGACTTGAAGTCAGTTGGAACAGTGTTGCAGCGACAAGCTTGGTCCACTATAAAGTAGACAAAGCTGTCCGCTTCCGGCGTCAGAGCTATTGACGAAATGCTGATCAGCGGGTGAGCGGGGCATCAGGCTGCTGCGATCAGCTAGTGATGGCCCAACACTTAAACCAGAACCTGGATCTGAATACTTTTGTAATTGCAGGCAATTATAAATTTAGTATAGATACTGAGTTAATTAATAAAATGTATCTGTATAGCGCCATCTGCTGTTTGTTTTTTCTTATTTCTTTGTCCTACTCACTGAGAAGGTCGCACATGCTCAGTTTCATCCTTCAACTGCCTCCTGAGCTGTGACTGGGAGAGAGCTTCAAAAGAAAGATATGCCCCTAAGAAAGGACACTCCCCTTGAGCTACCAGCTTGATATAAATCTAGCAGAGCAATTACAGTAATGAATGGGGACATTTCTGGATTCACTTGACGTACAGGACTGGTTCTAGCTTTGTTAGGGCTCATGCACATGACCGCAGCCTGTTTTGCGGTCCACAAATTGTGGATCCGCAAAAAACGGATACCGGCAGTGTGCATTCTTTTGCAGAACGGAATATCTGGCCCATAATAGAACAGTCCTATCCTTGTTTGCAATGAGGACAAGAATGGGACATGTTCTATATTTTTGCAGATGCCACGGAACGGACATACCGATGCCGACCTGCAAAAAACGCAAATTGGATGTGGACAAAAAATATATATGTTTGTGTGCATAAGCCCTTAGGCCTCATGCACCCAGACGTTGCCCGGCCATGCCTGTATTGCGGCCCGCAAACAGCCGGTTCCCAATATACAGGTCCGCCCGTTTGTGCACCGCATCACGGATGAAGATCCATTTAATTGAACATGTTCTATTTTTTTGCGGTGTAAACGGATCAAGGACCCATTTAAATTGAATGGGTCTGGATCCGTCTGCGGCAGCCGCATGGATGGTGCCACTGCATTGGGGACCGCAAATTGCGGTCCCCAATGCACAGAACAGCTGGACAACAGCCGTGTGCATGAGGCCTTAGAAAGAGATCGTCATGTCCTATGTGATGTCTGATTTTCATTTTTTACAGTAATCATGGGATGACTCCTAATATAAGGTAGAAAACCCCTTTAAGCTAAAATATGGGATAAAATACATAAAAAATTATTCATAAGGAAAGGGAATGCACACAGGAAGTGGGTGGTTACACAGTGTCAGTAGATCCAAAAGTCATAAATACAGCTGAACAATCTAACAAATGCATCAAAGTTCAATGGTCTACAGCCGGCACTGAAAAGAAAGAACACGTAGCAAGTGCTGCCAGCAGATTAATGGCTTGTTCACATGAACGTATTTTGCGTTCCGTATACAGGTCCGTATACGGAACCATTCATTTCAAAGGGTCTGCAAAAGATGCGGACAGCACTCTGTGTGCTGTCCGCATCCGTTGCTCTGTCCCGTGGCCCCGCAAAAATTATGAGTCCTGTCCTATTCTTGCCTGTTTTGCAGACAAGAATAGGCATTTCTATAATGGGCCTCCTGTTCTGTTCCTCAAATTGCGGAAGGCACACGGGCGGCATCCGTTTTTTGCAGATCCGCAATTTGCGGACCGCAAAAAATAGCACGATCGTGTGAACAAGCCTGCATCACAAAGCATAAAGTATACCAAACAATGTGGCCCCTGCACCTCAATGCATGTTTCGCTCTCGCTTCTCTGGGGGATGCCTCAGACATGT
Organism: Bufo bufo; assembly: GCF_905171765.1. NCBI lineage: Eukaryota > Metazoa > Chordata > Amphibia > Anura > Bufonidae > Bufo > Bufo bufo. The sequence goes on along the minus strand of NC_053389.1, from coordinate 682,681,031 downwards.
TATCTACAAAGGTAAAAAAGAAATATAAAAAACACGATACAACATTGTGTTAAAGCAAACCTCCAGTCAAAAATGAAAGTGTTCTCCTGAATTTCAATGTGTCATAGCTGTGGCAGTCTTTCCTTGTAAGCTCAGTTCTGAAGCAGTCTGAGTTACCATCCTCAATCATATTAGCCCTTGCAATTGAGCAGCCTGCTGAGGACATGTTCACTAACATGGCTAATGACATCATAACTATCTACTTGTCCTGAATGAGCATAGCAATCGTCCAAAAACAATGTGACTAAAGCTCCTGGGCCTGATGATCAACATTCTCTTACAGAACTTAGCTCTTATTTCTGCTATATAGTCATTAGTCATACCAAGTTATCCCCTGTCCACAGGGAAGGGGGGTCCTGATCGCTGGGACCCCATTAATCACAAGACATGAATGAAGCATGCCGCTCCATTCATTCTCTATTGGACTGCTGGACATAGGTGAGTACAGGTGACTACAGCCCACAGTAATTTCCAGTAGTCCCATACAGAATTAATGGAGCGGCTTGGTGCATGCTAAACTATGGACAAGACTGACATATACACTCACCTAAAGAATTATTAGGAACACCATACTAATACGGTGTTGGGCCCCCTTTTGCCTTCAGAACTGCCTTAATTCTACGTGGCATTGATTCAACAAGGTGCTGATAGCATTCTTTAGAAATGTTGGCCCATATTGATAGGATAGCATCTGGCAGTTGATAGAGATTTGAGGGATGCACATCCAGGGCACGAAGCTCCCGTTCCACCACATCCCAAAGATGCTCTATTGGGTTGAGATCTGGTGACTGTGGGGGCCATTTTAGTACAGTGAACTCATTGTCATGTTCAAGAAACCAATTTGAAATGATTCGAGCTTTGTGACATGGTGCATTATCCTGCTGGAAGTAGCCATCAGAGGATGGGTACATGGTGGTCATGAAGGGATGGACATGGTCAGAAACAATGCTCAGGTAGACCGTGGCATTTTAACGATGCCCAATTGGCACTAAGGGGCCTAAAGTGTGCCCAGAAAACATCCCCCACACCATTACACCACCACCACCAGCCTGCACAGTGGTAACAAGGCATGATGGATACATGTTCTCATTCTGTTTACACCAAATTCGGACTCTACCATTTGAATGTCTCAACAGAAATCGAGACTCATCAGACCTGGCAACATTTTTCCAGTCTTCAACAGTCCAATTTTGGTGAGCTCGTGCAAATTGTAGCCTCTTTTTCCTATTTGTAGTTGAGATGAGTGGTACCCGGTGGGGTCTTCTGCTGTTGTAGCCCATCCGCCTCAAGGTTGTGCGTGTTGTGGCTTCACAAATGCTTTGCTGCATACCTTGGTTGTAATGAGTGGTTATTTCAGTCAACGTTGCTCTTCTATCAGCTTGAATCAGTCGGCCCATTCTCCTCTGACCTCTAGCATCCACAAGGCATTTTTGCCCACAGGACTGCCGCATACTGGATGTTTTTCCCTTTTCACACCATTCTTTGTAAACCCTAGAAATGGTTGTGCGTGAAAATCCCAGTAACTGAGCAGATTGTGAAATACTCAGACCGGCCCGTCCGGCACCAGCAACCATGCCACGCTCAAAATTGCTTAAATCACCTTTCTTTCCCATTCTGACATTCAGTTTGGAGTTCAGGAGATTGTCTTGACCAGGACCACCCCCCTAAATGCATTGAAGCAACTGCCATGTGATTGGTTGACTAGATAATTGCATTAATGAGAAATAGAACAGGTGTTCCTAATAATTCTTTAGGTGAGTGTATATTTCTAAATGGTCCCTATCATAACTTATGCAATAAATTATTTGTTTCATGAACCCAACAGAGAACATAGGGTCACTGCTACAGTTAAATGAAATCCAATTTCATCAAAAAGTTCTAAAGCGTTACTTTATGGTCCAAATCCTAAAATTTGGAACATGCTCCCAAATGAATTGATAATGGCTATGTGAATAGCTTTAAGAAGGGGTTAGATATCTTCCTGCCAGAACACAATATATAGCGTTATATTTACTAGTATACAATGTGATTCTGGGATGTCCTGATTGCCACCAGGTCAGGAAGGAATTTTTTTCCAGTTAAGGGGTTATTTCCATCTCAGCAATTAGGGGTATATCACTAGGATATGCCCCAATGTCTTAGATGGGAATAACCCTTTAAGGCTTCATGCACAAGGCTGTGTCCATTCTATACTTTTCTCGCTCTCATCAATAGAAAGGACTATTCTTGTCCACAGTACGGACAAAAATAGGCCATGTGCTATAATTTGCGAAACAACTACATGGATCCATAAAAAAATAGAGATGTGTGCATGGCCGTATAGAAACACATGGATCAGTGTGCTATCTGCACACAGATGAAACATACAGTTGTGTACATGAGGCCTAATGGTGAATTGCTTTTTGCCTTCCTCTGTACCAACAGGGCATGTAAGTATAAAATGGTTGAACTTGATGGAATTCGGAACTATGTAACTATGTTTATACACCTTGTGAAGCCTGTGATCTTGGACTTCTAGTGATTTCCAGAATTAAATGTTTCTTAAACCCATGTGGCACTGGGCAGAGATTTTTCTCAATGGGAATCTGACAAATCTTTCTAAGAAAAGGGCCATTCATATGTTTACTTAGAATATTGACTTAAAATGAGCCATGCTCTGATCCGTATATATTTCTTGCAAAAAAACAAGAGTTGATCCCCATAAGAGAAAATCCCTGAAGTTACTTCGAGATGTGGGGGGAATTTATCATGAGGGTAATATTTGAAGCCAGTTTTGCTTGAGTCTAAATTGGAGAACTATTCCCCAAATTTATCAAATGCCGCACGTTGAGGGAGATTTATCAAGATTGGCAGATGACTACCAATAAATTAGGCGCATCTCTGGGAGACCGTGCACAGGAAACTGAAGTCTATGCCAGCTAGGAGCTGGCATATACAATCAGCTATAACTTACTCCAGTACACACCTCCCAACTTTTGAAAATCATAAAGCGGGACAATATATGCCGACATGCATCGTGGCAATTTTTTTCATACTAGGCCACACTTCTAACTCTGTCAGAAGGATAATTACTGACACCGTCATAACTGCGGCAGCTGGGGATCGGTTAGGAGGGTGTAAGTCCCTTTATTTTTTTTACAGCATGTGGAGCCTCTGGGACAATTTTTTTTCTTGCACTTCAATACCCATTTAAATATTAGCTTATAAATCATCAGATTATAGATATTTTAAGGTCCAAATTGCACCAAATAAGGAAGTTATGGTCTAATGTACAGGTAGAAACCATACAGATAGTTTAGTAAGGATAATGTAGTAAATTGATTAATGTACATTTGTGCATTAATTCTCCAAGTCAAAAAGAGGGACCTTTAAGGATCAAAGAGGGACAGAGGGACTTGGGTGAAAAAGAGGGACTGTTCCTCCAAAAGAGGGACTCTTGGGAGGCATGGTTCTCCTGACAGGCTGGGGGCTGTAGTTGGGCCCTGTAGTTCTCCTCACAGGCTGGGGGCTGCAGCTGGGCTAGTCCAGTATAGTAAATCAGGTGGGCTTCACAAAACCCCCACCTGCTAAGCCCCACTCCTGCAAATTATGGTGCAAATATGGCATGTGGCATAATTTAAAACTTTTTTAAGCCACAATAGTAAAATTTTTAGTAAATGCCCCTCAATGTTTGTTAAATTTGGCTCACCTTTAAACCTACTTGTCCATTTTTTTCCCACCCCCTACTTGAGTGAGTTTTTACCTTTTTTGCGATATTTTTTTAAGCTCTAGAGATAAATCTGGAGTGAAACCAATGAACTTTTCAAAACTGGAGTGAGTAGTGTAAAAATGCAGAAAGTGGTAATTTTTGCACAAATAAGCTAACAAGACCTTTTAAAGCCATTTGACAATTGTGTGAAATAAAATGTGTTTCATGTAGTTAAGAACATGTAACAAGTTCAGGCAACTTCTTTACCAGACATGTTTCTTTGTCCTAGAAAGTGATTTATTGCATGACTCCAAAGATTTAGGCTAGGGCTACATGGTGCCGCTCAAAAGTCGCGCAATTTTTTTTATAATGATATGGTGTCTATGGTGTTGCATTGCGAAATGCGACATGTGGCTGCGACGCGACAGTCGCAAAAAATCCATCCAAGATGGATTTTAATGTGACTGTTGCGTCGCAGTCGCAGCATGTCGCGTGTCGCAGTGCAACACCATAGATTATCATTATAAAAATTGTGGCTTCTTCACCTTTTTTTAGGCCACCATTCCAGACTTGTGTAATGCGCATCACACGGTGCTTGCTTGGACGTCTGTGATCTCACTATTATGAAGCATACGAGCCACCTCCACTGCTGTGTTTACCGCGCCAGAACTGATGGACCTTGTGATGAGCTGACTTGTTGACTCTGATATTTGCCTGGGCGTCCACCTCTTAGCTTTTGAATGGATAGACGGACTTAATTTCATATTCTTCCAACTATCACTCACATGATGCAGTTTGGCAATTTTCCTGGCTGATATACGGCTATCGAAGAGCTGGATGATGCTTCTTCACGGCTCCTCGAATTGAACCACTGACCTTTCGCTTGGGAATCAACCTAATAACTCACTGTGCTATTAGGGAATGTAAGAACAGGTTGCAATTTGTACTATACAAGAAGAAAAAGATTGTTCCACCACCAGTAGCAAAACAGTAACAATGCAGTTACATGACAAGAATCTGTATAACGTATCACATGCTAAGTAGCAAGTTCAGTTTATGTATGAGATAGCCAAGATGATGGTCTATAAAACAATGGTAGTCTCAGTTTGGAAGCTGTAGTGGATAGTGAGATATGGAGCCTGAATATCAAAAAGTTTAAACATTGTTACCCTTTTGCTCGTCAGTGTATATTTTACTGAATAACTTAGTGGCTATACTATTTTTTTTATTACACACAATTACAAAGGCATTCAAATCCAAGTGCTGGTTTAAAAAAATGTAAAATATGTTTTGTGTGGCAACCACCTAAAGATTATAACTAAAAATCAACAAAATCTGTGTATTTCTCCATGTTTTGTTGCTCTTTGACTATACTGGTGTCCTGATATGGCACAATTCTCATATAAAAAGAGGAAATTGTTTGTGCCCCTTTCATCCTTTGTTCATATAGCATGTGCAGTGTTGCATTACTGATTATAATAATACATTATTATTTCTTTATTTATTTGGAAGAGGATGTGGAACTCGATTGAGCTGCCAAAAAGAGCTATATTTATTAATCATTCGTCCATGTGTACATTGTTATATGAAAGGATGACTATCTTGTTCCTGAATGTTCCCTTGTGCTATAGTCAGCACATTGCTGGGACATAACATAATTGTTTTGATTTAGCTGTAAAGTATTAGGAATGAAGGAGATAGAATAAGATAGGACTTGGCAAGCAAAATTTCAGTCTTGTATGCACTATCGTCACTTGTTTGCCGTAAAATTCTGTAGGTAATTCATTAAAAGGCATTGGGAATGGTCACAGACACATGGTCTTCATATGAGCTGTATTATTTGCAAAGCATAGCTACATACTATGGATTAACTGCTTAATGAATTCCATTACGTCTCCTGTATGCCGTGTCTGTAGTAATGTTCATCACTTAGGAAGGTATACTTGGTGTGGCAAAGTGGAATGCAACTGTAATATGTCTGTTATACCGTATTTCATTCAAGACAGACAACGGTAGTTAGCAGATGAATGCCTGTGTCATTAATAATCTTACAAATCATTAACCATCACGGATATACTGTGGTGTTATCTGATGCTTGCTGCTAACAATTTAGTTTCCTTATATTAAAACATTCCAGGGTAAAATTGCATACATAGATCACTTGGAATGTAACTACACCAAAAGAACATCATTGAACACTGTGTTCTGTTTTTTTAACCTAATTAGGTCCAAATATCTGTGCTGATTTGTCTCTTAATATATCTTTATAGCAGTCAGAGCGCCTTTTTTTCTTATACAGAGCTCCAAATTCCCTTTATAAATATTAAGGCATTGGGTGTTAAACCACTATGTCAACCAACAGATTTGACTTTGGGCTACTTCTAAGGGTGTTATCCTGGAAGTCCCCTGGTATACCCTTTAACCCCTTTGCAGGGATCTGGACTTCGCTGCACGGAGGCCACTAGGATGCCAATTCCTGGAGTAGTCTCTGTATGATTGACAGCTAACCCACAAGGGTCAGAGACACCTGTGCAAAGTACTGAGGGCTTAGGCAATATCATAGTCCAAGGTCAGGGCAGGCAGAGGGTCACAATCAAGTAAATGGGCAGAAGGTACACGAGCAGATAACAGAACAGCCCACCTTTGCAAGAACTTAGAAATCTATGAACCTATTGCTCAGGCAACCTTCCACAGGGGAAGCAGCTAAAGTACCACAAGGTAGCCAGCCACTGGCTGGTGACAATTAGGACATGTGTGCTGGTTCCTTAAGTGTCAGAGGGACCACACATTCACCCTAGGGGCAGAGGAAAAGAGGACTTGCCAGCAACCAGGCCGATGGAGGGACAAAGCAGGCCCAGTGGCATGACCCACCTAGAAAAAGGGAAAAGTGGGAGACAGGTCCAAACCACCTGGTACCTGGGATCGGGAGCAGTTGAGCTGAACAGCGGCAGCCACAGGCTGCATCTATAAACATAGATTTAATTGGGTTTTACAGGGGTTCATTATTGATAGTCTGTGCTCAGGAAAGGTCATCAATATCTGATCGGTGGGGTTCCAACTCCCAGCACCTCCACCGATAAGCTGTTTGAAGAGGCCACAGTGCTACAGTTTGAGCACTAAGGCTTCTTCACCGCATACCATTGTATAGTGGATGTCCTTGGCATTGCAACCCAAGCTCATTCACTTGAATTGGACAGAAATGCAAATAGGTTATGTGATTAATGACCATGACCTCACTGGTGTAGGAAGAGGCTGTGGCATTGAACTGCCATGGCTTCTTCAAAAAGCTGAATGGTGGAGGTGCCAGGAGTCTGACCCCTAATAGTCAGATATTGATGACCTACCCAAAATGAACATGCTATTTGCATTTAATTCACTAACTGGGTCAATGTCTGAATGAAAAACACAAAAAATTGAAAGCTTTATTGATTACCTAAAATACAAATTGGAGATTGTCCTATTTCAGTGTTCTGCAGGGGAGGTGGAGAGGATGGGAGTAGTTGTACTCACGGTGGCAGCTTTCACTCCAGTGCTCCCTGGGTTGTGCAGTGATAACAGGATGCACCTTGTCTTCACTCGGGACACGCTGTGGTTCTGGGGACCTCTGTCTGGTAATAGTGGAGGTGCCCATGATGTTAGTGAGGTTTGGGGATGCAAGGCAAGGATCCCTTGAATGGTCCAATTATGGCAATGATGAGACAGGTTGTAGTATAACAGACTGACTGTACTTTACTGCAGCATATAAGTAACTGGTTCACACAGGCACTAAATACATTAAGTGCAACCTTCACAGTGGTCATATACAGATTCCCTAGGTTGTGTATGAATGGCAGTGATCACAATAGAAGTTCCATCTTGTCTTTTTGTATATAGCTTGCACAGTCTTCCCAAATCGCTCAAGGGGTTCAACTTGTCTCTCTCACTCTCGCTATATTGATATCTCTGCAATATAGTCCAGTCTCAACAGATGGCCTGTTTGCTCTTGCTGTATGTTAGGGAACCTGAAGTGTATTGCTTCCACCAACATGTAAGGATGTCTGTAGCCACAATGTAAATTCCCTTCTCTGCCACGTGCTCTGTACAACTTCCTCTATGGTCATTCAACCTTCTGTAGAATCCAGTAGCTCTTTTACTTAAGAGCTGGTGTATATGTTGTCAATTTGCTGCTTTTTTAATTCACAGGGTAAAAGGTTTCCCTGCTTTGTTACTTGCTGATACTTAAAGTCTATGTACACCTTTGGAGGCAATTTTTGTTTATGATTGCATTTTACTCATTTTTGGCTACAAATCATATTTTAAATTGGCTTTTCTTAAAAATATTGAGCTGTTCTGTCACAAAGGTTTAAAGAGGACCTTTTTTTATGTTTTTTTTTAAATTCTAGATAAATACCTTTAATGCTGCACCCTGCTTGTTTTTTTTTTAAATATTGCTCATGTGCCCCCCTGTAGTTTTCCAGCTCAGTATGTTAATACTGAGCATCGGTACAGGGAGGAGGAGACGCCAGGGTTTCTCAATGGGTGTCTCCTTCTCCCTGGCTGTGCCGCGATCCAATCACAGTGGAGAGCACCACAGCCAGAAAGAAAAAAAACTCACTTTCTCCCTGGCTGGGACGCTCTCCGCTGTGATTCGATCGCGGCACAGCCAGGGAGAAGGAGACGCCCATTGAGAAACCCTGGCATCTCCTCCTCCCTGTACCAATGCTCAGTATTAACATACTGAGCCGGAAAACTACAGGAGGTCACAGCGGGCATAGGAGCGATATTTTTAAAAAAGCAGGCAGGGTGGCAGCATCAGCGGGGGGTACCCCGCAAGTAAAGGTATTTATCTAGAATAAAAAAAAAAACATAAATGGTCCTCTTTAACTGTTTTTCTAACTGTGTGACTGGTACTTTCACCTTGTGCCATCATCTAATAAACCTCATCCCTAAACTACTAAGAGGTCATAAGCTTAGTTAAGCCACATTCTTATCAGTAAGATAAGGAATGATCTTTAATAAGTGTTTATAATGTCAGAGAGCAGAGATAAGGAGCCTATCAGCTCGCCAACTGACGGAAAAGAAAGAAAATCCACAGGACGCCACTAATAAAGTTAATAGCAAGTATATAACAGGTACTCAATCATCCAGAAATGTATGAAGAGGCAGATATGTAGATTTAAACAGTATTTATTAAATCCATATACATATAAAAAACATAAAAATATCTAAGTTATTATAAAAAAAAAGTAAATATATACAGTACAGACCAAAAGTTTGGACACACCTTCTCATTCAAAGAGTTTTCTTTATTTTCATGACTATGAAAATTGTAGATTCACACTGAAGGCATCAAAACTATGAATTAACACATGTGGAATTATATACATAACAAACAAGTGTGAAACAACTGAAAATATGTCATATTCTAGGTTCTTCAAAGTAGCCACCTTTTGCTTTGATTACTGCTTTGCACACTCTTGGCATTCTCTTGATGAGCTTCAAGAGGTAGTCCCCTGAAATGGTTTTCACTTCACAGGTGTGCCCTGTCAGGTTTAATAAGTGGGATTTCTTGCCTTATAAATGGGGTTGGGACCATCAGTTGCGTTGAGGAGAAGTCAGGTGGATACACAGCTGATAGTCCTACTGAATAGACTGTTAGAATTTGTATTATGGCAAGAAAAAAGCAGCTAAGTAAAGAAAAACGAGTAGCCATCATTACTTTAAGAAATGAAGGTCAGTCAGTCAGCCGAAAAATTGGGAAAACTTTGAAAGTAAGGGCTATTTGACCATGACGGAGAGTGATGGGGTGCTGCGCCAGATGACCTGGCCTCCACAGTCACAGGACCTGAACCCAATCGAGATGGTTTGTGGTGAGCTGGACTGCAGAGTGAAGGCAAAAGGGCCAACAAGTGCTAAGCATCTCTGGGAACTCCTTCAAGACTGTTGGAAGACCATTTCAGGGGACTACCTCTTGAAGCTCATCAAGAGAATGCCAAGAGTGTGCAAAGCAGTAATCAAAGCAAAAGGTGGCTACTTTGAATAACCTAGAATATGACATATTTTCAGTTGTTTCACACTTGTTTGTTATGTATATAATTCCACATGTGTTAATTCATAGTTTTGATGCCTTCATAGTCATGAAAATAAAGAAAACTCTTTGAATGAGAAGGTGTGTCCAAACTTTTGGTCTGTACTGTATATAATATATAAAACCATAGAGGATAAATGCACAGATGATAATGTGTCTTCCGGTCTGGCCCAGTGATGCCTAGATGGACTGGTTTGGTATAATAACTGAGGCAGATGGGAGTACGCCTAATCAGCTGTGTATACCAGACTACCGTAATGTGTTATATTAGCAATAGTGGAAAACATTAGTAACAAAATGTATTTTTGTAAGGCAAATCTGTATTTAGTTCTTCTTAACCATAGATATTAATAGTTGTTCCTATTTCCTATTAATGCGCTCAGCTTGTTCAGCGTCTTGGTCAGGCTGCTTGTTGAATCGCTGGTAATGTGCGCTTTACCTTTTTCGGCTCGGGTCTTGGGTAGAGTTCGCAAATTACGCTTTAGACTGCCGGTGTCTCAGAACGGTTATGTCGAGGGTCTTGTTTGGATTATAGTAGTACCATACGCGTTTCGAAGAGACCTGCTCCTTCCTCAGGGGTTGCAAAGCAAAAATTATTAATTTCATTACTATCAATAAGGAATGCCATACAACATAACTCATGAATATTAATTGAATATAAATCATGAACATTATTAAGCTATGTTTCCTATTAAGCACATGCGATTATAAATGAAATGGGACATTATTGAATTCAACTCAACAATTATGGTATCTATTTTTCATTCTAATCATGTGCATCAAAAAAACAATCAAGTTGAACTAGCCACTATATAAGACTTTAAAGAGATTGAAGTTCATATAAAAGTTTTCATTTAATCAAGTCTCTATCCAATCATGATAATTTGAAATAGGAACAACTATCGATAATTATGGTTAACCCCTTCACGACCGCAATCCGTATATATACGTGATAGCTGCACATACCCCGTGCATACCCCGTGCAGCTACCACGTGTATAGACGTCATGGCAGCTCTTTAATCCAAGCGCTGCAAAGCGCTTGGATTAAAGCTTCTGCCCCTGCCCTGGTGTTGTCACGGACAGCATACAGTTCAGTAATGCCGGCAAGAGACCAATCAGAGTGGTCCCTTGCCGGCAATCGATCCGATTGGTTAGTCTGTGCAGACTAACCAATCGGATCGCGTCAGTGAAAAAATGCCGGTTTCAGGCTCTGATCTGTGCTCTGCAGATCAGAGCCTGAAATTAGTGTCCTCGTGCCCCCCCGATCTGTGCCCCCCGATCTGTGCGCCAAGCCCCCCCTTGTCCCCGCCTGCCCCTTATGAAGTCGTCCCCCCGCTTCCATCCACATTCCTGCAGCCTGCCCAGTGCCCTCATGCGGTCCACCTCCTGCCGCCATTTGCGCTGCCCCTCAATGCTGGCCGTACCCGCCCAACCCCCAATAAAACTGGCACCTTATCCCCTAGTTTTTGGGAGTTTCTGCTGTAAGGATGCATCAGGGGGGCTTTAAATGGGACATGGCATCTAAAACCAGTTTAGCAAAATCTGCCTTCCAAAAACCATACGTCGTTCCTTTCCTTCTGCGCCCCGCCCTGAGCCCTTACATCAGTTTACGACCACATGTGGGGTGTTTCTGTAAACCGCAGAATCAGGGTAATAAATGTTGAGTTTTGTTTGGCTGTTAACCCTCAATGTGTTAAAGAAAAAAATGTAGAAAAATGGAAAATCTGCCAAAAAAGTGAAATTTAGAAAGTTCATCTCCATTTTCCTTTAATTCTTGTGGAACACCTAAAGGGTTAACAAAATTTGTAAAATCAGTTTTGAGTAACTTGAGGGGTGTAGTTTCTACAATGGGGTCATTTATGGGGGGTTTCCACTATGTAAGCCCCACAAAGTGACTTCAAACCTGAACTGGTCCTTAAAAAGTGAGTTTTGGAAATTTTCTTAAAAATTTTGAGGATTGCTTCTAAACTTCTAAGTCTTCTAACATCCTAAAAAAATAAAATGACATTTCCAAAATGATGCCAACATAAAGTAGACATATGGGAAATGTTAAGTAATAAATATTTTATTAGGTATGACTTTCTGTTTTAGAAGCAGAGAAATGGAAATTTTGAAAATTGTGAATTTTTAAAAAATTTGGAAAAATTCACGATTTTTTCATAAATAAAGGTGAAATATATTGACTCACATTTATGACCATCATTAAGTACAATATGTCACGAGAAAACATTCTCAGAATGGCTTGGATAAATAAAAGTGTTCTAAAGCAATTACCACATAAAGTGACGCATGTCAGATTTGTAAATTTTGACCTGGACACTGGGGCATCAATGACCCTTGGTCATGAAAGGGTTAAGAAGAACTAAATACAGATTTGCCTTACAAAAAGACATTTTGTTACTAATGTTTTCCACTATTGCTAATATAACACATTACGGTAGTCTGGTATACACATCTGATTAGGCGTACACCCATCTGCCTCAGTTATTATGCCAACCAGATCATCTAGGCATCACTGGGCCAGACGGGAAGACGCATTATCATCTGTGCATTTATCCTCTATGGTTTTATATATTTGTGTATATATATATATATATATATTTTTTTTTTTATATATATACACCGTATATATATATATATATATTCTTTTAGATTAATTTAGATATTTTTATGTTTTTTTATATGTATTGTGACACAGTGAGAGGTTTAGTCTGGGAAAACAGGTATTTTCCTCCCAGCATGTGCTGCTGGGATAATTTACAGCCAGATGAGGTCAAATACCGGACCGGATTTTAAATGCCGGTCCGGGTTTTGGCAGCACCTGGCTGTCCTTAAATAGGCAGCTGGGCTCAGAAGCCATGTCTCTGTGTTGGGATCTGGGAGCCTTGTGTCTGGATGAAGGCTTGCTACCTGTTTGGCATGAAAACAGGTTGGTGCTGCTATGAGCAAGGACTTTCTGAGGCAGAAATGCCTGGTGGTATGACTGCTTGTTTTGTCACTTGCCTAAAGTGTGAATAAAACACTGAACTGTTTGATCCAAAGAACTTGTTGTTGCCTCTATACTGTGACAGCTAATCCTGTCGACCAGAGCGAGTCCCCACAATTGGTGGAGGATGCGGGAAAGAGCAGTGAGGCTGGCGTGAATGCCAATATTTTTGTTTTCTGCATTTTTCAGGCACGGTTGTATGTCATACATTAAACCAGCTGTATTACAACCAGTGCCCCACGACAAAATGGAGGCTGTTGTGAAGGCCCTCATGGAGGCTAATCTGCAGCAGCGAGAGACAAACCTGCAGCAACACAAGGCTAATAAGCAGCAGCAGGAGACTAACCAGTTGCTGCTACAACACGTGATGGCTTTGCAGACAGCAGGAGTAACCCTGAGCGTCCATGATGTCCGGAAAGCAGTCCGTGCCGCGATTCCTAAGATGACCCCCGCAGACGACATCGAAACCTACCTGCCGAAAGTGGCCATCAGGGAAAAGCTACCCCGTGACCAGTGGGTTGAGGTCGTCGCTCCATTCCTGGCATCCGATTCCCAGCCGGTGTATTTCGACTTGCCGATGATCAAGCGGCCGACTACCAAAAAGTGAAGGGTGAGATGTTGGCAAGACTGGGGGTGAATGTGTTGGTGTGGGTCCAGCGGGTACATCAGTGGGGGTTTAAGCGGCTGAGCCTGCGAGGATCCAGTATTATGACTTACTCCACCTCTTGCAAAAGTGGCTACAGCCTGATGTGCTGAGTCCCCCGGCTATGCTGGATAGACTATTAGCCGATATGTTCTGGAGGGCTTTGCCATACCCTCTCCAGCACTGAATCGGCCAGGTGTCTCCTGGCAATACTCTTGAGATTACTGTTGTAATTCCTACACCATTCACCTGATTTGGATGTAAATACCCTCAAATTAAAGCTGACAGTCTGCAGTTAAAGAACATCTTGTTTGTTTCATTTCAAATCCATTGTGGTGGTGTATAGAGCCAAAAATGTTAGAATTGTGTCAATGTCCCAATATTTATGGACCTGACTGTATATATATGTATATATACAGTAGATACGCAAGGAACGTTCACTCACCAGGTTAGGGGGTGCGCTAAATAACAAATGACTGGCACATCAGTCCTCCAATAAATGGAGAGCGCTAGGGACAGATTTACTAAGACTGGATTAAGATTCACTAAAGTTATTAAGAGGTGCAGGCCTCTCAAAGTGTTTTCCAGCTTTGGGTAGTCACACATATGGCAGCGGATCCAGCGGGCTGTTCTGGCAGAGAACCAGATTTAGCCAGAATCAGCATTGCTGGATTCTACAGTTCACCGCTGGATCTGCATTGACTATAGTGGGGTCCAGCAATGATCCAGCCACTTTCCTGCATTAATGCCAGGTTTCAGACTGACAAATACAACTGTCTGTAGCATTTGTTGTCATGCTGACAGCCGGCATTTATACCAGAAAAGGCTAACGGAAGAGCCTGACTGATTTGAATTGCAACTGTGAAGGTACCCTTAGGGGAATTTTTTTCAATTTTAACCCCAGTCTGCAACAACTGTAAAAAAAAAAACATACTCACCTGCTCCCCTCTGTTCTTCCAGTCCCCGTTCTGTAACTTTGGTGCATCCTCTGGCAGTCCATGCACCAGAAACTGCTTGGGCAGAGAAGTGGCAGATGTAAAGTTATGCACATGGGAAGGAATAATGCAAGTCACCAGTACATACTAAATGGAAAAACACTGGGTAACACTGACATGGAAAAGAGCCTAGGAATTTTAGTGAACTGAAAACTAAGCTGTAGAAACCAGTGTCAGGCAGCTGCTGCCAAGGCCAATAAGATAATGGGTTGCATCAAAAGGGGCATAGATGCCGTGATGAAAACATAGTCCTACCACTTTACAAATCACTAGTCAGACCACACATGGAGTACTGTGTACAGTTCTGGGCTCCTGTGTGCAAGGCAGACATAGCAGAACTGGAGAGGGTTCAGAGGAGGGCAACAAAAGTAATAACTGGAATGGGGGGACTACAGTACCCAGAAAGATTATCAAAATTAGGGTTATTCACTTTAGAAAAAAGACGACTGAGGGGAGATCCAATAAATATGTATAAATATATCAGAGGACAGTACAGAGATCTCTCCCATCATCTATTTATCCACAGGACTGTGACTGTGACGAGGGGACATCCTCTGCGTTTGGAGGAAAGAAGGTTTGTACACAAACATAGAAAAGGATTCTTTACGGTAAGAGCAGTGAGACTATGGAACTCTCTGCCTGAGGAGGTGGTGATGGTGAGTACAATAAAGGAATTCAAGAGGGGCCTGGATGTATTTCTGGAGTGTAATAATATTACAGGCTATAGCTACTAGAGAGGGGTCGTTGATCCAGGGAGTTATTCTGATTGCATGATTGGAGTCGGGAAGGAATTTTTTTTCACCTAAAGTGGAGAAAATTGGCTTCTACCTTTTTTGCCTTCCTCTGGATCTACTTGCAGCATAACAGGCTGAACTGGATGGACAAATGTCTTTTTTCAGCCTTATGAACTATGTTTATGTTTAAATTTATAGCAGTTATAAGTCACATTTTGAAACCCCTGCCCTGGGCACCATGAGAGTTTGTTCTGCCTCCACCTCAGCCTCTTGTCACTGGATCTGATTTACAGTAGATCCTTTTTACAGCAAGAAGCATTATAACATGCATTATAACAAGTTGGCGTTTTCATGTACGCGCTCCTAGATATGGAATGTTTTCTTTTAATAAAAGGCTAATACCATAATGCAGATTCCAGAGCAGCGTTATTAATATCTCTGTAACTGGACTCTGTACAGCTTGTCCGCCTGACACCAAGCTGCTGGAAAACACTACTTTTCATCAACTTACTCCTATTACAGTTTGGTAAGGTTAATTCATTTCCTTATTTGAATTGGCCAGTAGATGAAGGTGAAGGCTATGACGCTGCCAGCTGGGATAAGCTGTACTTTTGCAATAGGCAGCAGCCAGTGCAGACCTAATGACAACTTCACAACATGCAATGTAATACTACCCAAAATTAAGGTAAGCGTCTAGGATTTGGAGTTGTTTTGCCCTTTTCCATCTGTCACCACCTCTTACATGTCTGTTTTACCAAACATTTGTGTATAACATGAAGTGTCAATTCTGGAGCATCGATTCTTATGACTCTACGTTGTCCCGTTCCTCTATTATTCCTGCCAGACGTTTAATAAATTGACTCCTGTTACCAGTTCTCTGACATTGTCTAGTCAGTGCTGGCAGTGGCCGACTGTGCAGGAAGACATCACTTTGACAAGGGGAAAGGTAACACCCAGTTGGCAATTTACTTAGAAATTTATAGCAGGAATGATAGAGGAATGGTACAACATACAGTCATAAAAATAGACGCTTTGGAATAGTTATTACATGAGGATCACAAGTAATTACTAAAACAGACACGTCAGAGGAGGTGACAGGTCCTCGTTAAGAAAAGATGCCTTATAATTGATGGTTTATGAGGAATACAAGGAGATCAGCGAGTTTCTATTTAAAGGGCACGTATACATCTGTTCATATGATCTTTACCCATCCCACCCTCTTATACATACATGCTTGACAGAGTTTGCATTTGTTCTGAATGAGGAGAGGGAAATAAGTTGCTAGCAGATCCCCCTGGTGGTGACATGTCTACCCAAGAACAAAAGTATTGAAGTGGGCCAGTCGGGGGCGGAGCCTGGCAGCAGAGCGGAATGGCCGCAAGTTAGATCGCTCTGCTGTGGACTGACAAAGAATAGGGCATTATTAGAAGTTTTTATCAGCTAACATGGGCAAGCCGCTGAGGGATAAGTCTAAGGAGGCCACGGCACATGCCAAGCACGCTTCGGGGCAAGGAGATCTGGACAAATTTGTCAAAAAGACATCGGCGTTGCAGCCTAAGAAGCCGGAGAAAATGGCGCCGCCAGAAGATCCTGATATGCAAACTGACGCTTCGGGTTCTGAGGAAGGTGAAGGCAGTGAAGTAACTGTCCCGTCACTGAAAGAGCACCTCCCGGTCTCGAGACCTTTCATGAGGAAACTCCTAGCAGAAGCTTTGGACCCAATAGTGCAGGAGCTGAAAGATTATAAAAAGGATCTCCAGCACATGGGAGAAAGAATGGAATCGGTGGAAACAGCTCAGACTGCCATTATTGAATTTGGTTCAGCGGTGACACACTCTCTGGACTACACTCAAGCACACATTAACACGCTGTACACACAGCTGGAAGACCAAGACAACCGGGGTCGCAGGAACAACCTGCGTCTTAAGGGCTTCCCGGAAAGCATCATGCCGGACGCCATTGCATCCGCATTAGAAACTTTCTTCACTCACCTCGTGGGACCAGCAATAACCCTGGACTTCACCCTGGAGAGAGCCCATCGAGCGTTGAGGCCGCCGCCAGGACCTACAGATCCGCCCAGAGATATAATCTGTAAGCTTGCAAGTTACCAGGCTAAGGAGGGTATACTGAAAGCTGCCCGCGGCAAAGCTGCTTTGAAGTTTGAGGGGGCGTCGGTAGCCATTTTTCAAGATCTTTCTCCTGTTACGCTGCGCAAGAGAAGAGCGCTGAAACCTCTGCTAGACGTACTAAGGGAAAAGAAGCTCCTTTATCGTTGGCTGTTCCCATTCGGGCTTCTTATAAATGCGCCTGACAAGAAATTAGTTCTCAGGTCCCATAGTGACCTAAGGCGTATATATGAATACCTGGGCATTGGTGATCAAGATATCCAGGACTGGAACCTAGCACAAGAGATCACCGACATTCCGCCTTTGCCGCTTCCTACGTCGTGGGTGCCAGGACGTCAAGCAAAACCCCAGAGGCAGAGGCAGAGAAAGAGAAGCGGGAATGGGGCCTCAAGGAGAGAATCGGAAGGAGAAACCTGAGACGCTAACTCTCCCTAGATGTAATAGTCCAGGACTTGAATGTTTTTAGGAGAGGGGGTGAGAGTCTTATAAGATGCCTGTTATCTAATTGTATAATTATCCATAATATTCACATGATGCCTTCTTCCCCCTTCCCTCTCACATGTGATTATACTAGTGAGTACACTTGTACTTACTCCTGGTTTAAACTTATTTTTCTTCATTCTACTAGAGAGGTGCTTATGTGTCTGTGGAGGGGACAGGAATTTCTTCTCTCCACGGTCACATAGGCCGACTCCTCATTATTGATGATTAAATAGTATGATGAATTGTGACTAGCCGGAGTTGTATACACTTTAAGGATTCTTACTGATGGAATGTACGAACAATTCTTATTGGGTGGTCACATACTGTGCTGTGGCCCATGCCAGACATAATTCCGGGTGCAGATAGAGTAAAGTCGATCCTGGGAAGTTTGCCCTGGCTATAGGGATTGTGGAGGTGCTGGCATGGTTCACAGTACATTTAAACTGTGTCTCCTTAATGATGGTTTTTTCCTGGAATATACTTTGTATGATCTAAGAGTGCATCCTTGCTCATGTCAATTTAGTTGCCCGATCTTTGATGTTAGTCCGTTAGTCGGCTTCCCCCGCCCACTACAACTAAAACTGTCTTCTTCTTGGAAGATAAGTTTTTCATCCTTATGGATGGGAGGTCAGCACGCGCATTTTCACTCTTGGTTTAGGGGAATGTGCGGAGCTATACTTCTTCTTTTTATAGACATATGTCATGTTCCTTATGTTGGTTACCTTGTTAATGTTTACACCCGGCGATGTACACATCATGGAATAGAAACAGAGGGAAAGCTGCTGAGATCAATTGTGCTAAATATGATAGGACTATGGAGCCCTTAAAAGTAATATCGCTCAATGTGAATGGGCTAAATGGGCCGCAAAAAAGAAGTAGGGTTTTCCAGATGTTGAAGAAAGAGAAGGTAGATTTATTGCTCTTACAGGAAACCCACTTCAGGCACAATAGGGTACCTGCACTCTACACGAAAATGTTCTCCACATGGGTGCATAGTACTCATACGTCAGCTTCCAAGGGCGTCTCAATAGGAATTAGGCAAGGTCTCCCCTTCCAAGTTCAGGCACAGCTAGTAGACCCTTTAGGACGGTTTGTATTTGTGAAAGGGTCACTCTTTGGTAATAGGGTTACACTTGCCAATGTATATGCCCCCAATATCAACCAGGTCAGATGGTTAGGAGATACTCTACAAACCCTACACACGTTCAAAGAAGGAGCTTTAATATTGGGAGGTGATCTTAACATTGCTCTGGACCATCCTCTGGACTCCACCTCTCTTCTCCCAAGACATCCTGCTTCACAAGTGAGAAAGCTGAAGAGAGCTTTAGATGCACATCAAGTTTCTGATGCATGGAGAGTATTTCACCCTCAGGGGAAAGATTATACCTTTTTCTCAGCTATGCACGGTACTTATAGGAGATTGGATTATATATTTGTGTCAAACCATCTCCTGGAGAGAGTGGAGTCTGTGAGCATTGGTCCAATCACGGTGACAGATCATGCACCCGTATCGGTGGGAATCCATTTTCAGGGAGCTCCCCCTAGATCTTGGACCTGGAGGCTTAATGAGACCCTTCTGGAAGATGCCAGGCATAGGTCCCAGATAGAAGGAAAAATAAAAATGTTTTTTGAAATAAATGAAAACCCACAAATGGCCAAACCTATTATATGGGAGGCACACAAGGCCTTTGTAAGAGGGGAGCTAATCGCCCTGGGTTCGTGGGACCGCAAACAAAGAATGAAGGAGGTTGATTTAGTAATATCCCAGATAGCGGTATTAGAAAACCTTAATAAGAAACAGCCCTCCAGGGTAACCCATGAAGATATAACTAAACTGCGCATGCAACTCAAAGACCTTCTAAATATTAGAACAGCAAAAATGCTTAAAATGGCGAAGTTTCAGACCTATGTCCATGGTAACAGAGGTTCGAAACTACTAACGAGATTAATAAAAGGCCAGAGAGAAAAGACGCATATTGCTCGCATCCAAAACGGTAAAGGTGAATCCCTGTCCTCAATTCCAGCTATAGCAAATGAATTCGCATCTTCCTATTTTGTATTATAAAAAACTTCAGAAGACACTGCTTCCCCAACTCACAATATTTTGTAATTCGCTATTAGAGGGATCTTCCCTGCCCGCACAGTCCCTGATGGCTCATATAGTAGTTTTGCACAAGGAAGGGAAAGATCCAAACAGATGTGGAAGTTATAGGCCCATTTCGATTTTAAATACCGACGTGAAACTATGGGCCAAAATACTTAGCCTTAGGATAGCCAAATATCTTCCCCAGCTCCTCAAGGAAGAGCAGGTGGGATTCGTAGGAGGCAGAGAGGGTAGACATAATGTTAGTAGGATTTTCCATGCCATCCATTATGCCAGAAAAGAGAGGATTCCTTTAATACTTGTAGGGACGGACGCGGAGAAGGCCTTTGATAGGGTAAGCTGGTCTTTTATGAAGAGTGCACTTTTGCATTTTGGCTTTCCTTCCGCGTTCGTTGCTGCAATTTTCACCCTCTATGGAAATCCTTCAGCGAGGGTTTTGGCTAACGGATACCTCTCTGCCCCCTTCGGAATCTCCAATGGGACGCGTCAAGGCTGCCCCTTATCCCCCACACTTTTTGTACTAGCTCTAGAGATCTTTCTAAATAAAATTAGAACCTCTGACAAAATAAAAGGGCTACGGATAGGAAGATACACACACACAGTAGCGGCTTTCGCCGACGACCTCTTATTGCTGGTCACCAATCCGGCAGAAGCCTTGCCAGAACTTATGAAATTACTGAAAGATTATGGAGAAGTCTCGAATTTCAAGATTAACTTTGAGAAGTCCGAAATACTTAATATCTCCATAGAAAAGAAAAAAGTAGATACCCTAGTTTCACTCTCGCCATTCCAATGGCCAAACCGGGCCATAAAGTTCCTGGGAATTCAAGTTCCTTCAGATCCCCAGCAATTCTATAGCCTAAACTATCCTCCCCTGTTTTCCAAAATCAAGTCCTACCTTAATTCCATAAAAATCCCCTTCTTATCTTGGCTTGGTAGAAAAAATGTACTGACAACGTATGCCCTCCCACAGATCCTTTACATTTTGAGGTGTTTACCTAAAAAAATCTCAGATAAACTCTTTGCTGATTTCAGGAAGCTTTTTACCAAATTTTTGTGGGCCAGTGGGAAACCACGTCTATCCTATACTCTCCTCATTAAGAAGAGAGGGGCAGGAGGTCTTTCTTTCCCCGATATAAGAACTTACCACCACGCTTTACACTTAGAAAGATGGACTGAACTGGCAGACATGTCCAATAACAAATTACATGTAGACATTGAGCGTAGCCTCATGGGCACTAATGCCACAAGATATATGTGGGTGGCATACAAAGATAGGAAGAAGCCTTTGTTCCTTTCGGATATGACTAATACTATGCTGTCTTATTGTCAGAAAACAGTAGGTCTCCTGATGCATCATAATAAGCTTTCCCCACTTGCCCCGCTCTCGGTACTGCCTTATTTCATGAGGGGTAGGGGAAATGTAAGTCAGCAGTGCTGGTACAAGCTCACGGAGATGAGAATCTCGAACTTGCGGAAGGCTGTTGACCTGGACTCCTTTATTGGAGGTATATTAGAGAAACTCCCGAGAACCCTGGGAAACTCTTTGGCAATAAGAGACCTGACTATTACATGTGGAGAATATAAAAAGAAGTATACTAGTGAAGCTTTGGACCCAACATGGTTAGAGAACTTATCGTTGTCCTCCAATAAACCCCCACCGAAATTCTTGTCCTATTTGTACTCCCAACTGCTCCTCACACCACCTTGTGAGAAGACCTTGTATTTAAAGGCATGGGAAAATGAGCTTGGAATACTCATACCAGACTTAGAAGTCAAAACTATCCTGGCTAACTCGCATGGCTTCTCAAGAAGCATTCGTTTGCAAGAGAACTCTTTTAAAATTCTCACAAGGTGGTATAGGACTCCAGACTTCTTGTACAAAATAAATTTACTCCCCGATGACAGGTGCTGGAGATGTCTGGTTGATAAAGGTACGATTTCCCACATATGGTGGTCTTGTTCCTCCTTGAACCATTTCTGGAGAGAAATTGGGAGACAAATAAACACGATATGTAACAAGAGCATTATACTAACTCCAGAGTTAGTGTTGTTGTGGAAGCCCCAGTCGGATTTCGTGCCCTCGTCTAAAAATCTACCCACACACCTGATAGCAGCTGCAAAAATTCTAATACCAAGGAGATGGAGGGATAGGGAGCCTCCAGGGATGGAAGAATGGTTGGAGGAAGTTCATAATATATGCCTAATGGAAGAACAGGTGGGGTGGAGTACAGGAAATAGGGGGGCATTCCTTAAGATCTGGAATCCTTGGCTAAATTTTCACGCAAAGAGAATACAAACCACTAACCCATAATAACTCACACTTAACCTACTTCTGATAGTATGGTCAAGATTTGGCCTTTGGTGGTACTGAGTAGTGGTGTATGCCTACCTCTTGTTGCTAATTAGTCTGCCCATTGCAGTGAGATTTCACATTGATCCTCTGAATAGGGTCTACTAATAGAACAGCTATTCCATTGAAATATCCGCTTAGTTATTCGCTGAGACAGGGTGTGTGTTTGTTTTATGTTATAACTCAACATTATTTTCCTTTCTTTTTATTACTTTAAAAATGTTTTATACATATAGATATATTATTTGAGAGAATGCATTTGCATGGGAACTCGTATACAAGAAAAATCTCCAAGGGTACAACACTTTCATAAGATTAATGACAATGTAATTTTGGATATTTATTGTACATGCACAATTCCTTATTGTACAATGTGAATGCCAATTACTCTGCCTACAAAAATAAAGAATTGTTAAAAAAAAAAGAACAAAAGTATTGGGCATGTTGAAATTCAACTCCCCAGTCCTTCTCTCCGCCAACAACAAATTGGCCCAAACCCTCCAAAACTATTGGGTTTGTCTGACATTAAAGGGGTTATATATAGTTTAATGAGAAAAGATTCAGTAAAACTTGTAGTTTATTCATTTAAATTCCCGCTGATCCTGGGTTTTGAAGTCCAGGAGACGGTCCTATCAGTGATTGACAGCCTTCCCTCTATGACTGTGTATACATAGATAGATGCCAATCACTGATAGGACCGTCTCCTGGACTTCAAAGCCCAAAATGAGCAGGAATTTAAATGAATAAATTACAAGTTTTACTGAATCTTTTCCCATAAAACTATATATCAATCTGCTCAGCTCCTCCTGCTCTATAACATGCTGCCTGTAGCTCAGACACCATGCTCAATGTGACAGGATTCCTTTAAATATTAACGAAGTTTATTTTTTTCCAGTAGCCATGAGTCTAAAATCTGTAGAAACTCATCATGACAAGCTTATTTCATACATAAAATCTACTAGGAATTTAGAATATTATGTTATCCACTTCACAACCTCTTTAATTGGCATTATCTGTAATGATAAAAGCATGTAATTTCACAACGACATTATAATTACTGTAATAAAATAGGACTAAACAATTGACAACGCGGGTTTTGATTTATTAATTTATTATTCAGTGTAATTCCATGTTAATGCAACTATATTACACATTAACACAGCCAATTCCATCCTTACTGAAAAGCAGGAAGAGCAGAAGGAGGACGTCATACTCAACCATCATGGAACAGACTCAGTCAGTGGCGTAACTAGAAATGACTAGGCCCCACAGAAATTTTTTGTTGTTCAAATACTTTTATTATCAAGAGCCAAAATAAACACATTACATTTAAGGATAGCCCGAACATAAATCAGGACCAAATAGAATATCATCATACAGGTAAATGGTCACAGTAAAAGTATGCAAAAACCATGTGAACATGGATATGAGCAAAGAAATAACATATGATCCCAACATCAGAATAAAAGCATCTTAAAGACCCAGTTGTGGGAAAGAGGTATCAAGAGCTCCTACATAGGATACATAACAAATTTAGACAAACAAGACAGGACACAGGGGGGAAAACAGGGGGGGGGGGGATCCCTGAACTGACAAGTCGAGGTAGAAAGGACTATGTAAAATAAAATTTGTTAAGGCGTGCCGAGTATATGTGGGTTAAGATCCAATGGGATGTGCAATCTCCCTGGGGACTGACGACCCCCTGTTCAGCCACGTGATAAAATCAGGAGAACCCTTAAATAGAATCCAAGGAGTCCAGATTTTCAGGAACTTATTAGTATTGCCCATGTCTTCCGTCCAAAGTTCCTCACAGAAATTTTTTGAACGCCCCCCTCCCCCCAGCAACTTCTTCGGAAGTCCCTACTCCCGTGCAACCCCTGCTCCTGCAGCTAGTCCAGGTCACTCTCTCAGACCATCCGTTTCCTTCATGTATATACTGTATGTCATGTCAGTATTTTGTAGGAAGGCGTAAGGTTCCATCATTGACGGAAAGTATGTGTCACCGAGATTCCTGGCCTCGGTGTCAGCGGCAGCTAGTGATGGCTGACATGGTTTTGCTATTTAGTATGGCTGTAAAGCCGATCCGGACCGGCTCTTACTGGGAGCAGCCAAAGTGCAGGGTGGGTGGCTTCTCCCCAAGTTCCAGGCCCGGTCTTGGTTTAGGCTATAAAACACAGGCATCGGTAGGAATTTACTCCTCTCTGACAGTGAAGCTCTGTCAGTCTCTGTGCTGGGACCTGGGAGTTTGGGCCTGGGTAAAGGCCTGCTACCTTGTTGGTGTGAGAGCAGGTGGTTTCTGCTATGTCCAAGGACTTCTGCATTGCTGCATGGTGTGAACAAACACCAGACTCAAGGTGACTGTTTTCCTTGAAACTGACTTTTTGATTAGCTTATCCTTATGTGTGAATAAACACTGAACTGTTTAAGTTAAAGACGTTGTCGTTGCCTCTATACTGCTTCCGCAAGCCTGTCTACCAGAGCAAATCCCCACAATATATACACTGTCACTGTATATTATGTCATTGCATAATACTGCTGAGGGGGCCCTGACAAAATCTTTTTTTAATCCTCCTTCTGGGTGGGCCCCTTCTGAGTTCGGGCCCCAAAGCAGCTGCTTCCCTTATAGCTATGCCCCTGGACTCAGCACTTTCTGGAGGCTAATTTTCAGGCAATAATCCATATCATCCAAACCAGGGAACCTCTGTAGACAGCACTATTTCTGGGTTTTGTCCCTCATCAGTACAGAGTAAGCCACAGGCAGGCTGTATGAGATGTCTTAGACCAGGGGCAGACTGGGAACTTAAAGTGACCATGGAAAAAAAAAGTAAGTTGCCCCATGTTGTTTGGGGGGGAAAAGGTCAGCACAAGTAGGCGGGATGAGCAATACCATAGTGCTGCACAAAATATCGCCTCAACAGAACAAAATAACACAATGTAGCAAAACAAATACTGCCCAGAAGCTGCCCCATGTGGTGGCCAACACCCTAAAGGAGAATACAACTCTATATACCTCTTACTTTAAGTGACGTCTCCTCTGATGTAAAAGTTCTCATTCCTCATCTTCTCCATTCAGCCCAGACTGCATTGACAACTTCTGGGGACAGCAATACAATTGAATTCAGGAAGGCACCTGCAGCAACCGGCCTGGTACATACAGTAGGTACCTGGCCATATTTATTGCTGGGAGCATCAGATCTTTATGTACCCGACTCAGGGGGAGGATTCATGCAGACCCCTGGGCATCAGCCCCTCAGTAATCTTCCCTGTAGGGTCTGTGGCAAGTCCGCCATTGTCTTAGATGCAGCTATACAAGCCAAGTAGAAATTCCCTGACAGAGGCCAGGACTTTGTGTGAGGGCCAGAGAAATCATGCGCGGATAAAGAGCACAGGAATACAGACAGAATTTAGTAGCGTAATTTGAGAAGTAAATGGCACAATCTGTGGCTGAGATTTATTTTGGGATATGAAATTTATCATGGTAGACTGCACCAATACTGCCAAGATCCTGTAGAGCAGTTAACCTATGTAACACCTACCAGAGGGGCACTGTTTTGGCATATACCTGGCCCATAGAAATTATGATCTGGTTAGATACTTTTTTTCACTTATCATATGTATCCTGCTGATGTAGCCCATGAACGCAGTGTGAATACAGCCTTGATAAAGAATTGATGTCAGCATAACCCTCAAATACAGATATAACCAGAACCACAAAGCACCGAACATTACATTATTTATCGCATTCATCGAACCAACTTCGAATGCTGGAGGCAAAGAGCATCATGTGTTTGTATCTGATGTTTTGCAGGTTGGCACTGAAAAGCCAGATATGCCCAAGCAGCTATAACAGTCAGTGCCAAAAAGGAAAAAGAGATTGCTATGGAGCACAGGGATTATGTGGCTGGCATTGGTATGGAGGCATCTGCCTGGCACCTTGTTACCGAGGCCTCTGTGACTGTGATTGCTCTGGGGTATCAGTCATTGGCACTTTCTTAGGAAGGCATCTGGACTTTCTTATAAGGAAACCTGTTTCTTATTGCTGACTTGAAGTATATTTATCAGTGAGGCTGTCTAGAGATTCATTTACATAAGAAAACACACCCACTTTCAGAAAACTGGCGAGCATAGTGCAGAGCGATTGCGCAAAAATTTGCGACTTTTTCACTCCATTATTCTGACTTGATCTAATGATAAATCTGGCCCATAGAGAGTAGGTATGAGTGGACCCGTGGATGTTCGGGTTCGCCTGAACTTCGGATTAAAGTTCGGGACCCAAACTAGAACCCGAACCCCATTGAAGTTAATGGGGACCCAAACTTTGGTGCAGCAAAATGGCTGTAAAATAGTCGTAGTAAGGGCATAGATGACATATTTGTCCTATGGAGTGGCCCCAGTGACATTGGCATGCATTTTACACATGAATTGCATAATGACCATATATCATTTCTTGATCTTGATATTAGGCTTCAGGATGGTGTCATTCATACACGGACCTACAGAAAGCCCACCGCCACCAACAGTCTCCTTCGCTGGGAGAGCCATCATCCAACCAGTTTAAAACGTGGCATACCGAAGGGACAATACCTTCGCTTAAGGAGAAATTGTTCTACCGTGAATTAATTCCACCATCAAGCTAGGGATTTATGCAATAGCTTCACAGAAAGAAGATATCCTCAACAGGTCCTATCAGAGGCCTACAAACATGCCTCACATAGGGACAGGTCTGAACTCCTGGTTCACGGTCTACTAAGAGAAATGAAGAACCTGATTCAGCCCTGAGAATTATAGGGACCTTTGATAACAAGAGTAGAAAGGTACGTGAGATTCTTAATAGGTACGGGGACATTATTAAAGATTTGAGAGATATTCTACCAGATCATCCTACAGAAAAGGTAGATCTCTAAGAGATCGCCTTATACATAGCCACTATTCTCCACCTAAACAGCAGGGTACTTGGTTGGCTACCAAGATTTGTGGCATGTTTAGATGTAGTGGCTGCATTGCGTGTCCATACATTGACAGGACCAAGAAGTTTATAAGTGTGGTAACACAGAAGGTATTTGATATCTGGGATTTCGCCAATTGTAAGACCTCAGGTGTTGTTTATTTATGTACCTGCACATGTCCGCTTCAGTATGTAGGGAAGACAGCACGTGAATTACGAAAGAGAGTAGGAGAACACCTTAGTGACATCAGACATAAGAAGGATACTCCGATCTCACGACACGTGCATGAGATACACAATGGCAATCCCAGATCTCTCAAATTCTGTGTAATCAAAAAGTTGTGCCCATTACCAAGAGGGGGCGATTTAGATAAAATTATTTTGCAAAAAGAATATGCATGGACTTTTAGACTCAAGTCCTTGAGTCCGTTGGGTCTCAACGAATCCATATCTTATACTTGTTTTTTTGTGACAATACCCTGGTCTTGTCCTTCAATATAGATCTATTATGTGTTATTACTGTATTTTTTGGTCCGTTTGGATTTATTTGATCCCCATGATCTAATTTCCACCCACACGTATCTAATTGTGGTCAAGGATAATCGTCATGTTTTAGGTATCATATATTTTTTGGCTTGTATCTTTCTCTAGCCTTGAATTTCCTATACATGTATTTCTAGTTGACCGTATATACCCACACACTTAGGCCAGTGTTAACGATTTATTTAGTAGGTTTTTTCCTACATATTTACCTCTCAATTTTATGTTGTCCCTGGACATTGTACTTGTTACCTAGTTGCCATGGTGCTGGGACGCATATACTATGTTCGTCCCGCGTCCATTCATTATGTTTGGCAGCCAGCGTCCGAGATAACGCGAGGCCCGTGATTACGGGCTTGACCTAGTCCCCGTGCATGCGCTCTGCCTCCTGGGATTCCCTGTGAGAACTCGGGCAGTCGTCCTGACGTCATGCGCCCGACGTCTTATGCTCGCATGTGCAGTTACAACATTGGGGCGCGGTCGCATCAGGTGAGTGGGTATTTAAACTGGTGGTGGTTATCTATGCGCGCTGCTGGTCATCACATTGGCCACTATCGCCACAGCCATTGTGCTATTTACCTTCTCCCCTGATGAACCTTCGCATCGAAGTTGGGGAAACGCATCGGGAGATTTGGATTCTGGGACACCCATTGGACTTTTTATCATCAACATTGGGCATCCGTGCATGGGATATCCAGGCAGGGATTCTAATTCCAGGGGCTACGTTTATAGGTAGGATAGTTCTCCCATCGGGGGGTTCTGTCCTGCTTTAGGTAGGGATAGTATAGGTTGTTAGGGGCAGTTATCCCATTGTTTGCCTATCTATGGAAACACACTGCCAGCTGTTTTCATCTTATCTTTGCTGGGTGACCTCGATCTACTATCATCGGATATCCAGTAAGAACTGCTGATCCTACTCTGGATCTATTACTTTCCAGTTCATCCCATCTATTATTCACTGTATCATGAGTTGCCATTCCATCTACAATCTACGGTATCACGAGTAACCGCATAGCGGTAACCCCTCATTCGTATTGCCTCCAGCTATTGTTTTAGTTCCACTGGGTTATCTGTCCCAATAATCTAATTACCTACTACGTTTATTTGTTTGTCTTTACCTTGGTGGGTCTTATTTTACTCATATATATTAAAAGTGACGTTTTAAAGGGTACATTTACTAGCTTCATTGATATTTATGTTTACCTACCCTACCTTATCTATACATGCAGTGATTTAAGGGCTAGAGGGCTGCAAAAGGAAGCATGGGGGTAAGAGCAGGACAATTGCCCTGCAAACAAATGTGGATAGGGAAAGGACTTAAAATAACATAGAATATTTATTTTAGCTGGTTATATTAAGAGACATGCAAGAACTTAAAGGATAGTATTGGATTGACATGCAAGAACTTTTTTTTTAGTATTGGATTGTGGTGATTAACCACTTAAGGACCGCAGGTTTATACCCCCCTAGTGACCTGGCCCTTTTTTACAAATCGGCACTTCACAACTTTAACAGTTAATTGCTCGGTCATGCAACTTGGCACCCAAATGAATTTTACCTCCTTTTCTTCTCACAAATACAGCTTTCTTTTGGTGGTATTTCATTGCTGCTGAGATTTTTTGTTTTTCTGATATTAATCAAAATTTTCCAAAAAAAAGTGTATTTTTAAGTTTCTCTGGTTAAATTGTTCAAATATAATTACATTTCTATACAAGTTTGTGTCAGAATTTATTGTGCTACATGTCTTTGATAAAAAAAAATCCAATAGGTGTATATTTATTGGTTGGCGCAAAAGTTAGAGCGTTTACAAACTATGGTACAAAAATTAGAATTTCCGCATTTTGAAGCAGCTCTGACTTTCTGAGCACCTGTCATGTTTCTTGAGGTGCTAGAATGCCAGGATAGTATAAATACCCCCCAAATGACCCCATTTTAGAAAGAAGACACCCCAAAGTATTCGCGGAGGGGCATGGTAAGTTTATGTATGATTTAATTTTTTTTCACAAGTTAGCGGGAAATGACACTTTCGGAGGAAAAAAATAAATAAATAAAGTTTCCATTTCTGCTAACTTCTGGCAAAAAAAATAAAAATCTCCCATGGACTCACTACGCCCCTCAGTGAATACCTTGGGGTGTCTCCATTTTCCGAAATGGGGTCATTTGTGGGGTGTGTTTACTGTTCTGGCATTTTGGGCGGGGCTAAACTGTGAGCAACCCTGTAAAGCCAAAAGGTACTCGTTGGACTTTCGGCCCCTTTACGCACCTAGGCTGCAAAAAAGTGTCACTCATGTGGTATCACCGTACTCAGAAGAAGTAGGACAATGTGTTTTGGGGTGTATTTTTACATATACCTATGCTGGGTGAGAGAAATATCTCTGTAAATTGACAACTTTGTATAAAAAAAATTAAAAAGTTGTCATTTACAGAGATATTTCTCACACACAGTATGGGTATATGTAAAAATACACCCCAAAACACATTGCCCTACTTCTTCTGAGTACGGCGATACCACATGTGTGACACTTTTTTGCAGCCTAGGTGCACAAAGGGGCCCAAATTCCAATGAGTACCTTTAGGATTTCACAGGGCATTTTTACGCATTTGGACTCCAAACTACTTCTCACGCTTTAGGGCCCCTAAAATGCCAGGGCAGTATAAATACCCCACAAGTGACCCCATTTTGGAAAGAAGACACCCCAAGGTATTCCGTGAGGGGCATGGTGAGTTCATAGAAGATTCTTTTTTTTGGCGCAAGTTAGCGGAAATTTATTAAATTTTTTCTTTTTTTTCTTACAAAGTCTCATATTCCACAAACTTGTGACAAAAAATTTAATTTTACATGAACTCGCCATGCCCCTCACGGAATACCTTGGGGTGTCCTCTTTCCAGAATGGGGTCACTTGTGGTGTTTTTATACTGCCCTGGCATTTTAGGGGCCCTAAAGCGTGAGAAGTAGTTTGGAATTCAAAAGCGTAAAAATGCCCTGTGAAATCCTAAAGGTACTCATTGGAATTTGGGCCCCTTTGTGCACCTAGGCTGCAAAAAAGTGTCACACATTGGGGATCGCCGTACTCAGAAGAAGTAGGGCAATGTGTTTTGGGGTGTATTTTTACATATACCCATACTGTGTGTGAGAAATATCTCTGTAAAAAATTTAATACAAAGTTGTCAATTTACAGAGATATTTCTCTCACCCAGCATGGGTATATGTAAAAATACACCTCAAAACACATTGCCCTACTTCTTCTGAGTACGGCGATACCACATGTGTGACCCTTTTTTGCAGCCTAGGTGCACAAAGAGGCCCAAATTCCAATGAGTACCTTTAGGATTTCACAGGGCATTTTTTACGCATTTGGATTCCAAACTACTTCTCACGCTTTAGGGCCCCTAAAATGCCAGGGCAGTATAAATACCCCACAAGTGACCCCATTTTGGAAAGAAGACACCCCAAGGTATTCCGTGAGGGGCATGGCGAGTTCATAGAAGATTTATTTTTTTTTGGCACAAGTTAGCGGAAAATGATTTATTTTTTTTATTTTTTTCTTACAAAGTCTCATATTCCACTAACTTGTGACAAAAATTAAAATTTTACATGAACTCGCCATGCCCCTCATGGAATACCTTGGGGGGGGGGTCTTCTTTCCAAAATGGGGTCACTTGTGGGGTATTTATACTGCCCTGGCATTTTAGGGGCCCTAAAGCGTGAGAAGTAGTTTGGAATCCAAATGCGTAAAAAATGCCCTGTGAAATCCTAAAGGAACTCATTGGAATTTGGTCCCCTTTGTGCACCTAGGCTGCAAAAAAGTGTCACACATGTGGTATCGCCGTCCCCATCTCAGCAGCAATCAAATACCACCAAAAAAAAAGCTGTATTTGTGAGAAGAAAAGGAGGTAAAATTCATTTGGGTGCCAAGTTGCATGACCGAGCAATAAACCGTTAAAGTTGTGAAGTGCCGATTGGTAAAAAAGGGCCTGGTCACTAGGGGGGGTATAAACCTGCGGTCCTTAAGTGGTTAATCACCACAATCCAATACTCAAAAAAAAAAAAAAATACGACAGTTTTTTTTAAGTTCTTACATGTCTAAAAAGTTGTCATTTACAGAGATATTTCTCACATACATTATGGGTATATGTAAAAATACACCCCAAAACACATTGCCCTACTTCTGAGTACGGCGATACCACATGTGTGACACCTTTTTGCAGCCTAGGTGCACAAAGGGGCCTAAATTCCAATGAGTACCTTTAGCATTTTACAGGGCATTTTTTATGCATTTGGATTCCAAACTACTTCTCACGCTTTAGGGCCCCTAAAATGCCAGGGCAGTATAAATACCCCACAAGTGACCCCATTTTGGAAAGAAGATACCCCAAGGTATTCCGTGAGGGGCATGGCGAGTTCATAGAAGATTTTATTTTTTTTGGCACAAGCTAGCGGAAAATGATTTATTTTTTTTATTTTTTTCTTACAAAGTCTCATATTCCACTAACTTGTGACAAAAATTAAAATTTCACATGAACTCGCCATGCCCCTCATGGAATACCTTGGGGCGGGGGGTCTTCTTTCCAAAATGGGGTCACTTGTGGGGTATTTATACTGCCCTGGCATTTTAGGGGCCCTAAAGCGTGAGAAGTAGTTTGGAATCCAAATGCGTAAAAAATGCCCTGTGAAATCCTAAAGGAACTCATTGGAATTTGGTCCCCTTTGTGCACCTAGGCTGCAAAAAAGTGTCACACATGTGGTATCGCCGTCCCCATCTCAGCAGCAATCAAATACCACCAAAAAAAAAGCTGTATTTGTGAGAAGAAAAGGAGGTAAAATTCATTTGAGTGCCAAGTTGCATGACCGAGCAATAAACCGTTAAAGTTGTGAAGTGCCGATTTGTAAAAAAGGGCCTGGTCACTAGGGGGGGTATAAACC
The DNA here is from genome assembly GCF_905171765.1 of Bufo bufo. Lineage (NCBI taxonomy): Eukaryota > Metazoa > Chordata > Amphibia > Anura > Bufonidae > Bufo > Bufo bufo. The sequence goes on along the minus strand of NC_053389.1, from coordinate 682,648,403 downwards.
TGCGGTCCTTAAGTGGTTAATCACCACAATCCAATACTCAAAAAAAATAAAAAATACGACAGTTATCTTTTAAGTTCTTACATGTCTAAAAAGTTGTCATTTACAGAGATATTTCTCACATACATTATGGGTATATGTAAAAATACACCCCAAAACACATTGCCCTACTTCTTCTGAGTACGGCGATACCACATGTGTGACACTTTTTTGCAGCCTAGGTGCACAAAGGGGCCCAAATTCCAATGAGTACCTTTAGGATTTCACAGGGCATTTTTACGCATTTGGACTCCAAACTACTTCTCACGCTTTAGGGCCCCTAAAATGCCAGGGCAGTATAAATACCCCACAAGTGACCCCATTTTGGAAAGAAGACACCCCAAGGTATTCCGTGAGGGGCATGGTGAGTTCATAGAAGATTCTTTTTTTTTGGCACAAGTTAGCGGAAATTTATTAAATTTTTTCTTTTTTTTCTTACAAAGTCTCATATTCCACAAACTTGTGACAAAAAATTTAATTTTACATGAACTCGCCATGCCCCTCACGGAATACCTTGGGGTGTCCTCTTTCCAGAATGGGGTCACTTGTGGTGTTTTTATACTGCCCTGGCATTTTAGGGGCCCTAAAGCGTGAGAAGTAGTTTGGAATCCAAATGCGTAAAAAATGCCCTGTGAAATCCTAAAGGTACTCATTGGAATTTGGGCCCCTTTGTGCACCTAGGCTGCAAAAAGGTGTCACACATGTGGTTTTTCCGTACTCAGAAGAAGTAGGGCAATGTGTTTTGGGGTGTATTTTTACATATACCCATACTGTGTGTGAGAAATATCTTTGTAAATGACAACTTTTTCCATTTTTTTTATACAAAGTTGTCAATTTACAGAGATATTTATCTCACCCAGCATGGGTATATGTAAAAATACACCCCAAAACACATTGCCCTTCTTCTTCTGAGTACGGCAATACCACATGTGTGACACTTTTTTGCAGCCTAGGTGCACAAAGGGGCCCAAATTCCAATGAGTACCTTTAGGATTTCACAGGGCATTTTTTACGCATTTGAATTCCAAACTTCTTCTCACGCTTTAGGGCCCCTAAAATTCCAGGGCAGTATAAATACCCCACATGTGACCCCATTTTGGAAAGAAGACACCCCAAGGTATTCCGTGAGGGGCATGGCGAGTTCATAGAAGATTTTTTTTTTTTGCCACAAGTTAGCGGAAATTATTATTTTTTTTTTTCTCACAAAGTCTCCCTTTCCGCTAACTTGTGACAAAAAGTTCAATCTTTCATGGACTCACTATGCCCCTCAGCGAATACCTTGGGGTGTCTTCTTTCCAAAATGGGGTCATTTGTGGGGTGTTTGTACTGCCCTGGCATTTGAGGGTCTCTACAATCATTACATGTATGGCCAGCATTAGGAGTTTCTGCTATTCTCCTTATATTGAGCATACGGGTAATGAGATTTTTTTTTCCGTTCAGTGTCTGGGCTGAAAGAAAAAATGAACGGCACAGATTTCTTCATTTGCATCGATCAATGTGGATGAAAAAATCTCTGCCAAAAAATGTGCAAAAAAAAAGAGGGGAAAGGCGTCAGGACATAGGAGCTCCACCCAACATCCAAACCCACTTCAGCTCGTATGCCCTGGCAAACCCGATTTCTCCATTCACATCAATCGATGTGGATGAATAAATCATTGCCAGAATTTTTATTTTTTTTAATAAAAAATGTTTGCCAAAGCATATGAACACCGCCCCTCAGCTCTTAAGCCTCGGCAAACGTATCTTTTTTACTGCAGAGGAGAAATCTCGTCTTGCAGCGCCGCATACACCGACTTTGTGTAATCTGACAGCAGCGCAATGCTTCTGTCAGAATGCACATCAGTGCTGCAGCTGGTTGATCGCTTGGTCCACCTAGAAGCTAAAAAAAAACAAAAAAAAAACAGGCAGCAACGCAATAAATTTATTAACATCAACTTTTATAAACTTTATATAACATTTGAAACAGAACATTAACTTTTTTGCTTACCTGTGATTTTTTATTTCTTTTTTACCTTTAGAGGACAAACCTCTCCTTCCCCATGGGACAATGTGCAAAGTGCAAATCACCCAGAGATGTGGCGAAGTACATTATGCACTTTGCCCCAGGTGAAAGGAGAGGTTTGTAGCTGCTCTGTGTGAAAGGGCCCTGAGACCCCTGAGTGCCTGTCCTGTGTCACGCGATCCCTACACTAATAGTGTTCCTGTGTGTGGTACTTGCGGAAACACTCCCCTATGCATAGGGCAGGCTGGTCAGGACAGTCAGGACAAAAAACGGTGGTGTCACGCCTTATTCCAGCCCTGCTACAGACACGACATCTTTTTCTTGGGGAACGCTGAGTTGGGGTACCAGGATAGACACTCGGGAAGTGTCTGTCATGTAGCCGGCTAACTACATTAGGGACTTGGGGCACGGACCCTCCTGGATACAGGAGTTCCGAAAGGATCTCTTCTTGGAATTTTAGGAAGGATCCCGTTCTCCCAGCCTTACTGTAGAGAACAAAACTATTATAGACAGCCAATTGAATTAAATAAACAGACACCTTCTTATACCAGCGTCTGGTGTGGCGGGACACTAAATAGGGAGCCAACATCTGGTCATTGAAGTCCACCCCTCCCATGTGAAGGTTATAGTCGTGGACAGAGAGGGGTTTCTCAATGACTCCAGTTGCCCTTTCAATTTGGACAGTCGTGTCTGCGTGAATGGTGGACTGAGGGTAAACGTCCCTCTTGTCCCTCCACTTCACCGCGAGCAGTTCTTGGTCACACAAGGCAGCCCTCTCCCCCCGTGCAAGTCGGGTATTAAATAGCCGTTGGGGGAAGCCCCGGCGACTAGGTCGCGCGGTGCCTCAGCATTGAATTCCGACTATATGTAAGTGCCAAAAGAGGGCCACGCTTGTGTAAAAATTGTCCACGTATAAGTGGTACCCCTTGTGGAGTAAGGGTGACACCAAGTCCCAAACAATCTTGCCACTGCTCCCCAGGTAGTCAGGGCATCCGACCGGCTCCAGTTTTGAGTCGTTTCCCTCATAGACCCTAAAACGATATGTATAGCCTGTGGCCCTTTCATAGAGCTTATACAGTTTGACCCCATACCGGGCGCGCTTGCTGGGGATGTACTGTTTGATGCCAAGGCGCCCGGTAAAATGTACAACGGACTCGTCCATGCAGATGTTCTGATTGGGGGTATACACATCTGCAAACCTGGATGACAAACGGTCTATGAGGGGCCGAATTTTGTGGAGCCGGTCATAAGCAGGGTGGCCTCTTGGATGACAGGTTTTATTGTCAGTAAAATGAATAAAGCGCATGATGCCCTCAAAACGTGCCCTGGACATAGCAGCAGGGAACATGGGCATGTAATGTATTGGGTCTTTAGACCAATAGGACTGCAATACATTTTTTTTAGTTAGACCCATGCTGAGGATAAGGCCCAAAAATATTTTAAATTCGGAAACTGTGACTGGTTTCCACTGGAAAGGCTGGGCATAGAAGCTTTCCGGATTGGCGGTTATATACTGTGTGGCGTAGCGGTTGGTTTCTGCCACAACAAAGTCATAGAGATCCGCGGTGAAGAACAGCTCAAAAAACTCAAGGGCTGATCCTAAATGAGCTGTCTCCACGCGAACTCCAGACTGGGCGGTGAAAGGGGGCAATACGGGTGCGGCGGAAGCAGGGGATTGCCAATTTGGGTTTGCCAGCACCTCTGGGAGACTAAGGGCTCTACGGGCCTGTGAACGTGGTGGCTGCGACGGGGGAGTTACTGCACGTGCCACCGTACCAGCTTGAACTGCCCTTCTGGTGCTTGCCACTTCACCAGGGAATACGGCAGTGCTGGTAGAAGGTCCAGGATGTGCTGCGCTGCTGGTGTATGCCGCACCATAAAAAAGATCAGCGCTAGCACCACTCTGCTGCAAATGAGGATCACTCATAGAGTGCCACTGCTGTCTACAGGTTCATATTCTGAACCACTGGATTCAGCAGGTGAGGCGTCCCCATCACTTTCATCCATCACGGCCAGAATCCTGTAGGCCTCTTCAGCGGAATGCCCCTTTGAAATTTTGGGATAACTAAATTTAGGGGGTATTCCTCTGAGACTACCCAGGAAAAAGAGCACACCTGCCTAGTAAAAAGGAGTGCTTGCGAAGTAAAGCTGCGATCGCTAATAAAGATCCAGAAAGCTCAAAAGTGATCTTTATAGCGGCGCAGCGATTTTACTGTGTTATTGCAGTGATCAGAAAAAAAAAAATTCTGTCACTGCCGAAGCTTCCAAGTAAAGGAGGGGGCGCGCGGCAATTACCCACTCCCGACTCGGGGAGGTAGTGACGATAAATAACAATACAGGACTCTTAAGATGCCCTGTTATTGGAATGATTAATAAAAAATTATAGGGAATGTCACTGGGGTATTTTTGGAAACGCTAGACAGGAGAGGCCCTGCCGCCGCTTTGTTGACTCTAGATAATTTCTGCCTGATCGCACGTCCCCGTGACGTCCACGATCCAGTTGGATATCTTCTCCATCAACTTTCGATGTTCTTTTCTGAGCCTACCATGTTGATCATGGTTATCGGCGAATCAGGGTTCCACGCCGGAGAGGGAGCGTGAGAAAGGGAGACCACATCCAAGGGAGGTCAATGGCTGCAATGTGATCGAGCTGAAATGTGGGACAAGTTATTAAAGCGGAAGGATCGAATGAAAGGGCCAATTAAAGACGAATTTTACAAATTTAAGTCCCTGTCACCTATGCAGAGCAGGGGTTTTTCATCGGCAAAAATGGGTTAATGTCACCCACCAATGTAACAGACGATTTTTACAAAAAATAAGGTCCCAGTCACCTATGTAGGGCAGGGGTTTGTATACGGCAAAATTAGTAAAATCACCCAAGAATGTAACAGACAAATTAGTGAAATTTATTAACCTGTCCACTAGGTAGAGCAGGGGTATATCACAGCCAAAAATGTGGGATATGTAACCCAACAATGTATCAGACAAATGAGTGAAATGACTTAAAATAAAATACAATACGTAAAAATTAACAAAAAATAATCTTGATGTATGAGGTCCATATGGAGTAGGAGGCAGTGGACGTAGCAGTGAAGGTGGAAGAGGCGGTGGAGGAGGACGAGGTAGCCAATACTGTTTTTTGGTTTAAATTTTTATTTTATTTTTTAAAATTAGGGTACACCCCAAAAGAGTGGGAAATATCAAAAATACAACAATGAGCAATTGCGCTGTAGTATAACAATGGCTGGGTAAGGCCGGTAAAACATGCCTATTCTGCACAATGTACGGACAAGTCCTGTGGGATCTATGCCTGGTTCATTTTAATGAACGTGAGCTTGTCCACATTGGCTGTGGACAGGCGGTTGCGCTTGTCTGTGATGACGCACCCATGAGGCCAGCACCTCCAAGGCATAAAGGGCAAGCTCAGGCCAGGTGCCCAATTTGGAGACCCAGAAGTTGAAGGGGGCAGACCCATCATCCAGTACGTTTAGGCATGTGCACACATACTGCTCCACCATGTTGCTGAAATGCTGCCTCCTGCTAAGACGTTCCATATCAGCTGGTGTGCTGGTTGTTGTGGCGTGCTGACAAAGCTTTTCCACATTTTGGCCATGCTAACCCTGCCTTTTGAGGTGCTGGTGGTGCCCCAGCTGCGTTGGCTACCTCTTCCTCCTCCTCTGCCTTCGCCTTGTGCTTCCACTGTGCCCCCGCTGTCAGGTGGGAATGCCACCAGCAGCATCTTACGATCATGCTCCAGTGACGGAATTAAGGACGGTCGTTGTCCTTGTAACGGGGATCCAGCACCGTGGCCACCCAGTAATTTGCACAAGTTAGAATGTGGGCAACTCGGCGGTCGTTGCGGAGACACTGCAGCATGTAATCGCTCATGTGTGCCAGGCTGCCCAGAGGCAATGGAATGCTGTCCTCTTTGGGAGGTGTATTGTCTGTGTCCTCTGTATCCCCCCAGCCAGTGATGGTCATGAGCTGGTTTGGGTGCCACCCTGCTATTAACACAGTTCCTCCTCCTCCATCTCCCCCTCCTTATCCTCCAGAACGGTGCCCTGGCTGGACAATTGTGTACCTGGCGTTTGTGGGTGCAGGAACCCACCCTCGGAGCCCCTTGTAAATGACTGGCCTGAAACCTTATGAAATGATCCCTCTTCCTCCTCCTGTGCCAGATCCTCTTCCATCATCGCCCAAAGCGTTTTTTCAAGGAGACATAGAAGTGGGATAGTAACGCTGAGAACTACATCATCGGCACTGGCCATGTTGGTGGAGTACTCGAAACAGCGCAACAAGGAACACAGGTCTCGCATGGAGGCCCAGTCATTGGTGGTGAAGTGGTGCTGTTCCACAGAGCGACTCACCCGTGCGTGCTGCAGCTGAAACTCCACTATCACCTGCTGCTGCTCGCACAGTCTGGCCAGCATCCACCTTGTGGGCACGTCGTATATGAGGCGGTGAGCGGGAAGGCCGAAGTTACGCTGCAGCGCTGACAGGCGAGCAGCAGCAGGGTGAGAACGCCGAAAGCGCGCACAGATGGCCCGCACTTCCTGCAGCAGCTCTGACATATTAGGGTAATTTTTAAGGAATTTCTGCACCACCAAATTCAACACATGCGCCAGGCAAGCTATGTGCGTCAAACCGGCTAGGCCCAGAGCTGCTACGAGATTTCGCCCATTATCGCATACCACCAGACCGGGCTTGAGGCTCACTGGCACAACCACTCATCGGTCTGTTGTTCCATGCCTGTGCACAGCTCCTGCGCTGTGTGGGGTTTGTCCCCCAAACAGGTACGTTTTAAAACTGCCTGCTGTCGTTTACCACTGGCTGTGTTGAAGTTGGTGGTGAAGGTTTTACGCTGACCGGATGAGGAGGCGGTAGAGGATAAGGAAGCGGAGTAGGAGGAGGAAGCAACAGGAGGCAAACTGAAGCACCCTGCAATCCTCGGTGGTGGAAGGACATGCGCCAAACTGCTATCCGCCTCAGGCCCAGCCGCCACTGCATTTACCTAGTGTGCTGTTATGGAGATATAACGTCCCTGACCATGCTTACTGGTCCACGTAGCCGTAGTCAGGTGCACCTTGCCACAGATGGCGTTGTGCAGTGCACACCTGATTTTGTCCCACACTTGGTTGTGCAGGGAAGGGATGGCTCGCCTGGAAAAGTAGTGGTGGCTGGGCACGACGTACTGTGGGACAGCGACCGCCATAAGGCTTTTAAAACTCTCTGCCTCCACCAGACGGAATGACAGCATTTCAAAGGCCAGTAATTTTGAAATGCTGGCATTCAGGGCCAGGGATCGCGGGTGGGTAGGGGGGTACTTCCTCTTTCGCTCCAGTGTTTGTGAGATAGAGAGTTGAACGCTTCAATAGGACATTGTGGAGATGCTTGGTGACCCAGGTGGTGGCGTTGCTGGCAGATCCTCTGTTTGCGGGGTGGCAGGCGGTACTGTCACTCCAGAGGTGAATGAAAAGGCATGGACTGCAGCAGAAGAGGAAGCAGGAGGAGCCAGAGACCTTTCTTGGGTTTTGAGGTGTCTACTCCACTGCAGCTCGTGCTTTTTACACTTAGATGGCTGGTCATGCAGGTTGTGCTCAGGTTGAGAACGTTTATGCCTCGCTTCAGGCTCTGATTGTCGTCAGCACATTGTCTGAAGAACTGCCATGCCAGGGAACTCCTTAGAGTTGGCTTTGGTATGCTCGATCCCTTGGTGCGGTGGGGAGTAGGAGGCGTACTGTCTAGGGATGGCCGCTCCGCTTTTGCACCCTGCTCCCTCTTCTGCTGTGCTGGTGGCTCTCTGCGACCACCGTCTCTTCCTCCGAACTACACAGGTCACTCGCATGACCTTGATTCCATGTGGGGTCGAGGACCTCATCGTCCTCCACCTCATCTTCCGCCCAGTCTTCACCCCTGCCATCCTTGGCGGTCTGCACACTGCAGAAAGCCACAGCAGTTGGCACCTGTGTTTTGTCAACATCCGAGACGTGCTGCGGTGGTCCTCCCATGTACTCATACTGAAACATAAGTGGTTGGGCATCGGTGCACTCAATCTCTTCCACTTCTGAGGCAGGGCTATGTGGATGGCCCTGGGAAACCCTGCTAGCAGAATCATCAAAAAGCAGAAGAGACTGCTGCATGACTTGGGGCTCAGACTGCTTGGCTGATTTGCAAGCTGGTGAGGTGAAGGACTGATGGGCTGCAGGTACCAACTCTGATCTTTCAGCAGGAGACTGGGTGGGAGACAATGTGAAGGAACTGGAGGCACTGTCAGCAACCCAATCTACTATCGCCTGTACTTGTTCTGGCCTCACCATTAGTAGAGCCGCATTCGGCCCAAACAAATAACGTTGAAGGTTCTGTCGCCTACTCGCACCTGAGGAAGGTGTATTACTTGTGCATGTAGCTGGCACAGATAGACCACGTCCTCTCCCTGCAACCACGTCCTCTCCCTCCACAAGCAGCACCACAACGGGGGCCACGTCCCTTTTTTGACACTCTCCTCATTCTTTGCATTCACACACCAAACTAACAGATGGTTAGTGTCAGGCGACAATGTAACCACCAATAATCAACAATTAAGTTCACGGAGAGTAAGGCAGTGCCGGTGTCATAAAGAGGAAAAATTTCTTGAGGTCACACAACAGTGTGACAGGCGAATTTTATACAATTACTTCACTGTCCCCAAAAAAAAAAAAATTTGTCAGCCAACAATGTAACTGCAGTATTGACTGGTTGTATTTGACTGTGACAAATGCAGCAAAGGCCCCAAATGTAGTGTCTTGCAAATAATTGGTGTTTTTTTAAACCCAGAATATAACAGCAGTATCTAACGCTTGTATTTGACTATCACAAATGCAACATAGGCCACAAATGTATTATCTTTCCCAAAATGGGTGTTTTTTTAATACCAGAAAATAACAGCACTATCTAACACTTGTATTTCACTGTGACAAATGCAGCAAAGGCACCAGATGTAGGGTATTGCCAAAAATAGGTGATTTTTTTAAACCCAGAATCTAATTGCAGTATTTCAAGCTTGTACTGGACTGTCACAAGTGCTGGTGCACTGAGCTTGCATAAAATGGCCGTCGCCACCCAACTTACTAACAGACGGATGAAAGTTGTTTTTCTGTGTCACTGGGCTCAGGGCAGGGTAAAAAAATTGTGCACTGCACCCACAAAACAAAATCGCTGTAGATCGCTGAGTTAACAAGCACTTCTGATAACAGATTCTTTTGTATTCTGTCCCTCACAGCAGCAGCAGTATACTATTCCTACACTAGTAAGAGCAGAGTGACGTGCAGCGATACGTGACTCCAGCTTATATAGAGCCTGGGTCACATGCTGCACTGGCCAATCACAGCCATGCCATTAGTAGCCATGGCTGTGATGGCTTCTAATGGCACAAGAGTTAAACGCTTGTTGATTGGCTGCTCTGCAGCCTTTCAAAAAGCGCCGAACCCGAACTTTTACTGAAAAGTTCGGGTTCGAGGTCCAAAAATCCTAAAGTTCGGTACAAACCCGAACTTTACAGTTCGGGTTCGCTCAACCCTAGTCCTGTGGGATCCATGCCTTTGTCGCGAATCAGTGGAAGTGGACCCACTGTGCTACAGACTGGCTGTACCCTGGAGGGGCGTGACTAAGCAGCTACCTGGTTTTCACTAGAGCCTCTGGTGGTGAGGACAGACTTGGGCCATTAGGGTAGCTGCCAGGTACCACTCCAGGGCAGTCCCAGAGTCAGTAGCAGCTGGTCCAGGCAGACCAGGAGGTACCTGCAAGGGTACCTACAGTACAGACATAGTTAGACAGGCAGGGTCGTTACTAGGAGCAACCAGACAGGACCGGTGGACAAGGCAGAGACGTAGTCGAGACAAGAAATGGGTCAGGGCAGGTGGCACAGGCACGAAGTCAGACAATCCGGGTCAGCAACAGGAGGAGTGATGCAAGCAGGGATCAGACGAAGAGCGTAGTCTAGGAAAAAGGCACATATTTAGGAACACAAGTGGCAGCAAGCTCAATTGCACAGGATAGTACCTCGACTCTGAGGCACTTGGGTAGAAGTCTCTCAGGACACAGCCCGGAAGAGGCCTGCATCGCATCGCTGACATGGAGGTAAGTATAAGGCCTCTTTCACACGGGCGTTGCGGGAAAAGGTGCGGGTGCGTTGCGGGAACATGCGCGATTTTTCCGCACGAGTGCAAAACATTGTAATGCGTTTTGCACGCGCATGAGAAAAATCGGCATATTTGGTACCCAAACCCGAACTTCTTCACAGAAGTACGGGCTTGGGATCGGTGTTCTGTAGATTGTATTATTTTCCCTTATAACATGGTTATAAGGGAAAAGAATAGCATTCTGAGTACAGAATGCATAGTACAATAGCGCTGGAGGGGTTAAAAAAAAATAAAAAAAATTATTTTTATTTTTTTTTAACTTACCTTAATCCACTTGTTCGCGCAGCCGGCATCTCTTCTGTCTTCATCTGTGAGCAATAGGACCTTTGATGACGTCACTGCGTTCATCACATGGTTCATCACATGATCCATCATGATGGATCATGTGATGAGCGTAGTGACGTCATCAAAGGTCCTATTGCTCATAGCACAGATGAAGACAGAAGAGATGCCGGCTGCGCGAACAAGTGGATTAAGGTGAGTTAAAGGATAACTGTCACACTTAGACCCTAATTTCAATTTTCATATATGTAGTTACTAATAACATGATATTCCAGAATCAGTTACTATTAGACTGACTTACCCCATATTTAATAAGATTCAGCCCTTAGCAACCAGTCTCCATAAAACTGCAATTTCACTATTCAGTTAAGATGGCCACCACTGCCCTCACCCCGAGGCTAATCCCGCCTGCCCTCACTAGCCAGTAACAATAGCCCCCCAAAAGTGTCAGTAACCAGAGCCCTCCCCCCTAAAGGGTTAATCTCCTGCAGCACAAAGGGGTCCTCTTACCACATGTTGCTTTCATTTATACACTGAGCAGATGGCAGATCTCCCTTCCCTGGTCTGCGCTGCTTCCACTCTGCATTCTCCAGCTCTGCTGAGTGAGGGAGCGACTGCCAAGCGCAGGGGCAGGGAGAAGTGCACACAGCCCAGGCACTGTTATCAGCTGCTGGGGAGGACCTGGCTTTAATCATTTACTTACAGTCCCTAGCTGTCAGTAATGTGACCTTGCACGCAGTGTCCTCCGGACCCTAGCAACTCTATTTTAACCACCTCAGCCCCCAGTGCTTAAACACCCTGAAAGACCAGGCCACTTTTTACACTTCTGACCTACACTACTTTCACCGTTTATTGCTCGGTCATGCAACTTACCACCCAAATGAATTTTACCTCCTTTTCTTCTCACTAATAGAGCTTTCATTTGGTGGTATTTCATTGCTGCTGACATTTTTACTTTTTTTGTTATTAATCGAAATTTAAAGATTTTTTTGCAAAAAAATGACATTTTTCACTTTCAGTTGTAAAATTTTGCAAAAAAAACGAGATCCATATATAAATTTTGCTCTAAATTTATTGTTCTACATGTCTTTGATAAAAAAAAAAATGTTTGGGTAAAAGTTATAGCGTTTACAAAATATGGTACAAAAATGTGAATTTCCGCTTTTTGAAGCAGCTCTGACTTTCTGAGCACCTGTCATGTTTCCTGAGGTTCTACAATGGCCAGACAGTACAAACACCCCACAAATGACCCCATTTCGGAAAGTAGACACCCTAAGGTATTCGCTGATGGGCATAGTGAGTTCATAGAACTTTTTATTTTTTGTCACAAGTTAGCGGAAAATGATGATTTTTTTTTTTTTCTTACAAAGTCTCATATTCCACTAACTTGTGACAAAAAATAAAAACTTCCATGAACTCACTATGCCCATCAGCGAATACCTTGGGGTGTCTTCTTTCCAAAATGGGGTCACTTGTGGGGTAGTTATACTGCCCTGGCATTCTAGGGGCCCAAATGTGTGGTAAGGAGTTTGAAATCAAATTCTGTAAAAAATGACCAGTGAAATCCGAAAGGTGCTCTTTGGAATATGGGCCCCTTTGCCCACCTAGGCTGCAAAAAAATGTCACACATCTGGTATCTCCGTATTCAGGAGAAGTTGGGGAATGTGTTTTGGGGTGTCATTTTACATATACCCATGCTGGGTGAGATAAATATCTTGGTCAAATGCCAACTTTGTATAAAAAAAATGGGAAAAGTTGTCTTTTGCCAAGATATTTCTCTCACCCAGCATGGGTATATGTAAAATGACACCCCAAAACACATTCCCCAACTTCTCCTGAATACGGAGATACCAGATGTGTGACACTTTATTGCAGCCTAGGTGGGCAAAGGGGCCCATATTCCAAAGAGCACCTTTCGGATTTCACTGGTCATTTTTTACAGAATTTGATTTCAAACTCCTTACCACACATTTGGGCCCCTAGAATGCCAGGGCAGTATAACTACCCCACAAGTGACCCCATTTTAGAAAGAAGACACCCCAAGGTATTCCGTGAGGGGCATGGCGAGTTCCTAGAATTTTTTATTTTTAGCCAACCCAGAAGGAGGCCATTTTAGATTTAGTATTCACAAATGGGAATTTGGTATCTGATATTACTGTAGGGGAAAGCTTGGGATCTAGTGATCACCAGTCAGTGTGGTTTACTATAAGTACAGTGACTGAGTCACACCACACAAAAACAAAAGTTTTAGATTTTAGAAAAACAGACTTTTCTAAAATTAGATTAGTGGTATACAAGTCCCTATCAGACTGGAACAGTTTCATTGGAGTCCAGGAGAAATGGGACTACTTAAAAGTGGCACTATTGAAGGCAACAGAAAATTGCATTAGGCTTGTCAGTAAAAGCAAAAAAAGGAAGAGACCACTGTGGTACTCAGCAGAAGTGGCCAAAATCATTAAAAACAAAAAGATAGCATTTAGGAATTATAAAAAAAAAAAAAACAAGGATGACAGACAAATTTATAAGATTAGGCAGAGAGAGGCCAAACAAGTTATAAGAGCTTCCAAAGCACAGGCAGAAGAGAAATTAGCTCAGTCAGGGAAAAAAGGCGAGAAGGCATTCTTCAGATACATAAATGAAAAAAGGAAACTAAAACAAGGAATTACCAAATTAAAAACAAAAGAAGGAAGGTATATAGAAGAAGATAAAGAACTAGCTGACTGCCTCAATGAATATTTCTGTTCAGTTTTTACAAAGGAAAATAAAGGAGAAGGACCTCAGTTAGGAAAGAAGACTAATGAATCTTTTGATGCATGTGTCTTTACAGAGGAAGAGGTTCTAAGTCAGCCGTCTAAAATTAATACAAATAAGTCACAGGGGCCTGATGGGATACACCCAAAGCTATTAAAAGAGCTCAGCGTTGAACTAGCAAAACCATTAACAGATTTATTTAACCAATCGCTGGCAACAGGAGTCGTCCCAGAAGATTGGAAATTAGCAAATGTTGTGCCCATTCACAAGAAAGGTAGTAGGGAGGAATCGGGCAACTATAGGCCAGTAAGCCTGACATCAATAGTGGGGAAATTAATGGAAACCATACTTAAGGAGAGGATTGTGGAACATCTAAAATCCCATGGATTGAAAGATGAAAAACAGCATGGGTTTACTTCAGGGAGATCATGTCAAACTAATCTTATTGATTTTTTCGATTCGGTGACTAAAATAATAGATGGAGGAGGTGCAGTAGACATCGCTTATCTAGACTTTAGTAAGGCTTTTGATACTGTCCCACATAGAAAGCTTATCAATAAAGTGCAGTCTTTGGGCTTGGACTCTCATATTGTTGAATGGATTAGGCAGTGGCTGAGGGACAGGCAACAGAGGGTTGTAGTCAATGGAGTATATTCAGACCAAGGTCTTGTTACCAGTGGGGTACCTCAGGGATCTGTTCTGGGACCCATATTGTTTAATATCTTTATCAGCGAAATTTCAGAAGGCCTCGATGGTAAGGTGTGTCTTTTTGCTGATGACACAAAGATTTGTAACAGGGTTGATGTTCCTGGAGGGATACACCAAATGGAAAAGGACTTAGGAAAACTAGAGGAATGGTCAAAAATATGGCAACTAAAATTTAATGTTGATAAGTGCAAGATAATGCACCTGGGACGTAAAAACCCAAGAGCAGAATATAAAATCAGTGATACAGTCCTAACCTCAGTATCTGAGGAAAGGGATTTAGGGGTCATTATTTCAGAAGACTTAAAGGTAGGCAGACAATGTCATAGAGCAGCAGGAAATGCTAGCAGAATGCTTGGGTGTATAGGGAGAGGAATTACCAGTAGAAAGAGGGAGGTGCTCATGCCGCTCTACAGAGCACTAGTGAGACCTCATTTGGAGTATTGTGCTCAGTACTGGAGACCATATCTCCAGAAGGATATTGATACTTTGGAGAGAGTTCAGAGAAGAGCTACTAAACTGGTACATGGATTGCAGGATAAAACTTACCAGGAAAGATTAAAGGACCTTAACATGTATAGCTTGGAAGAAAGACGAGACAGAGGGGATATGATAGAAACTTTTAAATACATAAAGGGAATCAACAAGGTAAAAGAGGAGAGAATATTTAAAAGAAGAAAAACTGCTACAAGAGGACATAGTTTTAAATTAGAGGGGCAAAGGTTTAAAAGCAATATCAGGAAGTATTACTTTACTGAGAGAGTAGTGGATGCATGGAATAGCCTTCCTGCAGAAGTGGTAGCTGCAAATACAGTGGAGGAGTTTAAGCATGCATGGGATAGGCATAAGGCCATTCTTCATATAAGATAGGGCCAGGGGCTATCCATAGTATTTAGTATATTGGGCAGACTGGATGGGCCAAATGGTTCTTATCTGCCGACACATTCTATGTTTCTATGTTTTGTCACAAGTTAGTGGAAAATGATGATTTTTTTTTTATTTATTTTTTTCTTACAAAGTCTCATATTCCACTAACTTGTGACAAAAAATAAATACTTCCATGAACTCACTATGCCCATCAGCGAATACCTTGGGGTGTCTTCTTTCCAAAATGGGGTCACTTGTGGGGTAGTTATACTGCCCTGGCATTCTAGGGGCCCAAATGTGTGGTAAGGAGTTTGAAATCAAATTCTGTAAAACATGACCAGTGAAATCCGAAAGGTGCTCTTTGGAATGTGGGCCCCTTTGCCCACCTAGGCTGCAAAAAAGTGCCACACATGTGGTTTCTCCGTATTCAGGAGAAGTTGGTGAATGTGTTTTGGGGTGTCATTTTACATATACCCATGCTGGGTGAGAGAAATATCTTGGCAAAAGACAACTTTTCCCATTTTTTTATACAAAGTTGGCATTTGACCAAGATATTTATCTCACCCAGCATGGGTATATGTAAAATGACACCCCAAAACACATTCCCCAACTTCTCCTGAATACGGAAATACCATATGTGTGACACTTTTTTGCAGCCTAGGTGGGCAAAGGGGCCCACATTCCAAAGAGCACCTTTCGGATTTCACTGGTCATTTTTTACAGAATTTGATTTCAAACTCCTTACCACACATTTGGGCCCCTAGAATGCCAGGGCAGTATAACTACCCCACAAGTGACCCCATTTTGGAAAGAAGACACCCCAAGGTATTCGCTGATGGGCATAGTGAGTTCATGGAAGTTTTTATTTTTTGTGACAAGTTAGTGGAATATGAGACTTTGTAAGGAAAAAAAAAAAAAAAAAAAAAATCATCATTTTCCACTAACTTGTGACAAAAAATAAAAAATTCTAGGAACTTGCCATGCCCCTCATGGAGTACCTTGGGGTGTCTTCTTTCCAAAATGGAGTCACTTGTGGGGTAGTTATACTGCCCTGGCATTTTCCAGGGGCCCTAATGTGTTGTAAGTAGGTAAATGACCTGTGAAATCCGAAAGGTGCTCTTTGGAATGAGGGCCCCTTTGCCCACCTAGGCTGCAAAAAAGTGCCACACATGTGGTATCGCCGTACTCAGGAGAAGTTGGGGAATGTGTTTTGGGGTGTCATTTTACATATACCCATGCTGGGTGAGATAAATATCTTGGTCAAATGCCAACTTTGTATAAAAAAATTTGGAAAAGTTGTCTTTTGCCAAGATATTTCTCTCACCCAGCATGGGTATATGTAAAATGACACCCCAAAACACATTCCCCAACTTCTCCTGAGTACGGCGATACCAGATGTGTGACACTTTTTTGCAGCCTAGATGCGCAAAGGGGCCCACATTCCTTTTATGAGGGCATTTTTAGACATTTGGATCCCAGACTTCTTCTCACGCTTTAGGGCCCCTAGAATGCCAGGGCAGTATAAATACTCCACATGTGACCCCATTTTGGAAAGAAGACACCCCAAGGTATTCAATGAGGGGCATGGCGAGTTCATAGAATTATTTTTTTTTTTGGCACAAGTTAGCGGAAATTGATTTTATTTATTTTTTTCTCACAAAGTCTCCCTTTCCGCTAACTTGGGACAAAAATTTCAATCTTTCATGGACTCAATATGCCCCTCACGGAATACCTGGGGGTGTCTTCTTTCCGAAATGGGGTCACATGTGGGGTATTTATACTGCCCTGGCATTCTAGGGGCCCTAAAGCGTGAGAAGAAGTCTGGAATATAAATGTCAAAAAATTTTTAAGCATTTGGATTCCGTGAGGGGTATGGTGAGTTCATGTGAGATTTTATTTTTTGACACAAGTTAGTGGAATATGAGACTTTGTAAGAAAAAAATAATAATTTCCGCTAACTTGGGCCAAAAAAATGTCTGAATGGAGCCTTACAGAGGGTGATCAATGACAGGGGTGGGTGATCAATGACAGGGGGGTGATCAATGACAGGGGGGTGATCAATGACAGGGGGGTGATCAGGGAGTCTATATGGGGTGATCACCCCCCTGTCATTGATCATGCCCCTGTAAGGCTCCATTCAGATGTCCGTATGTGTTTTGCGGATCCGATCCATTATATCAGTGGATCCGTAAAAATCATACGGACATCTGAATGCAGCCTGACAGGGGGGGGTGATCAATGACAGGGGGGTGATCAGGGAGTCTATATGGGGTGATCACCACAGTCATTGATCACGCCCCTGTAAGGCTTTATTCAGACGTCCGTATGCGTTTTGCGGATCCGATCCATCTATCAGTGGATCCGTAAAAATCATGCGGACATCTGAATGGATCTTACAGGGGAGTAATCAATGACAAGGGGGTGATCAGGGAGTCTATATGGGGTGATCACCACAGTCATTGATCACGCCCCTGTAAGGCTTTATTCAGACGTCCGTATGCGTTTTGCGGATCCGATCCATCTATCAGTGGATCCGTAAAAATCATGCGGACATCTGAATGGATCTTACAGGGGGGTAATCAATGACAGGGGGGTGATCAGGGAGTCTATATGGGGTGATCACCACAGTCATTGATCACGCCCCTGTAAGGCTTTATTCAGACGTCCGTATGCGTTTTGCGGATCCGATCCATCTATCAGTGGATCCGTAAAAATCATACGGACATCTGAATGGAGCTTTACAGGGGTGTGATCAATGACAGGGGGGTAATCAATGACAGGGGGGTGATCAGGGAGTCTATATGGGGTGATCACCACAGTCATTGATCACTCCCCTGTAAGGCTTTATTCAGACGTCCGTATGCGTTTTGCGGATCCGATCCATCTATCAGTGGATCCGTAAAAATCATGCGGACATCTGAATGGAGCTTTACAGGGGGGTGATCAATGACAGGGGGGTGATCAGGGAGTCTATATGGGGTGATCACCACAGTCATTGATCACGCCCCTGTAAGGCTTTATTCAGACGTCCGTATGCGTTTTGCGGATCCAATCCATCTATCAGTGGATCCGTAAAAATCATGCGGACATCTGAATGGAGCTTTACAGGGGGGTGATCAATGACAGGGGGGTAATCAATGACAGGGGGTGATCAGGGAGTCTATATGGGGTGATCAGGGGTGATCAAGGGTGAATAAGGGGTTAATAAGTGACAGGGGGGGGGGGTGTAGTGTAGTGGTGCTTGGTGCAACATATTACTGAGCTGCCTGTGTCCTCTGGTGGTCGATCCAAACAAAGGGGACCACCAGAGGACCAGGTAGCAGGTATATTAGACGCTGTTATCAAAACAGCGTCTAATATACCTGTTAGGGGTTAAAAAAAATCACATCTCCAGCCTGCCAGCGAACGATCGCCGCTGGCAGGCTGGAGATCCACTCTCTTACCTTCCGTTCCTGTGAGCGCGCGCGCCTGTGTGCGCACGTTCACAGGAAATCTCGGCCATCGCGAGATGACGCATATATGCGTGACTCTGCGCAGGGCTGCCACCTCCGGAACGCGAATCTGCGTTAGGCGGTCCGGAGGTGGTTAAGCAGAGGTAAAAGTAGGCAGTACAGGGAACAAAACTGTGGAATTAAGGGGTAATTGAGTACACAGTGAAAAGTTGAAATAGGGCCACCAAGGTGATATTAATCACCACAATCCAATACTCCAAAAAAATATATATACGACAGTTATACTTTCAATTATTTTTTATTTATTTTTTAACCCCTCCAGCACTATTGTACTATGCATTCTGTATTCAGAATGCTATTTTTTTCACTTATAACCATGTTATAAGGGAAAATAATAATGATCGGGTCCCCATCCCGATCGTCACCTAGCAACCGTTCGTGAAAATCGCACCGCATCCGCACTTGCTTGCGATTTTCACACAACCCCATTCATTTCTATGGGGCCTGCGTTACGTGAAAAACGCACAAAGAGGAGCATGCTGCGATTTTCACGCAACGAACAAATGATGCGTGAAAATCACCGCTCGTGTGCACAGCCCCATAGAAATGAATGGGTCATGATTCAGTGCGGGTGCAATGCGTTCAACTCACGCATCGCATCCGCGCTGAATACTCGCCCGTGTGAAAGGGGCCTAAGTGTTTTTATATGTACAATTACAATACTTTTACTGGCACATGATGGGGGGGGCCTCTTGTTACTGGCACATGATGGGGGTTGGGCTCTTGTTACTGGCACATGATGGGAGGGCCTCTTGTTACTGGCACATGATGGGGGGTGGGCTCTTGTTACTGGCACATGATAGGGGGTGGGCTCTTGTTACTGGCACATGATTGGGGGGGCTCTTGATACTGGCACATGATTGGGGGGCTCTTGTTACTGGCACATGATTGGGGGGGGTCTTGTTACTGGCACATGGTGGGGGTCCTCTTGTTACTGGCACATGATGGGGGCTCTTGTTACTGGCACATGATAGGGGGTGGGCTCTTGTTACTGGCACATGATAGGGGGTGGGCTCTTGTTACTGGCACATTATGGGGGGGGGCTCTTGATACTGGCACATAATTGGGGGGGGGCTCTTGATACTGGCACATGATTGGGGGGGCTCTTGTTACTGGCACATGATTGGGGGGGCTCTTGTTACTGGCACATGGTGGGGGCTCTTGTTACTGGCACATGATTGGGGGGGTTCTTGATACTGGCACATGATTGGGGGGGCTCTTGTTACTGGCACATGATTGGGGGGGCTCTTGATACTGGCACATGATTGGGGGGGCTCTTGTTACTGGCACATGATTGGGGGGGCTCTTGTTATTGGCACATGATTGGGGGGGCTCTTGTTATTGGCACATGATTGGGGAGCTCTTGTTACTGGCACATGAATGGGGGGCATCTATGGGGGCACATTATTAGGGGGCATCTATGGGGGCACTTATTACTGGCACATTATTGGTGGGCACTATAGGGGCATCTACTGAGGCCACAAAGAAGGATTATTTTATATGGGGGCTCTGTACAGTAGCATTTTATACTAGGACACATTATGGTGGGTACTGTGGAGGAGAGGAGAACTATGGGGTTATCTACAGGGGGCACTAAGAAGGGGTATTTTATACTTGCAAATTATGGGGGACACTGAGGGCATCAACTGGGGCACATGCACAGGATCTCAACACGTCGCTGTCAAGTGAGCCGTTGGTGTCAACCAAAGGAGTGGGCGTGACTTCACATGGGAGAGGTGTTACGGTCTGGAGGGCACAGAGGACCACCCCCTACCACACCTCTGTTAACACTCTGGGCCCCCATAAGTGTTTTACTTAAAATGTATTATTATTTTTTTTTTTTTATTAAGCTAAGTAAAGGCTAAAGAACAGATTCTATAAAGGTATGCAAGGTATCGATACATCAACATCTATTCAGCTATGCTGGTGATTTCATATGCATAAAACATATGACAGATGCACTTTATTTGTGTTATAAAAATTGCTCTGCGTTGCGTTTTCATTTTCTATAAAAAAGGCCCATTAAAAATCTTCAGCACCAGGCCCATGATGCTCTTAATCCGACCCTGCCCAGTGCACATACATATACTGGGTGGGACCCCAGTGCACATACATATACTGGGTGGGACCCCAGTGCACATACATATACTGGGTGGGACCCCAGTGCACATACATATACTGGGTGGGACCCCAGTGCACATACATATACTGGGTGGGACCCCAGTCCTCATACATATACTGGGTGGGACCCCAGTGCACATACATATACTGGGTGGGACCCCAGTGCACATACATATACTGGGTGGGACCCCAGTGCACATACATATACTGGGTAGGACCCCAGTGCACATACATATACTGGGTGGGACCCCAGTGCACATACATATACTGGGTGGGACCCCAGTGCACATACATATACTGGGTGGGACCCCAGTCCTCATACATATACTGGGTGGGACCCCAGTGCACATACATATACTGGGTGGGACCCCAGTGCACATACATATACTGGGTGGGACCCCAGTGCTCATACATATACTGGGTGGGACCCCAGTGCACATACATATACTGGGTGGGACCCCAGTGCACATACATATACTGGGTGGGACCCCAGTGCACATACATATACTGGGTGGGACCCCAGTGCACATACATATACTGGGTGGGACCCCAGTGCACATACATATACTGGGTGGGACCCCAGTGCACATACATATACTGGGTGGGACCCCAGTCCTCATACATATACTGGGTGGGACCCCAGTGCTCATACATATACTGGGTGGGACCCCAGTGCACATACATATACTGGGTGGGACCCCAGTGCACATACATATACTGGGTGGGACCCCAGTGCACATACATATACTGGGTGGGACCCCAGTGCACATACACATACTGGGTCGGACCCCAGTGCACATACATATACTGGGTCGGACCCCAGTGCTCATACATATACTGGGTCGGACCCCAGTGCTCATACACATACACATACTGGGTGGGACACCAGTGCACATACACATACTGGGTGGGACACCAGTGCACATACACATACTGGGTGGGACACCAGTGCACATACATATACTGGGTGGGACCCCAGTGCACATACACATACTATTGTGCTGTTTGGGATAATACATCGCCTCCCAATGGAGAGAGTCCTGATACTTTCCCATACACATCAGATGTCGGGGTCTGTCATGGAGACCACCTGCAGCACCGCAGTGACGTCTCCGCCTGCCCCTCCCCCTCCCTGTCACATTATCCCCTGTAATTTGCCATGCCTCTGCCTGCCCTTCTCTCTCCGCCATGCTAGGGGGCAGCACTCCTCCATCGCTCCTCGGCCTCGGTTTTCCCGTGCTCTCCCGGAAGCAGCTGCTAGGCCGGGCTCGAGTAGCAGGCAGATGAGCCGCTAGTTACTAGGCGCTGCAGGCCCGGTGCCGTGCTCAGGTACTCGCTCATCACCCGCAGGCCCGGGTCGCCCCAATGCCAGAGCAGGGACCGAGGATGAACGGCTTCTCTCTTGGGGAGCTATGCTGGCTCTTCTGCTGCCCGCCATGCCCGAGCCGGATCGCTGCCAAGCTGGCCTTCCTGCCCCCGGAGCCCACATACACGGTACGGGAGGCAGAGGGGGGCCCGAGCCAGGCCGCAGCGCAGGCGGACGAGCAGAGCGAGCCTGCGGCCTGTCCTCCTCCTCCGCCCTGTAGCCTGCACCTGACGGAGAGGGCGGACTGGCAGTACTCGCAGCGGGAGCTGGACGCGGTGGAGGTCTTCCGCTGGAGGACGGACCGGGGCAGCTGCCTGGGCTGCATGTTCGTGCGCTGCGCCCCCGGGAGCCGGTACACGCTGCTCTTCTCTCACGGGAACGCCGTGGACCTGGGCCAGATGTGCAGCTTCTACATCGGCCTGGGCTCCAGGATCAACTGCAACGTCTTCTCCTACGACTACTCCGGCTACGGAGTGAGCAGCGGCAAGCCCAGCGAGAAGAACCTGTACGCGGACATCGAGGCGGCCTGGCACGCCCTGAGGACACGGTACGTAGGCATAATGTCACCTCTGGCCACTCCAATGCCCAGGGGACACTTGGAAGATGTTGGCTTTTCTAAGAGTCACCTCATCTTAGGCCTCTCTAGTCCTGGGATAGTGGAAGACTCCACCAATAGTCATGTCTTCACAGGCCTCACTGGTTCTGGTATACTGGAAGACTCCCCCCAAATAGTCATGTCTTCACAGGCCTCACTGGTTCTGGTATACTGGAAGACTCCCCCCAAATAGTCATGTCTTCACAGGCCTTGCTGGTACTGGGATACTGGTAAACCCTTCCCCCTTCCAGTAGTCATGTCATTAGACATAACTGGTCCTGAGATACTGGTAGGCCCTCTCCCCATAGTCATGTCATCACCACAGGCCTCCTGGTAGTAGTTTCATCACATTTCTCATTGGTCCTGGGATACTGATGGTCCCAGGGACTAGTGCTGATGTCCCCTCAGGCCACACTTCATCAAGGCCCAGGAAACACTTTGAAGATGTTAGCTTTTCTAATAGCCATGTAATTACAGGGATACTGGTAGACTTCCCCCAATAGTCATGACCTCACTGGTTCTGGCATACTGGTAGCCACTCTCCCAATAATCGGGTCATCACCACAGGCCTCGCTGGTCCTGGGATACTGATAAGTCCTCCAGCCCATAGTCATGTCATCACAGACATCACTGGTCTGGAGGATGCCGGGTTGTACTGACAGTCAGGATACCATAGGCCACATTCCTCAAAGGGGAATTCCTTGTCTTGTCACCACAGACCGCACTGTTCTAGGCCAGGGATCCGCAACCTTCAGCTTTCTGAAACTACAATCCCCAGAATCCTCCTTTCACTTTTACAGGATTAACAAGTGCAGCTTAGTAAGTGTGTGTGCTGGGAGTTGTAGTTGCACAGCTGGATGGCTGAAAGTTGTGGACCCCAGGCCTAGGGGATATCGGGGTCTTCTCAGATCCTATAATATTCGCCTCACTGCTGGCCACACTCCACCCTACAGAGTAATAATGGTATCCCCATAGTCTGCTCTCTTGTCCGCAGCGCCTCTAGTTTAATGCTAACCGGTTTTTCTCCACTTCTCCTTAAGGGTGCATTCACACCACTATAAGTAAGTGCTTTGCAAAACATGGATACAAGCCATGTGCGGGCTACTTCATGGTGCGGACCCGTTGACTTCAAGGAGTCCGTGGTCTGCATGTTGTGTCAAAGCATAGGATGTCCTATCTTTTGTGGCGTGGCCACACATGCGGCCTCTCCGGTAAAGATAGGTCATGTTCTATACTTCACTGCAACACGCGCACTTCCGACCCATTGAAGTCAAGGGGTATGCCAAAAAAACCGGATGCAACACGAACGGTGTCTGTGATTTGCAGATCGCATAATGCATATAAGCGCTTGTGCCACTAGCACGGAGTATAGTCTTTGGCCTTGTTCACACTTGGTGTCATTACTGTATTTTGATCAGTGGACTTGTTTTTGTCAGATATTGTGTTATACAGGGTTTTATAAATCTCGTATACGCTGTACTGAGCAGAACTGCGCAGGATATGTGACAAACGTGTCAGCAACCCCAGGCATGCCGGAACCGTCTCGTGCTGCAGGTGTCCCCCAAAGCTGCACAGTGTGAGCAGGGCCTTGCATATTACGACGTTTGGGTGACTGGCACTCTGTGGGCACATGACAGGACTGCATGGGTAGCAGCTCAGATTTGTAATATTGGCATGCTCTGATACCACAGGGCCGTGTCAGGTCCGATGACAGCAGGTAAGAGAGGCGCTGTTAATGTCCATTACTAAGATTATATTTTTGTTCACCTTCTTGTTATGGCTCATCCCTAAATTCACACTGTTTATTGCGTTTTTATTTGTGAAATCCACACAAGAAAACACAACAGTTGGCATTCTGCCCGCAGGTGAATTGCTGCAGCTAAGGGTACTTTCACATTAGCGGTTTTGTTTTCCGGCATAGAGTTCCGTCCTAGGGGCTCAATACCGGAAAAGAACTGATCAGTTCAGTCAGTGAATGGCGTTTTGGATGGAGGAAATGCCGCGGCATGCTGCAGTGTTATCTCCGTCCCAAATTCCGAATTGGTTGCTGGAATGCCGGATCCGGCTTTAATTTACATTGAAATGTATTAGTGCCGGTTCCGGCATTAAAAATACTGCAATGCCTGATCCGCCCTTCTGGTATGCGTATGCGCAGATCGGTAAAAATGTGAAAAAAAGCAATAGAAACGGATCCATTTGTCCGTATGACAAACGGAGAGACGGATCCGTTCTTGCAATGCATTTGTGATCCGGATCTATCTACAAATGCTGTCCGTTTGCATGCAGATTGCCGGATCCCGGCGACGGGACTGCTTGCCGGGTCACTCTGCTGCAAGTGTGAAAGTAGCCTAAGAAAACGAGCAAAGTGTACGTGAGATTTATCTAATCTCCTACATTTTACTGGTACTGTACTGAACGGAGGTTTTTCCCGACATAATCTGCATTGTGAGCAGGCACCCTAAGGTTCCCTCAGTCCTCCTCCTGCACACAGCCTGTGGTTGCAGTCGGTGTTTTTCATGGACCCTTAGACTTGAAGGGTGGTGTTTGGACCTCATCACGGACCAGTGCAGGGGATTAGACCTCTCGTGTAGACTTTGCTTTTTCGTTCCATGCGGAAATTGATCTGCATGTCAATTCTTTGTGCCGTTCTTTTTTGTGGATTTTACCCTTTTCAATGCAAGGGTGAGATCTGTGGCAAAATCGCATCAAATCCGCCACAAAACTGCAAAGAACGTGATCTTAGATGCGGAAACCACAGAAATCCGCCTGAAAATGTTTGCAGATTTTCTGCTAGACAGCGCGCACCCGTGCGCAGGCTTTACTAGGAGGGTGGTATGTGCTGTGTATATTACATCTGAATATAATAATAGCAAAGACAGGTGCACTCTGCGCTCTTACTAAACCCTCAAACTGATGTTAAAATTGAGAGATTAGCCAACATGTCCTACTGTGGAGGACATGTCTGAGCCCGAGCACCGCGCCAAGGTTTCTCAAGTAGCTCTGGTCTGAACACTCACCTACCTGTGCCGTATGGGCAATACCAGGGGCCAGTGGGCGAATTACAAGAGCGTGAGGTCCGACTAACAGACAACTCACCAGTTACCTCCAGCATGTAGCCATGCTAGCAATGGGAGGAGGGAGGAGTCTGCGAGTCCCACTCAAGACTGACTGATATGGCCCAGGCCTCGCACCTAAATGTAGCCTGTGGATGGAAAGCAGGCTCATTTAAATTGGGGTTTATACACCTCCAGGCATCTCTATATACAAACAAACTGAAAAAAATGGCGTGGTGTATTACATCTGCCAGCTTACAGAAAACCTGATGTACAGCATTTTGTAATGATTTAGCATGCTCTAGCAAAACTTTTTAATGGGTTGTCTTATTAGAGAAAAATGCAGCAGCCAGGTGATCGCCCCTCCCCCTCTCAGGGAAAAGCCAGACATTTCTCCCCAGTATTACTTGGCAGCCATTCAGATGAATGTTGCCATTGTTGTACTACAAGGACAGGTAGTGTCCCCCAGAACAGGAGCTACTCGTACTGAGCAACCCTGCGTTCTGGCATTATAGCGGAGGGTCTCTCTATAATGTCCACATGCCTGCCCTAAAAGGACAAACTAATAAGTTGGCAAATATAATACTACTGACAGTTGTCCTCGTGTTCAGAGCCATACTGGAGTGATGCCAAGGGGGCTGCCTTATGTTCTGGGGGAACGTCCTATTGGTCACATGATATGGTTAATATATAATGAGGTTGGTTAGTCCATTCTGTTTACCTAGCCAGGGCTGCAGATGGCGACTTTTTAGTCTTTGTCGCCATTTCCGACTAGACCCGCAGCTCTGCAGTTGAATACAGCGGCGGGGCACAGGAGATGATCGTTCTCTGCCCCGCCGCCGATGTTCTTCTCAGCAGCGCAGTGGAGAAGGAGTCTCTCCCTCCCCCCTGTGCTGCTCCAGCCAATAAGAAGAGAGGCGGGGAGGGGCTGTGGCCACTGCGCCACCAATGAAGATAACTGACCTGTTAATACAAATACAGGAGGCGGGTGCCGGAATCAAATACCCGGCACCCGACCTCTATGACAGGGAGCTGCGATCCGCTGCAGTTAACCCCTCACGTGCGGTACCTGAGGGGTTAACTGCCGCTGATCGCAGCTCCCTGTCATACAGGTCGGGTGCCGGCTATCTGATTCCGGCACCCGCCTCCTGTATTTGTATTAACAGGTCAGTTATCTTCATTGGTGGCGCAGTGTTCCCCCCAACACCCCAGTATAATAAACATTGGTGGCGCAGTGGGCAGTGCCAATGAGTGTTATAATAAAAAAAAAATATATATATATATATATATATATATATATATATATATATATATATATATCTCTATATCTCCCCTCCTCCAATTGATCGCGTAGCTGCCGGTCTCATGTTCTTTCTTCAGGACCTGTGGTGAAGTCACTGAGCTCATCACATAGTCTATTACCATGGTGATGGATCATGTGATGTACCATGTGATGAGCTCAGTGACATCACCACAGGTCCTTTGACAGGTCCTGAAGAAAGAACAGGAGACCGGCTTTTACACTATCATATGGAGGAGGTGAGTTATTTTATTTTAACCCTCATTGGCACTGCCCACTGCGCCACCAATGTTTATTATACTGGGGGGGGGGGGGGCACTGCGCCACCAATGTTTATTATACTGGGGTGTTGGGGGGGGGGGGGGGGGGGCACTGCGCCACCAATGTTTTATACTGGGGTGTTGGGGGGGGGGGGGGCACTGCGCCACCAATGTTTATTATACTGGGGTGTATATAATGTTTATTATATTGACCTTCTACTAAGCATTCTGTATTAAAGAATGCTATTATTTTCCCTTATAACCATGTTATCAGGGAAAATAATAGTGAATACACTTTCATCCTAGCAACCATGTGTGAAAATCGCACCGCATCCGCACTTGCTTGCGATTTTTACGCAGCCCCATTAACTTTTATGGGGCCTGCGTTGCGTGAAAAACGCACAACATAGAGCATGCTGCGATTTTCACGCAACGCACAAGTGATGCGTCAAAATCACTGCTCATGTGCACAGCCCCATAGAAGTGAATGGGTCCGGATTCAGTGCGGGTGCAATGCGTTCACCTCACGCATTGCACCCGCGCAGAAATCTCGCCCATGTGAAAGGGGCCTAAGGGTGAATAGGACAAGGGTTCCATCCCCTAAGGGGGCTAATAGTAAGTAAAATAAAAAAACACAAACATTAAGGCCCCTTTCAAACGGGCGTTGCGGGAAAATGTGCAGGTGCGTTGCGGGAACACCCGCGATTTTTCCGCGCGAGTGCAAAACATTGTAATGCGTTTTGCACTCGCGTGAGAAAAATCGCGCGTGTTTGGTACCCAAACCCGAACTTCTTCACAGAAGTTCGGGCTTGGGATCGGTGTTCTGTAAATAGTATTATTTTCCCGTATAACATAGTTATAAGGGAAAATAATAGCATTCTGAATACAGAATGCATAGTAAAACTGGGCTGGAGGGGTTAAAAAAAAAATAAAAAATCATTTAACTCACCTTAATCCACTTGCTCGCGATGCCCGGCATCTCCGTCTGACTCTTTTACTGTATAGGACCTGTGGAGAGCATTAACTATAGTTTAAGGACCTGGGATGACGTCACTCTGGTCATCACATGGTACGTCACATGATCTTTTACCATGGTGATTCACCATGGTAAAAGATCATGTGACGTACCATGTGATGACCGGAGTGACGTCATCCCAGGTCCTTAAACTATAGTTAATGCTCTCCACAGGTCCTATACAGTAAAAGAGTCAGACGGAGATGCCGGGCATCGCGAGCAAGTGGATTAAGGTGAGTTAAATGATTTTTTTATTTTTTTTTAACCCCTCCAGCCCTGTTTTACTATGCATTCTGTATTCAGAATGCTATTATTTTCCCTTATAACCATGTTATAAGGGAAAATAATAAGGTTCGGGTCTCCATCCCGATCGTCTCCTAGCAACCGTGCGTGAAAATCGCACCGCATCCGCACTTGCTTGCGGATGCTTGCGATTTTCACGCAACCCCATTCATTTCTATGGGGCCTGCGTTACGTGAAAAACGCACAAAGAGGAGCATGCTGCGATTTTCACGAAAACGCAAAAGTGATGCGTGAAAATCACCGCTCGTGTGCACAGCCCCATAGAAATGAATGGGTCAGTATTCAGTGCGGGTGCAATGCGTTCACCTCCCGCATCGCATCCGCGTGGAATACTCGCTCGTGTGAAAGGGGCCTAAGGCTACTTTCACACTTGTGGCAGTGTGACCCGGCAAGCAGTTCCGTCGTCGGAACTGCCTGTCGGATCCGCCGATCTGGATGTGACTGAAGGCATTTGTGAGACGCATCCGGATGAGGATCCGTCTCACAAATGCATTGCAAGAACGAATCCATCTCTCCGCTTGTCATG
Organism: Bufo bufo; assembly: GCF_905171765.1. Classification (NCBI taxonomy): domain Eukaryota; kingdom Metazoa; phylum Chordata; class Amphibia; order Anura; family Bufonidae; genus Bufo; species Bufo bufo. Next base: position 682,619,532 of record NC_053389.1, on the reverse strand, counting down.
CGGACAGACGGATCCATCTTGTATCTTTTTACACATTTTTACCGGTCTGCGCATGAAGACATCCTGAACAGATTGCTCTCCATTCAGAATGCCTGGGGATATGCCTGATCAGTTCTTTTCTGTTATAGAGCCCCTGTGACGGAACTCTGTGCCGGAAATAAAAAACGCTAGTGTGAAAGTACCCTAAAATATAAAGTTTAAATCCCCCCCTTTCCCAATTTTACATATAAAATATATAAACAATAAATAAACATATTACATAGCGCTGCGTCCGAAAAGTCCAAACTATTAAATTATAAAAAAATATCTCCTATGCGGTGAGCATTTTTTAGTCACCTTGTCACCCCAAAAAATAGGATAAGACTGTTGTATTATGGGCCGAACGTTTCATAAAATGCACGCGTCTTCTTTTTTTTTTTTTTTTGGTGTTTTTTTATTTTTTTGTGCGGTATTGAGCATCGCAATACTTTTTTATGGTGACGGAAGCGAATCAAAATTTTGGTATCGAAACAACGCTACGCCGATCTGATCGGCGTAGCGTTGTCACGATACCAACATTTTTATTCGGTTTCGATTTGGCGACTAAAATTTTCAGTTCAGGAGCCAATGGCTACTAGGTATTTTTTTTAGTCTGGAGTTTAGTTGTATTCCTTAAAGCAAATATCGACATTAGATAAGAGCAGGCCTGCAGATTAGGGGTGCACCGAAATTCCGGCAGCCGAAAATGCACCTAATCCACTTCGGCCGATATTGTTACATATCGGCCGAAAATATGGGGTGTGGGATTTGTCACCCACCATCTGCGGGCGGGCGCCGGGCGGGCGGTTTACTTTGTCACTGCATCTTTATTTTACCTTACAATCGTGACGCTCCAGTAACTAACAACTCTGCAGGCAGAGCGGAGGCCGGCGTAACGTCACTTACTCACGTGACGCGCCTGCTCCGCCGCCTCCATTCATAAAGTGGGCGGAGCAGGTGCGTCACGTGAGTAAGTGACGTTACGCCGCCCTCCGCTCTGCCTGCAGATTTGTTACCGGAGCGTCACGATTGTAAGGTAAAATAAAGATGCAGTGAGTGATGCTGTGAGCAGCAGGGCCGGGGCTGTTATGGGTAGGGGGATCGGTCTATGGCACTGCTATGGGGAGGGGGGATCTGTGCACTGTTATGGGGAAAGGGATCTGTGCACTGTTATGCCCATAACAGTGCACATATCCCCTTTCCATAACAGTGCACAGATCCCCCTCTCCATAACAGCGCCACCCACAGATCCCCCTCTCCATAACAGCGCCACCCACAGATCCCCCTCTCCATAACAGCGCCACCCACAGATCCCCCTCTCCATAACAGCGCCACCCACAGATCCCCCTCTCCATAACAGCGCCACCCACAGATCCCCCTCTCCATAACAGCGCCACCCACAGATCCCCCCTCTCCATAACAGCGCCACCCACAGATCCCCCTCTCCATAACAGCGCCACCCACAGATCCCCCTCTCCATAACAGCGCCACCCACAGATCCCCCTCTCCATAACAGCGCCACCCACAGATCCCCCTCTCCATAACAGCGCCACCCACAGATCCCCCTCTCCATAACAGCGCCACCCACAGATCCCCCTCTCCATAACAGCGCCACCCACAGATCCCCCTCTCCATAACAGCGCCACCCACAGATCCCCCTCTCCATAACAGCGCCACCCACAGATCCCCCTCTCCATAACAGCGCCACCCACAGATCCCCCTCTCCATAACAGCGCCACCCACAGATCCCCCTCTCCATAACAGCGCCACCCACAGATCCCCCTCTCCATAACAGCGCCACCCACAGATCCCCCTCTCCATAACAGCGCCACCCACAGATCCCCCTCTCCATAACAGCGCCACCCACAGATGAATTTCATTCATGAAAAAGAATTATTAATAAAATCATTTAAAAAAAAGTATTTTAAAAGTATTTGGGCAAAAAGGCAGTTTCGGTTTTCGGTCAAGGGCATCCTGAATTTTCGGTTTCGGACCAGAATTTTCATTTCGGTGCACCCCTACTGCAGATATTACATTGAGGTATGGGAATGTGTGCTATTTCTCTGCAGGGGTAAGAATAGGGCAGGTTGGCACCATGGGAATCAGTGGAGAGTGGAACTCTGGAACCCATTCACATTAGACTGTCAGCACATGCTGCTAAGAACCCAGGAATCGGTGAAAGCAGTTTTAACCTCCTAAGGGTTCATTCACACGAACGTATTTTGTTTGCGTGTCCGTTCCGTTTTTTGCGGATAGGATGCGGACCCGTTCATTTCAGTGGGTCTGCAAAAATATGCAGACAGCACACCGTGTGCTATCCGTATGTCCGTTCTGTAGCCCCGCAAAAAAGATAGAACATGTTCTATTCTTGTCCATCTTGCTAACAAGGATAGGCATTGTTACAATGGATCAGCCAAAAAAAAACAAACGTATGCCATACAGGACGTCATCCATGTTTTTTTTTGTTTTTTTGCGGATCTGCAATTTGCAGACCACAAAACACATATGGTTGTGTGAATGTATACTTTCAGCTGCATTCACAGCATCCCGATTTCCATCAGTGATATCTTCCCCTGTACTGGACATATTGGTGCCGTTCTGGTATTGTCTGAAAGCTTGGACTGTCGGCTTTCAAACAAGACCAGGTGCATGACCTAGCGGCATCTGAAGAGGCCCTCCCCCCTCCAGTTAGCTACTTCTCCCACTGCTGGAGCTGGACTCGGGCAAAACAGTCAGGGGGTTAACAGGGTTTCTCCAGGCTTTTCAAGAACCTGATGCCTTCTTCAGCCCTGCGAAATTAAGACAGCTCGGTTAATACTTGTCCGTCCGTCGTCTGCCCTGCGCTCACATGGGCTGTGGGTTCTTCACCTGTGACCGAAAGTGTGCCCTCGTCTTCCTGATCAACTTCATTTACTATTCTACAGCTGAACAGGCGAACAAGGGTACACTTCCGGTCAGAACCCTGGTGAAAGGGCCAGCAGGTCACAGACGGTGGCATTGGCAGCGCAAGGGATGGGTAAGCATTAAAGAGGACCTGTCACCACTCCTGACGTGCAGACTGCTAACAATACATTTATAACTTCTAGTAGGAATAATAAAGGAATGGCACAACATAGAGCCATAAGAATAGATGCTCCAGAACTGTTATTACATGGGGAATGCATGAAGCTATTAAAGCAGGCATGTCAGGAGCGGTGACAGGTCCTCTTTAAGCCAGCTGGGTTGCTGTAAAAGCCCGGAGAACCCCCTTAAGAAAAGATGAGGCAGTTTTTGAATAACATTTTACATTCCCATCTGGCAAATTTTAAAGCCACGTGCCCAGCGATGCCACGTGCATTTAGGTGCCAGGAGGTGATTAGTAGCGCAGCATTCCCATGACTTTGTCTTCAGGTCCCATAGGTATGAGTAATTGTTTCACTGACGTGAATAGGATGTGCTCGGCTTTTCATGGAAGGAAGCTCGGTTATTCTTGTATCCCTCTTGTTTGTGAATGATTCGTGCCCCCCCCCCCCCTTTCCCGCTGACCACATTTCCATCATTCTTCCGGCCCTGAATAGGGATTCACCGGTATGTCATGTGCTTCACTGGGGGATGTAACCTAGGATGGTGAGGATACATGCACAGCGCTGTATACTGTCACATTCACCCCTGTGTATATACAGAGCCCATAATACTGCTGGAGACCAACCACTTCATCTAGAAAGGCTACCTTAACCCTTTCCTGGACCGAAAGGTACTCTTACGCCCCAGTTGCAGTGTTCTGACTGCAGTAATGAGTCCAGTGAATGGCACGTGGGAGCTGTGGTGCCAATTGGAATATATAGCTGTGCCAGGGCTCGGAGTCCTCTCCCAGCCAAGCTACTTAACCCCTTAGATGACATGGTATATAGCAACTACTGCATTGAAGGTGTTTGACAGATGGGGGGGGGGGGAATATATTTTTTATAAAATGTAAAAGCAAGTAATACATTTAAACCGCATGATTCATGGTGTCGGGATGTTTTCCATCCCTCCTCAAATAAGGTAAATTATATGTAAAATTGGGCCAATACAAACTACACCTCAACCTGAAAAAAACAAGCCTTCATACAGCTACATCAACAGGAAAAAGTTACGGATCTAGAAATGTTCAAAAAAATGCAAAAAAAAAAACAACCACCCATAGTCCAGTGATGAAGAGGTTCTCCAGAGTACAGTGTTGATGACCAAGCGTCGGGATAGATCATCAGTATCAGATCTCTGGGGGTCCGACACACAGCACCCCCCATACCGATCAGCTGTTTAAAGAGGCCGCAGCCTCCTCTCATCATGCCTAGCACAGCGCTGTACATTGTATAGTGGCTGTGTGTGGTATTGCAGCCCAGGCCAATTTACTTCAGTGGGGCTAGGGATGAGTGAATTGATTCGTATAAATTTCACGACTCTGGGGGAGTATCCCTCTACAGACTGTTAACGAATGTGCTGGCAGATTAACATGACCGTCCATTGGTTTAAATATCACAACACATGAGCAGATACTCACAATAAAGGCGCATGCACAGGATTGCCAAGGCCGTGTGAGATGTGCGGCCATATTAATCTGCCAGCAGAGGGAGTGTCCTGAGCTGTTCAAATGAAAGAATCGATTCGGCCATCACTAAGCTGCACGTAGGCCATGTGACTGATGAAGAGGCCAGGGCCAGCAGCTGATTGATTGGTATTGGATTCCTGGAAAACCCCTTTAGTCACAATCTGCGGCCAGTCCGCAGCATTGTACAGAGCTAGCACAGTGGATAAGAATTTGAGAACTCTCATCCACATGCTGCGTAAAAAAAAAGTAGCAGAAAACTGCGCCATTGCGGATTTGAAATCCACAGCATGTTCATTTTATCCTGTGGTTTTCATTGCAGATTTTACCCTTTTTCAAAGCAAAGAATGACACTTTGACTAATCTGCAGTGTGTGCATTCATTTTTCGTTTTTCGTTTTTTTTCCGTGTGCATTCGTTTTTTTTGGTTTTTTTTGCTGCTGCAGCAGAAAATCCACAGCTAATCAGTCATGTGTGAACCCAGCCTTCTGCCTGCAGTTTTGCCCATTCTAAACTGCTGACTGCACTAGATAGGTGCAGGGCAGAGCAGGACAAACATACTTTTGTGGAGTTTTTGTTATTGGGATTAGTGTGAATATGAACTTTTGTTCTGCTCCTGGAAGTGCCCAGCAGGTAGGGCTTCACTGTGACATGCTCTTTGCATTGAGCTTCTTCATAGCCCCTCCCCTCAGCTCTGAGTGACAGCTGCAGCATCCAACCAGAAGACCACCTCCAGGGCACTTGCAGGAGCAGAACCTGGCAGAATAAAAGTTCATATTCAGATTACTCCTAATAATAAAAACTCCACAAAAGGTATACTTGTACAGCTCTCCCCAGCTACTACCTAGTTCGGTGAGCAGTTTAGCATGATCAAAACTGCTGACAGATGCCATTTAGGATCCATTATATAAATGCTACATTTATCAATTTCTAGACAGCAATGCAATTAAAGCTACTTTCACACTGGCAGCAGTGTGAACCGGTGGGCAGTTCCGTCGTCGGAACTGCCCGCCGGATCCGCCGATTTTGATGTGACTGAAAGCATTTGTGAGACGAATCTGTCTCACAAATGCATTGCAAGAACGGATGCGCAGGCCGGTATGCGCAGGCCGGAAGGACGGATCCGGCATTCAGGCAAGTCTTCAGTTTTTTTCCGCCGGAGATAAAACCGTAGCATGCTACGGTTTTATCTTCCGCCTGATCAGTCAAAACGACTGAACTGAAGACCTCCTGAACGGATTACTCTCCATTCAGAATGCATGGGGATATACCTGATCAGTTCTTTTCCGGTATAGAGACCCTGTGACGGAACTCTATGCCGGAAAAGAAAAACGCTAGTGTGAAAGTACCCTTAATAAGATAACGAAGTGGAACATTTCATTGCTGCCTTCCCTGGAGTTACTGGTGCATGGTAATATACTGCTGCTGGCCGGGCCGTGCTGGTACAATCCTGTCTAGAAATGGATTTGACAGATATGGGAAATATAAAGGAAAGACTTATACTTCTCCCGGCCGGATCCTCTTCTGGGTTTGGCTAAAAAAAAAAAAAGCGTTAAAAACAGCATGTGTGACTCCACAGAAAAGAACACAAGAAACTGGGGTGCAGTAGGGATCGTGTAGGTGCAGTGTCTAACTGCTCCCTAAGGGTACTTTCACACCGTTCAGTACTCATCAGGATGTCTTCAGTTCAGTCCCTTTTACGGCATTTGGCCGGAGGAAATACTGCAGCATTCGGAACACTTGCCGGATCCTGCATTAATTTCCATTGAAATGTATTAAGACCGTATTCGGTACCAAGTGTTCAGGAAATTGCCGCATTGACGGATCCGGTTTTCTCAGACCTTTTAAAAATGTTTTTCCGGGTGACACTGGAGAGATGGATCCGGTATTTCAATGCATTTGTCAAACGGATCCGCATCCGGAAACAAATTATCTCCATTTGCACACGGATTTCCATTGCCGGAATCCAACAACGCAAGTGTGAAAGTACCCTTAATGTTTCCGTCTCTTCTACTGTATAACATTAGCTTTGGCAGTGAATATTACATTATTTTTGCCTGTTCTATCACATTGACTGTATATTCTGTGGGAAGGGGGTTATAATATAAAAGTTACTGTCATGCACTATATCAATAAAACAAAAACTACCTATATTTTACTACAAATGCATTTTAATTTCACTGTGGTCACCAGTGTGTACCTATGACTGGACCAAATGTAGGAGTCCTTTTGTAAGTAATATCTGTATGGCCTTTTCATTGAATTCTAGAATACATTGCACAATCCTCAGACACGTGCCGTGGCCATCCCCCTCAGTAGTCGCCACGGTAGGCCGCTTCCTGTTTTGTATGGAAATTCCAAGAACGCCATGATAAACACATCTGCCTCAAAGCATGACCAACTGAGCGGCCACGTGACGTCATGGGCCGGCACCTTGCCAGGCAATGACAGGGTAAGTGTGCATAGGTGTCAGTATTATCAGGAGGTGTGCCGTGACTGGGGATGTCCGGGGACTTTGTACCGCAGTCCAGGAGAATGCACTGAGAGCTCTTTATGTAACTTATGTGGGACAGATGTTTCATTTATGCTATAGCTTAGCTTGCTGTCAGCATATGGGGGGGGGGGTTCTTTTTGTAAGGGGGTATTCACACGACCGTATTAATTTTTGCGGTCCTTAAACTGCAGATCTGCAAAACATGTCTGTGTGTGTTCCGCATTTTGCAGATCCCATCCTTTTGTGAGAAATGCTTATTCTTGTCCGCCAAATGTACAAGGATAAGACACGTTCTGTTTTTTATTTGTGGGACCGCAAAATGGACATACAGATACGGACAGTATGCTAAAATGAATTGGTCTGCATCTGATCCACACCGAAAATACGGTCGCGTGAATGGACCCTAAGTGAGATCTGATATACTTGACCTGAACTGGTGCTGTATACATATATAGTATATACCAGTGCTGCCCAACCATTTTTCGTCTGAGGGCCGCGCTAGACATGGTATAAATTTTGCGGGCCAGAATCAGGTAGCTTTGCCAGAAAGAAAAGCAAAAACTGTGAGGGGGCACGTGTGAGCATTACTAAAATACATAGGCCTACACTTGTTCAAATCTGCGTTGGAGGCTTAGTTCAGGGCGTCTGTTGCAGATTCTGTTGAAAGACCAGACAAAAAAGCCTTGTGCAGTACTTTTGTGTCCGGTAAAAAGACAGGATCCCGAACGGAAACTGAACGGATCCCATCATAGTCGGTGGAGTCTGTTCAGCTTCTTCCCTGTGTAGTGACAGGAGGAAGGGGAAGCAGGGTCACTAGTGGGGTGACAGGAGGAAGGGGAAGCGGGGTCAGTAGTGGGGTGACGGGAGGAGGAGGGAGCAGGGTCAGTAGTGGGGTGACGGGAGGAGGAGGGAGCAGGGTCAGTAGTGGGGTGACGGGAGGAGGAGGGAGCAGGCTCAGTAGTGGGGTGACGGGAGGAGGAGGGAGCAGGCTCAGTAGTGGGGTGACGGGAGGAGGAGGGAGCAGGCTCAGTAGTGGGGTGACGGGGGGAGGAGGAGGAGGGAGCAGGCTCAGTAGTGGGGTGGGAGGAGGAGGAGGGAGCAGGCTCAGTAGTGGGGTGACGGGAGGAGGAGGGAGCAGGGTCAGTAGTGGGGTGACGGGAGGAGGAGGGAGCAGGGTCAGTAGTGGGGTGACGGGAGGAGGCGGGAGCAGGCTCAGTAGTGGGGTGACGGGAGGAGGAGGGAGCAGGCTCAGTAGTGGGGTGATGGGAGGAGGGAGCAGGGTCAGTAGTGGGGTGACGGGAGCAGGGTCAGTAGTGGGGTGACGGGAGGAGGGAGCAGGGTCAGTAGTGGGGTGATGGGAGGGTAGTAACGCTTTACAAGAGGTGAAGACCGTTACAAGTAATGCTTCAATCTCAGCAACAACAATTTTAGGTTTTTCCCTGGGGATCATGAATATCAAGGTGAGATTTCATCACATGCTTTATTACAGAAGCGCTTGAATAATTACGGAGTACGGGAGCTCGGGGACCCCATGTGCCTCTATGCAGGCTTTGCCATGTTCATGAGGATTCATTGAAATGATATATTTTGTGGTTGAATGGGAAGAATGGTCTTGTATAAGATACTTCTGGGCATGGTGTAGCTGCAGAGATGACTACACTGCTCAAAAAAATAAAGGGAACACAAAAATAACACATCCTAGATCTGAGTTAATTAAATATTCTTCTGAAATACTTTGTGCTTTACATAGTTGAATGTGCTGACAACAAAATCACACAAAAATAAAAAAATGGAAATCAAATTTTTCAACCCATGGAGGCCTGGATTTGGAGTCACACTCAAAATTAAAGTGGAAAAGCACACTACAGGCTTATCCAACTTTGATGTAATGTCCTTTAAAACAAGTCAAGACGAGGCTCATTAGTGTGTGTGTGGCCTCCACGTGCCTGTATGACCTCCCTACAACGCCCGTGCATGCTCCTGATGAGGTGGCGGACGGTCTCCTGAGGGATCTCCTCCCATACCTGGACTAAAGTCATGCTGGAGGATGTTGCAGGCAGCAGAACGTTCTCCACGGCGTCTCCAGACTCTCACGTCTGTCACATGTGCTCAGTGTGAACCTGCTTTTATCTGTGACGAGCACAGGGCGCCAGTGGCGAATTTGCCAATCTTGGTGTTCTCTGGCAAATGCCAAACGTCCTGCACGGTGTTGGGCTGTAAGTACAACCCCCACCTGTGGAAGTCGGGCCCTCATATCATCCTCATGGAGTCTGTTTCTGACCGTTTGAGCAGACACATGCACATTTGTGGCCTGCTGGAGGTCATTTTGCAGGGCTCTGGCAGTGCTCCTCCTGTTCCTCCTTGCACAAAGGCGGAGGTAGCGGTCCTGCTGCTGGGTTGTTGCCCTCCTACGGCCTCCTCCACGTCTCCTGATGTCCTGGCCTGTCTCCTGGTAGTGCCTCCATGCTCTGGACACTACGCTGACAGACACAGCAAACCTTCTTGCCACAGCTCGCATTGATGTGCCATCCTGGATAAGCTGCACTACCTGAGCCACTTGTGTGGGTTGTAGACTCCGTCTCATGCTACCACTAGAGTGACAGCGCCGCCAGCATTCAAAAGTGACCGAAACATCAGCCAGGAAGCATAGGAACTGAGAAGTGGTCTGTGGTCACCACCTGCAGAACCACTCCTTTATTGGGGGTGTCTTGGTAATTGCCTATAATTTCCACCTGTTGTCTATCCCATTTGCACAACAGCATGTGAAATTGATTGTCACTCAGTGTTGCTTCCTAAGTGGACAGTTTGATTTCACAGAAGTGTGATTGACTTGGAGTTACATTGTGTTGTTTAAGTGTTCCCTTTATTTTTTTGAGCAGTGTATAATGAGCTACTAAACCATTGCCGACGTTAACCATACAAATCAATCGCTGCCATAGAATGCAGCAACATAAGAGGAGAGGGGAGCAGGGTCACCGGAGAGCAGTCACATGAGTCTACGGCTCCTTACCTTTCCAGCGGCCCTGTCATGTTTCCCAAGGTCCTCCAGCAGTGCGCCCCGCTCTCCTTACAACAGCCACCCTGGTAGCCGGCCCCTCCTTCTTCCAGCTTCCACCGGCTTCCCCTGCTGCAGGACCTGTATGGCTCCGGCACGCGCCTATACCAACCAATAACAAGGCTCCTTGCTGTAAGGAGCTTTGCTATTGGTCATTTCAGGCACAGGCAGCATCGCTGCGCTGCCTGTGCCATTCACAGCGCTCACTGCGCTGATGAATGTGGGTCACTGCACGAGCCGCATGACACAGCTTCGCGGGCCATAGGTTGGGCATCACTGGTATATACCCATCTATATAATATATGATGTCATCTGTTGTCCTTATTACAGTCACTTCGAACGGTTTGTTTTTCACTTCCATGGTAGGTAACACATTCTTGGCTCCTGCTTGTCCCAGGCCCAGCATTGCCAAGGTTCTCCCCAGCCTGCCTATTGTACTTGTCACGCTGTTATTTCCCCGGGCTGGATGGTTAATAATTACCGACGCATCATATTATGTGCCCAAACACTGGAAACCTGGGCTCTGGTAGTTCTAGTTGCAGGGCAGGTGAGGTGAGAGGAGCAGACGAGGCCATGGGCTCATTTCATCCTCCATCCGCATCCTAAGTGGCTGCCCGTTGGGGTATGTGCTAATAACATTTCATGGCTTGTTGACCTCTCCTGTAGCCTGAGGCTCTGTGAAGTCTTTTAAGAAGCCAAAAGGCTGGAAAATGGTTTTCTGCAGTCTTTATGATGTTCTTGTATATTGTGCGGTGATACTAATGATCCTTCTTCTCAGCCCTCACTCCTTCACATGTAATTACACAGGATTTACTGCTCTTCAGTCTTCTTTGTGTTCTGCTTTAGGCCCCTTGCAGACGAGCGTGAGCGAATTAGGTCCAGATGCGTTGCGGATGCGTTCAGTGAGAACTGCGTGATTTCGCAAGCAAGTTCATTCAGTTTTGTCTGCGATCGCGTTCCGTTTTTATCGCGCGGGTGCAATGCGATTTAATGCGTTTTGCACGCTTGTGATAAAAAAACTGAAATCTCTTAGCAACTATCAGTGAAAAACGCATCGCATCCACACTTGCTTGCGGATGCGATTTTCACGCAGCCCCATTCAATTCTAAATTGCTGAATATAGAACATGGTGCGATTTTCACGCAACACACAAGTGATGCGTAAAAACCAACGCTCATGTACACAGACCCATTGAAATGAATGGGTCCGGATTCCGTGCGGGTGCAATACGTTTTCATCACGCATTGCACCCGCGTGGAATACTCACTCGTGTGAATGGGGTCTTACTCTAAATGGCTTGTGTCCTTAGATGTTTTCCCTCTTCACTGTCTGTAATGAGTCTTAAAGGGGTTATCCCATGTCTAATGTCAAAATTCAGACTCAGAGGTCATATAGTACCTGACAATCTCTTTCTAACAAAGCTAGAACCAGCCCTGGACCTCACATGGATCCAGAGATCTCCACGTTCATTGCTTCGCTAGATTTATAGCAAGCTGACGGCTCAAGGGGAGTGTCTTTTCTGCTGCAGCTCAGGGGGCGTGTCTCAGCTCTCCCTATCACAGCTCAGGGGTGTGTCTCATCTCTCCCTATCACAGCTCAGGAGGCAGCTGCAGGATGAAACTGAGCATGTGCGACCGTGTCAGTGAGCAGGACAAAGAAATAAAAATAAAACAGCAGGTGGCGCTACAAAGATACATTTTATTGAATCTCTCAGTGGCTGTGCTAACGTTTTAATTATATACAATTGCAAAAGTATTCAGATCCCGTTGCTGGTTTGAAAACCTGTAGAATATTTTTAATGGGACAACCACTTTAAGCCTGGAAAGGATGAAGCTTCTTGAAACCATCATTTTCCCTAGTTTGTAAGTTCTCACTCTAGTGCAACAGATCTGTTGAGATCACTGTGATAGGGAATCAGTAAGTTATGGCTAACCTGTTACAGACCAAGTGCCCAAACTGTAACCCAAAACCCTCATATTTATCACTAAGTGCCAACACTGCAATTTAACCTGAATACTACAGCCCAGTATAGTATATCTTCCATGTACTTTATCATTTAGCTATAATATCCTGCCTACATTCAGTGCGCTGTTCATAGTGCGCCCTGCGCTGATTAATGACGGGAAAAGTTTAAGGGTACTTTCACACTCGCGGTTGGTGCGGATCCGTTCAGATAATACAACCGTCTGCATCCGTTCAGAATGGATCCGTTTGTATTATCTTTAACATAGCCAATCCGTCTTAAACACCATTGAAAGTCAATGGAGGGCGGATCCGTTTTCTATTGTGCCAGATTGTGTCATAGAAAATGGATCCGTCCCCCATTGACTTACATTGTGTGTCAGAACAGATCCGTTTGGCTCAGTTTTGTCAGACGGACACCAAAAAGCTGCTTGCAGCGAAATGGTGACTGAACGGAGGCAAACTGATGCATTCTGAGCGGATCCTTTTCCATTCAGAATGGATTAGGGCAAAACTGATCAGTTTTGGACCGCTTGTGAGAGCCCTGAACGGATCTCGCAAACGGAAAGCCAAAATGGGAGTGTGAAAGTAGCCTAAGGCATATTTGGTACACCATAGACTTTTTCCAGGGCATGGGTGCCCACAGAGTGGGCTCTGAGTGCCATCTCTGGCACCCGTGCCATAGGTTCGCCACCACTGCCCTATTACATGTTGTGGCTTTCTGGTGGGGTCATGAAATCTATGTAGTCCCAGATGGCACTACTGGAAATATACTGGCATTCTCTCCTTTTACCAACCTCTTTGCACTGATCTCTTACTGACCACTCAGGTGATGAACTTATGTATTTAATATGTAAAATGTTTTTCGGGCGGTCGCGTATCGGTGTGTACACGCTAGCCCATCAATTTTGTGTGCCTTTTAGGCAAATAGGAGGGCGGCCCTGTATGCATACTGTCGTGCCCCAGGACCTGTCACCACTCCTGACGTGCCTGTTTTAGAGCATAATTGCATTCCCCATGAGCATATTTTTTTTCTTCTTCTTAGAATGCAATGCTGTGCCATCGCTAGGATATGCCACTACTATCTCCAGAATGGCCCCCCAAAGTGAAGGAGCGCGGTCTTCGCCACCTGCAGTATATCGCCCCTGTGCGACGTGTGTTTTCTCCTTTATGACATTTTCTAGCTGATAATATACAGCCGTCATATGACCTTCTTGCAGCTTTTCTATGGTGCCATAGTTCAGTATGTTTGCACACTGTCATAGTGTGGGTGTTTTTTTTCTTTCTATCTTTAAGAGGACGTATCTGAGAGGTTCTGTAAGTGTTAGAGCTTATAGCATTGACATCGCCCTGCTATTATGTACATGTAATGAATAGCTGAGGTTTATTGATTGGCTATGGATGCTAGTTTGCTGTTAGTTGACCTGGCTGACGGTCTTGTGACAAGCTTGGGTTTCTGCCATGTTCTTGTCTAAGCTTTGTTTAAAAGCATCTGCCACACTCCACCATATCGAAAGTCCGCTCCTTCCATCTTCATCGACATCGCTACTGGAGCCGTCAGGTGATTACACCCCTCAAAATAAATGCGGGTAAATGCCCACTAATAGCGTATGTGTTTACTACAGTATCCTATATCAAAACCTTAAAGCTGGCCATACACATTAATGTCATCCGAGCCTGCTAATTTTGGCAGAATCTGCTAACCTTTTGTCCGTATCTGATCCGCGTTTTTTTTTTGCGCATCGAATGTGTACCCATTAATTTCATTTGGGTTGCAAAAGATGTGGGCAGCATGCCCGTGTCCACATTTGTATGTTCCACAGCCCCACAAAAAAATAGAACATGTCCTATTCTTTTGTCTGTTTTGCAGACAAGGATAGGACATTTCTACAGAAGTTTAAAAATAAATGGCGGCATGCACTGGGCTGGTATCTGTGTTTTGCAGATCCGCAATTTGCGGACGGCCGTGTGCATGAGCCCTTAGATAGATTTCAAGTTTTGTAGAAAATGTCAGGTTCGGCTGAAGTAGTATCATGTGTAGAAGGCCTGGCTGCTTTCAGCGGTGATTAGTTTGTCCAGAGTGTAGCTGGTGGTCTTGTCTGTATGATGGGCTTCAGAATTATATTTCATCCATTGGCAATAGGAATGGGTACGTAATGGGAAGTTCTCGCTTGGGTTAAAGAAGTGTCTTGCTTGGTCTTCAGTGTTTATCACGATAACTTTCATTTTTGAGGAAGAAGTTTTGTATTTTCATAAGGGTACTTTCACACTAGCGTTATTCTTTTCCGGCATAGAGTTCCGTCAAAAGGGCTCTATGCCGGAAAAAAACTGATCAGGCATATCCCCATGCAGTGCTCCAGACTAAAAAAAATACCTAGTAGCCACTGGCTCCTGAACTGAAAAATTTAGGAGCCAAATTAAATTTTTTGTCGCCAAATCGGAACCGAATCAAAATTTTGGTATGGTGACAACGCTACGCCGATCAGATCGGCGTAGGGTTGTTTCGATACCAAAATTTTGATTTGCTTTAGTCACATTAAAAAAGTATTGTGATACTCAATACCGCGAAAAAAAAAAAAAAACAAAAAAAGCCGCGTGCATTTCGCATTTTATGAAACGTTCGGCCCATAATAGAACAGTCCTATCCTATTTTTTGGGGTGACAAGGTTACTAAAAAATGCCGAATGCTCACCGCATAGGAGATATTTTTTAATAGTTTGGACTTTTCGGACGCAGCGCTATGTAATATGTTTATTTATTTATTGTTTATATATTTTATATGTAAAATTGGAAAAGGGGGGATTTAAACTTAATATTTTAGGGTACTTTCACACTAGCGTTTTTCTTTTTCGGCATAGAGTTCCGTCCTAGGAACTCTATACCAGAAAAGAACTGATCAGGCATATCCCCATGCATTCTGAATGGAGAGTAATCCATTCAGGATGCATCAGGACGCCTTCAGTTCAGTCGTTTTGACTGATCAGGTAAAAGATAAAACCCCAGCATGCTGTGGTTTTATCTCCGGCGAAAAAAACTGAAGACTTGCCTGAATGCCGGATCCGGCATTTTTCCCGATAGGAATGTATTAGTGCCGGATCCGGCATTCAAAATACCGGAATGCAGGATCCATCCTTCCGGTCTGCGCATGCGCAGACCGGTAAAAATGTGTAAAAAGATACAAGACTGATCCGTCTGACCGCATGACAAGCGGAGAGATGATCCGTCCTTGCAATGCATTTGTGAGATGGATCCGCATGCGGATGCGTCTCAAAAATGCTTTGTCACATCCAGATTGCCGGATCACACTGCCGCAAGTGTGAAAGTAGCCTTAGTGTTCGTGTTTTTCATTTTATTTTTACTTACTATTAGCCCCCTTAGGGGCTGGAACCCTTGTCCTATTCACCCTTAGGCCCCTTTCACATGGGGCGAGATTTCTGCACGGGTGCAATGCGTGAGGTGAACGCATTACACCCGCACTGAATCCGGACCCATTCACTTCTTCTATGGGTCTGTGCACATGAGCCGTGATTTTCACGCATCACTTGTGCGTTGTGTGAAAATCGCAGCATGCTCTATGTTGTGTGTTTTCATGCAATGCAGGCCCCATAGAAGTTAATGGGGCTGCGTGAAAATCGCATGGTGGCTGGGATCAAAGTCTCTTCACTGTATTATTTGTTATAAGGGAAAAAAGCATTCTTTATACAGAATGCTTAGTAGACGGTCAATATAATAAACATTATATACACCCCAGTATAATAAACATTGGTGGCGCAGTGCACCCTCTCCCCCCCCCACAACACCCCAGTATAATAGACATTGGTGGGCAGTGCGTGTCCCCCCCCCCCCACAACACCCCAGTATAATAAACATTGGTGGCGCAGTGCGCCCCCCCCAGTATAATAAGCATTGGTGGCACAGTGTCCGCTCAAAATGCCTGATCAGTCGCCGGAATGCCGGATCCGGCATTAATTCCCATTGACTTGCAAAACAACTGAAGGACGGATCCGGGAAAGCTGTGAAAAAGACTGCAAGACGGATCCGTCCATCCGCATGACAAGCGGAGAGACGGATCCGTTCTTGCAATGCATTTGTAGACGGATCCGCACCCGGATCAGTCTACAAATGCTGTCAGTTGTCACACTGATCGGCGGAACCGGCAGGCAGCTCCGACGACGGAATTGCCTGCCGGATCACACTAACGCGAGTGTGAAAGTACCCTAACCCTAAGTTCACACTTGCGCGTTTTAAAGCGCGTTCGAACACGCTGTAAAACGCATAACCGATGCAAGCCAATGCTTCCCTATGGGACTGGCTCACATTTTCGCGTTTTACAGCGCGTTCGAACGCACTGAAAAACGCCCGACGCATAAACAAGTTCTTGAGCTTCTTTGGGGCGTTTTGTCACGCGTTTGCGGCCATAGGACACTGCTGTCAATCACACAAACGCGCGTAATACGCGCGTTGACTATGGACAAAAACGCGCGTTAAACGCGCATATCAAATACGCTCAGGTCTGAACCCAGTGTAAGCCAGAAAAGGGACTGCTGATACCACAGAGCAAATATGTGTTCTTGTAATATTGACTGAAGATTACGACCACTGCTCATTGTCTCCTACTTTGTTTATCAAGCGCCAATATTGAAGGACTTCTTAGAAAATGCCCTTACACATATATAGCCAGGTCCATAAATATTGGGACATCAACACAATTCTAACATTTTTGGCTCTATATACCACCACGACGGATTTGAAACGAACAAGATGTGCTTTAACTGCAGACTGTCAGCTTTAATTTGAGGGTATTTACATCCAAATCATGTGAACGGTGTAGGAATTACAACAGTTTGCATATGTGCCTCCCAATTGTTAAGGGACCAAAAGTAATGGGACAATTGGCTTTTCAGCTGTTTCATGGCCAGGTGTGTGTTATTCCCTCATTATCCCAATTACAATGAGCAGATAAAAGATCCAGAGTTTATTTCAAGTGTGCTATTTGCACATCTGTTGAAGGAAAAAGAATGAACACTCCGGTGAGCTCAGCAACACCAAAGGACCCGGAAGACCACGGAAAACAACTGTGGTGGATGACCGAAGAATTCTTTCCCTGGTGAAGAAAACACCATTCACAACAGTTGGCCAGATCAAGAACACTCCCCAGGAGGTAGGTGTATGTGTGTCAAAGTCAACAATCAAGAGAAGACTTCACCAGAGTGAATACAGAGGGTTCACCACAAGATATAAACCATTGGTGAGCCTCAAAAACAGGAAGGCCAGATTAGAGTTTGCCAAACGACATCTAAGAAAGCCTTCACAGTTCTGGAACAACATTCTATGGACAGATGAGACCAAGATCAACTTGTACCAGAGTGATGGGAAGAGTATGGAGAAGGAAAGGAACTGCTCATGATCCTAAGCATACCACCTCATCAGTGAAGCATGGTGGTGATAGTGTCATGGCGTGGGCATGTATGGCTGCCAATGGAACTGGTTATCTTGTATTTATTGATGATGTGACTGCTGACAAAAGCAGCAGGATGAATTCTGAAGTGTTTCAGGCAATATTATCTGCTCATATTCAGCTAAATGCTTTAGAACTCATTGGACGGCGCTTCTCAGTGCAGATGGACAATGAGCCAAAGAGTTTAAGGGAAAGAAGTGGAATGTTATGCAATGGCCAAGTCAGTCACCTGACCTGAATCCGATTAGGCATGCATTTCACTTGTTGAAGACAAAACTGAAGGGAAATTGCCCCAAGAACAAGCAGGAACTGAAGACAGTTGCAGCAGAGGCCTGGCAGAGCATCACCAGGGATGAAACCCAGCGTCTGGTGATGTCTATGCGTTCCAGACTTCAGGCTGTAATTGACTGCAAAGGATTTGCAACCAAGTATTAGAAAGTGAAAGTTTGATTTATGATTATTATTCTGTCCCATTACTTTTGGTCCCCTAACAAGTGGGAGGCACATATGCAAACTGTTGTTTCCTACACCGTTCACCTGATTTGGATGTAAATACCCTCAAATTAAAGCTGACAGCCTGCAGTTAAAGGACATCTTGTTCGTTTCAGTTCAAATCCATTGTGGTGGTGTATAGAGCCAAAAATGTTGGAATTGTGTAGATGTCCCAATATTTATGGACCTGACTATATAACATCCAGAGGACAGTATGCGTGGTGGAAGCAGGGGGTATAGATGCATGTTATAACAAATCACAAACCTATGGCCATTGCGAGTGGGTTTATATAATAAAACTAAGGGGGTTGTAGCAGCACTTACGGGTCTGTTTCTTTAGCCAGTATTGTGGTGGTGCCAGCGGTGATGGGTACCAGTCCACAGTACCCCCAAACTTCTTTATAAAATGTAGAAAAGACTGCAGCACTCCCAGGTCTTCAAGCAACTCTGATTTATTCACCAAATAGTGGGACGTTTAAGCATCCTTGATGCTTGAAAAAGACCATGTAAGGTCGAAACGTTGCACTATTTGGTGAATAAATCAGAGTTGCTTGAAGACCTGGGAGTGCTGCAGTCTTTTCTACATTGTGAGTGTGTGTTTTAGGATATTGTCTATTAGGCAAGAAAGTGGGGTTGTTTCACGTATCCTGTCAGGTGGACTGGTTTTGAGCAGTTAGCGCCTCATGATTAGTGATATAAACTCTAAGCCTGTCGTTTGAGTCCCCTTACACTGGCCAGTAATGAGCTTCTAGCGACTAAATACCAGCCGATTAGCAATCGTTTAAAGTTCCTTTTATATGACCCGATGCAGAGTTGTTTGCATTGTTCTTACGATTGTTCATCCTCCATTTGCATATTGTTGGCAGTACATCCCTGTTTACACAGGGCAATGTGCGACATCAAACAGGGATTTTGGTGGCCTGCGATCACCCATCAGACTAGCAGGTTTCTCGATGATCAGCGGCAATGATTTGGAGCAGTTGTTGGTACAGCTGTTCATAGCCAATAACTAGCCTAAATCTCAGCCCGTGTAAAAGGCCCCTTTCACACACTCGTTATTTCTAGCATTCTAAAAACGCCATTAAAACTGCCCGCATTTATTTTTTCAGTTTCATACTGCTTTTTTTTACAACAAAAAAGAAAAAAAAATCAAAACTGGCACCATAAACACAAAAGCGTGCAAAAAAAAAACATTAAAGGGATTTTCCAACTGTTTTATACTAATGACCTGTCCTCAGCATAGGTCATCAGTATCTGATCGGTGGGGGTCCGACACCACTGATCAGCCTTTTGAGAAGGCCGCAGCTCACTACTGTACATTGTATAGTGGCTGTGCTTGGTATCGCAGCGCTGCCCCATTCACTAGGCCATGTGACTGATGAATGGGACTTCACAGGCTTAGTGTAAGCTACAGACTCCCAATCCGATATTGATGATCCACTCTGAGGATAAGTCATCAGTATAAGGCCTCAAGCATATAAATGTCTGTCTTTTTTTGCGGCCTATATGTGGAACTATTCACTTCAATGTGGCTGCAAAAAACTGAAACGATCCTTGTGCGTTTCGTGTCTACATGTCCTATTGTTATCTGCATTATGGACAAGGATAGGACTGTTCTATTAGGAACCAGCACTTCTGTTCCGCAAAATACAGAATGCACACTGTCAGTATCTGTGGTTTGTGGTTCGGAAAACATCCAATGGTTTTGTGCATGAGCCCTAAAACTGTTGGAAAACCTTTTTAATAACCTACGTGTAAACTAAGGCTGTGGGGTGTTCACACGTGTCAGATATGTTGTACCACGTTAATATACCCACAGAAACAGTCAGTACTCTTATCACGCGGGTTTGCTGTGGATAATTTCTAGAACAAATATTCAATCAACCTGCAGGGAAATACACAGGACAAATCTGCACCAAATTGTGCCCGCCCCTCCCCCGGTTAAGTCGGTGGGAAAAATTTGCGGCAAATCCCCAGACAACAGGGGTCATTTAGGGTGGGCGCTAAACCAGTTTTTGGAATAAAAAAACGCCCGTTTCTGTGCCATGCTCGCCCCTTGGGAGTGATGACACATTTACTATCTTTTATGCCCGGAAACGGGCATAAAAGTGAAGGGAAAAACTACTCCAGTCAGGGGCTGGAGTAGTTTTTACTCCAGGTGCTTGGACTGCCGGCAGTGTCATTAATGAGGAGGCCTGAGCAAGAGCAGGGAGAAATAAAACGCCGGTCTTTGTAACTGACCCCCAATACGTCGGAGAAATTGACGCTCAGCAACTTGTTCATTTACACTAAGGGTACTTTCACACTAGCGTTTTTCTTTTCTGGCATAGTTCCGTCCTAGAGGCTCAATACCGGAGAAGAACTGATCAGTTTTATCCCCTTGCATTCTGAATGCAGTGCAATCCGTTCAGGATGCATCAGGATGTCTTCAGTTCAGTCTTTTTGACTTTTCAGGGCGGAGATAATACCGCAGCATGCTACGGTTTTATCTCCGGCCAAAAATCTGGCATTTAAAAAAAATATATATTAGTGCTGAATCCGGCATTCAAAATACCGCAATGCCGGATCCAAATGTGAAAAAATAAAAATAAATGCTGGATCCGTTTTTCCGGATGACACTGGAAAGACTGATCCGGCATTTCAATGCATTTGTAAGGCTACTTTCACACTAGCGTTCGGGTGTCCGCTCGTGCGCACCGTTTGAAGGGGCTCACGAGCGGCCCCGAACGCATCCGTCTGGCCCCAATGCATTCTCAGTGGAGGCGGATCCACTGAGAATGCATCCGCCTGCCAGCGTTCAGCCTCCGCTCCGCTCAGTGAGCGGACACCTGAACGCTGCTTGCAGCGTTCGGGTGTCCGCCTGGCCGTGCGGAGGCGAGCGGATCCGTCCAGATTTACAATGTAAGTCAATGGGGACGGATCCGCTTGAAGATGACACTATATGGCTCAATCTTCAAGCGGATCCGTCCCCCATTGACTTTCAATGTAAAGTCTGAACGGATCCGCTCAGGCTACTTTCAGACTTAGAAAATTTTCTAAGTAATAATGCAGACGGATCCGTTCTGAACGGATGCGAACGTCTGCATTATCGGAGCGGATCCGTCTGATGAAACATCAGACGGATCCGCTCCGAACGCTAGTGTGAAAGTAGCCTAAGACGGATCAGGATCCTGATCCGTCTTACAAATGCCATCACTTGGCATACGTTTTGACAGATCCGGCAGGCAGTTCCGGCGACGGAACTGCCTGACGGATTCCTCTGCCCCAAGTGTGAAAGTACCCTTATAAAAACCCTCTTGAGTTTTGTGTTCTAGACGCGTTACAGTCCCAAATTTTTATATATATATAATTATTATTATTATTATTATTATTATTATTATTATTATTTTTTTTTTTTTTTTTTATTTTATTTTATTTTATTTTTTTCCGTCACCCACTGAGAAAAAAAACAAAAAGCAAAGTGTGACCTTGCTGCACACTCTGATAAATGCAGCCCAGCGCCTCTTTTGCAGGGATTATGCCCATGCTGGAAGCGAATGTTGTAACCTTGCTGTGTTACTCCCTGCGACGCCTATGAGGCAGCACCCTGCGTCTGATCACTAGGTTATCTTAGTGATTTATTGTATAATTCATATACACATAATAATGAACCGCATCTGGGGCCACATACAGACTTTGTCTCCTGATAGTTTCCTTTACCGATCTTCAGAAAACTGTCACATGACGAATATGTCACTAGGAAAGTTATGAGCAAAGCCATGAAAAAATCTACCTACAAAAAGTTGGGGGAATTTTGTGTGTGTGTTAGTATGATTAATGTGGCGTACACCTACTGCACTCACCTAGTCAGCGGCACTCACTTTCCCATTGAAATGAACATGAGTGCCCTCTAGATACCCCCTTCCCACCCGTCTGGACATGCTTTGGGTACATAAAAAACAAGACTGTACCCCTAACACCTGCAACAATTGTAGGTGAAGACTGATAATAGAATTCTATTTATTGTTATATTGGTCATGTGATACAAGATGCCACCTTTTGTGTACCCGTTTATATAGTGGTAGGTCCGTCCACGTGGCCCACTTCTGCCCTGTAACGTAATGCAGCTTGTCATATGCATTGTTAACCCCTTAAGGACCAGGCTCATTTTCACCTTAAGGACCAGGCCATTTTTTGGAAATCTGACCAGTGTCACTTTAAGTGCTAATAACTTTAAAACGCTTTGAGTTATCCAGGCCATTCTGAGATGGTTTTTTCTTCACATATTGTACTTCATGACACTGGTAAAATGAAGTCAAAAAAATTATTTTTTTTGCACAAAAAAATACCTAATTTACCAAAAATTTGGAAAAATTTGCAAATTTCAAAGTTTCAGTTTCTCTACTTCTGTAATACATAGTAATACCCCCAAAAATTGTGATGACTTTACATTCCCCATATGTCTACTTCATGCTTGAATTATTTTGGGAATGATATTTTATTTTTTGGGGATGTTATAAGGCTTAGAAGTTTAGAAGCAAATCTTGAAATTTTTCCGAAATTTACAAAAACTCAATTTTTAGGGACCAGTTCAGGTCTGAAGTCACTTTGCGAGGCTTACATAATAGAAACCACCCAAAAATGACCCCATCTAAGAAACTACACCCCTCAAGGTATTCAAAACTGATTTTGCATACATTGTTAACCCTTTAGGTGTTGCACAAGAGTTATTGGCAAATGGGGAGGAAATTTGAGAATTTCATTTTTTTGTCTAATTTTTCATTTTAACCCATTTTTTCCACTAACAAAGCAAGGGTTAACAGCCAAACAAGACTGTATCTTTATTGCCCTGACTCTGCCGTTTACAGAAACACCCAATATGTGGCTGTAAACTACTGTACGGCCACACAGCGGGGCGTAGAGTGAAAGGTGCGCCGTTTGGTTTTTGGAAAGCTGATTTTTATGGACTGGTTTATTTACACCATGTCCCATTTGAAGCCCCCTGATGCACCCCTAGAGTAGAAACTCCCTAAAAGTGACCCCATCTAAGAAACTACACCCCTCAAGGTATTCAAAACTGATTTTACATACGTCATTAACCCTTTAGGTGTTGCACAAGAGTTATTGGCAAATGGAGATGAAATTTGAGAATTTCATTTTTTTGCCTAATTTTCAATTTTTAACCCATTTTTTCCACTAACAAAGCAAGGGTTAACAGCCAAACAAGACTGTATCTTTATTGCCCTGACTCTGCTGTTCACAGAAACACCCCATATGTGGCCGTAAACTACTGTATGGCCACACAGCGGGGCGTAGAGTGAAAGGTGCGCCGTTTGGTTTTTGGAGGGCTAATTTTGCTGGACTGTTTTTTTTACACCATGTCCCATTTGAAGCCCCCCTGATGCACCCCTAGAGTAGAAACTCCATAAAAGTGACCCCATCTAAGAAACTACACCCCTCAAGGTATTCAAAACAGATTTTACAAACTTTGTTAACCCTTTAGGTGTTGCACAAGATTTAATGGAAAATAGAGACACAAATTAAAAAATTCACATTTTTGGCAGATTTTCCATTTTAAAATTTTCTTTTTCCAGTTACAAAGCAAGGGTTAACAGCCAAACAAAACTCATTATTTATGGCCCTGATTCTGTAGTTTACAGAAGCACCCCATATGTGGTCGTAAACCGCTGTACGGGCACACGGCAGGGCGCAGAAGGAAAGGAATGCCATACGGTTTTTGGAAGGCAGGTTTTGCTGGACTGTTTTTTTTGACACCATGTCCCATTTGAAGCCCCCCTGATGCACCCCTAGGTTAGAAACTCCAAAAAAGTGCCCCATTTTGGAAACTACGGGATAAGGTGGCAGTTTTGTTGGTACTATTTTAGGGTACATATGATTTTTGGTTGCTCTATATTAGGCAAAGTAACAAAAAATAGAAATTCAGAAATTTCATCTCCATTTGCCATTAACTCTTGTGGAACACTTAAAGGGTTAACAAAGTTTGTAAAATCAGTTTTGAATACCTTGAGGGGTGTAGTTTCCAAAATGGGGTCATTTTTTGGAGTTTATACTCTAGGGGGGCTTCAAATGGGACAGTGTCAAAAAACCAGTCCAGCAAAAACTGCCTTCCAAAAACCATATGGCGCTCCTTTCCTTCTGCGCCCTGCCGTGTGGCCATACAGAAGTTTACGACCACATATGGGGCATTTCTATAAACTAAAGAATCAGGGCAATAAATATTGAGTTTTGTTTGGCTGTTAACCCTTGCTTTTGTTATGGGAAAAAATGAATAAAAATTGAAAATTTGCCAAAAAATAGCTGTTTTGGCACTTTTTATTTTTTATTATTTACAACGTTCATCTGACAGGTTAGATCATGTGCTATTTTTATAGAGCAGGTTCTTACGGACGTGACGATACCTAATATGTATACTTTTTTATTTATTTAGGTTTTACACAATAATATCATTTTTGACACAAAAAAAAACATGTTTTAGTGTCTCCATAGTCTGAGAGCCATAGTTTTTTCAGTTTTTTGGCGATTGTCTCAGGTTGGGTATCATTTTTGCGGGATGAGATGACGGTTAGATTGGTACTATGTTTGGGTGCATATGACTTTTTGATCGCTTGCTATTAAACTTTTTGTGATGTAAGGTAACAAAAAAATAGCTTTTTTGACACCGTTTTTATTAAAAAAAAAATTACAGTGTTCACCTGAGGGGTTAGGTCATGTGGTATTTTTATAGATCAGGTTCTTACGGACATGGCAATACCTAATATGTCTACCTTTTTATAATTTATCAGGGTTTTACACAATAATATCATTTTTGAAACAAAAAAAAATCATGTTTTAGTATCTCCATAGTCTGAGACCCATAGTTTTTTTATTTTTTGGGCCATTGTCTCATGTAAGGGCTCATTTTTTGCGGGATGAGGTGACGGTTTGATTGGTACTTTTTTGGCGTACATGCGACTTTTTTGATCACTTTTATTACCTTTTTTGGGAAGTAAGGTGGGCAAAATTTCAATTTCCTCATAGTTTTTATTTTTTTATTTTTATGGCGTTCACCGTGCGGGGAAAGTAACATGACCGTTTTATAGATCAGGTCGTTACGGACGCGGCGATACCTAATATGTGTAGTGTATTTTATTTTTATTTATTTTTTATTCAGTGATAAATGTGTTTTTTTGAAACTTTACTTTTTTCACTTTTTTTTACTTTTTTTTTTGACCCAGACCCACTTGGTTCTTGAAGATCCAGTGGGTCTGATGTCTGTATAATACAGTACAGTACAATATATTTTGTACTGTACTGTATTTTACTTACACTGAACAGATCTATGCTTTTAGCATAGATCTGTTCAGCACCATGGACAGCAGGATGCCTGAGAGGCGTCCTGTTGCCATGGGAACCTTCCCCGTCTGCTCAGTAGTGATCAGAACTGCGCAGACGGGGAAGGGGGTAAGCACAGGGCTGAGGGGGGCTCTCTCCCTCTCCCATCGGGGGGCTGCAAAGGCACAGAAGCCCCCCGATGGGAGAGGGAGGGAGCTCCCTGCGCTGTTAACCTTTTCCATACAGCGGTCCGTACGGACCACTGTATGGAAAGGGTTAAACGGCTGACATCGCATCGCAGATGTCAGCCGTTTATACCAGGGTGCCAGCAATGTGCTGGCACCCTGGTATACCCACTAGACACCAACGATCATTCAAGGGGAGGCGGGCGGGGGATCGCGATCCCGCCTGCCGCACCGCCTGCGACACCTCTCCTGCACCACCCGCCCACATAATATCATTCAGGGGTGCAGGGGGGTGAAAAAGCTTTATTTTAGACATACTAAAGTTTCTGATCCCCGCGGTCAGGGACCTCGGGGATCAGAAACTGCAGAAAGCGCTACAAACCGCAGGTCTGAATTGACCTGCGGTTTGCAGCGATCGCCGATAGGGGGGGTCACAGGACCCCCCTCGGCATTGACCCAAGGTGCCTGGCTGTGTGTGACAGCCGGGATCTCAGCTCTGTCATCATGTCTGCAGACATGGTGACAGTTAAATGCCATGACGTGTATACTCATCATGGCGCGCTAAGTAGCAGTGCGCCATGACGAGTATACTCGTCATAGGTCGGGAATATTTTCACACTATCTCCTTCTCTGATCGCTTCCCTGACAGGAATTGGGGCGATCAGAGAAGGAGAAGCACATAGTCCCTCCCTAAATCCCCCTTACCTGCCCCGATGCGCTGCGATTGGTCCCTCTGCAGTAATGGACCAATCACAGCGATCGCGGGCGGGTCAGAGCGCCTATACAGTGCCTGCCGGCTTCTCTGGTTGCCTAGCAACCCCAGCACGCCGGCTTCACTGAAGCTTCAGCGCTTCGCTCCCTGCGCTGACAGTGAAAGCCGATCACGTACATGCACGTGGGGATGCGGTGAGGCACCACATTCCCCCACGTACATGTACGTGATGTTGCGTGAAGGGGTTAATATGGGCGCTGGTGACTAATACCTTTTCTGGAAGATAATGAGCTGACCTAGCTGCCGCCACCCCCAGTCATGGCTGTAATACCGCCTGATTGGGTTACACTGTTTCTAAATAACGTGCGGTAAAGCTGTTCCAGAAGTGATTCATTCGCCGTCATACGGTAACATTCCTGATATTGACCAAAACTGTGAAAAATGATATACTGACAACAGCGTTGGGTTTTCTTGCAGCTACGGTATGTTATTTCCATCATCCTCATTTCTTAATAGACCTTGGGGTGAGCTCTGTTATATTGCTCATAGCAACATGTCTCGTATAGCCTTGTAATTTCACATAATGAAAAGCCCCCTCTGACCGTCATATACGACTTGGGACATGTTCTCACTCTAGGTGTATGTGCCAAGCATATCCAGAGGCTTCTGTTCACCCGACTGAAGCCAGAAGAGCATCCCTTTGGGGCCGGTATATGACAAGGTATGGAATAGTGCAGTAGACTACACTATTCCATAGGGAGATACCACTAAAGTTGGGAGCTTTCCCCAGGGCTGTGTCAAGCGGGGGCCACAGCATGTTGTAATCGGGCCCTCACTATCACCGTGGTCATGATGATCTGTACTTCTGTGCAGGGCAGATAATCAGATTTAATTATTCTGCTCATTTCATGTAGCAATTATCTCCACATTCTTGGTTTGAAGTCTAAACCAAGCCCTTTGTTTCCTACAGTGTCGCCACCTAAAAGTTATTGAAGGAGATTTATCAAAACCGCTCAAATCTAGGTCTTCACCGCTCATATCTAGGTCTTTGATATATATAAAAAAAATTAAATCCATTGATTTTTATCCACCCTGAGGCACCCTTAAACCCAGGGCCTCATCACTAGAGACGAGCGAACTTGTGTTTTCAAGTTTGGCGTACAAGGTTCGGGTTATCTAAGAATTCAGTTATGGATTCCGCTACCGCCTAATAGCGGAATCAATAACAAAATTCTTAGATAACACGAACCTTGTACGCCAAACTTGAAAACACAAGTACGCCAAACTTGAAAACACAAGTTGGCTCAACAATACTCAGCGCTCCAGGCGGCTGTGTTGACCACCATGTAGAGTTTCTAGATAAATCCACACAACGGGGATCCATTGTAACAATGCCTAAAACTGACAAGAATAGGACATGTTCTATTTTTAAATTTTTTTTTTTAAAGGGGCTACGGAACGGACATACGGAAACAAAATACGTTCATGTGCATGAGGCCTTATGCAGGAAATGTTTTAGGGCATTTTTTTTAGATTAGAGATTGCTAGTTATATAAGCCACAAATTGTTCTCTTGTAGTATTCTAAAAAGTTTCGTGGTATGTGTCACCCGCTAGACGGCAGCGCCAACAGCCGAACCGCTCTCCATGTACTTGCGTTGCTGCAGCCTGTTAACAAATACAAATGAGCTTAATGCCTGATTCATTTGCTCATTGTGCTTAACTCGTGTGCTCCCCGAGGCTCCCAGGGTTTAGTTTGTGGTTGATTTAGGAATGTCTGGATTTTTATTCCATATCACCAGGGGCATATTGCTTAGCACAGCCAGCACTGTTA
This sequence comes from Bufo bufo, assembly GCF_905171765.1. Taxonomy (NCBI): domain Eukaryota; kingdom Metazoa; phylum Chordata; class Amphibia; order Anura; family Bufonidae; genus Bufo; species Bufo bufo. Next base: position 682,591,447 of record NC_053389.1, on the reverse strand, counting down.
AGAATCTGTTCTCTTTTACTCCTTGGTGGTTGTTTATCCTGTTGGTCAGTTTTTGGCTGTTGCACCTGTAATGAATAATGGGGAGCAGACTTGATGACTCTTATGACAATTTATGAAAGATACCGGGGAACATTTATCAAACTGGTGTAAAGTAGAACTGGCTTAGTTGCCCATAGCAACCAATCAGATTCCTCCTTTCATTTTCCAAAGGAGCTCTTTAACTTGAATGGCCCTTTAAGTATAATTATGCACAGAAGGTAGCCACGACCCTAGACGATCATTGTATGCATAAAATGTTAACGAACTTGAGGCATGAGGAGTCCACCTTCAGTGAACCTGAGGAAACAACATGTACAACAATTTTCTGATATAAATTATAGAACAGAATCTCCTCATTTTAGGAGCGGGATAGATTCTGATTATAGAGCAGGAAAGCTGAGCTGAACACTAATTCTCTAGGTACTGCCTTTTGGGAAGTGCATGCTTTTTTATGGCAGCCTGTGTGTTTTGCCCATACAGTGTATGCGTACGGTTCATAATTATTGTTCATATAACACGTGCTGTGTAAATGATGATTGTCAGGAGCCTTCCATGGTGGCTCCGTGCCTATTCTCCCCATGCATTGTGCTTGGTATCTGTCCTTCTCTTGGCCTGGCACACATTGCCTCTGATAAGATACAGAATTGATGAAATAACTTTGCAGCAGCTTGTGGCAGCTCCAGATGACATTTCCAAGGACGGTGGCTCCAGTCTGTCTGTTAAACGTTCATCTCCTCTCCGTCCTCTGCAAGTATGTGGAACATCGCAGTTGGAGAGTCCGAACAGGACGTCTCCTCCACGCTACTAGACACAAAAACCCAGTGCTAATTAACCACAGCTTTATTGGAACAGTCAAGGGTCTCATTTTGGTTTTCGGGGAACTTATTATCCAGCGTTCAGGTTGCTAATTTGAAGCAGGAGCTGGAGCCTTGCGTGTTCTGACACTACTCCTTAGTGTTTTATTCACTCCTACGATGTTTGGAGGAGGATTACAGCAATTTTCAGGGTGTTTTCAGGTCTTGCTTCAGTAGAAAAATGTAATGGTACATAGTAAGTAGCGCTGATTACATTGTGTCAGGCACAGTCCACCTCTTGGTTTGCTGCGCATACCAGTATCTCTGGTTAGCAGCACTTGCTATTCTTATGGAACCTCATTTCAGGACGATTGCTGTCATCCATCTTCACTGTATAGCAGAAAAAGTGGCTTCTCCAGTCCACCAAGTTCTTATGCCCAAGAAGCTTGGGAGGTGGATGTGGTTGACAGGCTCCATGAATGTGTCTTGCCATGTAGTTGGAAGGAAGGTATTTCTTTTATAAATGAAGGCCTATAATCCTTTTCAGTTACTATACACTATATCAAATGTACACTATATGATAGCCGCAGTAGATTCGGTGCCGTTCTGTGCAGGACTTCCCTGAGCATGTGCTACAGTTCTGATGGTCACTCATATAACGATCTTTATTATTTGTAATGAAGCCTCTGCCGCAGATCCGGTCAAAATGGCACCAAATACTGTCCAGTAAAATGCCAGGCCCCCATTATAGTCGATGGGGTCCTTTTGTGTCATGAACTACATCCTGCTGTTATTTTCATTGTTCTCCTTGTATAATGACGTGCAGATGTGACCAGAACCATATAATCTGGGTTAGCAGACAACACACTGCTGATGGCGAGGTGTGCTGTAGGTTAGCATTTACATGGAGGGCTATATGCAGACTTTTACTGGACAGCCTGTAACTAATACGGCAGGCTTCCCCAGGCTGGAGATGTGATTCATTACCATCACAATGTGTAACATACTTCCAAGAAATTGAAGTTAATGGCATCTTGAGAGGAGCAGAAGGCAACGTGAATGTTATTTGATGAGGATATAAGCTATTGTGCTGCAACGTGAAGCCTGAATTGTTGTATAATTTACTATCTGGAATGCTACTAGGCTGAAGGATATAAAACACGACTGCCTGCCTCCAGTAACAGTTGAGTGAGATGATGCAGCCATGGAGCTGATCTCCAATACCACATTTAACCAGTAGACCAGCATGGCGCTGTTCCTGGAAAAAAAAACAGCAATGTTTTTCCTTATCCTGTAGCATGCCTTTAAATCAGGGATCAGCAACGTCCAGCACTCCATCTCTGGTGAAACTACTAGATGTGAATGGGGCATGCTGAGAGTTGTAGTTTCGCCACAGCTGGAGTGCCAGTGGTTGCTTTCTTTAAATTGCTTGTACTAGTGTTGACTGTATTAAACAGCCAAGTCAATGCTTGCAGTGCTCTGATGTGTGTGTTTTTATTTTTATTTTTTTCTCCCGTTTTGTCATGATGGCACAACGCTTTTCCCAATGAGTTGTTACATGTCTTTTTGCTGCAATGTAATAATTAGAGTAACTATAATCAGTAACATCTGAGTACTGTTAAGACATTGGGAAAAGTTAGTAGAGCCACCCTATTTGTATTGAGTCTTCTTTATTAAAGGGATTGTCTGGTTTATAAAAACCCATGTGATAATACTGAGTTAATACTTGGGTCCACCTTCAACACCGTCATCTATTACCCAGAGCAGAGAGCAGCTACAATGCAGGATCCAGGATGTCCATGGACAGCTTATTGATTTCAATAGGAGCTGTGCAGTGCTTAATTTCCCCTGTGGTGGCGCTGCTGGAGAAATGAGCACAAGCTGGTGGCTACTCCGCAGATTACAGCTGATTGCTGGGGGTCCCATCTACTACCAAGGCGTGATTACCTTACTTTGGGTGGAAACTTTGAGCAACAGTAAAAAGTTGACTGACCCTTTAATCCCCTGCTGTACTAGTAAACTTTAAGTTTAATCCATTTCCGAAACCAAATCTGATCAAACGTCTTCTCTGCAGCCAGTGTGAAGTGTTGGCCTTAGAAAAGGTGCTGAAATCTTTAAGCGGATTTTTCTGTTCACCACATGACGGTCAGGGGAACACCTGCAGTCACGCTCTATTCTTCATCTATCCTTCCTGGCCATGGAGCTCTCGCTCATTAGTGAGGCTCACAGCTACCCACTGTGAATAGCTCTCGGAGGCCCCTACATTTGATACCCCAACCGTGAAATTCCTCCTCCCCAGTCATGTTGTTTGCTGACCAGACAGATGACTTCTGCCTGCTTACTGTCTAGAGCTAGGGTCTCGGAGAGAGCATTACTGCAGCGGCTACCACTGAGCTGTCAGCAGCTTCACTACATTGCTGTGGTATTACTCATCCCCACACCATCATTCTTCATGTATGTTCCTGTTTTGCTTCTACTTGCCAAATTTGTTTGGGTTATTTTTTATTTTCTTCAAGGTGTTGCTATTCAGCTACTTGTCAAGAATCTAGAACAGTGTAAATTGGCTGATCTAGGCCTTGTGCCTATGTGATTGCTTTATTACGATAGAATGATACCATTTGAAATATGAACTTGAATCAGGTACCTAAATTTCCAATTTTTTTTTTTTTTTTCCCTACAGATATGGAGTCAGCCCTGAGAACATTATCCTCTATGGCCAAAGCATTGGCACTGTCCCTACAGTAGACCTAGCATCACGTTATGAATGTGCAGCTGTCATTTTACATTCCCCCCTCATGTCGGGGCTGAGGGTTGCTTTTCCCGACACAAGGAAGACCTACTGTTTTGACGCCTTCCCCAGGTAAGACAACATTTTGATTGCACAGATGGTAGTCTGGAAGCATTGCATTCATTATGTTCAGAAATGTATTCAGTCACCTCGAAAAAATCTGTTGAAGGGGTTATCCCATGACTAATCTAAAAAATGAAAATTTAGACGACATTTAGTACATGGCAAGCTCTTTCTAACAAAGCTAGAACCAGCCCTGGACCTCACATGGATCCAGAGATCTCCACATTCATTGCTCTGCTAGATTTATATCAAGCTGACAGCTCAGGGGAGTGTCTTTTCTGCTGCAGCTCAGGGGCGTGTCTCAGCTCTCCCTATCACAGCTCAGGGGCGTGTCTCAGCTCTCCCTATCACAGCTCAGGAGGCAATTGAAGGATGAAACTGAGCATGTGCAGCCTTATCAGTGAGGAGGTCAAAGAAATAAGGAAAAGAACATACAGCAGGTGGTGCTATACATATACATTTTATTGAATAGCTCAGTGGCTATGCGAAATTTTTAGTTATATGCTATTACAAAAGTATTCAGATACAGGTGCTGGTTTGAAAACCTGTAGAATATTTTTCGTGGGACAATCCCTTTAAATCGTAAGGCCCCGTTTACAGGATTCCACTGGCAATGCATGTACATGGGGTATTTTATACTACAGTTACCATACGTGGGGATATCTTCCTCAGTGTGTGAGTATTTCACCCTCAGTGTATCTGTTCTGTCAGAGGGGATCATATTACATTCTCTCTTAAAGAGGTTGTCTCATGTCAGCAAATGGAGTTTATCATGTAGACAACGTTAATACAAGGCACTTAGTAATATATGTCCATATTGCTGCAATTGATTCCTTTTTATAATCACATTATATACTCCTTGTATCCATAGTTACGACCACCCTGTATTGTGATTGTCCATATTGCCACCTTTGATCCATTTTTCCAAATCACATTATACATTGCTTGCATCCAGGAGTTATGACCAACCTGAAGTCCAGCAGTGGTGGTCGTGCTTGCTCACTATAGCAAAAAGCGCCAGCCTATGTGCAGTCCCGGTCACCAGAGAGGCCGGCACTTTTCCCTATAGTGTGCAAGCACGACCACCACTGCTGGACTTCAGGTTGGTCATAACTCCTGGATGCAAGCAATGTATAATGTGATTTGGAAAAATGGATCAAAGGTGGCAATATGGACAATCACAATACATTAATAGTAAGTGCCTTGTATTCATGTTGTCTACATGATAAAGGCCATTTGCTGTAGTGAGACAACTCCTTTACACTGCTCAATGGAATAGACGATTGTTGGGAAGGAAGCATTCCTTCCTGACAATCATCTGCCAGTCAGTGGAGGTGACTGCTGCATTTACATGCAGCGATCTCCTCCACAGTATGGGGCGGAGCGATCGCTAATACCATCGCTCATCTCCATACAGAATCATTATTTGCTGGCAGCAGAGTGCTGTTTAAATGACACAATCTGCTGCCAACAAGCGAAGATTTAGGACTTTAGGTGTCTGCACCCGCGATCATTACCCGATGAACAAGTGTTTCACTTGTTCAGTGGGTAATCGGCAGCACCTTTACACAGGCAGATTATCCGAGTGAACGCTCGTTAGCGATAATCTGCCCACACATCAGGCAGTGTAATGGGGCCTTTAGTCTGAGGAGTGGAGACATCTGATTGGTCAGGGCACACAGCACAGTTGTGACATCAGGAATAACCTGCCTACTCGGCACCGGCAGGTTATATATGTACTGCATGTAATACACATCTACGGCTACCAAAGGAGACATCTGGATCTTTGTTTTGTAGCGGTAGACACTATCACAGTACTGGCGGTAAGCAGGTGCTATGAATTTTTCCTTGATTAAAACCATCCGTTTTTATGGCAAGCTGTATCTGGGACGTAGAGGCCGCCATCTTCTGGGTAATCTTCCCCCTTATATTATTAATCCTGTGTTCTTTACTTGCCAGACTCCCCTTATTATTGTGCCGTCTGCTCAGTATTAGTATACCGAGCGCTCCTAATTGGTCCTATCATCTTGGCGTCCTGAATATAATCCCTCTATTTTCTGAGATGACGGCTCACGGTCAGCATTCGATTACCCTGACATTTCAGGGAAGAAAGTTTCAGCTGTGGAGGAACTATCCACACACTGTGCTGTTTAAACATTGCCTTCTCCGCTGGTCGGAAGAGTAGTTGGCCAAGGGAACCATTCCAGTTTCTGCAAAATGCAAATACTGTTTAACTGGAGCAAAGGAAAAACCAGCGGCAGAAATGTCACTGCTGATGTAACCTGAGCAAAGGTAAATGTGAATCCTGTGTTTACACCCTGTCTTATGAAATATTCAGTCCTGGTAATCAAATTAAAGGGGTTTCCAGTATTAAAATGAATAAAACATAATCCTTGTGCAATGAAATGTTCTGCAACCTCCCATTATACTCTGTGTTTGTCACTCTATTCAAGGTATTTGTTTGCTGTCAGTGACTGGACATATTCTCAGTCAGTATCGGGTCTTATTCTGCACAGCAGTGAAGTGTCTTAGCAGTCCTTGGAGATAAATGTACCGGTCTAGGTAAAGCTTTATGGGCCGTGAGCGCACCGTTTTGTCGCTTACAGGAGATTGCATTTACAGTTCTAGCAAACGGAAAGGGAAAACCAGTCCATGTGAGGTTCACATTTCCTGCACTGTCCACGCCATGATGCCGTGAGTACAGAAGAGTACGGGCAGTGGAGCTGGCACTCATGGCATTGAAGATGGTTATGATGCAGTGAGTTCAGGTTCAGCCGAGCTGCAATTGGTCTGCAGAATGCGGCCTCGGTCTCGCGGACCAGTTTTCCTTATCTGTTTTTAGGTATTTTATGAGGTTTTAGGCCCTGGGTGTAGACAAGAATGTCCCAAATTCCAAGAAAAGGTCTCGAGATGCGTTTCCTTGGCCGAAATATCAGACAGGGGATGACATCAATGCTTGATTGGTGGGGCCTGACTGCTGCAACACCTGTAATCACAGACATGGCAGCAGCGATAAGAGTGCAATTTCATCCTTCTCCAGGTGACCCCTGTTCAGCCTGCTATAGTCAGCGAACCACTTGTGGTCTTTGGAGACAAAGCAGTCCTTAGCATTGCTAGTGACCCTGCCCCTTTGTTTTGGCTATTTGATGGGACTCTCAGTGGTCAGACCCCGACTAGCAATATGCCATCAGTGCTCGTCCTAAACGGGTTGTGTCACTTCAACAAATGGCATTTTTCATGTAGAGAAAGTTAATACAAGGCACTTACTAATGTATTGTGATTGTCCATATTGCTTCCTTTCCTGGCTGGATTCATTTTTCCATCACATTATGCACTGCTTGTTTCCGTGGTTCCGACCACCTGTAATCAACCAGTGGTGGTCGTGCTTGCACACTATAAGAAAAAGCGTCAGCCCCTCTGTTGGCCAGGACCGTTGGACAGACATAGGCTAGTGCTTTCTCCTACATCGTGCAAGCACGACCACTGCTGCTGGATTGCAGGGTGGTTGTAACTATAGAAACAAGCCGTGTATAATGTGATGGAAAAATGATTCAAGCCAGCAAACAAAGCAATATGGATAATAACAATACAATAGTAAGTGCCTTGTATTACCTTCTGCTACATAATAAATGCTAGTTTGTGAAGGGAGACAACCCCTTTAAGATAATCCATTTTAGTGTAGACATTGTATTAGGCTACTTTCACACTAGCGTTCGGAGCGGATCCGTCTGATGTTTCATCAGACGGATCCGCTCCGATAATGCAGACGTTCGCATCCGTTCAGAACGGATGCGTCTGCATTAAAACTTAGAAAATTTTCTAAGTGTGAAAGTTGTCTGAGCGGATCCGTTCAGACTTTACATTGAAAGTCAATGGGGAACGGATCCGCTTGAAGATTGAGCCATATAGTGTCATCTTCAAGCGGATCCGTCCCCATTGACTTACATTGTAAGTGTGGACGGATCCGCTCTCCTCCGCACGGCCAGGCGGACACCCGAACGCTGCAAGCAGCGTTTAGGTGTCCGCTCACTGAGCGGAGCGGAGGCTGAACGCTGGCAGGCGGATGCATTCTCAGTGGATCCGCCTCCACTGAGAATGCATTGGGGCCAGACGGATGCGTTCGGGGCCGCTCGTGAGCCCCTTCAAACGGTGCGCACGAGCGGACACCCGAACGCTAGTGTGAAAGTAGCCTTAACTGTAAGTCTGCGCATATAAGTTTTCTAATAAAAAATTCTTTTTTCTTGCAGCATTGACAAAATTTCCAAGGTGACGTCCCCAGTACTAATAATCCATGGAACAGAAGATGAAGTGATTGATTTCTCCCATGGCCTGGCTATGTATGAGCGCTGCCCACGGGCTGTTGAGCCTCTGTGGGTGGAAGGAGCAGGGCACAATGACATAGAGCTGTATGCGCAGTATCTAGAAAGACTAAAGCAGTTCATATCTCATGAGTTACCCAACTCTTGAGAGCTTCCTCCGGTCTTACCTCATTTACTGTGAACGGCAGGAGCGACGAGTCTATAAAGACGTGTCCACTATGGTGCTGGGCAACCATACCAATGCCCAAATATGCCCACACTGGGGCTGGATTATTCAGATCAAGCATCCAGTGGCACCCGTCTTTTCTTATTTAGTTTTCATTTTTCTTGTTCATGTGCTGTCAGCTGCTGTAACTAAAATCTCAGCCTTTTAGAGGAGTCCACAAATAAGGATCCGGAGTCTCATTTTCTAGAGCACAGTTTATAGAACATGTTTACACGACAACATTTTGGAGGACATCTCATTAAGCTGACTGTTATTCCCGTAAGAGAGGGGAAGGGGGGAAAGCAAAAAAAAAAAAGCTCTGGGGCCGCTGGCTTTCTTTTTGGATCTGATGCCGAATTTTAGCTGATACTACACATATATTCTACTTCAATGGATGATCTTTTTTAACTGAATCAAGAGGAGTTTTTTGCTTGTTTGGTAAATTATACACCGTGGTATTGTGGTGGGGCATTTCCTGGCAGATTTGTTATTCCCGGTAGGAAGCTGATTAATTAAAGTATTTATCTATGGGTAAATTATTTCCATTTGATATCATGTACGACGAGTAAACGGATAGAGTTCATAGGTCAATAATAATCTTTTGATAAATTCTTAACCCGGGCTCATGGGACATTCGCATAAGCAGAATGTGATGTAAAAATTTTAATGTGAACCTTTCTTAGTAGAAAATTGTAACTCCTTTTTGCCTTTTTGTTTCTGTTCCCGCACTCACGAATGCATTCCATATCTGTTATCGACACTAAAGTCTTGCCGTTCTGTTGACTTCTTGTCCTTAGAAATGACTGGCCCATTTTTTTTAAACTACTCCAAGGGTTTTGTTAACTTTTTATTCCTGGATTTGTTTTCTTTTTCTATTAAGTGGTTTTTTATAAGGATTTGTGAGAGAAACTCTGTAAGACTACAAAAATCCGACTTCAGTTTGTAGAATATTTTCCCTTTTTTTTTGACACTGGAAAGGCACAAACTCTTGAGTGTAACACTACATGTTTGGGTCTGAATATGTCCCCTTGCTGGAGAGATGTAGGCTCGACTCGGTTCTCTATCCCTGTGGATGAACGGGTGAACGTCCCTTTTCATTGATTTCTGGCATTAAAGGGATTGTAGACCTGAAATATACTGTGAGTCTAAGAAATAGTTTTGTTAACAGAATATGCTCTGATTTGTTTCTTGTTGCTTGAGGACCGTACTAAATTGTGTTGGAATAAAGACTGCATGGAAAGGATATCTCAAGTCTGCCGTTGTCTTCATTTCGGTTCAAATGGAACATGTCAGAAAGTTACCTACTGTTTGAAGTCTTTGTTTAATGCCTCATTCACACGTCCGTGTTTGGTCAGTGATTTCCATCAGTGATTTTGAGCCAAAACCAGACGCGGCTCTAAACCCACAACAGGAGCAGATCTTTCCCTTATACCTTATGTCTGTGGAGGCTCCAATCCTGGTTTTGGCTCAAAATCACTGATGTGTGAATGAGGCTTAAAGGGATTGTCCAGACTACAGATATTGATTACCTATCCTTAGGGATAGGTCATGAAATCTGATTGTTGGGGGTCTGACTCCCAGCCCTCCGGCTGATCAGCTATTAGAAGGGGTTTTGGTGCTTGTGTGTGAGCACCACTACTTCTCCATTGCTTACCTGCACTCCGTCTCCATTGTAGCAGTGGTGCAATGTAGCTATGGCTTGAATGGGACAAAAGCTGTAATTGCTGCGCGCCACCACTACAAAGTAGATGGGTAAACATTGAAGCCCCTTCCAAAATATTTGATTGGCGATGGTGCTGATCTGATATTGATGACCTTTCCTGAGGTCTGTAGCCCAGACAACCCCTTTAAAGGATAACTTTAATTTTAACAAACGTCTCATGTCAGAAATTTTAATCACGGAAGAAAAGCAGGTTTTAAGACTCTCATTAATCACTAAAACAAAGGAGCATCCATAAAGTCCATGAACTTCCTGCAAATCTGACCGTTACAACCTTGTTTATTTGAGGAGACCTAAAATGAAGGGACAGAGTGCTCAGATGAGAGCTTCTGCCCCTTCGTATTAGCAGTCACTGGGAGGGTCACGTGTCAGAAGTTTGTTTAAATCAGGGGTGCACAACCTGCGGCCTGGGGGCCACATGCGGCTCTTGATACCATTCTGAGCAACCCCCAACCATCTGGTAATGGACATGTATGTCTTGTGGCTGCTAGCATGTATTTTTCATATATTTCTTCCATTAGATGTCCTGGAAGTGTAACTAGACTTTAATGCTGTATACTGTGTGTTCAATATGCCATAAATACAGTATTTCAGTTTTTAATACCCCTTTAAATTTTATTTTCTGCCCTCGTCATCGGTTCAGTCTGGCAATGTGGCCCCCAACCAGAAAATGTTGTGCACCCCTGGTTTAAAGGGAACCTGTCACCTGGATTTTGGGTATAGAGCAGAGGACATGGGCTGCTAGATGGCCGCTAGCACATCCACAATACCCAGTCCCCATAGCTCTGTGTGCTTTTATTGTGTGAAAAAACGGATTTGATACATATGCAAATTAACCTGAGATGAGTCAGAGCTTGAAAATATGACTCTTCTCTGGTCACACAAGTAAGATATGACTTTTTTTTTTTTAATGTTAATTTGCATATGTATCAAATCGGTTTTTCTACACAATAAAAGCACACAGAGCTATGGGGACTGGGTATTGCGGATGTGCTAGCGGCCATCTAGCAACCCATGTCCTCAGCTCTATACACAAAATCCCGGTGACAGGTTCCTTTAAGTGTTTGCTTTACAGTGTTACAAGTGTGTGTACACAGGTCACAGAGCATGACCAACACCCTCCCATAGAAGTCAGTCACCTCTACACTTCAATATCTTATATCCAGGTATAGTAGCTGCTGTAAAGCAAATGTCTGAACTGCTGTTCACAGCACGATACATATATGTGTGCAATGTCTAAAAGTAAAGTTGAATAGTAATGAGATTCCTTACGTTAAAGGATTGCCTAACTTTCAACATCCAAGATGTAGGGTGATGAGAGATTTGGATGGAGGGAGGTTCTCTTATGATTTTCTGAGATTCCTTGATGGCAGGCAAGAATGTGCTTCTTTAGTTTTAAAGGGTTTCTGTCACCCCACAAAACTCATTATTTTTTTTTTTGGATAGTTAGATTCCTCATAGCGCGATATAGGAGAATATAATAGTCTTACTTACTTTCATGCGGCCGATTCTTTATAAAACAAAGTTTTATAATATGTAAATGAGGGCTCTACCAGCAAGTAGGGCGTCTACTTGCTGGTAGCCGCAGTAGAAAACCGGCCTCTCGCCGTGTTGATTGACAGGGCCAGCCGTGATCTCCTCCGGCCGGCCCTGTCAGTAATTCAAAAATCGCGCGCCTCTGGTCATTCGGCGCAGGCGCTCTGAGATGAGGAGGCTCGTCTCCTCAGCACTCCCTCAGTGCGCCTGCGCCGATGACATCACCGAAAGAGAAGACGTCATCGGCGCAGGCGCACTGAGGGAGTGCTGAGGAGACGAGCCTCCTCATCTCAGAGCGCCTGCGCAGAATGACCAGAGGCGCGCGATTTTTGAAATACTGACCGGGCCGGCCGGAGGAGGAGATCACGGCTGGCCCTGTCAATCAACACGGCGAGGGGGCGGATTTCTGCTGCGGCTACCAGCAAGTAGACGCCCTACTTGCTGGTAGAGCCCTCATTTACATATTATAAAACTTTGTTTTATAAAGAATCGGCCGCATGAAAGTAAGTAAGACTATTATATTCTCCTATATCGCGCTATGAGGAATCTAACTATCCAAAAAAAAAAAAAATGAGTTTTGTGGGGTGACAGAAACCCTTTAAGTTCTTCCTACATTGTGAAATATTTAGTAAGTAAAATAAATAAATGTAAAAATAAAATTCTAGAAAAATACAAGGACAGTATTGTTTCTTAAAGGGCATCTGTCACCATGATCAACCCTACTACTCCAGGCATACTGCCTGGTAGGGTTGATCATGCTGATTGAAATCTTACGTTCATTATGTTTGTGTTGCCCCATTGTCTAGAAGTCACTATTTTTATAATTATGCAAATTATCAAGTTTAAGCACCAAAGGGCCGGTTAGAGCACCCGTTTTGTAACGTCCCTCTATTATGTCCACTCCTCCCTTCACCTGGATTGACAGCTCATCTCACCTTGTCTTCTCCCACCTGCGCCATGGCACAGTGTCTCTGCGCTGCTTGGGAAGTCATAGCAAATATGCTGCTCAAGCGCTGAGACACAGAGCCATGGTGCATGAGAAGGCAGGGCTGACGTGCCAAACATGCCACATTCACCATTTTTCATTGAGAATCAGTTGGGCTGATGGATATTACTGCTGCTCCCGTGTCCATTATGGAATCAATAAAGCCCTCAAACGACAGTAGCGCAGACTGCTTGGATGAATAATTACATGCCTGTATGTCATTTACCTATATACCATTGTTGATTAAATTTTGCATATGTTATTACCATATTTTAGGATTTTTCTCCTAGTTTATACTTTAAAGGGTTGTCTCCCATTCATCTTAACAGGCTGAACAGCTGCAAATGGTATGGGACTAGTATCCATTAGGCCTCATGCACACAACCACATGTATATTGCAGTCCGCAAAATACAGATGCAGTCTGTGTTGCATCCGCATTTTTTGCTGACCCATTGACTTCAATGGGTCCATAGTATGTATTATGCGGCCAAGTATAGTACATGTTCTATCTTGTTTGCAGAATGGACATACAGATACGGAAAGCACACTAATATGTGCGCACCATGGACCTATTGAAGTAAAAAAAAAAAAAAATGCAGATGACACACGACTGTATCCGTATCTTGCAGATCTGCGGTTTGCGGATCTCAAAGCGGACACTGTCCTGTGCATGAGGCCTAACCTGGATGGCTATTCATATGAATGTATGACCAACCAGATCTTCCCTCACCTATAAAGCCTGACTCGCGGTGAAGGCTTCAGGCTGACATGGTAAGGGCCTGCACAGTCACTGATGAACAGGCAAGCAGGGGTCTTTCATAATGCAATATATCGTGTCCCGCAGTCACATGCTTTCCTAGTAGTGTGTGCAAACATTTTAGCTGATCATTTACTATTTATTTTGTACTATTCGACCAACATTTGTATTGAATGCAGATTCAAGCCTGTACAATATGTGTGCAAGAAAGAGGGGCTCCACCTTCATAAACCAGATATTAAATGCATTTGCCTACATCTATACATACACACAATCGCACACATTATGGATTGTAGAGGTAAATCTTTTATTCAATTCTGGTGAAAAGCTTTGACGTTATATGGAATTCCAAACATGCTGAACTTGATTTCCCTAAATGATCAATTGACTGTGCCAGAGTCAGGTCCCATTCACATGACCGTGTCCATTTTGTGGCCCATAAACCGTGGATATAAAAAAAACATGGACACCAACCTCGTGCGGACCCATTGACTTCAATGGCTCTGCGATCTGCAAGATGCGGCCAAAAATAGGACATGTCCTATCTTTTCCTGGTGCGGCTGCATGTTAATGGAAACTCATGGAAGCTCCCCCACACACTCATTCTCAGCCACCATCAAAAGAGTTATGACTTTTTTTTATTTTTATTAACCTTTTCCTCATTAAATAATCATATCAACTTCTGATCCTGCTTTCAATGGGACTTGGACCATTTTGCTTGCGCACCTGACCAGCTTCATCTCTGTAGTAGCAGGCGTAGGATGACAGGACATGCATTTTTTAGTTTAGAAATCTAGAGCTCTATCATAAGTTGTCTTGTTCTACTAGTATTTTTCTGGTATGATTTTATTATGAAGTGGCCGTATGTTGGGAAATACCGCAGGATCAGCAGTTTATGGTAGGTAATGTCTCGAACGATCATGTATTGCCATTCCTTGGAGATATGGTACCTTAGTGGGCACTACACTAACCAAAACAGCGGCTATGGAACGTGATCCCTGAGGCCATGCACCTCTGCTAATGGAGAAGTGGACTTGTTCACCTGTATAATAGAATGTATATGTGGTGTTGCTATAAGCTGTGTTCCATGGTTCTAAAACTCATAGGAGCATATTTACTTCTCCTGACCTGCTGTGTGTATGGGATCACCATATAACGTGAGGCATGTTGTTGAAAGGAGGCAGGTATCTTTAGTAAATCAGAGGCACACTGCGTGGTTTGCAAGGCGAACCTCCCTCCCGATACGGAAAGTTTTTAAGTGTCAGAAATGGTAGCAGACTTAGAAAAATATGCTGCTCGTCCTGAGCCTTTCACTGGAGCAGATGAGCACAGCCCAAATCTAAGAGGTAATTGCTGCGGTGGAAGGAAAAAAAAAAGGGTGTGGATCATTTGCCAGTTCATACATTCTGCAAACTAGGCAGCCTTCGTAATAAACTGAAACTTGACTCAGGACTCGTTTTTGGTGGTGGCTGTTCTTGTTCTGCTGCTTATCACCCTTCAGGGCTTACAGCAGTCTCAACTTGTTGTCACGAATTGCTATGCTGAAAAATCTGTAAAAAAAATATATATATATTTTTTCTGAAATCCAAACATGATATATTTTAAACAGTCAGCTAGGTCAGTGTTTCCCAACCAGTGTGCCTCCAGCTGTTGCAAAACGACACCTCCCAGCATGCCCGCACAGCCAAATGCAGTCTGGGCATGCTGGGAGTTGTAGTTTTGCAACAGCTGGAGGCACACTGGTTGGGAAACACTGAGCTAGGTGAAAGCCTGAGGCTCATGCAGTAGGTAACACAAGAGGATGATATTTTTATATTTCTTTTTCTTTTTTCCAGATCCATTAGGAAGGAGTGCGCATCTGTGACCACAGCTTAGGTACAGTGCCTACAGCTAGTCTAAAGTAGTCTGAGACAGAACCTCTTTCATCATTGGACCAAGCAACTGCTTTCTTCCACCTCCCAGCAGCTCTGATGTATCGAAACACTATTATTTCACAGGCTTAGGAAGTCATTGCATGGAAATCTGACTTTCCGTAGAGCAAGGGTAGAATGATCATAAAGTATAGACTACTAAGCCACTAGTGATAAAAAGATTATCAGGTAATTAACAAACACATACTGAGGGGAATGAGCTTTACCAAAACTGGCCATACACATGCAATAGCTTTTGGCCAAACGCTTGATTGGCTGACAGCCGTGTCTCACTCCAAATTTCCCCATACATATACATGCTTGGCCGAGCATGCATATGTAGTTAAAGGAGTTGTCCCAAAAAAAAATTTGTACAGTTTTCAAACCAACACCTGGATCTGAATACTTTTGTAATTGCACGTAATTAAAAATTTATTATGGCTAATGAGTTATTCAATGAAATCTATCCGTATAGCGCCACCTGCTATTTACTCTTTTTCTAATTTCTCTGTCCTTTTCACTGAGATGGAAACATATGCTCAGTTCCAGCCTTCAGCCGCCACCAGCTGCAGCAGATAGGACGCACCCTCTAACTTGACAGCTTAAAATAAATCTAGCAGAACAATTGGAGCAATGAATGGGGAGATCTCTGGATCCATGTGAAGGTACAGGGCTGGTTCTAGCTGTTAGGCCAAATGCACACGGCCGTTCCGTGCAGCCGGGACGGATCGAGACCCATTCAACTTGAATGGGTCCGTGATCCGTCCGCACCGCAAAAAAATAGAACATGTTCTATTTTTTATTTTTTTGCAGTGCAGAGGCACGGCCTCTATTCCACACCGCAGCTCCGGATTGCGGACCCATTCAAGTGAATGGGTCCTCATCCGTGATGCGGAGAGCACATGGCTAGTGCCCGCATATTGCCCGCTGAATGGGTCCGTATCCTATCTGCAAAAAAAACGGAATGAACACAGAAACAAACAACGTTCATGTGTATGCAGCCTTAAAAGCACAGAAATTCATATTAAGAATTTTGGATTGCTTTATGAATAAAGATACTGTATAGAAAATGTTGTCAAATTTACCACAAACATGAAGTACAATGTGTCACGAGAAAACAATCTCAGAATGGCTTGGATAAGTAAAAGGTCTCCAGAGTTCACATAAAGTGACATATGTCAGATTTGAAAAATGGGGCTTTGGCATTTGGTCCAAACTGGCTTTTGCTTGAAGGGGATAATATAATGATCACACAGTCATGTCCATAAATATTGGGACATCGACACAATTGTAACATTTTTGGCTCTATACACCACCACAATGGATTTGAAATGAAACGAACAAGATGTACTTTAACTGCAGACTGTCAGCTTTAATTTGAGGGTATTTACATCCAAATCAGGTGAACGGTGTAGGAATTACAGTTTGCATATGTGCCTCCCACTTGTTAAGGGACCAAAAGTAATGGGACAATTGGCTTCTCAGCTGTTCCATGGCCAGGTGTGTGTTATTCCCTCATTATTCTAATTACAATGAGCAGATAAAAGGTCCAGAGTTAATTTCAAGTGTGCTATTTGCATTTGGAATCTGTTGCTCTCAACTCTCAAGATGAGATCCAAAGAGCTGTTACTATCAGTGAAGCAAGCCATCATTAGGCTGAAAAAACACAACAAACCCATCAGAGAGATAGCAAAAACATTAGGCGTGGCCAAAACAACTGTTTGGAACATTCTTAAAAAGAAGAAATGCATCGGTGAGCTCAGCAACTCCAAAAGACCCGGAAGACCACGGAAAACAACTGAAAGAATTATTTCCCTGGTGAAGAAACACCCTTCACCACAGTTGGCCAGATCAAGAACACTCTCCAGGAGGTAGGTGTATGTGTGTCAAATTCAATAATCAAGAGAAGACTTCACCAGAGTGAATACAGAGGGTTCACCACAAGATGTAAACCATTGGTGAGCATCAAAAACATGAAGGCCAGATTAGAGTTTACAATACAAGGAGAAGAAAGAAGCAGAGTTGTGGCACTCACCAGGATGCAGTCGGTAACTTTATTGAAGCTTCCTTAGAAGTAGATACATTGAGGATCCAGGGGCGGACACACTGTTGCAGGTGGCGACGGCCGTTTCGCGCTTCCTCAGGCCTGAGGAATGTATCTACTTCTAAGGAAGCTTCAATAAAGTTACCGACTGCATCCTGGTGAGTGCTGCAACTCTGCTTCTTTCTTCTCCTTGTATTGTGAACCTCCACTTGATGACTTTTTGTTGCTGAGCACCGCGTACTGGAGATCTTCATACCGCATGTAAACTGTTAACAGCGGTCACATCAGTGGGGGCAGTGCCGCCGTGGTTTCCCTCTCTCTCCGTACCTGACCAGATTAGAGTTTGCCAAACAACATCTAAAAAAGCCTTCACAGTTCTGAAACAACATTCTATGGACAGATGAGACCAAGATCAACTTGTACCAGAGTGATGGGAAGAGAAGAATATGGTGAAGGAAAGGAACTGCTCATGATCCTAAGCATACCACCTCATCAGTGAAGCATGGTGTTGGTAATGTCATGGCGCGGGCATGTATGGCTGCCAATGGAACTGGTTCTCTTGTATTTATTGATGATGTGACTGCTGACAAAAGCAGCAGGATGAATTCTGAAGTGTTTTGGGCAATATTATCTGTTCATATTTAGCCAAATGCTTCAGAACTCATTGGACGGCGCTTCACAGTGCAGATGGACAATGACCCAAAGCATACTGCAAAAGCAACCAAAGAGTTTTTAAGGGAAAGAAGTGGAATGTTATGCAATGGCCAAGTCAATCACCTGACCTGAATCCGATTGAGCATGCATTTCACTTGCTGAAGACAAAACTGAAGGGAAAATGACCCAAGAACAAGCAGGAACTGAAGACAGTTGCAGTAGAGGCCTGGCAGAGCATCACCAGGGATGAAAACCAGCGTCTGGTGATGTCTATGCGTTCCAGACTTCAGGCTGTAATTGACTGCAAAGGATTTGCAACCAAGTATTAGAAAGTGAAAGTTTGATTTATGATTATTATTCTGTCCCATTACTTTTGGTCCCCTAACAAGTGGGAAGCACATATGCAAACTGTTGTAATTCCTGCACCGTTCACCTGATTTGGACGTAAATACCCTCAAATTAAAGCTGACAGTCTGCAGTTAACCCCTTAAGGACGCAGGGCGTACCGGTACGCCCTATTTCCCGAGTCCTTAAGGACCAAGGGCGTACCGGTACGTCCTGACTTAAATTCGGAATTCCGGCGCCGCAGGGGTTAATCGGAACGGGACGCCGGCTGAAATCATTCAGCCGGCATCCCGTAACAACGCAGGGGGGGGTCATTTGACCCCCCCGTATCGGCGATCGCAGCAAACCGCAGGTCAATTCAGACCTGCGGTTTGCTGCGCTTTTTGCAGTTTCTGATCGCCGCGGTCCCTGACCGCGGGGATCAGAAACTTTAGAGTGGCTAAAATCATTATTTTTCACCCCCCCCTGCACCCCTGCACGATTTTATGCCGGAGGGTGGTGCGGGGGGGGGGGTGTCGCAGGCGGTGGGGGCGTTGCGGGAGGCGGGCGGTGCGGCAGGCGGGATCGCGATCCCCCGCCCGCCTCCCCATGAACGATCGTTGGCTTCTAGTGGGTATACCAGGGTGCCAGCACATTGCTGGCACCCTGGTATAAACGGCTGACATCTGTGAAGATGTCAGCCGTTTAACCCTTTCCATACCGCGGTCCGTACGGACCGCTGTATGGAAAAAGTTAACTGTCATTGGTCAGGGAGCTCCCTCCCTCTCCATCGGGGGGCTGCTGTGGCTTTGCAGCCCCCCGATGGAGAGGGAGAGAGCCCCCAGAGAGCCCCCCTCAGCCCCGTCCTTACCCTTCCCCGTCTGCGAAGTTCTGAGCAGACGGGGAGGGTTCCCATGGCAACAGGACGCCTGCTCAGGCGTCCTGCTGTCCATGGTGCTGAACAGATCTGTGCTAAAAGCACAGATCTGTTCAGTGTAAGTAAAATACAGTACAGAACAATATATATTGTTCTGTACTGTATTATACAGACACCAGACCCACTGGATCTTCAAGAACCAAGTGGGTCTGGGTCACAAAAATGTAAAAAAAAGTGAAAAAAGTTAAGATAAAAAAACAAACATTTATCACTGAATAAAAATTAAAAAAATAAAATAAACTACACATATTAGGTATCGCCGCGTCCGTAACGACCTGATCTATAAAATGGTCATGTTACTTTCCCCGCACGGTGAACGCCATAAAAATAAAAAAATAAAAACTATGAGAAAATTGAAATTTTGCCCACCTTACTTCCCAAAAAAGGTAATAAAAGTGATCAAAAAAGTCGCATGTACGCCAAAATAGTACCAATCAAACCGTCATCTCATCCCGCAAAAAATGAGACCCTACTCAAGATAATCGCCCAAAAGCTGAAAAAACTATGGCTCTTAGACTATGGAGACACTAAAACATGATTTTTTTTTTTTCAAAAATGAACTCATTCTGTAAAACTTACATAAATAAAAAAAAAGTATACATATTAGGTATCGCCGCGTCCGTATCGACCGGCTCTATAAAAATATCACATGACCTAACCCCTCAGATGACCACCGTAAAAAAAAAAAAATAAAAACACTGTAAAAAAAGCCATTTTTTGCCATCTTACGTCACAAAAAGTGTAATAGCAAGCGATCAAAAAATCATATGCACCCCAAAATAGTGCCAATCAAACCGTCATCTCATCCCGCAAAAAATGAGACCCTACTCAAGATAATCGCCCAAAAACTGAAAAAACTATGGCTCTTAGAATATGGAGACACTAAAACATTTTTTTGGTTTTAAAAATGAAGTTATTGTATAAAACTTACATAAATAAAAAAAAATGTATACATATTAGGTATCGCCGCGTCCGCGACAACCTGCTCTATAAAATGACCACATGATCTAACCTGTCAGATGAATGTTGTAAATAACAAAAAAAAAAAACGTGCCAAAAAAGCTATTTCTTGTTACCTTGCTGCACAAAAAGTGTAATATAGAGCAACCAAAAATCATATGTACCCTAAACTAGTACCAACAAAACTGCCACCCTATCCCGTAGTTTCTAAAATGGGGTCACTTTTTTGGAGTTTCTACTCTAGGGGTGCATCAGGGGGGCTTCAAATGGGACATGGTGTCAAAAAAAACAGTCCAGCAAAACCTGCCTTCCAAAAACCGTATGGAATTCCTTTCCTTCTGCGCCCTGCCGTGTGCCCGTACAGCGGTTTACGACCACATATGGGGTGTTTCTGTAAACTACAGAATTAGGGCCATAAATAATGAGTTTTGTTTGGCTGTTAACCCTTGCTTTGTAACTGGAAAAAAAATATTAAAATGGAAAATCTGCCAAAAATGTGAAATTTTGAAATTGTGTCTCTATTTTCCATTAAATCTTGTGCAACACCTAAAGGGTTAACAAAGTTTGTAAAATCAGTTTTGAATAGCTTGAGGGGTGTAGTTTCTTAGATGGGGTCACTTTTATGGAGTTTCTACTCTAGGGGTGCATCAGGGGGGCTTCAAATGGGACATGGTGTCAAAAAACCAGTCCAGCAAAATCTGGCTTCCAAAAACCAAACCGCGCACCTTTCACTCTACGCCCTACTGTGTGCCCGTACAGTAGTTTACGGCCACATATGGGGTGTTTCTGTAAACGGCAGAGTCAGGGCAATAAAGATACAATCTTGTTTGGCTGTTAACCCTTGCTTTGTTAGTGGAAAAAATGGGTTAAAATTGAAAATTAGGCAAAAAAATGAAATTCTCAAATTTCATCCCCATTTGCCAATAACTCTTGTGCAACACCTAAAGGGTTAACGACGTATGTAAAATCAGTTTTGAATACCTTGAGGGGTGTAGTTTCTTAGATGGGGTCACTTTTAGGGAGTTTCTCCTCTTGGGGTGCATCAGGGGGCTTCAAATGGGACATGGTGTCAAAAAACCAGTCCATAAAAATCAGCCTTCCAAAAACCATATGGTGCACCTTTCACTCTACGCCCCGCTGTGTGGCCGTACAGTAGTTTACGGCCACATATTGGGTGTTTCTGTAAACGGCAGAGTCAGGGCAATAAAGATACAATCTTGTTTGGCTGTTAACCCTTGCTTTGTTAGTGGAAAAAATGGGTTAAAATGAAAAATTTGACAAAAATATGAAATTCTCAAATTTCCTCCCCATTTGCCAATAACTCTTGTGCAACACCTAAAGGGTTAACAATGTATGCAAAATCAGTTTTGAATACCTTGAGGGGTGTAGTTTCTTAGATGGGGTCATTTTTGGGTGGTTTCTATTATGTAAGCCTCGCAAAGTGACTTCAGACCTGAACTGGTCGCTAAAAATTGAGTTTTTGTAAATTTCTGAAAAATTTCAAGATTTGCTTCTAAACTTCTAAGCCTTATAACATCCCCAAAAAATAAAATATCATTCCCAAAACAATTCAAACATGAAGTAGACATATGGGGAATGTAAAGTCATCACAATTTTTTGGGGTATTACTATGTATTACAGAAGTAGAGAAACTGAAACTTTGAAATTTGCTAATTTTTTTCAAATTTTTGGTAAATTAGGTATTTTTTTGTGCAAAAAAAATAATTTTTTTGACTTCATTTTACCAGTGTCATGAAGTACAATATGTGACGAAAAAACAATCTCAGAATGGCCTGGATAAGTCAAAGCGTTTTAAAGTTATGAGCACTTAAAGTGACACTGGTCAGATTTGCAAAAAATGGCCTGGTCCTTAAGGTGAAAATGAGCCCGGTCCTTAAGGGGTTAAAGTACATCATGTTTGTTTCATTTCAAATCCATTGTGGTGCTTTATAGAGCCAAAAATGTTAGAATTGTGTCAATGTCCCAATATTTATGGACCTGACTGTATATGGTGCCTGTGAATAAACCAGTAATATGTATTATTTATTATAATTATGTATTGTTTCTAAGCATAAAATACACTATCCTCAATATTGTAAGGCTATAGCATTTTATTATGGGATAAATGAGAGAGAAAAAAACATTAGGGAAAAAAAAAATCTATAAGTCTCTCCAAAGACTTGAACTTAGGATCTTTGCATGCAAGGCTGACTGCTTACCTCCAGGATACAGCTTATTATATTGAGGACTGTGTTTTTTCTGTACTTAGAAAGATAACACATATTACTGGCTTCTTTATAATCACATATTGTGCTAGTTAATAAAGCAGTAATATGTGTATTCGTTTTCTAAACTGAAATCCACTCCTCTCGCTATGGTAAGGCTATAGTATGTAGTGTATATGATATGTACATGCTAGGACACAGTTCTTCTGTTATAATGCTGATGTCTAGCCCTGTCAATGAAGGGGAAGGGGTCCAGAGCAGTGCTCTAAGGATTCAGCTCTGCCCCCGGTGCTCCAACTTGCTAATTTGCATATGAATAAAACACAGATATCTCTGCAGCTGTTTAGCATACAAAGGTATTGTTTTAAGCAGCATGATGATGAGCCCAACCAGGCAGTACACCTAGTTTAATAGGGTTGATCATGCTGACAGAGCCTCTTTAACTCTCTGTGGCACTGCCGTCTCCACTGCGTTTATGTGACCTCTCAGATCCTGACTGGATGTATTTCTGAGTCTTCCTGCTCAGCCGCATTTACAGTATGCAGCTGAACAGGAAGACTAAGGAACACATCCTGTCAGGTCCTGAGAGGAAGAACCTGCATCCAGTCATGATCACTTGAGTATAGCAGAGATGGCGGAATTGAAGGCCTGACAGAGGGGTAAGTACTGAGCAGACTTATCTTTCGTCCACAGCTCAGCACACAGGAGGATTTCCACCAAAGCCTGGAGAACTACATTAAAGCAAACTATGCCCCCGCGGCCTTCCCGGGACCCTTCCTAGGTGTCCTCTTCTCACTTTCGTAAACACCTACAGATAATTTACAGGTAGAACTTTTTACATCAGCAGGCACCTTCCTCTAGGCTTGCCTATATGGTCGGATACATGATTGGTCACCTGCTATCGAGCAATACAGTATGAAATCATAAGGTCACTTAGGAAATCTTGTATCTTATTTTATAAGTATACATACTCAGTAACCCTCCATCTTGGAGGCTGTTCCAGAACTGTTTGGTGCCTGTGGATATGACTAGCAATTTGAATAAGAATACTGATGCAATGCCTTCCTACTAATTTCCTTTAGAAACCTAGCTGAATCCAGAAGTACAGCCTGTACCTAGTATTTCTTAGCAACCGTTCACACAGATAATTTACTGTCATTTTAAGCATAGCTGATTTGCAGTAAAGTCATTGCAGGTTACTTGCTGCCAGACCTTTATTAAATTTACTGTGACCTCACTCCCACATATAGATCACCTGGAATTCAATTAGAATTGGTTCAAAATGTTCTGGGCCAGAGGTCCTATCTGCTTCTGCCTGTAATCACATCCTTTTTAGTTCAGCTTCTTTAGATAATTAGCACTTGGGCTGTTATGGGCCCAATTAACCCTTTTTATAATGGGCTATAAAGTGACAATGTCATCACATAATGTGAGTTGTAATTGCATAGCAATATGCAGTTATTACTATAAAGCACATAAGTAAGAGAATGTATTCTAGAAGGACAGCACTTTGAAAAGTCAGGTCACCCTACACAACTCTGCCCCTACATGAACCCACTGTTACTGATGAACAGCATTGTCTCATACAATCTATATGCGAGTAGCTATGGCCAAAAGTTGTTAGAAATATTTAAACCTATAAACTTAAGGGCTATTCTGATTTACACAAATAAAGGTTATACAATGCATTACACTAATATGTCAATTACTCACTACTTCAAGATGTCTGCTTGTAGTGAAACAATAGAAAACCTCACCGTTTCCTCCTGGCGGATAGAAATTTGTTCAGGACCAAGAGAGGTTTTTAACCCTTAGAAGTAGCAAACAACAAAGGTTCTTAATGACAGCAAGCAGAGATCTTAAAGAAAATGTGAGTGATTAATACAGAAAGGAAAGCTTGAACTGCACTACCCTTTTAATATATTGGGGGAGGATTTATAAAGCTCTGTAAGTCAGTTTTCACAAAATTCTGTGCAAAAATGTACAACTTTCTCCGATTTTTTTGTTGGTGTCGTAATTATTGAAAAGTTGGTGGGAAAGTCATCGTGGTTAATTAGGTGAGTCGGCATACACTAAGTTTAAAGGGGTTTTCCCACGAATGTACAGTTTTCAAACCAGCACCTGGATGTGAATACTTTTGTAATTGCATGTAATTAAAAATGTATTATAGTTACTGTTATTCAATGAAGTCCATCTGTATAGAACCACCTGCTGTTTGCTATTTTTCTAATTTCTCTGTCCTGCTCACTGAGACGGAAGCACATGCTCAGTTCCATCCTTCAACTGCCACTAGTTGCAGCAAAAAGGACAAGTCCCAGAACGTTGCAGCAGAAAGGACATCCCACAACACTCGGGTGTATGGAGGCCTCGTTGTGAGCAGTCAGTCACCCCTAGTAGTAATACGAAGGTCATTAACAGTTCAATGATATGTGCAGGACATCCCGTAAGCTACATGTGTTGCCTCTCCTGGCGGGGCTTGCCTCTCGTGGCGTTTTTAAGCAGGCTCACCCACACAGCAAGGGTTTTCCCAGGAACGTCTCTGCCAGATTGCAACACTTCCTGGGCCTGCCCGGTCACCAGATTTACCACCATTTGAGCATTTATGGGACCAGTTGAGACGCCAGCTTCAGCAACCTATGAGTGTGCAGAATTTACAGGCTGCAACATCTGTGGTCAAATGTGCCTCAGGATGCAACAACCTGTACAGATGCATCTTAATAAATGAGAATATTGAAAAGTTAATTTAAGTAATTCAATTAAAAAGTGAAACTCATATTTTATATAGATTCACTACACAGAGTGATCTATTTCAAGCATTTATTTATTTTAATTTCGATGATTATGGCTTACAGCTATTGAAAACCAATCAGTATCTCAGAAAATTTGAATATCATATTTATAAGACCAATTAAAAAATTATTTTAATACAGAAATGGCCTACTAAAAACGTATGTACAGTATATGTACTCAATACTTGGTCGGGGCTCATTTTACATGAATTACTGCATCGGTGTGGTGTAGCATGGAGGTGGTCAGCCTGTGGTACTGCTGAGGTGTTATGGAAGCCCAGGTTGCTTTGATAGCGGCTTTCAGCTCGTTTGCATTGTTGTGTCTGGTGTCTCATCTTTCTCTTGATAATACCCCATAAATTCTCTATGGGGTTTAGGTCACATAAGTTTGCTGGCCAATCAAGCACAGTGATAACATGGTTATTAATCCAGGTATTGGTACTTTTGGCAGTGTGGGTAGGTGCCAAGTCCTGCTGGAAAATGAAATCAGCATCTCCATAAAGCTTGAAGTGCTCTAAACTTTCTTGCTAGATGGCTGCCCTGACTTTGGACTTTATATATCACAGTGGACCAACACCAGCAGATGACATGGCTCCCCAAACCATCACTGACTGTGGAAAGTTCACACTGGACCTCAAGCAACTTGGATTGTGTGCCTCTCCAATCTTCCTCCAGACTCTGGGACCTTGATTTCCAAAAGAAATGCAAAATTTACTTTCATCTAAAAACAAGGCTTTGGACCACATAGTCCAGTCCTTTTTCTCCTTAGCCCAGGTGAGATGCTTCTGATGTTGTCTCTGGGTCATGAGTGGTTTGACACACAGAATGCGACAGTTGTAGGCCAAGTGCTGGATATGTCTATGTGTGGTGGCTCTTGAAGCACTGACTCCAGCCGCAGTCCACTCTTTATGAATCTCCCCCAAATTATTGAATGACCTTTTCTTGACAATCAAACTCAACCTTCCATTAATATGCTTGGATACAGCACTCACTCTGTGAACAGCCAGCTTCTTTAGCAATGACCTTTTGTGGTTACCCTCCTTGTGGAGGGTGACTTGACAGTTGTCCAGAAGACAGTCTTCCCCATGATTGTGGTGTAGCCTACTGAACCAGACTGAGGGACTATTTTAAAGGGAGTCTGTCAGCAACTTCAGTCATGTCAAATATACTACATTGTAGGTCACACACACAGATAATATACAATACCTTATTTTGCCATTTCTGTGGCTGCAATGTTCCAAAAATGAAGTTTATTCCATATGCCGCTCCAAGAGCTGACGCCCCCCAGCACTACTCAGTGAAAACTTTTCCCCTCTATAGCAGTTAGC
The DNA here is from genome assembly GCF_905171765.1 of Bufo bufo. Taxonomy (NCBI): domain Eukaryota; kingdom Metazoa; phylum Chordata; class Amphibia; order Anura; family Bufonidae; genus Bufo; species Bufo bufo. The sequence goes on along the minus strand of NC_053389.1, from coordinate 682,565,069 downwards.
CAGCCCAGTATCCATGTGACATCACTATCTTCACTGTGTGCCGGTCCACGCATGCGCTGTGCGATATCCACTCTGTGGAATTATATACTCTGTGGAATTATATACATAACAAACAAGTGTGAAACAACTGAAAATATGTCATATTCTAGGTTCTTCAAAGTAGCCACCTTTTGCTTTGATTACTGCTTTGCACACTCTTGGCATTCTCTTGATGAGCTTCAAGAGGTAGTCCCCTGAAATGGTCTTCCAACAGTCTTGAAGGAGTTCCCAGAGATGCTTAGCACTTGTTGGCCCTTTTGCCTTCACTCTGCGGTCCAGCTCACCCCAAACCATCTCGATTGGGTTCAGGTCCGGTGACTGTGGAGGCCAGGTCATCTGGCGCAGCACCCCATCACTCTCCTTCATGGTCAAATAGCCCTTACTTTCAAAGTTTTCCCAATTTTTCGGCTGACTGACTGATCTTCATTTCTTAAAGTAATGATGGCCACTCGTTTTTCTTTACTTAGCTGCTTTTTTCTTGCCATAATACAAATTCTAACAGTCTATTCAGTAGGACTATCAGCTGTGTATCCACCTGACTTCTCCTAAACGCAACTGATGGTCCCAACCCCATTTATAAGGCAAGAAATCCCACTTATTAAACCTGACAGGGCACACCTGTGAAGTGAAAACCATTTCAGGGGACTACCTCTTGAAGCTCATCAAGAGAATGCCAAGAGTGTGCAAAGCAGTAATCAAAGCAAAAGGTGGCTACTTTGAAGAACCTAGAATATGACATATTTTCAGTTGTTTCACACTTGTTTGTTATATATATAATTCCACATGTGTTAATTCATAGTTTTGATGCCTTCAGTGTGAATCTACAATTTTCATAGTCATGAAAATAAAGAAAACTCTTTGAATGAGAAGGTGTGTCCAAACTTTTGGTCTGTACTGTATATATATATATATATATATATAGAGAGAGAGAGAGAGAGAGAGAGCAGGGCTGGTCAACCTGCGGCTCTCCTGCTGTTGCAAAACTACAACTCCCAGCATGCCCAGACAGCCTACAACTATCAGCCTACAGCAGGGCATCGTGGGAATTGTAGTTTTACCACAGCTGGAGAGCCGCAGGTTGGCCAGCCATGATATACAGAGAGAGAGAGAAAAGGGGTGGCACCACCGTCAAAGCAAAAAGCAGGTGGGTGCAAAAAGCCCAATTGGGGATAAGCAAACCCCATATATAAAAAACTGAAAAATGGGTAGCACTCCAGAAAATAAAGTAAAAAAGCAATTTATTGACCCATAAGGCAATGCGACGTTTCGGCTCAGTGCTAGAGCCTTCAAGGAAGACAGTTCATACAGCAACACAGTCACCTGTTATCCTCCTAGGTGTTAGTTCACACCCAATCGGCATTACTCAGGACAGAGCAGACCTCCCAAACTCAGGCCAATCCAACGATTGCCAGAGCTCCTCTGTCAGAGAGAGGTAATCCTCTGTCAGAGAGAGGGTTTTTTTATAGGCCAGTCAAGACCCGGCCTGGAACGTGGGGAGTAGTCACCCACCCAGCACTTTGACTACTCCCAGTTGCTTGAGAAAGACCTTTACGGTCGAAACGTCACATTTTTTTTGCTGGTGAAATAAATTCCACTGAATTGAAGACCGGAGAGTGCTGCGGTTTCTTCTATATGACATACTCCCAGTAAGAGCCGTCCCGGATCAGCTATACAGCTATACTATATAGCTAGGTGTCAAACAACAACTGCTGCTGACACATGAAAACTGGCCCTTACTCCACCGAGGCCAGGAACCTTTGTGACACATACCTTCCATCAACGATGGACCCTTGCACCTTCCTATTATATATATAAAAAAAAAATATTTGTTTAAAGCAGGTACATCCTCCAATTAAAAAAATGCAACATTTTGGCAGTCACAACCGCCTTTGTCTACTATACAAAACAGTGTGTATTACGCATATATATATATATACTCCTACCCACAATTCCATTGGTCATTACACCAGTGTTCCCCATATGCATTATAATATCAGTTTACAGGGGGAGTTCAAATACTGATTTATAGTCACCTATCTTCCCCAAGGTATCCATGATCATTGTAAAATAGTTATATATGTATCTGTCGTAAAAGGGTCGGTGTATGCGTTAATGATGCGCCACCAGCATCATCACAGATGTGTCCCAAATGTCATCAAAATATATATATACTACGCTCCTGCATTCTTAATTACAGTGCATAACGAATACCGGGTCTTCAGTGGTATGTATTGTTCTGACACTATCTAATAAGCCGCACCTTTTTGAGGATTTATTGCTATTATTCAAATAGTGACTATTCAGCGGTTCTACATGTCTCCTGCACTGATCCTCTTCAAATTACTGCATTTTTTAATGATGGCATTATTTGGGACTATTTCTCTATATTTTTTATTTTTCATGAAAGTTCTTAATTACTAGATTCAACACCACGACTGGCCCGCGGATAGAATTACCTGTACATTGTATGTCTGCTATAACTATTTTCATTTATTTCACGTTTATTTTAATAATAACATTTTATACGCAATTGGATAGGCGACAATTTCAATATCTCTCCTGTATGTAATAAGGAGCTACACTAAGATCCTGCGTAAATTTCCCTAGTTCATATCCTTCTGTATATTACCCATTAAAACATTACACCTTATTGTCAGGTAGTGAGAGTGCCAGCTTTACAGAATTTTGGGACTATATTCCTCTTCATACATATTTTCTAATGGTGAGGTCGGATCCGATATGTGAATTCTCTCTCCAGTGTGCATCAGGGAAACTATAAAAAAAAAAGGGAAAGAATTTGATCAAAAACAAATACATACACAATAAGGATCTAAACCCATTATTATGACTGTAAGGGACATCATAAATACATAAAAGATGTAAAGATATTTATACAACCACCAGAAGGGTTTCAAACTATAGTTCCCAATTCATGTATCCACCATAATTCCCTCTGTTTCAATAATTTCTCTCCGTCTCCTCCTCTGCATGGCGGGGGTGGGTGGGGGGATAGGAGGTACACAATCAATTATCCTAAATCTCAACTGGCTGATATTATTATGTCCCTGTTTCCCTGTATCAAATTAGTAAACAAAATCTGAGTGACACATAAAGCTATATTTAATCTTGTATCTTTTTACCTGTATGTGGATGTGAAAATAAATTTCCTTTCATTAAATTATTATTAGTGACTACATTCCAGAAAAGGAAAATTACCTAATGCAGGCGGTTGTAAATCTGGCTGTGTTTCACTTCTCCTAGTGCCTATATCTGACTTCATTAGATTGTCCCTAAAATTCTTTCCTCTCCTATAGGCCAATACTGGTTGTTCTCCTAACCACATCCCAGTTATCTTTCATCATCCTCCCAATCTTACCACTAAGTATGTTGTAAGTAGAAACATACGGAAACATACAGACCTACAGTATCTTCCAGTTTCCCCCTCCTTGTGGATACACCATTGAGTTATGTAATTTTGTTGTTGATATTTCCTCAACAATGATTTGGGGTATCCTCGGTAACATTTTCAGCCATGTTTTTCAACTCCAAATCCAGATGTCGGGGATTAGACACAATGTTCTTGACCTGCAACATCTGGCTCCAAGAGAGTGATCCAACCATAGGCCTTGGATGAAAACTATCAAATAACCTGCTTATTTTAGATATTTCTTTGGCTGTTGTCCTGGTGACCACATGCACAGCAGATTAAGGGACCATTTGTTCACTTCCATACTCATTGGATGTCAGTACTATTGTCTGAGTCATGCAAGGACCTATGTACATTGGCAGGTACCTCTATTACTGGGACTCAGAACGGGTTGCCCATAGAATCTTGGGGACTATCAATAATAAAGCCTCTTTCCTTAGTACGCCATTTTGTAACAGCTTGAGGAAAAAATTTGAGGTGATTTGAGGAAATGTATTGTCCTGGAACTTAATGTACAGTATCTCACAAAAATGAGTACACCCCTCACATTTTTGTAAATATTTTATTATATCTTTTCCTGGGACAACACTGAAGATACAGTCCTGATCAAAAGTTTAAGACCACTTGAAAAATGGCAAAAAATCATATTTTACATTGTTGGATCTTAACAAGGTTCGAAGTAGAGCTTCAACATGCAACAAGAAGAAATGGGAGTGAGACAAAACATTTTTTGAGTATTCAATTTAATGAAAACAACGAATAAACTGAAACAGGCTGTTTTTCAGCTGATCAAAAGTTTAGGACCACATGCCTTTAAAAGGCCAAATCTGTGCAAAGATGTGGATTCATTGTCATTATCTGTCACGTAGTCTCTCGTTGTGATGGCAAAGGCAAAAAAACTCTCCCTTTTTGAACGTGGTCGGGTTGTTGAACTGCATAAGCAGGGTCTCTCACAGCGCGCCATCGCTGCTGAGGTGGGACGCAGTAAGACAGTCATTTGGAATTTCTTAAATGATCCTGAGGGTTATGGAACAAAAAAGTCAAGTGGAAGACCCAAAAAATTTTCACCAGCACTGAGCCGGAGGATCCAATTGGCTGTCCGTCAAGACACTGGACGATCATCGACCCAAATTAAGGCCCTTACTGGTGCTGACTGCAGCCCCATAACCATCAGACGGCATCTGAGACTGAAGGGCTTCAAAAACAAAAAACGTCTTCAAAGACCTCGTCTCCTTGAACGCCACAGAACTGCTCGTTTGGACTTTGCAAGAGAGCACCAAACATGGGACATTCAATGGTGGAAGAAAGTTTTATTCTCTGATGAGAAAAAATTTAACCTTGATGGTCTTGATGGTTTCCAACGTTACTGGCATGACAGGCAGATCCCACCTGAGATGTTTTCTACGTGCCACAGTGGAGGGGGCGCCATAATAGTCTGGGGTTCTTTTTCCTTCAGTGGAACAATGGAGCTTCAGGAAGTGCAGGGGCGTCAAACGGAGGCTAGCTATGTCCAGATTTTGCAGAGAGCATTTCTCATGACTGAGGGCCCTCGTCTGTGTGATAACGACTGGGTTTTTCAACAGGACAACGCTACAGTACACAATGCCCGCAGAACAAGGGACTTCTTCCAGGAGAATAACATCACTCTTGGCCCATCCTGCGTGTTCCCCTGATCTAAATCCAATTGAGAACCTTTGGGGATGGATGGCAAGGGAAGTTTACAAAAATGGACAACAGTTCCAGACAGTAGATGGCCTTCGTGCGGCCGTCTTCACCACTTGGAGAAATGTTCCCAATTACCTCATGGAAACGCTTGCATCAAGCATGCCGAAACAAATTTTTGAAGTGATCAACAATAACGGCGGAGCTACTCATTAGTGAGTTCATGTTTGGAAGTTGGATTTCTGTTTTGGGGGTGTTTATTTTTTTTTTTGGAGGTGTGGTCCTAAACTTTTGATCAGCTGAAAAACAGCCTGTTTCAGTTTATTCGTTGTTTTCATTAAATTGAATGCTCAAAAAATGTTTTGTCTCACTCCCATTTCTTCTTGTTGCATGTTGAAGCTCTACTTCGAACCTTGTTAAGATCCAGCCATGCTAAATATGCTTTTTTGCCATTTTTCAAGTGGCCTTAAACTTTTGATCAGGACTGTATGACACTTTGATACGGTGTAAAGTCGTCAGTGTACAGCTTGTATAACAGTGTAAATTTGGTGTGCCCTCAAAATAACTCAACACACAGCCATTAATGTCTAAACCACTGGCAACAGAAGTGAGTACACCCCTAAGTGAAAATGGCCAAATTGTGCCCAAAGTGTCAATATTTTGTGTGGCCACCATTATTTCCCAGCACTGCCTTAACTCTCTTGGGCATGGAGTTCACAGGTTGCCACTGGAATCCTCTTCCACACCTCCATGATGACATCATGAAGCTGGGAAACGTTAGACACCTTGCACTCCTCCAACTTCAGTTTGAGGATACCCCACAGATGCCCAATAGGTTTTAGGTCTGGAGACATGCTTGGTCAGTCCAGTACCTTTACCCTAAGTTTCTTTAGCAAGGCAGTGGTCATCTTGGAGGTGTGTTTGGGGTCATTATCATGTTGGAATACTGACCTGTGGCCTAGTTTCTGAAGGAAGGGGATCATGCTCTGCTTCAGTATGTCAGAGTACATGTTGGCATTCATGGTTCCCTCAATGAACTTTAGCTCCCCACAGCCGGCAGCCTTCATGCAGCCCCAAACCATGAGACTGTGCTTGACTGTAGGCAAGGAACACTTGTCTTTGTTCTCCTCATCTGGTTGCCGCCACACACGCTTGACACCATCTGAACCATATAAGTTTATCTTGGTCTCATCAGACCACGGGACATGGTTCCAGTAATCTAAGTCCTTAGTCTGCTTTTCCTCAGCAAACAGTTTGCGGGCATCATCCTTAGAAAAAAGGCTTCCTTCTGGGACGACAACAATGCAGATCAATTTGATGCAGTGTGTGGCATATGGTCTGAGCACTGACATGAGGATCCCCCATTTTTTACTTAGGGGTGTACTCACTTTTGTTGCCAGTGGTTTAGACATTAATAGCTGTGTGTTGAGTTATTTTGAGGGCACACCAGTATTACACTGTTATTCAAGCTGTACACTGACTACTTTACATTGTATCAAAGTGTCAGATCTTAAGTGCCGTCCAATGAAAAGATATAATAAAATAAAATGAGAGGTGTACTCACTTTTGTTGAGATACTGTATCTACTTTAAGATAATATTATAAAGCATAAAGAATACCAGGGGAGATGCATTCACATTTGGCCCTAAACCTTCCACATAATGAATTTTTCCATCAGAAATTCTTACAGATTTCAAATAAATATGCATTTGATATAATGCTGCTTAATATGGAGTTTTTACAGGAAGATGTGAAGAAAACTATGGAGAGGTCTATGACATCTGAGAGGTCAAATACTAGGAACGGTGCTTCGGGGCCTGCCATAGAGAAGTTCCTATAGTAAGGTAATAATTCTCCCATAGACTTGCAATGGTAAATCATTTCAGTCTATGGGAGAAGCGATCAAATCACATATTATAGTCCCCTAGGGGAACTAAAAATAAGTGTAAATATAAATGTTTAAAACAAGTTTTTTTTTTAAATACCGGTATATAAAAATCAAATCACCCCCTTCAGCCATTTTTCAAAATAAAAATAAACAATAAAATAATAAAGGTAATAGGTATTGACACATCCCAAAATGCCTGAACTATTAAAATATACAAGTATTTATTCCATATTTATTCTGTGAACGGTGTAATGGAAAAAATCACAATGGACAATTTGCCATTTTTGGTTGTTTTACCTCCCAAAAAAAAAGGAATAAACAGTGATGAAAACGTTATACACATTCCAAAATGGTACAAATCGCCCTGCATTTTTAAGGATTAAAACACAAGAAATACTGAAAAAAAATGTGGTATAACTATATTCATACTGACCTGGTGAATGAAGATAATGCATCATTTTTAGGGATTTCCTTAAAACGAAACCCATAAAGTCAGGGCACAATTGCGTGTTTTTTTCCCACCTCATTTAGAATATTATTTCCTGCTTCCCACTTCATCATTTGCAATAGTAATTGGTGCCACAACTTGTCCTGCAAAAAAACAAGTCACGAAGGGTGTATGTGAATGGAAAAATAAAAAAGTTATGGAAGCAGGGAGCAAAAAACTATTGTCCAGCTTCAAAACAAATAAATAGAGCCTTGACAGCACTGTACCTAACATACAAAATGTCCCTGCTGGCTCACATGCTGCTTAGGGATACGTCACCGCTGAGGCTAGTGATTGGCCGCAGCAGTGCATGTGAACCCGTCTAGATGTTTACCTTCCATGGGAAGGAAGGAGCCAGGCTGCACCCTTGGCACTGGAACAGAGTGGCCCCATCACTGATCAGTAACATTCATAAAGGTCAATTGTCTTCAGCGACACTGGATAGGGGAGGGATGACGGCAACTAATAGGGACTCTAACTTTGCAAGTGTACTGCGGGAGCTGGACCTACATGACATTTGGCGGGTGAGGAATCCGAGTGCGCGTCAGTTTTCGTGTTTCTCTAGTTCTCATCATTCACTGTCACGGATTGATCTAGCGATAGGTTCGCCTGATGTGTTGTCGTTGGTAGCGGGAATTAAATACTTACCTAGAAGTCTCTCCGACCATTCCCCGATTTTTATAGACTTACATCCGGGCCTAGGCGCCTCCCTGGGATCGGGATGTGGAAACTTAACCCGTTTTGGCTACAATTAGTGGATGGGGAGAATGGCATGGTGGAGGAATTGAAAGAGTTCTACGCGCAAAACGCTGGGTCTGCAAGTGTGGGTGTGGTGTGGGATACTTGCAAAGCGTACGCTAGAGGCCTATATATTCAGAAAATTAGCAGACATAAAACTAAATCTCGCGAAACTCTGAAAAAGTTGCAAGCGGTAGTAGTGGAGGCGGAGGAAAGGTTTATAGTTGCTCCTGACAGGGCAAGTGAGGACTCCCTTATAGCAGCTCAGGCGGGATTGAAGCAGCATTTAATGAAAACGGCAGAAAATCGTAGGTTTTTTGTAAAACAAAAATACTTTGAGGCCGGGGAAAGTTCTGGCAGGCTACTGGCAAGGATTATTAGAGCCCAGGAGGGACCGTCCAAAATCTTGTCTATTCAGAGGGCTGATGGTTCTCTGGCCACGGCAGATGAGGAGATTCTGTCAGTTTTCCACACTTATTATGAATCCCTGTATAGGACTAAATTAAAGGTGGATTCTACTAATATAGCTGAGTATCTTGCAGAGATTGAGGTTCCGAGATTATCCGTGACGTGTGCAGCAGGGCTAGAAGGTCCTTTAACACTCAAGGAGATGGAATTAGCTTTACAATCATTTCCCAATGAGAAAGCTCCAGGGATAGACGGTTTACCGATGGAATTTTTTAAAAAGTATAGTAGTGTCTTAATGCCCCACTTAATGTCAGTCTTTACTGAATCCCTTCAAACAGGAAACCTTCCCGCTTCTATGAAAGAGGCTATTGTAGTGGTACTGCCCAAACCTGGTAAGGATCCCAAATCCCCTGACTCGTACAGACCAATTTCACTGTTAACCTCTGATATTAAGATTCTGGCGAAAGTTTTAGCGAATCGTCTGCAGTCTGTCATTTCCACTATTATTCATAGTGATCAGGCGGGTTTCATGCCGGACAAATCTACTTCGGTGAATCTTAGACGCCTTTTTCTTAATACTCAGAGAAGAGATGAGTCTGTCGGAGGGCGTGTCATCCTCTCACTGGATGCGGCTAAAGCCTTTGATAGTGTTGAATGGTGTTATCTATGGGAGGTGTTGCGAGTCATGGGGTTTGGGAAGACCTTTATCTCCTGGGTTCGATTGTTATATAATGGCCCCACTGCTAGGATACGGGCGAATGGGGGAACGTCAGATTCGTTCAGTCTGGGTAGAGGGACTCGTCAGGGGTGCCCACTGTCCCCCCTTCTGTTCGCTATCGCGATTGAGCCGCTTGCCTGCGTATTGCGCTCATCTGACAAGATTGTGGGATTTCCCTGCGGGACTTGGGAGGAGAGGGTGTCCCTTTACGCTGACGACATGTTAATATATTTGGGCAATGTGGAACAGTCATTAGTCATTTTAATACACCGGGTGTATAGGACGCCAGAGTTTTTATGCCGGATAGGTGTTCGGGAAGGTGCGGATCGTCCTAGATGTGGCAGGAGTCCTGCATCCTTGTTACACATGTTCTGGGATTGTGCGGAGCTCCGGAACTTTTGGTCCGCGGTTTTAGCCCTAATAAAAGACGCATATAATATTGCAGTCCCGCCTGGTCCGAGAGCGTGTGTGGTCGGGATATTAGACATCAAAAATCGTCATCATCGTTTGGGAGTACAGCGTCTACTATTTCAAGCTAGGAAACTCATAGCTAGATTTTGGCTTAGACCTCAATCTCCGACTAGGGGAGAATTCCTCAATAGAATGTCAGAGATATTACGCTTAGAGAAAAGTGTGTATGTTAAAAGAAACTGTGCTGGGAAGTATGACAAAATATGGGATAACTGGGAGAAATGCAGGCTACAGTGTCCGGTTTAGCCTTTCCTTGTAGTTGGACTACGGGGTAGGAAGAGGCGCAGTATTGGTTTGGATAGGCTCTCTATCTCCTCTATCCTAATTTACTCTGGATGTATGCTGTATGCTGTATAAAGGTGTGTAGTACTACGCAGGTCGGGTGTGCAGAGGTCTGATACACAGACAGGAGGTGTACACCAATGGATGTGCCTTTGACATGTTAAAAAGATGTCCAATCTTGGAGTTTGGACCCGCTCCATCGCTTGGGTAGGGGGGGGGGGGGGGACTGGGCTTTAGTTGGGTAGGGAGGGTGGGTTTCCTGTTGATAAATTATTGAATGGGAAATGTGGTTCTGTACCAGATATATTTTGTAACTAGAATACGTGATTTTATGTGCTTCTTGTACCATGGTTTATGTTACTTGTGATACTTATGTAAGTAACTATCTGTCCGATCGTGTAATGCTATGGTATTTTTGTCATCTACTGTTGCATGTATGCTGTACAGACTGTCTTCCTTTGTTTTTTTGTGATTTTTTGAAAAACCAAATAAAAATTATCTGATTTAATAAAGGTCAATTGTGTGAAAACTCCTCTAATGGATTAAATTGGATCTGGATGGATACGGTGCAGTAAATTGGCAAATAAAGGATGATATATGTTTTACAGAAAAAAACTAAGTTCAGTCTGTACCTGATGCACACACCGTCGAATGGCTCTGCTGAACTATGCTGTAATAGACCAGCATTGTAGCACATGTGGCCTCTACGGTACCTCTATTTCAGATGGAGACATATGGAGGTTCTCTTTATCAGATACATTATAAATCCCCCGAAAATTAATGTGGCATGCTGTATGTACTCCACAGAGCCCATTCACAATGACCATATACTGCTATACAACCTCAGCATGAGGCCCCGATTTGCTTCACTGTAGGAACAAAAATAGTCACATATAAAGCTTTGGCCTTAATATGGTTTATAACTAGACCCTTATATCCCCCAAATAAATCTAATATTCTGTAAAAATAGGGGAGGGAGGTAAGAGGAGCCGAGACCATCAGCAAATGTCCCCACTGTGTTATCAGCAGCATTCCTAGTAACAGATTTCCAGGAATAAAGTTTGTAACATGAACTTTAAAAATGATTTAATTTCTCTCCTCTTTTTTTATATCTTCAGTTGCCATAAATAACATACATGACTAGCAATGAGAAAGCATACCCAGACTCTGGGGGGTGTCTTATGCTAGTCGTAATAAAAAAAATTCCCTGGAGTCAGATATTCCAAATTTAATAAGTGGAGCAGGCCTCTAAATAAATTTGGTGCATCTTTCTGACTGTTTGTGTATCAGAAAGGCAAATCCACTCCAGCTATGAGCTGGCGTCGCGTTGTACAATAATTGACTCCAGTTTCTGGCATAAATGATAGTAATTTTTTGGCAGTGGGAGATCATGCAACCTCAAACTAAGACCTTCCGACTTTAAATTTAAAAAAATGATGGCGAACGTAGTATAAAAACACAAAGGTGTACACCAGGCTATGATAACCAGGTGTGCTGCCAGATGATTTGTCTGATTTATGACGAGGCATGCACCTCATCATAAATTAGGTGCAGCATCCGACTGTCTCGCGTCTGAAGCCCTGGCTGGCGTAGAGCTCAGTGTTCTTCTTAGCTAGAAAACTGACAAAGAAGATGATTAATGTGGTGGGTCTGACAACCCCGCCCTCACCACTGCCCTTTTTGGGGAAAGTGGTAAGGCCGATGGAGAAACGGAACTTGCAGTTTGTGACTTTTTCACACCACTAAAGTGATGATAAATGTGGCCCAAAAAGTCATGATAAATTCCCCACATCGAGGGACACTTACAAAGGGCTTTACGCCATTATTGTTGTGTAAAAAGTCGCAAATTATGGTGCACAGTATACACTCACCTAAAGAATTATTAGGAACACCTGTTCTATTTCTCATTAATGCAATTATCTAGTCAACCAATCACATGGCAGTTGCTTCAATGCATTTAGGGGTGTGGTCCTGGTCAAGACAATCTCCTGAACTCCAAACTGAATGTCAGAATGGGAAAGAAAGGTGATTTAAGCAATTTTGAGTGTGGCATGGTTGTTGGTGACAGACGGGCCGGTCTGAGTATTTCATAATCTGCTCAGTTACTGGGATTTTCACGCACAACCATTTCTAGGGTTTACAAAGAATGGTGTGAAAAGGGAAAAACATCCAGTATGCGGCAGTCCTGTGGGCAAAAATGCCTTGTGGATGCTAGAGGTCAGAGGAGAATGGGCCGACTGATTCAAGCTGATAGAAGAGCAACGTTGACTGATATAACCACTCGTTACAACCGAGGTATGCAGCAAAGCATTTGTGAAGCCACAACACGCCCAAACTTGAGGCGGATGGGCTACAACAGCAAAAGACCCCATCGGGTACCACTCATCTCCACTACAAATAGGAAAAAGAGGCTACAATTTGCACGAGCTCACCAAAATTGGACTGTTGAAGACTGAAAAAATGTTGCCTGGTCTGATGAGTCTCGATTTCTGTTGAGACATTCAAATGGTAGAGTCCGAATTTGGCGTAAACAGAATGAGAACATGTATCCATCCTCTGATGGCTACTTCCAGCAGGATAATGCACCATGTCACAAAGCTCAAATAATTTCAAATTGGTTTCTTGAACATGACAATGAGTTCACTGTACTAAAATGGCCCCCACAGTCACCAGATCTCAACCCAATAGAGCATCTTTGGGATGTGGTGGAACGGGAGCTTCGTGCCCTGGATGTGCATCCCTCAAATCTCCATCAACTGCAAGATGCTATCCTATCAATATGGGCCAACATTTCTAAAGAATGCTATCAGCACCTTGTTGAATCAATGCCACGTAGAATTAAGGCAGTTCTGAAGGCAAAAGGGGGTCCAACACCGTATTAGTATGGTGTTCCTAATAATTCTTTAGGTGAGTGTATGTGCGCCATAATTTGCGACTTTTTAAGCTCCTCACCACTTTTCTAAACTGGAGAGAAATGGGGCCTACGCTTTGTGTGGCCTGTCAGATTTACTATAACTTTTGTCAGAAACTAATATGGTTTTGAGAGAGTAGATGGAGTCTGTAGAAAAATATTGTTTTTTTGTTATTTTTTTTATTTCTTTTTGCTTCTTAATATTAACGAATATATATATATTAAGGGATAAAGCAAAGTTTTTGATACAAAAGGCATCATGAAGAAAAAAACCGCATGAAAACCGCATGTATAACTGCATGGTTTTAAACTGTTAAAATATGGAATTATAATGTGCAAAGATCTGTTGATTTGGGTACAGATGATGCACTATAGAGATATGATGAGGTAAAATATATGAATACCACAATAAAAGAGAGCTTGTTATTGCAAGGACAGCTGGATATAAAAAGATTCCATATACAGGTTTTACTTTGGACTTAATTTGTGATTTAACCCACTTCAGCTTTACAACTTTCTCATAACACTATAAATAAGATGGTATCGCCATATCCACAAATATATGCCACTGAAGAAGGAGCTAGTGCCCCGAATCGAGTTTGGTTACTATCTACAATATACCTATCTATACTTATATATGGTCCAGACCGAAGGTATATACAGCAGTATTCCATTTGAAGTGAACTCGCTACGGTGGGAGGAGGCAGCGCACCACAACCTAATACTGATTACCGCTTGGGGATCCGCACCTTAGAAGCCGGCTACTACTATAGCGATCTCCACCAGGTATCAAATTATCTAGCGTTGATGAGAGAGGAGGAGGGGTAAGTGCATAAATCCAACCCCGTACCCTTAGGACTGAGATACTGCGCTACAAGTAAGTGTCTTTTGGAGACATTACCAGAGATACTTATTAACCAATTTGGCGATACAATTCTATCATTATTATACAGTGACTGCAATAGACTTTCAAAGTGATGGTAACGATGAATATGCATCCTGTTTGACACTTGTACTTGGTCTGCCAACTGTCTCTATCGCTGCCATATTTCAACTAGTCAATGACCATACAGTGACTGTAGCAGGAAACTAATATTTAACATTGTTGGCAACAATTAATTTTGTTCTACAAACCAGGCATAACACGCACGCTGGACTTGCTATCTAACTCAGCGCTACCCATTATAGACAATCAATGCCTGTATGGAATGTTGTGGGATGATGTTGATGAATGTCAGCAAATATTAACTTGATTATGAACTGAGTCTTCCAATTTGCGGCATCTGTTTATAATTGCTAAATATTTTAGTTATGAATCTATGCTAAATATCACTAAATATTGAGAGATAATATTGCTGCAGCCTCATCCATTTGGATTAGTTGGATTCTCTATACTCAGTGTTTTGTGGGAATTGAATATAGATACTCACATACCATTTATATTATAGTATCATGTGCCATAATTGATTGTATATGAATTTTTTATTTTAATTTTTTGGGGAGATTGTTTAATATTTTCTATACATTTTATTTTATAATTTTTTATTAAATAAGGGATCCTATATGCAAAACTAGAAGAAGGAGTGCATACCTTGTTTTTCTTTATTTGCATTTATTATTTCTACTGGGATTGGGTGACCCAGTTAGGTGTTGAACCCTCAATATCCATACATCCGAATGTGAGCCCCTTATATTTTCATATTCCTTTGTCAGAAACTGTTGTAAAGTTAAAGCTGAAGTCTACGCCGGCCAGGGGCTGGCCTAGACCACAGTTTCTGGTGCACAGTAGGGTGGAGAAGCACCTAATTTATTAGGCGGCATCTGCTGCTTAATAAATTAGGCACATCTCACACCAGCACAGGGAGATCAGGACAGGGTACACCACATTTGATAAATGTCCCTCATTGTGTACAATTTTCTTGCATATTTACTTCTAAAGCTGACTAAATTCTACCCAATGTGATCACGATCAGAAGCGATTGATATCGCTCAAGGGAGATGTAAACTCTCCAAGGCTCATACCACTCCTGACAGGGTTTCCAGGAACAGTTTCATTGGGTCTACATGGCCATCTTCTCAGCACCAGACTCGAGGTGTCCATCTTTCAGCATATATTTGTCACATCTGTGACAGGTCTCAGAAGGTCTGAAAGATTATCTACGCATTAGTGATCTGACAGCCTCTTTCGGTTTCACTTTGTCTGTGTGTTGCTGGTATGTCCACACCTCCTGTTCAGGTGTGGATCATGTGACCTTTACCTCGCCCTATTTAGTCTGACTTTTCCCATCACTTCTTGCTTGGGATAGCTTTATTTGGTCTTGGAAGAGCTGGAGTGTGGTTCGTGTTGAAGTCCTGTTCATCCATCATCCTCTGAAGTTAAGTGTTCCGCTTGTTGTGTTTTGTATTCCCTCCCCCCTGGTTGTTTACTAGGCCTCAGTGAGATGCTAGTTCCTTCACCAGGGAAGGAACGGGTGGTCTCTGCCCTGTCATTATCTTTAGGGCATCTGAGGGTCACCAGGGTTTTCTAGGTTCCTGTGTATGGGTATCTCTACCATGGAGAGGTGCCCATACGGATAGGAGTTAGGGCCAGGAGCAGGGTTTTATAGGTGGTGACCCTTTTCATTCCCTAGCGGTGAGGCCTAGTGTCTTTCCCCTTCCTTCTTGTTGTCTTTTGGTGTTCTCCCCTACTACATCCGTGACATTATCCCAAGCCGATACCGCCATTTTTGTTCTGATCTGTGCAGCTATGGATACTATGTCTGCATTGGTCGAACAGCTGCAGAATCTTACTTTGGAGGTAGCAGACCTCCGCGCAACTGTCTTGCAGATTCAGAGTCCACAGGCTGATGGTTCCGGTGGTGGGTCCCAGGCCTGTCCTGAACCGAAGGTGGCTCTCCCGGACAGGTTTTCCGGGGGTAGTGACAATTTCATCCGGTTCAGGGAGTCACCTTCAGGACGTACTGTCCAATAAGGGTACTGCTTCCTTTGACACTTATGGTGGAGAGACACTGGTAGTTGCGCCTTGTGATAAGCCTATGCAGTTAGAAGGAGCTACTCCTGGCAAAAGCTTGGGTCATGTGAAAGGAGTCTGCTTTAATTGTGGCAAGAAGGGACATTTTGTGAATATTTGTCCGTACTTGCAGCATCAAGATGTAAACAAAAAGGAAAAAACTTTTAATCCTTAAATTACTATTGGTGGTGTGGGTGGGGAGCAAGAAAACCTACTTTTGTCTTTTACTGGTAGTACCCGTTTTCTCCTGTCTGCCGAGGTGGCACTAGAGTCCAAAACTGTGAAAATCAAAGCATTTTTATCGACAGTGGGGCAGGAGTTAACTTGATTGATGGAGAGTTTGTACGCATTCATGGGTTGACTACTAATGCATTAGAGAAAAGTATTTCTGTCTTTGCAATTGACTCAGCACCTCCCACCCAAAAATGCCTGTCGCAGGTAGTGAATGACATTCATTTAAGAGTGGGTGATTTGCATCAGGAATCTATCTCCTGTTCTGTATTGGAGGGTCTGCCTGCTCTGTTGGTGTTGGGCTTACCATGGTTACTAAACATAACCCTAACATCGACTGGCAAGCGAGACAGATTCTCGATTGGAGTGATTTTTGCATGGACAACTGTCTTAATGCATCATTCTCTATGGTGACCACTAAAACTGTACCCTCGTTCATTTCAGAATTTTATGATGTTTTCTCTGAGAGTGGTAATCAGGAGTTGCCTCCGCACCGGGAGTATGACTGTCCCGTCAATCTTCTTCCCGGAGCTAAATTGCCCAAATCTCGGTTGTATAATCTTTCGGAACCCGAAAGAAAGGCCATGCGAGAGTATATTACAGAGAGTTTGGCAAAGGGACTGTTATGGCACCCCGTGCATAAAAGGGGGTAAAAGCCGTTTAAGAGATATTCCCTTTCCAGATGCAAAGGCAGCTACTAAAGACACCAATCTTCCAAACTGGAAACCATATGAATGCTGCATACAGCCGAATAGGAAAAACCATATGAAAGGTTTACACTCCTAGCAGTCGGACTGGAACAGCATACAATCTCCCCAAGAACGAGACCAAACTCTGTGTTGAGGGTAAAGCAGTGGACAGCCAGAGCTGTGTGTTTATTGTTCTTATATACACATTCTTACACATTAGTACCACCCACAGGGTTTTGTAAAACAACCAGTAAACACGTACAATACACTCAGACACTCCCACACAAAATCCTCCCCTCTGCCTGTGATACAATTACCTTACACAATGGGTTAATGTAATTATCACATGCAGGAAAATACATAGTTTTATACAATATTCATAACTTTAAAAGTATGCATCACATTCACATAAAACTTATATTTCAAGAATCAATCCATTCACGGGAACAACATATCCAAAAATGGCACGAATTAGACCAGGGGTTCAAAAGTTAGTAAAAGTCCTTTGTGACCAAAGGAAGCATGGCTTTTCTGCCCAAAACCAGTTTTTACAGAGTTAGGCTGTGTGATATAATTGGCTTAACTGGGTGTGGTAAGCCAACTAGGTACAGAAAATGCCTCTATTCACAACAGCAAAACTACACAAAAATACATAACTCCTATCAAACTGAACAGAATCCCCACATTCAAGTTATCCCCAGATGGCTTGGATCTGAGCGCTCAATATATCCGAACAGCGCTCAGATGCCACAAACACAGTCAAATCGCCATGGGGTTTAAGTTTAGCATGGGCTGATAAGAGGGCCCATAATCCTGGGGCAAGAGGCTGGCAACCAGGCTTCTCCAGCACCCAGTGGCAAGGTTGGTTTCGCCAAATTTCTCCCCTTTTCCAAACAGACTAACAGGGTATCTGACCTTCTGCCGGTCAGTGCCCTTGTTAGTCCAGCAGCCAACCCACAAAATAGAAACAGCAGTACAGCCCACCCACAATAAATGGTTACTACACCTGAGCAAGGGATAAACTTGTCCATGTCCAGGTGCCTCACCACGGCTGTGTGGGGGACTGGTAGACTGCCTTGGTGGGTTGCTGAGTTGGCAGACACCAGCGGTACTCTGCCCTGGTGCCAGCGCTACCAAGGAAGTAGCCTGGTTGGAGCCTAGTTGTTGGAGGGGAGACCGACTGTCTCCCCTTTAGATACACAGCTCTGCTGTTGTAGGGAGAGACCGACTGTCTCCCCTTTAGATAGACCACCATGCTGCTGTGGGGGGAGACCGACTGTCTCCCCTTTGGCTAAACATCCCTGTTGCTGGGGGACAGGACAAGACTGTCCCTACCCCCTGTGCTGTGAGTGCAGAGACCACGGTCCCATCTGCACTGTTGTGGTGCTTACTGTCTCCCTCTGGTGCGTTAAACTGCCGCTGGGGGATGGAGACTGGGCTCCCAATTCCCTGTAAATCACACGGCCGCTGGGGAATGGAGACTGTGCTCCCAGTTCCCTGTAAATCACACGGCCGCTGGGGAATGGAGACTGGGCTCCCAATTCCCTTTAAATCACATGGCCGCTGGGGAATGGAGACTGGGCTCCCAATTCCCTGCAATTTACACTGCCAATAGGGAGAGGGGGTAACAAGCTCCTCTCCCATACATACTTCCAGCCTCTGGGGAGGGAGACCGACTGTCTCCGCTCCCAATACAGTGTCCTGTTGCTAGGGAAAGGAGACTGGGCTCTCTATTCCCTGTAGGACACTCTGCCGCTGAGGAATGGAGACTGGGCTCCCAATTCCCTGTAAATCACACGGCCTCTGGGGAATGGAGACTGGGCTCCCAATTCCCTGCAGGACTGGTGGAGAGACCTCGGTCCCATCCCCACCGGCCACCTGGGGTTCTTCCCAGTAACACTCCACAATATCTGCCCAGCTGACTGGGTCTGGATCCGGGTCTGTCATCTTGCTGTCCTGCTGAGCCTTCCTAATGGAGTGGAAGAGATCTCAGTAGTCGTGCTCCAGTTCCCACTCCAGGGTTGCTAGGTGAGCCAGGTCTTTCTCTACCTCATCGGGGTCATCCCAATCCTGCCTAGCCTCCCTCTCATAGAAAATGTACTGAAATCTGGACTGTGCAGGGCTCCCGAAGTCAGGCTCTGCAAAGGACTCCCATAACAAGCCAAGGACCATCAAACTCCTCTCCCTCTGGCTTGTCATGCTCAGCTGTCCAGGGTATAGACTGTGCCATATACCACCAGAGCGCCTGGTAGGCATCCTCCAGCCATAGCTCCTGCCATACTTGGTGCTCTAGTTCCTTCACCCATTCCTCCAGGGGCTGCTCTCCCAGGAAGGGCATCCGCAGGGCCACTTGCTTCTGCAATCGCTGCTCTTTACTGGGTTGACTCTCGCCTTGCTGGTATTGTACACTATCCAGGGCCTGTTACCCGATGCCTTTCCTTAATGCATCCCGGCCATCCAGGTCTTCCTCATCGTATGCCACTGCTGGTTCCATCCTGCTGCTGTCAGGGTCGCTGTACTGGGACATGCGTTGCCCTTAAATTGTAATTTCAGGGAATGATGTTACTTTGTACTGTCTTTCTGGACTGGGAGAACCATCCCGTCGCTTGCCACCAATTGTTACGGCACCCCGTGCATAAAAGGGGGTAAAAGCCGTTAAAGAGATATTCCCTTTCCAGATGCAAAGGCAGCTACTAAAGACACCAATCTTCCAAACTGGAAACCATATGAATGCTGCATACAGCCGAATAGGAAAAACCATATGAAAGGTTTACACTCCTAGCAGTCGGACTGGAACAGCATACAATCTCCCCAAGAACGAGACCAAACTCTGTGTTGAGGGTAAAGCAGTGGACAGCCAGAGCTGTGTGTTTATTGTTCTTATATACACATTCTTACACATTAGTACCACCCACAGGGTTTTGTAAAACAACCAGTAAACACGTACAATACACTCAGACACTCCCACACAAAATCCTCCCCTCTGCCTGTGATACAATTACCTTACACAATGGGTTAATGTAGTTATCACATGCAGGAAAATACACAGTTTTATACAATATTCATAACTTTAAAAGTATGCATCACATTCACATAAAACTTATATTTCAAGAATCAATCCATTCACGGGAACAACATATCCAAAAATGGCACGAATTAGACCAGGGGTTCAAAAGTTAGTAAAAGTCCTTTGTGACCAAAACCAGTTTTTACAGAGTTAGGCTGTGTGAGATAATTGGCTTAACTGGGTGTGGTAAGCCAACTAGGTACAGAAAATGTCTCTATTCACAACAACAGCAAAACTACACAAATACATAACTCCTATCAAACTGAACAGAACCCCCACATTCAACTTATCCCCAGATGGCTTGGATCTGAGCACTCAATATATCCGAACAGCGCTCAGATGCCACAGACACAGTCAAATCGCCATGGGGTTTAAGTTTAGCATGGGCTGATGAGAGGGCCCATAATCCTGGGGCAAGAGGCTAGCAACCAGGCTTCTCCAGCACCCAGTGGCGAGGTTGGTTTCACCACAGGGACATATTAGACCATTCAAGTCCCCAGTAGCTGCTGGGTTTTTCTTTGTAAAGAAAAAAGATGGTACCCTGAGACCATGCCTGTACTTCCTTGAGCTCAATCGTATTACCGTCCGTGATCCTTACCCCCTTCCTTTGATTCCGGATTTGTTTAGTCAGATTGTCGGTGCAAAGGTGCTCTCTAAATTGGATCTGAGGGGGGCATATAATCTGGTAAGGATCAAGGAGGGGGATGAGTGGAAGACCGCATTTAATACCCCTGAGGGTCATTTTGAAAACCTGGTCATGCCCTTTGGGTTAACTAATGCTCCTCAGTTTTTTCAACACTTTGTCAATGACATCTTTCATCATCTGGTGGGGAGGTTTGTCGTTGTATACCTTGATGACATACTAATTTATTCGCCTAATATGGAGACTCATCAGGATCATGTGAGACAGGTGTTTCAGATCCTAAGAGAGAATAAGTTGTATGCTAAGATGGAAAAGTGTGTATTTGCCGTACAGGAAGTGCAATTTCTGGGTTACCTGCTCTCATCCTCAGGTTTTCGTATGGATCCCGAGAAGGTCCGTGCCGTGTTGGACTGGGATCGACCCGAAAATCTGAAAACACTTATGCAGTTTATGGGGTTTACCAACTACTACCGTAAATTTATCTTGAACTATTCATCGGTGGTTAAACCTTTAACAGACATGACTAGGAAGGGTGCGGATATTTCTGTCTGGTCTGATGTGGCATTACAGGCCTTTTCTGCTGTTAACCGCCTCCGGACCGCCTAACGCACGGATGTGTCCTAGAGGCGGTCGATTCATTCCTCCTGGACGCATCCGTGCGTCATCTCGTGAGACGCGAGATTTCCTGTGAACGCGCGCACACAGGCGTGCGCGTTCACAGGATCGGAAGGTAAGCGAGTGTTCGCTGGCAGGCTGTAGATGCGATTTTTTTTAACCCCTAACAGGTATATTCGACGCTGTTTTGATAACAGCGTCTAATATACCTGCTACCGGGTCCTCTGGTGGTCCCTTTTGCTTGGATCGACCACCAGACGACACAGGCAGCTCTGTAATAAGTAGCACCAAGCACCACACTACACTACCCACCTCCCCGTTACTTATTAACCCCTTATGAACCCCTGATCACCCCATATAGACTCCCTGATCACCCCCCTGTCATTGATCACCCCCCTGTCATTGATCACCCCCCTGTCATTGATCACCCCCCTGTAAGGCTCCATTCAGACGTCCGTATGTTTTTTACGGATCCACGGATACATGGATCGGATCCATGTATCCGATCCAAAATGCCAGGGCAGAAGTTGGGGAATGTGTTTTGGGGTGTCATTTTACATATACCCATGCTGGGTGAGATAAATATCTTGGTCAAATGCCAACTTTGTATAAAAAAATGGGAAAAGTTGTCTTTTGCCAAGATATTTATCTCACCCAGCATGGGTATATGTAAAATGACACCCCAAAACACATTCCCCAACTTCTCCTGAGTACGGCGATACCACATGTGTGACACTTTTTTGCAGCCTAGGTGGGCAAAGGGGCCCACATTCCAAAGAGCACCTTTCGGATTTCACCGGCCATTTTTTACAGATTTTGATTTCAAACTACTTTGCACGCATTTGGGCGCCTAAAATGCCAGGGCAGTATAACTACCCCACAAGTGACCCCATTTTGGAAAGAAGACACCCCAAGGTATTTCATGATGGGTATAGTGAGTTCATGGAAGTTTTTATTTTTTGTCACAAGTTAATGGAATATGAGACTTTGTAAGGAAAAAAATAAATAAAAAATTCATCATTTTCCGCTAACTTGTGACAAAAAATAAAAAGTTCTATGAACTCACTATGCCCATCAGCGAATACCTTAGGGTGTCTACTTTCCAAAATGGGGTCATTTGTGGGGGTTTTCTACTGTCTGGGCATTGTAGAACCTCAGGAAACATGACAGGTGCTCAGAAAGTCAGAGCTGCTTCAAAAAGCAGAAATTCACATTTTTGTACTATAGTTTGTAAACGCTATAACTTTTACCCAAACCATTTTTTTTTACCCAAACATTTTTTTTTTTATCAAAGTCATGTAGAACAATAAATTTAGAGAAACATTTATATATGGATGTCGTTTTAAAAAAAAATAATTTACAACTGAAAGTGAAAAATGTCATTTTTTTGCAAAAAAATCTGTAAATTTCGATTAATAACAAAAAAAGTTAAAATGTCAGCAGCAATGAAATACCACCAAATGAAAGCTCTATTAGTGAGAAGAAAAGGAGGTAAAATTAATTTGGGTGGTAAGTTGCATGACCGAGCAATAAACGGTGAAAGTAGTGTAGTGCAGAATTGTAAAAAGTGGCCTGGTCATTAAGGGTGTTTAAGCTAGGGGGGCTGAAGTGGTTAAAGAATGTTTTGCTTCGGCCCCTATTCTGATGCAACCGGACGTGACTCAGCCATTTATTGTTGAGGTTGACGTGTCCGAGGTAGGGGTAGGAGCAATTTTGTCGCAAGGTCCTTCACCTAATGAATGGCGCCCATGTGCATTTTTCTCTAAAAAACTCTCTACTGCTTAAAGAAATTATGATGTGGGGAATAGGGAATTGCTGGCCATTAAGTTGGCGTTCGAGGAATGGCGGCATTGGTTGGAAGGAGCAATTCACCCTATTACGGTAATTACGGATCACAAGAATCTGGCCTACCTGGAGTCGGCTAAGCGACTGAACCCAAGGCAGGCCAGATGGTCATTGTTTTTCACCACATTTAACTTAATCGTCACTTACCGCCCTGGGGTTAAGAACGTCAAGGCGGACGCTTTGTCACGTAGCTTTCCTGGGGGGGTGAGTCTAATGACCCTAGGCCCATTTTATCTGAAGGGGTAGTCATATCCGCTCTTTATCCTGATCTCGAGGCCAGGGTGTTGGAGGCACAGGAGGATGCTCCGGACTCTTGTCCTCAGGGGAAATTGTTTGTTCCCTCCGAATTACGTCACAAGGTGTTTGAGGAACATCACTGTACGGTGCTTGCTGGGCACCCTGGGAGCAGATCAACTGTCGATCTCATCTCTCACAGATTTTGGTGGCCGGAGTTGCGTAAGTGTGTTGAGGACTATGTATCAGTCTATGGTACCTGTGCTCGTGCTAAGGTGACACATACTCGGCCTTCAGGATCTCTGCTTCCATTGCCCATCCCATCCAGACCTTGGACCCATTTGTCCATGGATTTTATCACGGATTTACCGAATTCTTCGGGAAAAACTGTGATTCTGGTGGTTGTAGATCGTTTTAGTAAAATGGCACACTTTATTGCATTACCTAGTCTACCCAATGCTAAAACTCTTGCACAGGTGTTTGTCGACAACATCGTGAAACTACATGGCATTCCCTCTGATGTGGTGTCCGATAGACGGACTCAGTTTGTTTCCAGATTCTGGAAAGCGTTCTGTACTCTTCTGGGTGTGCAATTGTCCTTCTCTTAGGCTTTTCATCCTCAGTCAAACGGACAGACGGAGCGCACTAATCAGAATCTGGAGACTTACTTGAGATGTTTTGTTTCAGAGAATCAGGAAGAGTGGTCTTCATTTTTGTCGTTAGCTGAGTTTGCTATAAATAACCATAGACAGGTATCCACTGATAAGTCGCCTTTTTTTGGGGCATATGGGTTCCATCCACAGTTTGGTACATTTTCTGGTGCTCAAAATTCCGGCATTCCTGAGGAGGAACGATTTTCCTCTTCTTTGTCTTCTATTTGGTGAAAAATCCAAAATAACCTGAAAAAGATGGGCAACAGGTATAAGCGTGCGGCTGACAGGAGACGTATGAGTGGTCCGGACCTGAGAGTGAGTGATTCTGTGTGGTTGTCTACAAGAAACATTAAACTTAAGGTACCTTCTTGGAAGTTGTGCCCAAGATTTATTGGTCCATATAAGATCACTGCCATTGTTAACCCTGTAGCCTTCCGTCTTGAAGTTCCTCAGGCATTGAAAATCCATAACGTATTTCATAAATCGTTGCTAAAGAAATGTGTCGAACCTGTTGAGCCGTCCTCCTTGCCTCCCGCTCCTGTCATGGTGGACGGCAATTTAGCATTTCAGATCAGCAGGATTGTGGACTCCCGAGTTCTCCGGAGATCCCTCCAGTATCTCGTTCATTGGAGAGGGTACGGACCAGAGGAGAGAATGTGGGTTCCAGCGACTGATGTTAATGCTAGTCGTCTGGTGAGAGCATTCCACAGAGCTCATCCTGATAAGGTCGGTCCTGGGTGCCCAGAGGTCACCCATAGAAGGGGGGGGGGGGGTACTGTCACATCTGTGACAGGTCTCAGAAGGTCTGAAAGATTATCTACGCATTAGTGATCTGACAGCCTCTTTCGGTTTCACTTTGTCTATGTGTTGCTGGTATGTCCACACCTCCTGTTCAGGTGTGGATCATGTGACCTTTACCTCGCCCTATTTAGTCTGACTTTTCCCAACACTCCTTGCTTGGGATAGCTTCATTTGGTCTTGGAAGAGCTGGAGTGTTGTCACGAACCGGCAGGACAGGTAGTGAATCCTCTGGACCAGAGAGGCGATGGCGCGGGTTGTACTAGAGGACCGGTTCTAAGCAGTTACTGGTCTTCACCAGAGCCCGCCGCAAGGCGGGATGGATTTGCCGCAGCGGTAACTACCAGGTCGTGTCCCCTAGTAACAACTCGACCTCTCTGGCAGCTGATAAGGCGTGGTACACAGGGAGAAGGTAAGAGCGTAGTCGGACGTAGCAGCGGTCAGGGCAGGCGGCAAAGGTTCAAAGGCGAGTGGACGGTAGCAACGGGTACGGCAACAGGTAAGGCAAACTAACAACGTAGGGAACGCTTTCTCTGAGGCACAAGGCACAAAGATCCGGCAGAAGGCTGTGGGAGGAGAAGGTATAAATGGGCAGTGCACAGGTGCAGCCTAATTAAGTCAGCACTGCCTCTCACAACCTTAACCCTTAATAACCCCTTTGGACCAGGCACCAATCACTGGTGCACTGGTCCTTTGAATTTAAGAGTCCCGGCGCGCGCGCGCCCTAGAGAGCGAGGACGCACACGCCGAGATGCTGGAGTGCTGCCTGGGGGCATACGCTGTGAGCGCTCCGAGGCCAGCAGGGGACCCGAAGCGCTCAGCGTAACAGTACCCCCCCTTTGGTCTCCCTCCCTTTTTGGTACCGAAGAACTTGCGGATGAGACTGCGGTCCAGGATGTTCTCCTCCGGCTCCCATGACCTCTCCTCAGGACCGCAGCCCTCCCAGTCGACCAAAAAAAATCTTTTCCCCCGGGAGATCTTGGTCGCCAAGATCTCCTTGACAGAGAATATATCGGAGGTACCGGCGACAGGGGTGGGAGAAACAAGCTTGGGAGAAAAACGGTTAAAGACAGCAGGTTTAAGAAGGGAGACAGGGAAGGAGTTATGGATTCGGAGGGAGGGAGGAAGATGGAGCTGATAAGAAACTTGATTGATACGACTCTTGATTTTATAGGGTCCCAAGAAACGAGGGCCCAACTTGTAACTTGGGACCCTAAATAGGATGTACCTAGAGGAGAGCCACACCTTGTCACCCGGACGAAATTCCGGAGGAGATCTGCGTCTCTTGTCAGCTTGAACCTTCATACGGGCGGAAGCCCTGAGGAGAGCAGCGTGGGTTTCTCGCCAGATGGAGGAAAAATCCTGTACAAGACTGTCAACGGCAGGTACAGAAGAAGGAGTGGGAGACTGCGGCAGAGGTGGAAGAGGATGACGGCCAAAAACTACAAGGAAAGGAGACTTGTTAGAGGCAGAGGATTGTTTGTAGTTGTAGGAGAACTCCGCCCAGGGAAGTAGATCAGCCCAGTCGTCATGGCGTGAGGATACAAAGTGACGCAGATAGTCACCCAAAATCTGGTTCACCCGTTCTACTTGGCCGTTAGACTGAGGATGGTACGAAGAAGAAAAGTCCAATTTGATCCCGAGCTGAGCACATAGAGCCCTCCAGAATTTGGAGACGAATTGTACCCCACGATCCGAGACAATATGTTTGGGAAGGCCATGGAGACGGAAGATGTGTTGGAAAAATTGTTTGGCCAACATGGGTGCAGAGGGTAGACCGGGCAGGGGTACAAAGTGAGCCATCTTGGAAAGACGATCCACCACGACCCAAATAACGGACTTGCCATGGGAGGAGGGAAGATCTGTAATAAAGTCCATGGCGATGTGAGACCAGGGAACTTCAGGAACAGGTAGAGGCAAGAGAAGACCCGCTGGTTTCTGGCGAGGCGATTTATCCCGGGCGCAAATCGTACAGGCCTGGACGAAGTCCAAGACATCTTTCTCCAGAGAAGACCACCAGTACCTTTGGGAGATTAGTTGGAGAGACTTTAGCACCCCTGGATGACCGGCAAAAGGGGAGGCGTGGCCCCACTTGAGAATTCGCAGCCGCTGACGTGGAGGTACATAGGATTTGCCAGGAGGAAGAAGGCGCAGGTCCACGGGAGCGACTGTAATAAGGCGTTCTGGAGGGATAATATATCGAGGTGTTAACTCGTCGCCCACCACATCAGAGGAGCGAGACAGAGCATCTGCCCTAATGTTCTTACAAGCCGGACGGAAATGGATCTCAAAGTTAAAGCGGGCGAAGAACAGAGACCAACGAGCCTGACGGGGATTTAATCTCTGAGCAGACTGGAGATAAGCCAGGTTCTTGTGGTCCGTGAAGATGTACACAGGATGTGTGGCGCCCTCGAGTAAATGTCTCCATTCCTCCAGTGCCAATTTAATAGCCAGCAGTTCCCTGTCCCCAATGGAGTAATTTCTCTCTGCGGAAGAGAATGTTTTAGAAAAGAAGCCACACGTTGAAGTCTTGCCCCGGGAGGACTTCTGGGTGATGACATCTCCGGCTCCCACCGAGGAGGAATCCACTTCAAGAGAGAAGGGCTTGGTGGAATCTGGTCTAGAGAGAACGGGTGCAGAGGCAAGGGCGGATTTCAGGGACTGGAAGGCTTCCTCGGCTTGGGAAGGCCAGGATTTGGGGTTAGCTCCTTTTCTAGTGAGGGCCACGATAGGAGCTACCAGAGTGGAATAGTGAGGGATGAATTGCCTGTAGTAATTCGCAAAGCCCAGAAATCTTTGTATGGCTCGGAGACCAGAGGGACGTGGCCAATCCAGAACCGCCGAGAGTTTGGCTGGGTCCATTTGAAGTCCTTAGGCTGAGATAATGTAACCCAAGAAAGGCAGGGAGGTCCGTTCAAAAAGACATTTTTCAAGTTTAGCGTACAGGCGATTTCTCCTAAGACGAGTAAGAACTTGTTGCACATGGACCCGGTGTAGATCCAAATTGGAGGAAAAGATGAGGATATCATCCAGGTATACGACCACGCAGGTGTAAAGTAAGTCCCTGAAAATATCATTGACGAATTCCTGGAAGACAGCAGGTGCGTTGCAGAGGCCGAAGCGCATCACCAAATACTCGAAATGGCCGTCCCTTGTGTTAAAGGCGGTCTTCCATTCGTCTCCCTCACGGATACGGATCAGATTATAGGCCCCTCGAAGGTCCAATTTAGTGAAGATCTTAGCCCCTCGGAGACGATCAAATAGCTCAGAGATTAGAGGCAGAGGGTAACGGTTCTTGATGGTAATTTTATTAAGACCTCTGTAGTCAATGCAGGGGCGGAGGGAGCCGTCTTTTTTAGTCACAAAGAAAAACCCGGCCCCAGCAGGAGAAGAAGATTTTCTTATGAATCCTCTCTGTAGGTTCTCACGTATATAGTCGGACATGGCAAGAGTCTCAGGAGGTGAGAGAGGATAAATTCTGCCCCGAAGTGGAGTAGAACCGAGTATCAGATCGATCGGGCAATCATAGGATCGGTGAGGAGGAAGAACCTCAGCTTGTTTCTTGCAGAAGACATCCGTGAAGGAATGGAATGGCTTGGGCAGCCCAGAAGGCGGAGAAACTTGCGGGTTCTGTTTGACCAGAGCAGGCTTGAGACAGCGGTCCGAACAGGAGGAGCCCCAACGCAGGATCTCACCGGTGGACCAATTCAGGACAGGGCTATGACGTTGAAGCCACGGCAGACCCAGGAGGAGTTCGGAGGAACAGAAGGGAAGGACAAAGAATTCTAAAGTCTCGGTATGAAATATTCCGATGTCCATCTGCAGAGGCTGGGTACGGAACTGCACAGTGGCTGAGAGTCTCTCACCGTTAACAGTAGAAATGAAAAACGGCTTGGGTAGATGGATTACTGGAATATGGTACTTGTCAACCAAGGAGGCGTGAATGAAGTTGCCAGCTGAACCGGAATCCAAGAAGGCGGCTGCGGAGAAAGAGGACTTGGAAGAGATGATCAACTGCACGGGTATGATGAGACGTGGAGAGGAAGAATCCACACCTAGCAACGCCTCTCCCACGCTTACTAGGTGCGAGCGTTTCCTGAACGCGGTGGACGGAGAGGACAATCTCTAAGGAAGTGCTCGGTACTGGCACAGTACAGACACAGGTTCTCGTTTCTGCGGCGGCTTCGTTCTTGCGGAGTCAAGCGTGACCGATCCACCTGCATGGCTTCCACGGCGGAAAACCCAGTAGCGGGTTGAGGGGGATGCGGAAAAACGGGAGCCAGACGAGGAAAGCGTCTAGGACGAGCTTTTTCCTTTTCAAGGAGGAGTTCCTCTTGTCTTTCGGCGAAACATTTGTCTATCCTAGTGGCCAGCAAGATGAGGTCACTAAGAGTGAAAGGAAGCTCACGTGCAGCCAGAACGTCCTTTACTTCACTGTTAAGTCCTTTCTTGAAGGTGGCGCAAAGGGCTTCATTGTTCCAGTTCAGCTCAGAGGCCAGGGTGCGGAACTGAATGGCATAGTCACCCACGGAAGAACCTCCTTGGGTCAAATTTAGTAAGGCAGTCTCTGCGGAGGTAACCCGGGCAGGCTCCTCAAAAACATTCCGGAACTCTAGGCAGAAGCTCTGGACGGAAGCGGTGGCAGGATCTGCGCGGTCCCATAGTGGTGTAGCCCAGGCCAGGGCCTTCCCGGACAGTAAACTGAGAATAAATGCTACCTTGGCTCGCTCAGAAGGAAACTGGTCAGACAGAAGCTCGAGGTGGAGAGAGCACTGCGACAAGAACCCACGGCACTGCTTAGGATCTCCGTCATATTTGTCAGGTAAGGACAAACGGATTCTGGAACCGGTGGTAACGGCAGGCGGAGGTGATGCAGCAGGAGCAGACAGAGGAGCTGGCTGTTGCAGAGAAGGCAGGAACTGCTGCAACATAGCGGTCAACTGGGCCAGCTGTTGACCCTGCTGGGCCACAATGGTGGTGAGGTCCTCCAGGCTTGGCAGGGGAACATCAGCGGGATTCATGGCCGGATCTTACTGTCACGAACCGGCAGGACAGGTAGTGAATCCACTGGACCAGAGAGGCGATGGCGCGGGTTGTACTAGAGGACCGGTTCTAAGCAGTTACTGGTCTTCACCAGAGCCCGCCGCAAGGATTTGCCGCGGCGGTAACTACCAGGTCGTGTCCCCTAGTAACAACTCGACCTCTCTGGCAGCTGATAAGGCGTGGTACACAGGGAGAAGGTAAGAGCGTAGTCGGACGTAGCAGCGGTCAGGGCAGGCGGCAAAGGTTCAAAGGCGAGTGGACGGTAGCAACGGGTACGGCAACAGGTAAGGCAAACTAACAACGTAGGGAACGCTTTTTCTGAGGCACAAGGCACAAAGATCCGGCAGAAGGCTGTGGGAGGAGAAGGTATAAATGGGCAGTGCACAGGTGCAGCCTAATTAAGTCAGCACTGCCTCTCACAACCTTAACCCTTAATAACCCCTT
This sequence comes from Bufo bufo, assembly GCF_905171765.1. Classification (NCBI taxonomy): domain Eukaryota; kingdom Metazoa; phylum Chordata; class Amphibia; order Anura; family Bufonidae; genus Bufo; species Bufo bufo. The sequence goes on along the minus strand of NC_053389.1, from coordinate 682,534,766 downwards.
TGGACCAGGCACCAATCACTGGTGCACTGGTCCTTTGAATCTAAGAGTCCCGGCACGCGCGCGCCCTAGAGAGCGAGGACGCACACACCGAGACGCTGGAGTGCTGCCTGGGGGCATACGCTGTGAGCGCTCCGAGGCCAGCAGGGAACCCGGAGCGCTCAGCGTAACAAGTGTGGTTCGTGTTGAAGTCCTGTTCATCCATCATCCTCTGAAGTTAAGTGTTCCACTTGTTGTTTTGTATTCCCCCCCACCCCTGGTTGTTTACTAGGCCTCAGTGAGACGCTAGTTCCTTCACCAGGGAAGGAACGGGTGGTCTCTGCCCTGTCATTATCTTTAGGGCATCTGAAGGTCACCATGGTTTTCTAGGTTCCTGTGTATGGGTATCTCTACCATGGAGAGGTGCCCATATGGATAGGACCCTTTTCCTTCCCTAGCGGTGAGGCCTAGTGTCTTTCCCCTTCCTTCTTGTTGTCTTTTGGTGTTCTCCCCTACTAAATCCGTGGCAATATTGAAAGGTGATAGCCCTGATTTATGGGACTAGTTAACACATTCATAATCAATTTACATCTAGCGGGCAAAAATCAAAAACAGCTTGCTCACTATTAACGTGTACTCTACACAGAAAAGCTGCAGATTAGCCCCATAGTAGATCTGTGGTAGAAATGCAGCTATCAGTCTATTTAAAAAAATATATATACAATGGACTTGTCTATAGCAAATCCTGAACATAAAAATCTCAAAAAAATACCCGGAAAATACATAAAACATAACTTTTACTAGCTATAGTTAAAATGAATACATGATGTGCTTATAAGATACGGGGAAATATATTGAATGATAAAAACATACCATATGCGCCTACTAACAAATGAATCCAGGAGGAAAAAATTGAATAATCTTACCAAACCTAGGGTTTCAGGCTGTAGTTTGTGTCTTTGCCAGTATCGTCCGTAGATGGCTGTAGAAAGGCAGATGCTCATATGTCCATCCGTTTTCGTGGGGACTGGAACTACAAAACCTTAGATAACGTCCCTACCTAAATACGGGTAGGGGGCTAGTAGTCCCTGCTCAACAAAATACAGAGCACCCACCCCGATAGGGGCGACCCCATCAGAAACCTGTCCCTATCTGGGGCCTAAACCCTAAATCTGTCCCTCACTTATGTCCCGACATGCCATGTTTCATCCCTAAAAGGGACTCCTCAGGGGATATAAAAGTGAAGCTTATACACTGCTCAAAAAAATAAAGGGAACACTTAAACAACACAATGTAACTCCAAGTCAATCACACTTCTGTGAAATCAAACTGTCCACTTAGGAAGCAACACTGAGTGACAATCAATTTCACATGCTGTTGTGCAAATGGGATAGACAACAGGTGGAAATTATAGGCAATTAACAAGACACCCCCAATAAAGGAGTGGTTCTGCAGGTGGTGACCACAGACCGCTTCTCAGTTCCTATGCTTCCTGGGTGATGTTTTGGTCACTTTTGAATGCTGGCGGTGCTTTCACTCTAGTGGTAGCATGAGACGGAGTCTACAACCCACACAAGTGGCTCAGGTAGTGCAGCTTATCCAGGATGGCACATCAATGCGAGCTGTGGCAAGAAGGTTTGCTGTGTCTGTCAGCGTAGTGTCCAGAGCATGGAGGCGCTACCAGGAGACAGGCCAGTACATCAGGAGACGTGGAGGAGGCCGTAGGAGGGCAACAACCCAGCAGCAGGACCGCTACCTCCGCCTTTGTGCAAGGAGGAACAGGAGGAGCACGGCCAGAGCCCTGCAAAATGACCTCCAGCAGGCCACAAATGTGCATGTGTCTGCTCAAACGGTCAGAAACAGACTCCATGAGGGTGATATGAGGGCCCGACGTCCACAGGTGGGGGTTGTGCTTACAGCCCAACACCGTGCAGGACCCTTGGCATTTGCCAGAGAGCACCAATATTGGCAAATTCGCCACTGGCGCCCTGTGCTCTTCACAGATGAAAGCAGGTTCACACTGAGCACATGTGACAGACGTGACAGAGTCTGGAGACGCCGTGGAGAACGTTCTGCTGTCTGCAACATCCTCCAGCATGACCGGTTTCGCATTGGGTCAGTAATGGTGTGGGGTGGCATTTCTTTGGAGGGCCGCACAGCCCTCCATGTGCTCGCCAGAGGTAGCCTGACTGCCATTAGGTACCGAGATGAGATCCTCAGACCCCTTGTGAGACCATATGCTGGTGCGGTTGGCCCTGGGTTCCTCCTAATGCAAGACAATGCAAGACAATGCTAGACCTCATGTGGCTGGAGTGTGTCAGCAGTTCCTGCAAGACGAAGGCATTGATACTGTGGACTGGCCCGCCCGTTCCCCAGACCTGAATCCAATTGAGCACATCTGGGACATCATGTCTCGCTCTATCCACCAACGTCACGTTGCACCACAGACTGTCCAGGAGTTGGCAGATGCTTTAGTCCAGGTCTGGGAGGAGATCTCTCAGGAGACCGTCCGCCACCTTATCAGGAGCATGCACAGGCGTTGTAGGGAGGTCATACAGGCACGTGGAGGCCACACACACTACTGAGCCTCATTTTGACTTGTTTTAAGGACATTACATCAAAGTTGGATCAGCCTGTAGTGTGTTTTTCCACTTAAATTTTGAGGGTGACTCCAAATTCAGACCAAGGTCTTGTTACCAGTGGGGTACCTCAGGGATCTGTTCTGGGACCCATATTGTTTAATATCTTTATCAGCGAAATTGCAGAAGGCCTCAATGGTAAGGTGTGTCTTTTTGCTGATGACACAAAGATTTGTAACAGGGTTGATGTTCCTGGAGGAATACACCAAATGGAAAAGGACTTAGGAAAACTAGAGGAATGGTCAAAAATCTGGCAACTAAAATTGAATGTTGATAAGTGCAAGATAATGCACCTGGGACGTAAAAACCCAAGAGCAGAATATAAAATCTGTGATACAGTCCTAACCTCAGTATCTGAGGAAAGGGATTTAGGGATCATTATTTCAGAAGACTTAAAGGTAGGCAGACAATGTCACAGAGCAGCAGGAAATGCTAGCAGAATGCTTGGGTGTATAGCAAGAGGAATTACCAGTAGAAAGAGGGAGGTGCTCATGCCGCTCTACAGAGCACTAGTGAGACCTCATTTGGAGTATTGTGCTCAGTACTGGAGACCATATCTCCAGAAGGATATTGATACTTTGGAGAGAGTTCAGAGAAGAGCTACTAAACTGGTACATGGATTGCAGGATAAAACTTACCAGGAAAGATTAAAGGACCTTAACATGTATAGCTTGGAAGAAAGACGAGACAGAGGGGATATGATAGAAACTTTTAAATACATAAAGGGAATCAACAAGGTAAAAGAGGAAAGAATATTTAAAAGAAGAAAAACTGCTACAAGAGGACATAGTTTTAAATTAGAGGGGCAAAGGTTTAAAAGTAATATCAGGAAGTATTACTTTACTGAGAGAGTAGTGGATGCATGGAATAGCCTTCCTGCAGAAGTGGCAGCTGCAAATACAGTGGAGGAGTTTAAGCATGCATGGGATAGGCATAAGGCCATCCTTCATATAAGATAGGGCCAGGGGCTATCCATAGTATTCAGTATATTGGGCAGACTAGATGGGCCAAATGGTTCTTATCTGCCGACACATTCTCTGTTTCTATGTTTCTAAATCCAGACCTCCATGGGTTGAAAAATTTGATTTCCATTTTTTTATTTTTGTGTGATTTTGTTGTCAACACATTCAACTATGTAAAGAACAAAGTATTTCAGAAGAATATTTAATTAATTCAGATCTAGGATGTGTTATTTTTGTGTTCCCTTTATTTTTTTGAGCAGTGTATTTCAAAAAGGAAAAAAAGTAAAGCACACATGCCCTAATAGGCAAAAATTAAATACTCATCAGTTTTTCCCCTGAAGAGCCAAAAGCATATACTGTAGATTAGGAGTGTGTGAGCAATTACACATCTCCCAACAAAAAAAGCAATGGTGCACAGAGGACAATAGTCCATGTCCAATCATTGGCACAAAATGGACAGTGGTCTGTGCCTTAGTAGGTGGGGGGAAGTGTCACCCACCCCCTTTACCTGATCTCACCGCCACTAAAGAAAAAGGACGGGGGGCAGGTGCTCTGTATTTTGTTAGGTAGGGACTACTAGCCCCCTACCCGTATTTAGGTAGGGACGTTATTTAGGGTTTTGTAGTTCCAGTCCCCACGAAAACTATGGACATATGAGCATCTGTCTTTCTACAGCCATCTAGGGACGATACTGCTGAAGACACAGACTACAGCCTGAAACCCTAGGTTTGGTAAGATTATTCAATTTTTTCTTCCTGGATTAATTTCTTAGTAGGCGCATATGGTATGTTTTTTTATCATTCAATATATTTCACTGTATCTTATGAGCACATCATGTATTCATTTTAACTATAAATAGTAAAAGTTATGTTTTATGTATTTTCCGGGTCTTTTTGAGAGATTTTGATGTTATTTAGAGAGAGATCGCATACCTGTGTATTTCATTGTTTTGAACAGGGATATATATAGATTTTGTCAAATCCTGAACATGTAAACATAACCTAAGACCTAAAATGTCCATAAACCGGGCAATCTTTCTGAAAGATTCCAGTTCAACGGTTGATAATTGTGCACTTGAAATGGAGCAAACAGTCATACAGTATCCTCTTTACAGTAGAGCTTCTGAACAATTAACCTAGTACGGCCATCTTAACTGATTTCCAATAGAAGATTAGTAAAATTTGGTAAAGCCTGTGGTAGGGAAATGTTTCAGTAACACCGGCTGCTGTGCGCCGCTGTTCACCTGCTTACTGCCGCGGTCCCGGGCGCCGTGTTCAGCGGTGATCTGCGGCTAGTGCTTCCTATTCACCGCTGCAGTACTGGGCTCTGTCTGTGTAGGTACTGTTGTTCTGGAATCCACTCTACAGTTTCCTCTCAGCCCTGGCCACAGCATGCTTGCTGCTTGTTTCCTGCAGCACTTCCTTAAGGGCCAGCGCTCGTCACTTCCTGGGCTTTATGGGTTAGGTCTTGTGACCTTGCTGACCAATCCTAGCACTCCTGCACATATATAAGTGGCTCAGCCACCTTCCCAGATGCCTCAGTGTCAAGGTCCTTGTGTCCTGCTAAGGTTCCTGATATACGCCTGTGTGCCTGTGTTCCTGACTCGTACTTGTGTTCCTGGATTCTGCTACCTGTTTGATCCCTGCCTGCTTGCCTTGACTCTCCTGTTGCCGATCCGGATTACTTGACCTGTACTTGTGCCACCTGCCCTGACCTATTGCCTGTCTGACTTCGCCTCTGCTTCATCCTTCGGTCCTGCACTGTTGCTCCTGTTAACGACTCAGCCTGCTGACAACGCCTGTACCTCTGGTACCTTTCTCAGGTACCTCCTGGTCCTCCTAGACCAGCTGCCTTGTGTGCCAATCCTTCTCAAGAGGTAGCGACCTGGTGTTACCCTTGGGAAAGTCTATCCCCACCATCAGGGGTACTGGGAAGATCGAGGGGTTCACTTAGACAACACCCTTAGAGGAGGTAGGATACGTGGCACAGTGGGTTCCCACCCGCTGGTTCGTGTCAGCTTATAGGCCAGATGTGCTAGTCTCTGGACAACTAGTATCTGCATCTACAGAGGGAGGAAAAATAATATCGCACAATGGCCCAGATTTACAGCACCCCGCCAATTAGCTGTATGGAGAACGCAGCTCTAGTACGAGCAGCGGTGAGCAGCGTAATTACAACTCCTCCATCCCATTCACTTCGGCTCCGTACTATTCACTATATAGTGAGAAGTAAACAGTGAGGAGAACACAGTGCTCGCACAAATGCTGCATTCTCTTCATACAGATGACCAGCGGAGGTGCCGGCAGTTTGGACCCGGCAATCTGATATTGATGACCAATCCTGATGATAGGCCATCAATATTATAAAAGCAGCCAACCCCTTTAAGCACTTATGACTTACCCACGGATTAGGTCATCAACATCAGATTGATGGCGGTCCGATTCTCAGCACCCCCACAATTGGCTGTTTGAAGGGGCTCCCTCTCTGTAGCATACTAAGCACAGCACTGTATATTGTATAGCAGCTGTGCTTGGTATAGCCGCTCAGTCCCATTCACTTTAATGAGAATGAGCCTCGTAAAGGTCTTGAGACCGATAGATGGGATGTCACAGGCCAAAGTAGTGGCCACAACCACCTCCAAAAACTGATGGGAAGGGGTGCCAGAATTCCACCCCTATTGATCAGATATGCATGACCTATACTGAGGATACACCATCACTATTTAAGTCTAGGACAACCCTTTTAAGAGCTAGTGCACTTGGCATTATCATATCATATGGCATCCATTGAAACCTATGGATCCACATTGCTCCTGTCTCCTATTTCACTGATTAACGATCCCTATCTCTTACACGATTTGTATTGTATCCATGATCACATGTTCTATGACCTATTAAGAAGCAAATGGATCGGACTAGCCTTGAAGGTACAGGCAAAAGCTGGACAAATGTTGTGCCAAAATTTTGGTGCAATTTATCATCTTAGACCATGCCCCTGTTAGCTAAGACTCATCCCCATTACGAGGAGTAGTAGATTGTTAATTTTGCCACATTTGATACAAAATATGTCTAAAACTTGATGTGCTATTTAATGCCGCACTAACATTAAAGGTGGTATCATCTCAGTAATTGTGGCCCATTGATCATTTACACGACACAATCGTCATAGTGATTGCTCAGAATAGATGCATGGTAAATGGGCCTCAAAGCAGAAATTAAAAAAAAAGCTTCCAAATCGGTAAGAAACTCACAATATCATGCAGAATTCCCACTAACATGCAGGAGAACTGGTTCCCCTCTGTCATTATTCACCAAGAATGGGAAGGGATCCCAGTACAGGGGAGAAAGGAAATGTTTCCAAGCTTTTCTGGGACTCTTTCCCTTCTCCCCTGTGCTGCGATCCCTTCCATGCCTAGTTAATAAAATTTGGGTCATGCCATAATAAAATCCATCTTACTGTGTGGTAATACTTGTAAAAGCAGATGGGAGCGCAGGACAGCAGATATTAATGGATTTACCATCATGTCCCAGGGTCTTGAGAGATCACATCTTTGCCTTATTTGTAGCAGCTGTTTCTCTTTATATGTGGTCTTGGAGTACGCTCAAAGCCATAATGAGGGGGGTACAATGGATTATTTAGGAGAAAGTGTCAGTATTCTTACTCTGAGCAGCTCTCGACACTGCACATTACTCCTGTAGTTGGAGGCACTCTGAGCTTGCTGGGAAAACATTACAGAGGTAAGTTTATTCTCTTTAGTTTCACCGTATTGCTCCCAAAAACAAAGGAAAAAGTATACATTTTCCTTCTGTATGGAAGCTTCATAGGTTCACACGTGATTGCACAGCTGCGGCTTTGCGGTTGCGGATTTTCGTGTACAGTACCTGCGGAGTGGATGATATTTTGAGACACGCTGCACAACCCCCAGTGTAAATTGACATGCGGTGTGGATTTGAAATCCCTAGCGGATTTCACCCTTTACAATGGAGAGGGTGAAATCTGCTGGTTTTTCTGCAGTGAAAACTGCGTGTAGTACATTATGGTTACTGTTGCGGTTTTTGCAGTCTTTTCTTCTATAGTCTCCAGTATGTGTCAGTCAGGTTTCTGCATGAAGTTTTGATAGCCAATATCAGGAGTGGATCATAAAAGGAGATTGAGTATACAGGACAGATACCACTTCTCTGCTCTTTTTAATTCACTCCTCATTTTGGCTTCCAAAACTGCAGGCAGAAACCTGACCGTGTGGTCGTACCCTAAGGATTTCTCTTCTAAACATGCCTGCCAAGTTTACAGTCTCGCTATGGAGCCATACACAACCTGGAGGTATAAAGAGGCAGGGCTATCACTAATAGCATTGTGAAATGAATCTCAGGCTCTGTGCACACAAGGTTCAAGCCTTATGTATACCTCTGGCAGAAAGCTCCAGTATATGACACTGTATAATCATACCCCGTTGGGTCCCATTGTAAAAAAATACCTATACAGCACTATATAGGTTTTTTGTGGTGGTCTCCTCTATCTGCTGCAATTGCTATAGGCCGCTTTCTGATAAGCGCATTGAAATCCGTCAGTATTCTGGCTCAGGATCCTGATGATATACCATCAGTATTGTCATCAGGATTGCTTCAGGATTTACGTGCGTATTTCTTCCTTCCATCATTATTTATGCACTGCACAGACTGTAATGTGTGTATTTAGAAACAAATCTGCACAAAACTCGGACAAGCTGCGGATTTCAAATACTGACGAAAATTAATCGCCCACGTGAATAGCTCCATTTATTAAGATTAGCAGTGGATTCTGGTATATTAAGGGGGTTCTCCAAGAATTAAGAAAATGAAAATACATAAATATTACTTTATCATACATAAATTTCCAAATACCTTTCATTAGTTATAATGGCTTGTTTTCACTGGGGAGCAATCATTAGGAGAAATAAAATGGCCGCCATCCTATTAGTGCAAACAGAACCTGTCCTAATCACACAGCAGGACAAGTTACTTTAGAACCCTGAGCTAAAGAGCTGCCTCATCCTCCTCTTCTGCTTGTCAGGGATTATGATCCTGAATACAGTTTAATAAGATCTTCAGCTGAATCTCTGTAGGATTGGAGTTCATGAGGAGACATGAGGTACAGAGAGGATGGACAGGCTGTGGTAATGGAGGCTGCATACAAGTGCTGCTGCCCATTACCCCCACCTCCTCTCTGTACCTCATGTCTCCTCATAAATTCCATTCCCACAGAGATTCAATTGAAGTTAGTATTAGGCCTTTTTCACACTACCGTTTTTTTCCCCGTTTTGCAGGCCGTTTTTTGCGTTCGAGATACGGTCCGTATACGGAACCATTCATTTCAATGGGTCTGCAAAAAAAAACGGAATGTACTCCGTATGCATTCCATTTCCGTGTTTCCGTATCTCCGTTCCGTGCAAAGATAGAACATGTCCTATATTTGGCCGCACGTTCCGTGGCTCCATTAAAGTCAATGGGTCCGCAAAAAACCCGTAATGGATACGGAAATGCATCCGTATGTCTTCCGTATCCGTTCCATTTTTTGCGGAACCATCTATTGAAAATGTTATGCCCAGCCCAATTTGTTCTATGTAATTACTGTATACTGTATATGCCATACGGAAAAACGGAATGGAAAAACGGAACCGAAACGGAAACACAACGGGAACAAAAAACGGAACAACGGATCTGTAAAACGGACCGCAAAACACTGAAATAGCCATACGGTAGTGTGAAAGAGGCCTTAAAGAGGACCTTTAACCGATTATTACACTATGAACTAACTATACAGACATGTAGAGCGGCGCCCGGGGATCTCACTCACTGCACTTACTATTATCCCCGGGCGCCGCTCCGTTCTCCTGCTATGTCCTCCGGTATCTCTGTTCCCTAAGTTATGGTAGGCGGAGTCTGCCCTTGTTCTTCTGTAGCGCTAATGAAAGGTATTTGGGAATATACTTTTAATAAAGTAATATTTAGGAATATTAATTTTCTTAATTCCCGGAGATCCCCTTTAAATCCGGACTATATACGCATTGCAAATACGCTCGTCTGAAAGCGGCCATAGAGTTAAAAAAAGACTATACTGACATATACTACACTGAGAGAGGCCACAAGGACATGCTTTTGGTATCCATTGGGTGAATGGAGCCTGTGGATGTGTTTCAAGAGGTTATCCAATATTACCAAAATCTGGGACACAAGCAGGGAGGGGATGGTGTAAGCTAAGCATCATTCCAGCACCACCATTCTGGTTGTCCGTTCTGGTCTCTGTTTAAATCCATGTATCGCTGACTTCACATCTACAACACGTGACCACTGCAGCCAATCAATGGCTTCAACAATGACACCGGAACAGTGGGCAATAAAACAGGTACTTTGTTATTTGACATTATCCACTATCCTTGCTAATCTTGAAAATTCCTTTAAAGTCTATGCCAGGAGCTTTTTCTGGTGGATGAATATACTGACCATAGTGCTCAGCGGCAGTGTGTACAGAGCCTTGTTTAAATGTGGTCACCCTACACACTGATAAAGCAGGCAGAAGCTCTCACCTGGCGGGCATACACACACTCTCTATTTAAGGGTCCATTCACATGTCCGTGGTGTATTGCGGAACCGCAATACACCCCGCTGGCACCCCCCATAGAACTGCCTATTCTTGTCCGCAATTGCGGACAAGAATAGGACATGTTCTTTTTTTTTGCGGAGCCGCGTCCCAGAAGTTCGGAGCTGAGGCCCGGAAGTTCGGGGCCGCGCTCCTGAAATGCGGAAGCCGAGAGCACATAGTGTGCTCTCCGCATCCCGTTCTGCCTCATTGAGAATAAATGGGTCCGCACCCGTTCCCGATATTGCGGAACGGAGGCGAACCTATTTGTGGATGTGTGAATGGACCCTTAAGGGTATGTTCACATGTGGCAGATTTGTTGCAGAGATTTCTGTAACTGTCTCATCCATTTGAATGAGCCTTGCATAAATCTATGCACATGCTGCACACAACCCCAATCATATATATGGAAAGGATTTTTGCAAAACATATGCCACATGACAACATACTTTTAGGCCTCTTTCATATGGGCGATACAGAGTGTCAGGATCTGTTCAGGGAAAAACTTATGGTTTTGCACCAAGTTCAATCAGTTTTTTCTGTGTAGTGCTTCACCTTTTCCGTCAGGATTGTATCCTCGTGAAGAATAATAGTCTACATCTTCCAACATCCATCAGTGATGCATCCGGATGTCTTCCGTTTTTCTTACAAGCCTAATTCACTTCTATGGGTCCAGGACTGTGTGAAAAACGCAGAATATAGAACATGGCACGATTTGTCCTGAACGCAGAGATGATCAGTGATAAATGACGCTTATATACAGTACACAGACCTAATGAAACGAAGGGGTCAGGATTCAGTCCGGATGCTATGTGTTCATAACACGCATCCAATCCGGACGGAAAACTTGCTCGAGTGGAGGCCATATTCAGTTTTTCCTTACACGTGGGAAAAACACTTCAAAAGCTGATTGCATCCATGTGGAAAAACTGAAACACTCAACACAATTCCAGACAACACTGATTAAACCATCAGTTTTTTTTTTCCTGAACAGACCTGGACTCATTCTGTATCACTCGCGTGGAATCATTTCGTTTTCTAGGACCCAGTTCATACTATTATTTTGTACAGTAAACTCCAGTAGTCTGCTCTCTGCCGGAAGAGACTACCAGAGTTTGTGAACAGATACAGTATCTCACAAAAGTGAGTACACCCCTCACATTTTTGTAAATATTTTATTATTATTATTTTATCTCAGAGACAGGACTCATCTCAGGTTAATTTCCATATGTATCAAATCGTTTTTTTTTACACAATAAAAGCACAGGGAGCTATGGGGACTAAGAGTGGGTGACTTTAATCAAGAAGTTATCTCATGTTTTGTCTTGGAAGGTCTCCCTACACCTATGGTTCTGGGTTTACCGTGGTTTACCAAGCATAATCCAACTAATGATTGGCAAGCTAGGCAGATTCTGGATTGGGGGGACTATTGCATTGATAATTGTCTCAATACATCCTTTTCTGTGGTTACTACTAAGGCTGTACCCTCTTTTATATCCGAGTTTGCTGATGTGTTTTCTAAAAGTGGATGTCAGGATTTACCTCCCCATCGAGAATATGATTGTCCTGTCAATCTTATTCCCGGGGCTAAATTACCTAAATCTAGGTTGTATAATTTTTCTGAACCTGAAAGGCAGGCCATGAGAGAATATATTGTCAAAAGTTTGAAGAAAGGGCACATAAGACCTTCCAAGTGTCCAGTGGCTGCAGGGTTCTTTTTTGTAAACAAAAAGGATGGAGGTCTTCGGCCATGTCTGGATTTCAGTGAACTCATTCAGATTACTATCTGTGATCCTTACCCTCTTACTTTGATTCCCGATTTGTTTTAACCATATTATTGGTGCCAAGGTGTTCTCCAATCTGGTTAGGATCAAGGAAGGGGATGAATGGAAGACGGCTTTTAATACTCCTGAGGGGCACTTTGAGAACCTGGTCATGACTTTCGGGTTGACCAATGCCCCGGCGATCTTCCAACATTTTGTGAATGACATCTTTCATCACCTGGTGGGGAGGTTTGTGGTTGTGTATTTGGATGACATTCTTATTTATTCTCCAGACATGGAGACACATCAGAATCATGTGATACAGATCCTAAGGGATAATAAATTGTTCGCTAAATTAGAGAAGTGTGTTTTTGCAGTACACGAGGTGCAGTTTTTGGGCTACCTGCTGTCATCTTCGGGTTTTCGACCCGAAAATCTGAAGGCTCTTATGCAGTTTTTAGGGTTCACCAACTATTACTGAAAATGTATTAAGAATTATTCGACAATAGTAAAACCCTTAACGGACATGACTAAGAAAGGGATGGATGTCTCTGTATGGTCTAATTCAGCGTCACAAGCCTTTAGAGAATGCTTCTCTTCTGCTCCCATATTGGTGCAGCCAGATGTGTCACAACCATTTATTGTGGAAGTGGACGCATCCGAGGTAGGGGTAGGAGCAGTTTTGTCACTGGGCCCATCGCCTGGTAAATGGCGACCATGTGCATTTTTCTCGAAAAAACTATCCCATGCTGAGAAAAATTATGATGTGGGTAACAGAGAGTTGCTGGCCATTAAATTGGCTTTTGAGGAATGGTGTCATTGGTTGAAAGGGCGATTCATCCGATCACGGTATTCACTGATCACAAAAATCTGGCTTATCTGGAGTCGGCGAAACGACTGAACCCAAGACATGCCAGATGGGCTCTGTTTTTTACCAGATTCAATTTCACTGTCACCTATCGTCCTGGGATTAAGAACGTCAAGGCGGTCGCCTTGTCATGTAGTTTTCCTGGAGGTGGTGATTTTGAAAACCCGAGTCCCATACTGTCTAAGGGGGTGGTGATATCCGCCCTCTACCCTGACCTTGAAGTAAAGGTGTTAGAGGCTCAGGGAGACGCACTGGACTCGTGTCCCTCTGGGAAACTATTTGTGCCACCGGAATTGTGTAACAGGGTATTGGAGGAACATCATTGTATGGTTCTTACAAGACATCCTGGGAGTAGGTCCACTGCCAACCTCATATCTCATAGATTCTGGTGGCTAGGGTGGCTTAAGTGTGTGAAAGACTATGTGTCAGCCTGTACTACCTTTGCACGTGCCAAGGTGACACATACTCAACCTTCTGGATCTTTACTTCTGTTACCCATTCCGTGCAGACCATGGACTCATGTATCCATGGACTTTATCACTGATCTACCTAATTCTTCAGGAAAGACAGTTATTCTGGGGGTAGTTGATCGCTTTAGTAAAATGGTACATTTTATTGCATTACCAGTCCTACCTAATGCTAAAACCCTTGCACAGGTATTTTTTGACAACATTGTGAAACTCCATGGAATTCCCTCTGACGTGGTCTCGGATCGCGGCACTCAGTTTGTTTCCAGGTTCTGGAAGGCGTTCTGTACTCGTCTGGGAATTCAACTGTCCTTTTCTTCGGCTTTTAATCCTCAGTCGAATGGACAGACGGAGCGCACTAATCAGAGTCTGGAGACTTACTTGAGATGTTTTGTATCTCAGGACCAGGAGGAGTGGTCTTCCTTTTTGTCTTTGGCAGAGTTTCCCATAAACAATCGTAGTAAGGAGTCCACTGGTGAGTCGCCGTTTTTTGCGGCCTATGGGTTTCATCTGCAGTTTGGCACATTTTCTGGTTCTAATACTTCTAGTATCCCTGAGGAAGAACATTTTTCGCCATCATTGTCATCGATATGGCAAAAAATTCTAAATAACTTGAAAAATATGGGCAACAAATATAAACGTGTGGCTGACAGGAAACGTATGAATGGTCCGGACCTAAGTGTGGGTGATTCTGTGTGGCTGTCCACAAGAAACATTAAGTTGAAGCTACCTTCCTGGAAGTTGGGTCCAAGGTTTATCGGCCCATATAAAATCACGGCCATTATTAATCCTGTAGTTTTTCGTCTTGAGCTTCATCAGGCCCTGAAAGTTCATAATGTGTTCCATAGGTCTTTGTTGAAAAAATATGTGGAACCTTTACAGCCATCTTCCTTGCCACCCGCTTCGGTCATGGTGGACAGTAATTTTGAATTTGAGATCGCGAAAATAGTTGACTCTCGAGTTCTCCGTGTATCCCTTCAATATCTTGTCCACTGGAGAGGTAATGGACCGGAGGTGAGGATTTGGGTGCCGACATCCAACGTTAATGCCAATTGTTTAGTGAATGCCTTTCATAGATCTCACCCGGATAAGGTCGGTCCTGGGTGCCCGGAGGTCATCTGTAGAAAGGGGGGTACTGTCACGGACGTTCCCGTTGCAGGTACCAGGAGATCAGAGAGACTGGCAACACGTGGGTTAAATTGATAAGTTCCTTGTGGATCTTATTGTTTCTCTGTTTTGGTGAATGCCTCACCCCTTGCTTCAGGTGTTCCTTGTTGGTAATTTACCTTCCCCATAAGTAGCCGCTTCTCACTCTTGGAGGTGCAGTTTATAGATTTTCTTCCTGTCTTCTTACTAGCTGGTTGGTTGTACTTTGTGGTGCTTCTGGAGTTGCCAGTTTTCTACTTTAAGCTAAGTCTTGTTTTTTTCTTATTGTATTGTGTTTGTTGTATTCCCTGTTGTTTGTATCTGAGCCTGAGACAGAGACTTCCATTCATCCATCTGGGGAGGAATGGGTTGTCTCTGGTCCTCACCTTATTCCAGGGCCTTATAGGGAAATAAGGGCCTAGGTATCCTGCATATGAATATTCCTACCTTGAAGGTCTATTCATATTGATAGGTAGTTAGGGCCCGGATTAGGGTTGTTTAGGAGGTGACCTGTTCCTTCCCTAGTTTACAGGCCCAGTTACTGTTCCCCTTCCCTCCTGTGTTTAGTGTGGAGTTTCCCCCCCCACACTGATCGTGACAGGAGGATGCCGGCAGCGGACCACATGTACCACAGAAACATCCTATACAGGGGAGCCAATATAAAAACTAATTTCCGTCATTACGGACGTGGCAATACCTAATATGTATACTTTTTTAAATTTATTTAAGTTTTACACAATAATATCATTTTTGAAACAAAAAATTCATGTTTAAGGCTAGTTTCACACTAGCGGGAAGGAACTCCGGCAGGCTGTTCTGGAGGGTGAACAGCCTGTCGGATCCGTGATGCAGCTAGTGCACACATGCCCCTGGACTACCGCTCCGGCCCCATTCACTATAATGGGGGCGGTCCGAAATTCCAGCGGCAGCACGGCAAACATGTCGTAGTTTTATTCGGCCGCCTCTCGGCATGTTTTCCGTGCTGCTGACGGATCTCCGGACCGCCCCCATTATAGTCAATAGGGCCAGAGCGGTAGTCCGGGGGCACGCGTGCACTAGCGACAGCACGGATACAACAGGCTGTTCACCCGCCGAAACAGTCTGCCGGAGTTCCTTGCCACTAGTGTGAAAGTAGCCTTAGTGTCTCCATAGTCGCAGACACCTTTTTTATTTTTTGGGGGCGATTGTCTAAGGTAGGGGCTAATTTTTTGCGAGACGAGGTGACGGTTAGATTGGTACTATTTTGGGGGGCATCTGCCTTTTTGATCGCTTGGTGTTGCACTTTTAGTGATGTAAGGTGACACAAAAAATGTTTTTTTTTAGCACAGTTTTTATTTTTTACGGTGTTCACCTGAGGGGTTAGATCATGTGATATTTTTATACAGCTGGTCGATACGAACGCGTAAAACTTTTTTATTTATTAATTTTTTGTACCACTCTGGGACTTCAACTGATCCCCTTTACAATGCATCACAATACTTCTGTATTGTAATGCATTGGCTGTAAGTGTATTACACAGTGTAATACACTTATAGCTTCCTGCCTGTGAGATCCAGGGGACTGGATCTCACAGGCTGTCACGGAAGACAGCCACGATGCCTAAGGAAGGCATCGTGCTGCCTTCCATGCCATCGGGTCCCCGTCACAGCAGCGCTGGGACCCGATGGCAGCTCCCTCCATCCCCATACATAGCACGTGCCATGACAGTGCGAGGGTTAATGCGCCATCATCGGTGTTTTCACCTATGTCGGCGCATACAGCAGGGGTCTGGCTATGAGTGACTGCCGGACACCTGCCGCAGGAGCTGCACCTGCCCGATCACCATGCAGTACATGTACGTCACTGGTCCTTAAGTCCCGGCCAAATATGACGTACATGTACGTAATGGGTCCTTATGGGGTTAATGTCTAAACCGCTGGCAACAAAAGTGAGTACATCCCTAAGTGAAAATGGCAAAAATTGTGCACAATTAGCCATTTTCCCTCCCCGGTGTCATTAGTGTTAGAATGTCTCAGGTGTGAATGAGAAGCAGGTATGTTCAATTTCGTGTAATCGCTCTCACACTCTCTCATACTGGTCACACTCACTAGAAGTTCAACATAGCACCTCATGGCAAAGAACTCTCTGAGGATCTGAAAAAAAGAATTGTTGCTCTACATAAAGAAGGCCTAGGCTATAAGAAGATTGCCAACACCCTGGAACTGAGCTGCAGCATGGTGGCCAAGACCATACAGCAGTTTAACAAGACAGGTTCCACTCAGAACAGGCCTCGCCAGTGCTCAGACCATATGCCGCACACTGCATCAAATTGGTCTGCATGGCTGTCGTCCCAGAAGAAAGCCTTTTTCTAAAGATGATGTATAAGAAAGACAATCAGACATGGATTACTGGAACCATGTCCTGTGGTCTGATGAGACCAAAATAAACTTATTTGGTTCAGATGGTGTTAAGCGTCTGTGGCAGCAACCAGGTGAGGAGCACAAAGACAAGTGTGTCTTTCCTACAGTCAAGCATGGTGGTTGGAGTGTCATGGTTTAGGGCTGCATGAGTGCTGCCGGCTGTGGGGAGCTACAGTTCATTGAGGGAACCATGAATGCCAACATGTAATGTGACATACGGAAGCAGAGCATGATCCCCTTCCTTCGGAAACTGGACCGTAGGGCAGTACTCCAATATGATAATGACCCCAAACACACCTTCAAGACGACCACTGCCTTGCTAAAGAAACTGAGGGTAAAGGTGCTGGACTGGCCAACCCTATTGAGCATCTGTGGGGCATCCTCAAACGGAAGGTGGAGGAGCGCAAGGTCTCTAACATCCACCAGCTCCATGATGTCGTCATGGAGGATTGGAAGAGGATTCTGGTGGCGACCTGTAAAGCTCTAGTGAACTCCATGCCCAAGAGCGTTAAGGCAGTGCTGAAAAATAATGGTGGCCACACAAAATATTGACATTTTGGGCACAATTTGGCCATTTTCACTTAGGGGTGTACTCACTTTTGTTGCCAGCGGTTTAGACATTAATGGCTGTGTGTTTAGTTATTTTGAGGGCACACCAAATTTACACTGTTATACAAGCCGTACACTGACTACTTTACATTGTATCAAAGGGTCAGATCTTCAGTGTTGTCCCATGAAAAGATATAATAAAATATTTACAAAAATGTGAAGGGTGGACTCCCTTTTGTGAGATATTGTAATGTAAATGTAGCCTTACTGAATGACAGAGCCTTGATGACAGTTTTTTCTAATTAAAAAGGATGAAAATAACTGCTTCCATGCTGTAGTGTGAACTAGGCCAAAACCTTTGTAAAAAATGTTGCACATTTAGGACTAATCTGCTACCCCTTGCCCCAACTTCATGTCCCATATAGACATTTGAACTTGTATGTATTGCCATTTTTGTATGTGTTTTTTGTCCTTTTTTATTTGACAATTTCTATGTGTTTTTGCTGGCATTTTTTGAGTTCTATTCAGGGTGTCTTCACACGTCGCAGATTTTATGGCAAAAAATTTCTGCGACTTAAAATCTGTTCCATTCATGTGAATGAGGTTGTTTTGGCGGGAAGTACATGGATTTCTACAAACCCCATTCAAGTGAATGGAACAGATTTTTAGTCGCAAGGAAAATTCTGCTTACTTTCCACTCGGATTTTCATGCACATGGCAGCTGAAGACATCTGTGTTGGTCCCATGTTCATTTGTGCCCGTATTGCTAAGAAAAATTAAGCTTTATTATATGCAAATGAGCCTCTAGGAGCAATGGGGGCGTTACCATTACACCTAGAGACTCTGCTCTCTCTGCCACTGCTGCGCCCTCTCGTCTTTGATTGACAGGACCAGGCGTGATTAAGTTTTCAGTGCCAGGCCCTCTCAATCAAAGTGCAGAGGGCGCAGCAGTGGCAGAGAGAGAGCAGAGCCTCTAGGTGTAATGGTAACGCCCCCATTGCTCCTAGAGGCTCATTTGCATATAATAAAACTTCATTTTTCTCAGCACTGCAGGCACATATGAACATGGGACCAACACAGATGTCTTCAGCTGCCAAGTGCACATGTAACAGGTTAGGCTGTTTTATAGGTACAAATCTGCTGACAGAGGGCCTTTAACCTGTGGTGTGGATTTTGAGATCTGCAGCATGTCAATTGTTCGCCGACTGTTGTGCCGATTTTCAATGCCGATTTCTTCCTTTGCAATACAAAGGCTGTTTTCACATGATTGTATTGAAATCCGTCCTTATTCTGGCCCTGGATTACGCACAGATTCCTGATGATATACCTTCAGTATTGCTTCAGGATTTCCACACGTGTTCCTTCCTCCCTGCATATTTGATGCACTCCCATAGACTGTAATGTGCGGATTTGGAAACAAATCCGCACAAAACTCGGACATGCTGCGGACTTCAAATACTGCCGGAAATGATACGTCCCTGTGAATAGCTCTATTCATTAACATCAGCAGAGGATTGCGGTACATAATCCGGGCCATATACGGATTGTGGCATCTGGGGCAAATCCATGTCAAAATCACCAAGAAACACATGTTGATTTTGGTGCAGCTTTGGCGTGGAGACACAGTAAAATCTGCACAAACTACACTGCCGAGTGCAAGTACCCTAAGAAACTGTCGCGCTATGGCTGCTATCTACTACGAGGTGCAGGCACAGCCGCCGCATGTGGCTCTGTATTATGGAGCTACTCACCCCTAAGAGTAATGCTTCTAGGGGCCAATAGCCCTATCATACATTACCAAGTGGAGCACGGCACGTTTTTCTGTACGGAGTCTGTGGTGGCTGACGTATAGCTCCGTGATATGGCCATGTGCATGACTCCAAGGGGCTCATGGACAAGACAAGTGCATGGAGTCTCTACGGTCATAAGCACACCGTACGGCGCCTCCAAAAAGGAAGGTATTCTCCCATTTCAGTACCTGAGAGCATAGTTTTCTTTAGTTGGCCTCATAGTCTAGAACTATTACATTTAGTTTACATTGTAAACCTTTGTGGCAGTTTTCCAGGACTTCCCACTGGTCCCTAGGACTGGTGCCTGCTGCTGCCCCTCCTCCTCCCTCTCTGTCCTGTCAGGTAGCATCCCTGTTTGCTTTTCCCTCAGCCTCCCTGGTTGGAGAGCGGCTCGGAGCTCCCAGCCCCATCCACCCAGAGCTGTCAGCCCCTGTGTGAGCTCCGGGGCTGCCTCAGCCGTCTGTGAGGTGGAAGAAGCGCCCTGGGCCCCACGGTCCAGCAGGGGGCTGCTCACCCTGGCCGCAGACCCCAGCAAGAGGGATGGAGGAGGATTCCAGCCGGACCCAGAGCTCCTGACTCCTGCGGAGGGGAGGTGAGAGGCATGGGGGAAAGGGTTCGGTCCGGGGGGTGCACAGGGACACAGGGTTGCCGTCTCTCCCTGCTGTGCCTGCAGCATCCCGCCCCCTCCTGCAGCCGCGGCTCCTCCCTGCCCCGTGTCTGTCCCCTGCCCGCCGCGTCCTCCTCTCACCACAGCTCGCTCCCTACTGTATGCAATGGGGGATTCTGCCAGTAATAATGTCTCAGCCCTGCGACATATAAACGCATCTGAGGGAAATGTCTCTCACGTGAGAACTGCGTCTGAAGTGGGAAAATATTGTCTGGGACTGAGGCTTTGGAAAAGTTTACTTCAGAAATGTGGGAGCAACTTAATAAAAGTCTCGGAATTCATGGGGAAAATGTCTCCTGAGAGCACTTACTACCAGTCTGACAGACATTTAGGGGAAGAGAACATGTATTTGGCGCTATAATAACAAAGTCATGTATGTATACCCTGGAAAAAAGAAATAATACAATATATATACATAGCGCAGTCTCATGCCGCCATTTTAGAATGGTTTCCGCCACTAAGGCTGGGTTCACATCATGTCTTACAGTGGCATCTGTTCACCATAGAGTTCCATTGTAAAACAAATGTATACGTTAACCTGTGCACTACCGGACTCTGCAATAATAAAAGTGTGGTGTGCTGCGCTTTTGTATCCGCTACAATATAATAATAATAACAATAATTTTAACGGATAGCGAAAACGTGATGTGAACCCACCCTAATACTAGCACAGTGGAGCTGTATTCATCCCCAGGTGTGCGCTGCGCTGGGAGCAACGCCCATAGCAACCAATCGTATTTAAGCTTTCATATTCCTAAGAGTCGCCGGGAAATGAGAGATGGGATCTGATTGGTTGCTGTGGGCACCTTCTCTCTCTCTCTCTCTCTGCTTTTCCTTCCTTAACAGCTTTGCCACCTCTCCTCTAGCTGCACAATACAGAAGGAGGACACGTATTTTAGATTTAGTATACCCGCTGCCATGTTTTTGTAAAGGGTGAGTTAGGTGTGGAGCGGCACACACCCTTTGTCTTCTTAAATTTGACGTTTGTGCGTTTATTAGAGTCATTGATAAATCTTGCAAAAATTCAATTTCATCCCACCCCCATTAGTAAGGGCCGGGGTCCCGTCTTTATACGACAGGAATCCTTTTATGTGTCTTGTATGCATCTGAAGTATTGCTGACTACAGGCCGTGCTGTTTGATACGTCTTCCAGATGGCTTTGTAGTTGCTGTCCGCAAAAGGGTTGGAGGGGGGTCACCTATAGGTTCATCTCTGCAGCGTGTACATTCATCTGCATCTTACACCATGACTCATTCTCTTCTGGATCTCATTCACAGACCGGCCGGGTGCTCAGCCTCCAGTCCATGCGCTGCCGGGTCAGACTGGAGAGTCACTATGAGATGCTGCGCCTCTGAAGACCACAGACTACCCTCCACAGCCCACAGATGGCTTCAGCCTGGCACAGCGTGGCATCAGGACATGGACACATCATGTCATCTGCAGGAAAACCGGACCCGTGTGCGGGATGTGGGCATCTGCTGGGGGCAGCCATCTCTATTAGGACAGTTCCTGAAAAGAAGAATGGTTGTGCCCTTCAGGTCCGTGCCCAGCTCTCCCCTGGTTGCTGTCCTCGTCATGCTGATGCTGCTGTCCTGGAAGACATGTGAAGCCGGAGACCTAAACTGTTAGTAAGCAGCATCTGGGTATACCAGGGGGGCAACATACTGAGCACAACGCCTGGTTTTAGTTTACGCTGGAAGGAGTAGTAGTCAGAGTTTGTGTAATATGAGCCGTCCCAGGGGTAAACCACTGGTCTACTGTACAGTAGGAATCATGTCAGACCAGGGGGATGTCTTAGTCAGCAATACTGGTATTCTTCTAAGGCCTCTTATAATGACAGAGAAATCCAGATGAGCAGAATCCCTGGGGGAATCAACAGCTGCATACATGTCCAGGACATACTGGTAGCAGCTCAGGTCTCCCAGCAAAACAAACCAGTACAGTAACTGTAGTGTACCAATCACAATATTCAAGATATTAGTACATTCTAATCACTTCTATACATTATATACATATATACACTAGTATTATACATCGGACTCCACGCACACCCCCAGAACACTGCAACAACAAAACCTGTCACTTTTATAATAGGCCAGGGATCAGCTGTTCTAAAACTACAACTCCCAGAATGCTCTGTTCACTTCTATACATATATACACTAATATTATACATAGGAACTATTACATGGGACTGCAGGCACATCCCAGTACACTGCAGCAACAAGACCTGTCACCTTTACAATAGGCCAGGGATCAGCAACCTCCAGCACTCCAGCTGTTCTGAAACTACAACTCCCAGAATGCTCTGTTCACCCCTATGGAAGGGAGCAGGTGTGCCTGCTGGGAGTTATCTTTTTACAACACCTCGAGTGCTGAAATGTGCTGCTCCATGCAACAAGCAAACAGATTTCAGCTGCTTGTAATGCTCTGCAAATCAGTAAATATATCTAAAGGTCAGTTTACACAGGCTGACTCAGCCGGCAATTATCGGGAACAAACCATTACTTCCTGATAATTACCTGCTTGTCAGAGGTGATGAGAGCTACATTTACACCCTTGCTGTATGGGCATTGCATCACTCGTCCCCATACTGATTCATAGGTTCTGGGCAGCAGATCACCGTTTACACAGGATGATCTGCAGCCCAGAAATGATCATTTTAGTGTCCGCATCAATGATGCTTTCACCGGATGAGGGAGTGTTTCCTCATTCATGTTCGGCGGCACCTTTACACAGGGCAATTATCGGGAAGGAGCGTTCAGGAGCGTTCCTTGGGGCTCCTTACCGATAATTACCCCAGTCATCAACCCATGTAAAGGGTCCGTAAAGGAGTTGAGCACCTTTTTTTTTTGGGGGGGGGGGGGGGGGGGGGGGGTTGGCCCTCTTGGGAAGACCTGCAAAGGGAAGCATAGAAGCATACTTACCTCCTGGCTCTTTTGCTCCCCGGCGTAAACTTCTGTTTTGACACCACTGCTGCCAACAGTGTCTCAACGCAAGGGATTGGCAGAGTAGGATTGTGGAGGCAGCACCGGGAAGCAGGTAAGTATGCTTCTGTTCGCAGGTCTGAGGGGGGTTTGCCATAACGGAGGATAGCCTTCAACTAAGTTTTCTTCTTTAGGTGACAGTTCTCGCCAACAAAGCCACCGTTGTTTTTTCTGCTTGGCTGGACTGGTGGACAACTACTACATCTTCACCTTTACATGCAGACATAAGCTGCTATGTGTCCAGGTCGACCATCTGCTCGGGACACACAACCTGTGCTGCCCATATTAACCCTACCAGAGATGATGGCAGAGCTCCTATGTGCCCCTGCTGTGGACACTATGGGATCTTCCCAGTCCACCATGTTGATATTCTACCCATGTCCACAAATTAGCAGATAAAAGCAGTTTTCTGAATGCCTGTTTATGCTGGTTCAAAGGGAGCCTGCATTCTGATGGGTTCCTATGACACCTGTGCCTAATGTGAAATCCTTGATGCCTTGCCACCTTATCACTAGAATGCCCCCACATGTAAATGGAGCAATTTATGTAAGAGCACGTTGTGCAATTTCTCTTCTATTATACACAGTTTTCATCTCGGCTCACCAAAGAAATATTGTCATTGAATTCCCTGGTAGCCGCCATCTGCTGCTGCGCTGTGCCCTGTGATTCAGTAACAGATGGAGACGTAGTGTGTTACATATGTACCTAATGTGTCAATAGTGACAGCTGTGTTTCCATACATCCCCAGTTACACCACAACCAGCCTGAGGAGCTTCCACTTCTCCTAGACATCTTAAAGTCTTTTTTTTTGTCTCATTCGATCTGTTACCGCTTCATGTCACCCGGGCATTTAATGCCACTTTGATGAATGCTTCGCTTTGTGTATTACAATGTGGTCACTAACACAGGAAGCCATTAAAAGGGTTGTTCCACTATAACAACGTATTCCCTAGTCACATTATAGGGTATAAGTATCTGATCGATGGGGATACGACCCCAACTAATATCAAGAATGAGGTGTTGGAGTCCTTAAAGTACATGGAGTGGCAGTCACGCAGGCAACAACCCCTTTAGCAGCTAGAGAGAATCCGATGGGGATGTATAGAGGCGAGTGCTCGGTAGCCAGGGGAAGACTCTTTGCTACTAGTTTATGCAGAATTGTCTTCCATGTGGAATGAGGTTTTAATCAGATTTTTCTAGAGTTTGAAGGGGTTCAATATTGATGGCCTATCCTTAGGATAGGTCATTAATATCAGCCGGGTGGGGGTCCAGCACATGGCACTGCTGGCAAGAGCTGTAGCCACAGGATAGGTCATCACTGTTGATGTCTTGGAAAACCCCTTTAATTTAGGCAGAGTATCTCTTTAATGCAAAAACAATAACCCATATAGGCAGATCTAATTGACTTTTTTCCGAACAGGCACTGTTTGTTAGCATTTGAATGGAAGTGGCTTTTAAAGAACCAAACTAATCAGATCCTCTCTGCACCTTCATATATTATTACTCTGGTCACTGAATGATGGTTAGTTAGTGATTAGTGGTTAGTTAGTTAGTGAGTATCTTAGTGGTACAGTAATCCATTGTGAAGCAGAGTATAAAACACCTTTCTAATATACCTTGTTCTGAAAGTATGGCCCTTCTATAAGCTGCTGGTCACAGTTACGAGCTTCAACGTCACATGGACGTCAGGAAATATTGGCCTGACTGCAGGACACGGACAGGGTGTGAACAGGGGCACAGTTACTGAAGAAGGCATATTGGTACTGTGCAGGGGTTACTGAGGCCGTGGGCCTCCAGTGACCAAAAACTGACCTCTAGTTGCCTGTTAAACACCTCACGACTAGTTTTTCTGTTGGACAGAGAAATTAAGCCCAGTGACATTGCCATCATTTTTTTTTACTTCTACTATAGTGCACCAGTGGTTTAAAAAGACAATAATTAACTCCTACTTTATTCTGCATTTAGTATTTTCAAACAGCACTTTTGATGACATCATCAGATTGAAAGACCTGGATTTCTCTGCTATGAGACGTACCACACGGGAGATCCCAACTGACCTCCAAGGATTGAGAGACAGTCTAAATGGCGGCCACCACTTAAACACGCAATGGAAAGGGAAGATCTGGCCCTGTGACGTACTACTCAAACTGTCTCGACATGTTTTAATATCTGCTTTAGGACCCAACCTAGCATGGAGTATTTTTCCTTATGACAGCTGTGACCAGGATTTGAAGCCCACAGATACTCTTATTAGCCCTTTGAAACTCTTGCAAGTCAATGTAAAACCAATGCTGCTCCACAGAGTGCTCCGATTCCTAGGAGATTTGGGATTTCTAGTTGAGACACAACAAAGTAAAGCGCTATCTCTGCTAAAGAAGAAAATGTACAAGTCAGGAAAACCATTGAAGGATCCCAGCATGCTTGGTATGTGACGTGAATGGATAATGCATGAAGTCTCCTATCTTCCTCTTTTCCTCCTGTTTTTCGCTCTGTTGCATGCTGCTTCTTTACATGAATTACCTGTTGCATTGCAAAAAAAGACCCTTCTGCCAGATAGCGGTCATAGCTCTCTGAGGATCCGAGGAGTTCCTTATATACCTAGATACATATGTGTTTGTAATGATGATACCCAGGAACACGTGTAACATTAGAACAATATTTCAAGCTGCCTCTTCCAACTTGTGAGGAGTAACCGCAGGTCACACATGGTGCCTTTCCCACAGATATAGCCTAACTACATTCCCTGGTATAACTTGCAAGATTTACTGTTCAGCTGTGTTCAAATGTGTTCTTTGGTAGCAACAAGGAGGTTGCACATCTTATGAACCTGGTTTCAGTTCTTTCCAATAAATTTAAACATTTTCTCCAGTGCCTTTTCGAGGCCTGGATAGAAGCTCAATATATCCAATTGGCCATTGCACTAGTTGCAGGGGAGGGCTGGCAGCCTTAGTCCTGGGAGGCAAATCCAGTCAAGTGGTCCATTTTTAGCCCCGCCCATTATTAAAACCCCCTCCTACATATAATAGGCCCCTCCCAACAAACACTGTACAGCTGACATTCTATTGTTGAGGCCTGTCTCTATATACAGAGAGGGGAGGACCTGCCTGCTTCCCATTATACAATAGACAACAGCCGGCTACAGCCAGGAAGCTCCTCCGCTCTCCTCCCTCCCCAGATCCTGCTCAGGGCTTGTGGTCCCCCCACCCCCCCCTTTTTTAACCCGCCCGTGGCCTGCTGCCCCCTTTGGCCGTCCTCACCCAGCTCTGAATCCTCCTTCTGCAAATGGCAGGAGGAGGAGCCGGAGCATCTCCTCTCCTACATAGCGCCCCATACCTCTTACATCCAGTGATGTCACCCTTGTTGTAGACGTTCTCTTTCTTTATCTTCTCCATTCAGACCAGACCGCCATGATGATTTTTCAGCCATCTCCCGTCTCTGCAGAGATTGACAAACAGACATTAGTTTCCCACATTTCCATCATCTTCATATCTTCTGAACACCCTTTCCTGGCACCCCCAATACTATACTGCAGAAACAGATACCACACAGATAGTGCCCCTTCAACAATTATTGGCACACAGTGCTCTAAAAAATAACTGCACCCAGACAATAATAGTATAAAGATAATGTCCCCCAAAAATAATTGTGCTAAGCTGATACTGTGCCAGGGTGCCCCCCAAAGTAACAGTGCTTCCCAAAATCCCACCAATAGAAATAATTATCTGCCAGAGCCCACTTAGTAGTAATAATGCCCCTATAGTGCCCATACTAGTAATCATGTTCCTCATAGCCCCCCAGTAGTAGTAAAGCTCCCCATAATACCTCCTAGTAGTAATAATTCTCCCTATAATATGACAGTACATGAAATACCCCCGCTTAGTGCCCGCAGTTGAGCTAAATGTCCCCATAATGTATGCCAGTATAAAATACCCCTATATAGTGCCCCAGTAAATGCCCTCATAGTGCTCCTCTCCCTCTTCCCCATAGTGTCCCCATATTATGCCAGGAAAAAAAGGCCCCTTCTTAGTGCCCTCAGCAGATGCCCCTATAGTGCTCCTCTCCACCATAATGTGCCAGTAAAAAATGCCCCTTCTTAGTGCCACCAGATGCCCCAATAGTGCTCCACTCCCCCATAGTGCCCCCAAATAATGCCCCATAGTGCCGCTCTCCCCTTGAATGCTTCCCATAATGTGCCAATAAAAAAGGCCCCCTTTAGAGCCCCCACTTCCCCATAGTGCCCCCAAATAATGCCCCTATAGTGCCAACAGATGCCCTATAGTGCCGCTCTCCCCTATAGTGCCCCCCATAATGTGCCAATAATAAAAAAAAAAAGCCCCTTTAGAGCCCCCAGATGCCCCCATAGTGCTCCTCTTTCCCATGGTGCCCCCCCATAATGTGCCAGTAAGAAATGCCCCCATAGTGCCTCCCCCCCCAAAATGGGCAAGCAATAAATGCCCCCAGAATGCCACCCCCAAAAAAATGGAGCTGTAAGAAATGTCAGCTCCCCCCATAGTGCCAGCTCCCCCTGCACAGAAAAAACCCCAAAAAACACTAATACTTACCTCCATCAGCAGCGATGCGATGCAGGCCTCTTCCGGCCTGTGTTCCCCACTGTGTGCTGCCCGGCTCAGGCGGCGCGATGATAATGACGTCATCGCAGCGCCTGAGCCGGCCTCTGATAGGCTGCAGGCACTAGTGCCTGCAGCCTATCAGAAGAACAGGGAAGGGAGACGCCTCTCCCTCTCCTGCCGCAGCACAGGCATCTGTATCGCTGTCCTGAGGACGGCGATACAGATGAATATGGAGATGAGCACTTCCACAATGGAAGCGCTCATCTCCTACAACCCGCCGCCACCACCGCCGCCGCAATTACATCCAGGGCCGCGCCGCCTGTGGTGATCGGCGGTGCGGCCCTGCGGAATAAAAAAATAAAAATAAAATTATTTGTTAAAGACGGCCCAGCGGCCGGTTTTTATGGGCGGCCTGGGGGAAATTGCCTCCCTGCCCTCCGTCCCAGCCCACCCCTGCTAGTAGGGTTGTATTACGAGGCTCTGCAGCAGCTAAGGTGTGTATTATGAGGTTCTGCAGCAGCTGAGGGGTGTATTATGAAGTTCTGCAGCAGCTGAGGTGTATTTTATGAACTTCTGCAGCAACTGAGGTGTATATTATGAAGTTCTGCAGCAGCTCAGGTGTATATTATGAAGTTCTGCAGTAGCTCAGGTTTATATTATGATGTTCTGCAGCAGCTGAGGTGTGTATTATGATGTCCTGCAGCAGCTGAGGTGAGTATTATGAGGTTCTGAAGCAGCTGAGGTGTGTATTATGATGTCCTGCAGCAGCTGAGGTGTGTATTATGAGGTTCTGCAGCAGCAGAGGTGTATATTATGAGGTTCTGCAGCAGCTGAGGTGTATGTTATGAAGTTCTGCAGCAGCTGATTTTTCCCCAATGCAAAATTTGTAACAGGCCTCCAAGACTCTATTATAATACTGGTGTCCTCTTGTATGGCGGAGGGGTCTTTGGGCCCACAGGCCCAGATGTGACTGCTACCTCTTACCCACCTATAGCTACGCAACTGGTCAAAAAGACTGTGTAGTCTTTGGGAGAACTTTTCATGGCGGTCTGGGGTGAATGGAGAAGAAATAAAAAAAAAAGGAACAACACCAGTCAGAGAAACATCAGTTGTAAGTGACTGGATTAAATATTTTATTATTCTGTGTCTGCACCTTGTAAAATGTTTTAAAAGTTATTTTATTAGCAAGTAAGGTAGTTTTTAATTAATTCTACAAATAGGGCACCATTTGCCTAATTTGCCTGGGGCACCAAAGTACCTTGTCCCAGCACTGTTCCTCTGCCAGCATGCGTCACACTGTAACTTGACTGACTGGTCCAGACTGCAGACCAGCGCTGTGCAGATTTGCCTCAGGCTCTGACTGCGCTCTGTCACATAGCTAAAGAGACACATGAAGTAAGTCTGTACTGGGGGGAGATAGGGTGGAGAGGGTAAAACAGCAGCAGGCACAGTCCATGGGGAGAAGTGTGGCACACTGTATAAAAGGCAGCAGCGGGAACAGTTCACCGGGTGCACACTTGCAATGACATTTGAGTATTCTGTTCCAGCATAGGAGCACAATACTAAAATCACCAGATCCATCATGTGCCAAAAACCGCCAGCACTTATTCACCATAATGGGGTCTATCGGGATCTAGCACGAGTACACGCATTTTGCAGGACGAAATACCACTGCATGCTGCGTTCTTTGGCCCTTTACTTTTCTGGAATCTGTGATGGAGGCTCCTGCTGAAACCTGCAGCATACTGTATGTGCACGTAGCCTAAGCAGGTACTATGGATCCCACAGCGCACCTCATGGCCGGCAGAATCAGTTCATAGGGGAACATGATAAGATGGCAGTAGATGATGGTGGGTGAGGGGAAGGGGGTGGTAAGTTTGTACCAGTCCATGATGGGGTGTGGGCAGACTGCCGATAAGAATTTGGACTTTCAGTGCATGAATGGCTGGGTGGTGGTTGAATAGAAGAATGAATAAAAAATTTTTTTCTTTGTAGCTGAAAAGGTGGCTGGTCAGGGATGAGCCAGGGACTGGGAAAGGGGGCTCAATCTGGATTTGTGCTATGGGACCCAATGGTTTCTATGTATGCCCTTGGTTAACCACATTTTGTGGATGGAGCTACATTTATTGGGTACTTTCACACTTGCGGCAGAGGATTCCGGCAAGCAGTTCCATCGCCGGAACTGCCTGCTGGATCCGGCAATCTGGACGCAAACGATGCATTTGTGAGGCGGATTCGGATCCGTCTCACAAATGCATTGCAATACCAGATCCGTCTCTCCGGTGTAATCCAGAAAAATGGATCCGGTATTAATTTTTTTTGCATTTTTAAAGGACTGCACATGCGCAGACCGGAAAGCTGGATCTGTTTTCCTGGAACACTTAATGCTGGATCCGGCACTAATACACCTCAATGTAAATTAATGCCGGCAAGTGATCAGTATTTTTGTCCGGAGAGAAAACTGCAGCATGCTGCGGTATTTTCTTTGTCCAAAAAACGTAAGAGGGACTAAACTGATGTATCTTGATGCATACTGAACGGAATGGTCTCCATTCAGAATGCATTAGGATAAAACTGATCAGTTTTTTTCTGGTATAGAGCCCCGAGGACGGAACTCAATACCGGAAAACTTTAACGCATGTGTGAAAGTACCCATAGCTGAACTTATCACTGCAACGTTCTTCAAAAAGTCTCAAAAAAGTTGCAAGTGTCCTCCCGTCACCTGGTGGCATACAAACTGATGGAGCCTTTGTAATAAATATGATTAGACTTGAAACTGAAAACTCCATAGGTATTTCGACACTTAAAAAAACGAGCAAAAATGTGCCTATTGATACATTAACCCAGGCCTGGCCAACCTGCGGCTCTCCAGCTGTTGTAAAACTACAATTCCCCCCATGCCCTGCTGTTGGGGCTGCAGTAAACAATTATTTTAGTAATCGAGTATTCTACCGATTATTTTTATGATGAATTGAGTACTCTAAGGCCTCTTTCACATGGGCGTTGCGGGAAAATGTGCGGGTGCGTTACGGGAACACCTTGTAATTGTAATGCGTTTTGCACTCGCGTGAGAAAAATCGCGCATGTTTGGTGTTCTGTGAATTGCTATTATTTTCCCTTATAACCATGTTATAAGGGAAAATAATACATTCTGAATACAGAATGCATAGTAAAATAGCGCTGGAGGGGTTAAAAAAAATTTAAAAATATTTAACTTACCTTAGTCCACTTGATCGCGAAGCCCGGCTTCTCATCTGTCTCCTTTGTTGAACAGGACCTGTGGTGAGCATTAATTAAAGGAAAAGGACCTGTGGTGACGTCACTCCGGTCATCACATGATCCATCACCATGGTAAAAGATCATGTGATGGATCATGTGATGACCGGAGTGACGTCATCACAGGTCCTGTTCCTGTAATTAATGCTCACCACAGGTCCTGTTCAACAAAGGAGACAGACGAGAAGCCGGGCATCGCGATCAAGTGGACTAAGGTGAGTTAAATAATTTTTTATTTTTTTTTAACCCCTCCAGCGCTATTTTACTATGCATTCTGTATTAAGAATGCTATTATTTTCCCTTATAACCATGTTATAAGGGAAAATAATAATGATCGGGTCTCCATCCTGATCGTCTCCTAGCAACCGTGCGTGAAAATCGCACCGCATCCGCACTTGCTTGCGGATGCCTGCGATTTTCATGCAACCCCATTCACTTCTATGGGGCCTGTGTTGCGTGAAAATGCAGAATATAGAGCATGCTGCGATTTTCACGCAACGCACAAGTGATGCATGAAAATCACTGCTCATGTGAACAGCCCCATAGAAATGAATGGGTCGGTATTCAGTGCGGGTGCAATGCGTTCAAGTCATGCATCGCATCCGCGTGGAATACTCGCCCGTGTGAAAGGGGCCTAATAAGAAAAAATGAATTAATAGACTGTTTTCCTTTATAAAAACTCATCAGACCCCCTGCCTTCAGTCCCCAACAACCTTCGTTCCCCCCAGTGCCATCAGCTCCACTATCGCCCAGTGCCATTAGCCCCCCCCGTGCCATCAGCTCCACTCCCCCAGTTCCATTAGCTCTCCCGCACCCAGTGCCATTAGCTCTCCCCCACCCAGTGCCATCAACTCTCCCCCACCCCAGTGCCATCAGCTCCACTCCCCCAGTGCCTTCAGCTCCACTCCCCCAGTGCCTTCATCTTTCCCCACCCCAGTGCCATCAGATGCCATGTCCCCCACTCCCCCAGTGCCATCTGCCCCTCCATGCCATCCATTGCCATGTCCCCCTCCCCCAGTGCCTCCATGCCATCCATTGTCATGTCCCCCCAGTAGTCACTGCACAGGGGTCACCCCACTGCTCCCCTGTAGTCACCCCACTGCTCCCCTGTAGTCACAGCAGTAGTACCATAGTGTTGGCATTCAGGAGCCTTGGAGAGTCTAGTGCTGCTGCCACCCAGCTTTCCCAAGCATAGATCTCTATGGGCAGCAGGCTTCCTACCTGTGTCTATGGCGGAGCGGATCCTGGCCAATGCCTCCTGGTGCTCCCTGGCCTCCAGCAGCTCAGCAATATTCCGGTGCTGCCAGCTCTTCCCGGGCACGCATTTGTCGGCCAGCTGCCTGAGCTGCACCCATGTCCCCCTGGCACAACCGGCAGCGCTTCCGGGGCTCTCCCCACAGACAGGTCCAGCAGTATGTGTGCCCGCACAGCACAGTCAGCGGGTCCGGCAGGAAGCCGCCACAGCCTGGGCACCGCAGCACACACTGCACTTCCTCCCGCACCACAACCGAGCCCCGGTACTGCCGCAACAGACACTCCAGCAGAGGCTTTAGGGAGGCCACGGAGCGGTGAGTGAGAGGCTTCACTTCACTCATGCTCCGTGATCACGTGATTTAAACGAATCCTTGATGCAGGGAAATTGCATTGAGGATTTTTTTGACTTGATTACATCGAGTAATCGTTGCAGCCCTACCTGCTGTAGGCTGATAGCTGTAGGCTGTCTGGGCATGCTGGGAGTTGTAGTTTTGCAACAGCGGGAGAGCCACAGGTTGGCCATCCCTGCATTAACCCCTTCGACCAGACAGTCTAAAGATGCCCCAGATTTATGACAGTGGCTGATACTGTGTGATGAATTTGACCACCTTTAAAATGCATAGTTTAACCTTTTGTCGCATATTAGCTTAATTTTGACGCACATTGATGCATATTAAGGCCTCATGCACACGACCGTATTTTTTCACGGTCCGCAAAACGGGGTTCCGTTGGTCCGTCATCCGTGACCGTTTTTTCGTCCATGGGTCTTCCTTGATTTTTGGAGGATCCACGGACATGAAAAAAAAGTTGTTTTGGTGTCCGCCTGGCCGTGCGGAGCCAAACGGATCCGTCCTGAATTACAATGCAAGTCAATGAGGATCCGTTTGATGTTGACACAATATGGTGCAATTTCAAACGGATCCGTCCCCCATTGACTTTCAATGTAAAGTCAGGAGTTAATATACCATAGAATCAGAGTTTTCTCCAATCCGATGGTATATTTTAACTTGAAGCGTCCCCATCACCATGGGAACGCCTCTATGTTAGAATATACCATCGGATTTGAGTTAGATCGTGAAACTCAGATCCGACAGTATATTCTAACACAAAGGCGTTCCCATGGTGATGGGGACGCTTCAAGTTAGAATATACTGAGAACTGTGTACATGACTGCCCCCTGCTGCCTGGCAGCACCCGATCTCTTACAGGGGGCTGTGATCCGCACAATTAACCCCTCAGGTGCTGCACCTGAAGGGGTTAATTGTGCATATCATAGCCCCCTATAAGAGATCAGGGGCTGCCAGGCAGCAGGGGGCAGACCCCCCTCCCTCCCCAGTTATAATTTCATTGGTGGCCAGTGCGGCCCCCCCCTCCCTCCCTCTATTGTATTATTTTCATTGGTGGCCAGTGTGCGCCCCCCCCCGCCCCCCTCCCTCTATTGTATTATTTTCATTTGTGGCACAGTGTGCGGCCCCCCCGCCCCCCCTCCCTCCCTCTATTGTATTTTCATTGGTGGCCAGTGTGCGCCCCCCCCGGCACCCCTCTATTGTATTAATATCATTGGTGGCCAGTGTGCGGCCTCCCCTCCCCCCCCCTCCCCGATCATTGGTGTCATACTTTTCTGCTGCGCTGTCTGTGACCGGCCGGGAGCTCCTCCTACTGGTAAGTGACAGGTCTGTGCGGCGCATTGCTTAATGATCTGTCACTTACTAGTAGGAGGAGCTCCCGGCCGGTCACAGACAGCGCAGCAGGTAAGTATGACACCAATGATCGGGGAGGAAGGGGGAGAGGGGAGGCCGCACACTGGCCACCAATGATATTAATACAATAGAGGGGGGGCCGGGGGGGCGCACACTGGCCACCAATGATAATACAATAGAGGGAGGGAGGGGGGGGCCGCACACTGTGCCACCAATGAAAATAATACAATAGAGGGCGGGGGGGGGGCGCACTGGCCACCAATGAAATTAAAACTGGGGAGGGGGGTCTGCCCCCTGCTGCCTGGCAGCCCCTGATCTCTTATAGGGGGCTATGATATGCACAATTAACCCCTTCAGGTGCAGCACCTGAGGGGTTAATTGTGCGGATCACAGCCCCCTGTAAGAGATCGGGTGCTGCCAGGCAGCAGGGGGCAGTCATGTACACAGTTCTCAGTATATTCTAACTAGAAGCGTCCCCATCACTATGGGAACGCCTCTGTGTTAGAATATACTGTCGGATTTGAGTTTATTACGAAGTGAAAACTCAGCTCTGAAAAAGCTTTCATACAGACGGATCTTCGGATCCGTCTGTATGAAAGTAACCTACGGACGCGGATGCCAGTCTTGTGTGCGTCCGTGTTCTTTCACGGACACATTGACTTGAATGGGTCCGTGAACCGTTGTCCGTCAAAGAAATAGGACAGGTCATATTTTTTTGACGGACAGGAAACACGGATCACGGATGCGGCTGCAAAACGGTGCATTTTACGATTTTTTTGAAAGTCAATGGGTCCGCGTAAAAAAACGGAAAACGGCACAACGGCCTCGGATGCACACAACGGTCGTGTGCATGAGGCCTTAGCCTCATCCTTCACTGGTAAGCCACACCTTTTCCTGGCTAGCCACACTGGTAAGCAACACCTTTCCATGGTTAGCCACACTGGTAAGCCACACCTTTCCCTGGTTAGCCACACTGGTAAGCCACACCTTTCCCTGGTTAGCCACACTGGTAAGCCACACCTTTCCCTGGTTAGCCACACTGGTAAGCCACACCTTTCCCTGGTTAGCCACACTGGTAAGCCACACATGTTTATCTAGCAAGACACTGAAAATGTGCTGCAAGGTGCCGTCCTTAGTAAATCTGGCAGATTTTTTTTCCCACTCAGCAATGAATGATCAGTGGTTTGAAAAAAGGATGTGATCATTATGATCCATGCTGTCAGCAGCAACAAGAGATGTGTATTAAAACAGAATTTACAACAAGCGATGTATTAACCCGTAATGACCGGATGATTTTTCATTTTTGATTTTTACTCCCAGCCTTCCCAAAGCCATACCTTTCTTTTTTTATCATTCACATAGCTGTATGAGGGCTTTTTATTTGCAGTACAAGTTACCATTTACGGTTACATACTATGGAATTATAAAAATAAAAAAATAAATTCTGCCATAGTTTTGTGTTTTATACATAAAAGGAATTATCTTTTATAGCGTTTCCTATGCTGTAAAAGTGACCTGTTACTTTCATTCTATGGGTCAGTAGGACTGCGGATAGCACATATATGGGGTCATTTATCAAATCAAATTTATCATATCAGATTCCACCTTTCATTTTTGACAGCTCCTTTAAAAAATGAAAGGTGGAATCTGCGTTGGTTGCTATGGGCAACTAAGCCAGTTCTACACCAGTTTGATAAATGACCCCCATAGTTTTTCTTGTGTTTTAATATTGAAAAAAAAAATACAAACTTTGGAAAAAACTATATTTTTCTTTGAATCACCATATTCTGACCCCCATAACCTTTTTAATTTTGTGTGTACGGAGCTGTGGTTGAGTTTTTGCAGGGCGATTTCTATTTTGGAGTGTGTATGAGTTTTCCATCACTTGTTATTCAGTTTTTTGTGGGAGAAAAAGCAACCAAAAAACAGCGAATCGGCCATTTCATCTATTTTTTTTCCCATTCGCATTGGAGTCTATGAGAATTCCACTAAGTTCCTATGGAGCCTTGCTACAGGCAAACTCTACATAGGAAATAATGTGCGGCAGCCTCGTATCACTCAAGAGGACTGAGACTGCTGTACACTACATCCGGCTCCCCTGACCTCACTAGGGGGAGCTGGTGCACGGCTGGGAGCACAAGCTCACGTTTTACCACCGCATCTGAGCGGTTAAATGTGTGCGGTCGAAGTTATCGCATACATTAGGGCCGGGTCCTGCTGCTATGGCGCCCACTGCACTCGTGAGCGCGCGCCATCTTTAAATTCCCGACCGTGGACATATATATATATATACATAAGGCAGTCGGGAACAGGTTCAAACAAAATTTATTATTAAAATGTATTAGACAGCAACATCTATTTTAAATAAAAAATGTTGATTTCATCATTTACTTGTACACATCATGCAAAAATAATGATTACCACACAGTTGATAAAGATCAACTATGAAATTACTGTATATATGTTTTTACCATGCATTCACACTGGGCAGTTATTATTTTGGCAAAGCATTATCATTGCCCATTATGAATAGGCCTAAGTGGTAATTAGAGATGAGCGAATTTCCGGTTACGAAATTCATTTGCAATTCGTTTACTGGTAAAAGGTGAATTGCGTTATGGATTCCGTTACCACGGATCATAACGCAATTCTATGATGGAATGCATAACGGAATGCCTTTAGAAGTCTATGGTCTGCATAGAGGATCCGTTATGCAGGAGAGGACTTCCCTGCATAACGGAAACGGAACGGATCCGTTTTGCAGCCCATAGACTTCTGTTATGACGGAATGAATAAAAGAATGCCTCTAAAGGCATTCCGTTATGCCTTCCGTCATAGAATAGCGTTATGGTCCGTAACGGAATCAATAACGCAATTCACCTTTTACCACCAAACGAAGCGTGAACAATTTCAAAATCTGAAATTCGCTCATCTCTAGTGGTAATGTATTAAATAGATTAATTATTTTACTAATTAAAATCATATACTGAAACATATTTTTTGCAATCTGTTTTATTTTCTAGTTGTAGATTGCATTTTATTATTTTCTGTAGATGATTATGGGGGCAGCCATGTTGCCAGAGTAGCTGCTTTGCTCTATGAACAGCGGTTCAAACATACTATTTACAACAGCCACCTGGACCATAGAAATCTAATGTCTAGAGATGCCTAATTCTATAGTAGAGAGGTAGAGTGTCCTAGACATGGTTTGTGACCTGTGCCGAGATCATTGTGCAGAGAGGGGGAAGAGGTGAGTCATGTCCATTATGTTAATTAGTTGTGGATCCTGTGTTTTACATATATACACTCACCTAAAGAATTATTAGGAACACCATACTAATACGGTGTTGGACCCCCTTTTGCCTTCAGAACTGCCTTAA
Source organism: Bufo bufo (assembly GCF_905171765.1). Taxonomy (NCBI): domain Eukaryota; kingdom Metazoa; phylum Chordata; class Amphibia; order Anura; family Bufonidae; genus Bufo; species Bufo bufo. Next base: position 682,497,758 of record NC_053389.1, on the reverse strand, counting down.
TTCTACGTGGCATTGATTCAACAAGGTGCTGATAGCATTCTTTAGAAATGTTGGCCCATATTGATAGGATAGCATCTTGCAGTTGATGGAGATTTGAGGGATGCACATCCAGGGCACGAAGCTCCCATTCCACCACATCCCAAAGATGCTCTATTGGGTTGAGATTTGGTGACTGTGGGGGCCATTTTAGTACAGTGAACTCATTGTCATGTTCAAGAAACCAATTTGAAATGATTCGAGCTTTGTGACATGGTGCATTATCCTGCTGGAAGTAGCCATCAGAGGATGGATACATGTTCTCATTCTGTTTACACCAAATTCGGACTCTACCATTTGAATGTCTCAACAGAAATCGAGACTCATCAGACCAGGCAACATTTTTCCAGTCTTCAACAGTCCAATTTTGGTGAGCTCGTGCAAATTGTAGCCTCTTTTTCCTATTTGTAGTGGAGATGAGTGGTACCCGGTGGGGTCTTCTGCTGTTGTAGCCCATCCGCCTCAAGGTTGTGCGTGTTGTGGCTTCACAAATGCTTTGCTGCATACCTCGGTTGTAACGAGTGGTTATTTCAGTCAACGTTGCTCTTCTATCAGCTTGAATCAGTCGGCCCATTCTCCTCTGACCTCTAGCATCCACAAGGCATTTTTGCCCACAGGACTGCCGCATACTGGATGTTTTTCCCTTTTCACACCATTCTTTGTAAACCCTAGAAATGGTTGTGCGTGAAAATCCCAGTAACTGAGCAGATTGTGAAATACTCAGACTGGCCCGTCTGGCACCAACAACCATGCCACGCTCAAAATTGCTTAAATCACCTTTCTTTCCCATTCTGACATTCAGTTTGGAGTTCAGGAGATTGTCTTGACCAGGACCACACCCCTAAATGCATTGAAGAAACTGCCATGTGATTGGTTGACTAGATAATTGCATTAATGAGAAATAGAACAGGTGTTCGTAATAATTCTTTAGGTGAGTGTATATATATATTTAGCAGGCTGTGCACAGCCTGATTTTGTGGGAGGGGCGCAGGGCTTCTTAAACCCTGCTCGGGTACCTCCGTTATTATCCCAGCTTGTCTGCTGTCATATACGTCTATGTTTCTTGTTACCAGTTACGTTTGTTGGGTCTGATACGCTCAGGCCATGTTTGTTCGCCTGATACGCTCAGGCCGCATGTCTGTTCATTCAGTTCGTCTCGTCAGGTGCACTCTGGTTTCTCTGCTTCATCACGTCTTCTTCACCATTCTGGCTATCGCTCTCAGGTGTATAGGTTACCATGGGCCCGGCAGGATCCACTTGGGTCTTATCTCGCCTGTCATGCCTCATGCTTTCTTTTCTTCCTCTGGTTTTTCAGGTCTTTCGCCTGCTCTCGCGTTAGTCTTCTTTTGGGCGCCACTGCTGTGCCACTCCTCGCCTGGTACACCCAGGCTCAGTCATAGCCTATGTCTTTAAGGTCCTCGCCAGGTATGCCTTGGCTTGGGTCTTTCTTCATTACTTGTACATTTCATTCCTCCTTCTCCTTACCTTTTCACCTTCTCTGTGTGTTATTCATCCTGTTGATTTACCAGGTACGCCTGGGTTCCCTGACCAACCAAGTCTCAATGTTTTTAGCTGGGCTAGTTTTACGGTCCGGCGTGCCCGCTTGGGTCTTCTACCCTTTCAAGCATTGTTTTTGTCCTTTGTCCTTTGGGTCTCTGGTCTCTTCCGCTCACTCTCACATTGGTTTTCTTCCGGGTACCACTGCTGTGCCACACTTTTGCTTGGTACGCCCAGGCTCAATCTTACCGCGTGTCCAGTGCTGTCTTCGCCAGGTACGCCCCGGCCCGGATCACATGTTTATTACTCATGCATTCATATCTCGTTTTCCTCACTTGTCTACTGTCTCCGATATGTTAATTGTCTTGTCCAGACACCCCCTTCCCTTCAGCAGTAACACATCGCTCGTCGTTCACCACGTTCCTTATTCTCGTTCTTGGGTCATAAGCTACTCTAGTGCGGGGTTTGCAATCAGGCAGGGTCTGTCTCAATGTTGTTCTTCCATAGCTAGAAGTCTACGGCCTTATTTTTTTTTTAGGTATTACAGTTCCTCAGACATTTTCCTAAAGACTTAATTGCCATTGTTCTGGTAAGTAAAGGTTTTCCTTCAGTGTTTTCCTGCATACTAATTATCCAGTTGCGGCAACTTCTGCCATCTATTTCAGGTGATACTCCTTTTAGGCTCGGTCAATTCTGCTCCTGCAACTCCAGGTAAGTTTCTAACGCTGGTAGGTTTTTCTTGAGCACAGCAAGCCTCGTTGTAGTCAAACCTCTCCCTGCCAGCTAGGGGTCTCAGGGGCACTGAAAGTCTACACACATGCCCTCACTAGGCCAGTTCCTTTATCTCACGGTTCACCCATCACCGTCCTTCCAGCCGGAAGGGTTCTATCATATTGCCTTTATTTTCAGCTACACCATGTCTCACGGCTCCGATATTGAGGACGCAGCATCGACCATCGAATCCGCGGTCTCCGAAGGAGCCAGCCACACATCTTTCCGAAGCTGGACAATTCCAAAATTAATTTCAGAACTTAATAAGCGGGGGATACGGCACTCGGCTTCGGCCCGCAAGGCCGAATTATATCGCCTACTATTTCCCGAGCCATCCAGTGTACCATTAGAACAAGTATCCATGTCCACTATTCAGTTGTCATTAATTCAACTTCATGCCACCATCAATAACCTGTCTAGCTCCATCTCTGACATCAATGCAAGGTTACAGGCGGTAGAAAATAGGGAGGCCTCATCCACCGCATCAGTAGCATCCGGATCTGGACCAGCTATCTCCCGCCCATCCTCCCCAGGTAGGCTAACCGGTGCTCCGGAAATTGCGCCATCCTTCTTCGTCCCAGAAAACATAAGAAAGGATATCTTGGCAGGCAGAGACGTCAATTTGGCAGCCTTACTCATCTCCACTCACGATACCGTGGGGAATAGAACCATGGCCTGCGGTGACGTGTCGGTGGTCCTCAAGTCCAAGGATGCACGTCTCAACAAAAAACTCACTATCCCTGAATTCGTGCTAGCTTTTAGCCTTTACAGGGACATAGTTTGTTCCACACAACCCAACAGGAGGGAGGAGCTAGACACTTACTTATACCGAGTCACTGAATTGGGGTACAAATATGGAGGATTTTCGTTCTATGACTACCATAGATCTTTTTCGACAAAAGCAGCTGCCGCGCTCGCCCAGTTCCAACACACCACGAACTGGGCTTCCCTAGATATGGAACTTTTTTGCAGGCACTTTTCTAGGCTTAAAGCCCCGATTTGCACCATCTGCCAGTCGGTGCTTCACTCTTCCGATCGGTGCCCCAATTCAATCACATCGTCCCAATCAAAACAGAAACCCGGTCCCTCCAGTGCCCAAAATCTCGGCCCGCTACTAGACAAATTGGGATGGCCCATAGTAGTTCTGGGAAAAAATCTAATTTGCAACAATTATTATTTCTCCTTCTGTAACTATAACAAATGTAAGACTCTGCACTTCTGCTCCATCTGCTTTCGGGCCCACCCACAATCCACTTGTTCTCAACGTTCTGCCAGAAGCTGACTAGCCGACATCAACATCGACTCCCTAGTTGCCTTCCACCAAGATCACCACGACCCCGCATTCGTACAGTTTTTGCAGAAGGGATTCAGCGAGGGTTTCCACACCGGCCTTGTCACCCTACCTCAAGTTTCCTGGGAGGCCCCCAATTTAGTGTCAGCCGCAGAAGACCCGAAATCAGTGTATTCACTCCTGCAGATTGAGCTACAAAAAGGGTTCATGATTGGGCCATTTTCAGAGCCTCCCTTTAGCATCTATAGGGTCAGCCCTATCGGTCTGGTCAGCAAGAAATCATCAAATAGAAAAAGACTGATTTATGATTTATCGGCCCCTCATGCCTCTTGTATTCCTAGTCTCAACTCCCTGATCCCATCAGAAGAGTATTCGATGCGATATTCTTCTCTTGATGAGGCCATTCAGTTGATTTTACAGCTGGGAGCGGGAGCATAGTTATCAAAGGCCGATATATCAGATGCTTTCAAGTTACTTCCAATACATCCACATCTCTGGAAGTTTTACGGCATCAAATGGAGGGATCAGTATTATTTTGCCACCCGCTTGACGTTCGGGTCCAAAAGCAGCCCATGGCTGTTTGACCAGTTCGCCCAGGCCCTCCATTGGATTCTCGTAAATATCGGTAATTGCCCCAGGGTAATTCACTACCTGGATGATTTTCTGTTAATAGAACACCCTAATCACGTGCCCGACAGGCTTGAAAGCCTGCTCTTAATTTTTTCAGAGCTGCGAGTCCCAGTGGCCCCATCAAAGGTTGACGGCCCCTCCACAGTCCTAACCTTCTTGGGTATTTCCCTTGACACCACAAGAATGGAAGCCAGGCTCCCTGAGGACAAGTTAGTCAGGCTTAAGGAGGTCATTGCTGGTCACATAGGGTCCCGGACAATTTCCAAGGCAGAATTGCAATCACTGCTGGGCTCACTCAATTTTGCCTCTAGAATTATGCCACAGGGTCGCTCCTTTGTATCGCGACTCCTTCAGTTGCTGCCCGCAGCCCCGGACCAGGACTCTCTCATCCATTTGGACCGAGAGGCCCTGGCCGATCTCGCCATGTGGAACGTCTTCCTATCCGGGTGGAACGGCATCTCCCTATTGGTTCCACAATAGAAAGAGACCTCCCCGACCATATATTCTGATGCAGCTGCATCCATCGGGTTTTGGGCCATATTCGGTAGCCAATGGCTTGCGGATTCTTGGCCTTCCCAGATACGGAGAGATCCACAGGCTGTCAGATCATCTCCCCTGCTAGAGATCTACCCCATCGTGGTTGCAGCTCAGATTTGCGGCAGAGAATGGGCTAACCTGCCAGTCTATTTCGTCACCGACAACCAAGCCGTAGTGGACATCTTGGCCAAGGGCAGGTCGGGCTCCCCGAGGGTCATGAGTTTCGTCCGTAAACTCACATGGCTCTCCTTGCAGTATAACTTCCATATTTCCTGTACACACATTCAGGGCATTAAAAACGTGGCGGCTGATGCACTATCCCGACTAATATTCACCATTTTCTTCCAGGTCATGTCAGAAGCCGAAAGAATCGGTATCGTTCCTCCAATCTTCGAATCTCTGACTCTGGATTAGACAGATATACAACGATGGCCCAATCACTCATCCGCAAGTCCCTTTCGGCCAACTCGGTTAGGAACTATCAGGCAGGTTGGAAGTCGTTCAGGCGATTCTCCCAACTCCATCCTAGAGGGGGCACGGGCAGGGTCACTTTCATTATGGCCTTTTTGGCTTATTGCCACAAAGATCTGCACTTATCTTAGAACACCATCAGGTTGTATCTGGCAGGGGTGCAGCATTTCCTCATAATCAAACATCCCAGCAGCAGTTCCATTTTTTCTTCCCGAGCTATCAAAGCCACCTTACGGGGTATTCAAAAAAGCTCCACGAAATCTGAACCCACTAGGCAGCCCATATCCGGGGAGTTGTTTAGGAGAATATCTTCCTCCCTAGATGGGAATCCTTGCGGGCCATTTAAAAGTATAATACTCAAGGCCGCCCTCTACCTCAGTTTCTATGGTTTTTTAAGACCCGGGAGTTCACCAGTACCTCTGCTCAGCGTCCAGGGCCAGCCTTCAGTCAACTCATACACAAACATGATCATTTCATACTCTCACTGCCTATATCCAAGACCTCACAGTTAGGGCCTCCCGTCCAGATAGAGTACTTCAAGACTAGTAATCCATGGTGTCCAGTGGCAGTCCTCCGCAAACTCTTATTCACGCTAGGTACTCGGGCCCCAGGCAGCCCCTTACTTCCTTTCCCGTCACGTCCCCTCACGACGTCACAATTCACCAAGCATATCCGTAACCTGGCGTCCGGGTTAGGATACGACCCTAGACGGATTTATGGCCACTCCTTTAGAATCGGGGCAGCATCTGCCGCCCTCAAGCATGGGGTCCCGGCTCACATTATCCGTAAGATGGGACGTTGGCAATCATCATGTTTTTCATGCTACATTCGGCATCCCAAAGACGAAATTGCTAGAGCCTTTTACAGTTTGGTATTGTAAATAATTCCTCAGTAAACCTAATTCCTACACGTTGCTTCTGCCCCCTTTATTGCCTACCCTCGGTCGTGGCTAAAGGCACACCACTAATCAAGTTAGCTAGGTTAGGTAGTCAGTTCTTGTAGGTTCTAGGACCTACGCCACCGGAGCCAGGACCACAAATATATATATATATACAGTCATGGCCAAAAGTTTTGAGAATGACACAAATATTAGTTTTCACAAAGTTTGCTGCTAAACTGCTTTTAGATCTTTGTTTCAGTTGTTTCTGTGATGTAGTGAAATATAATTACACGCACTTCATACATTTCAAAGGCTTTTATCGACAATTACATGACATTTATGCAAAGAGTCAGTATTTGCAGTGTTGGCCCTTCTTTTTCAGGACCTCTGCAATTCGACTGGTCATGCTCTCAATCAACTTCTGGGCCAATTCCTGACTGATAGCAACCCATTCTTTCATAATCACTTCTTGGAGTTTGTCAGAATTAGTGAGTTTTTGTTTGTCCACCCGCCTCTTGAGGATTGACCACAAGTTCTCAATGGGATTAAGATCTGGGGAGTTTCCAGGCCATGGACCCAAAATGTCAATGTTTTGGTCCCCGAGCCACTTAGTTATCACTTTTGCCTTATGGCACAGTGCTCCATCGTGCTGGAAAATGCATTGTTCTTCACCAACCTGTTGTTGGATTGTTGGAAGAAGTTGCTGTTGGAGGGTGTTTTGGTACCATTCTTTATTCATGGCTGTGTTTTTGGGCAAAATTGTGAGTGAGCCCACTCCCTTGGATGAGAAGCAAGCCCACACATGAATGGTCTCAGGATGCTTTACTGTTGGCATGACACAGGACTGATGGTAGCGCTCACCTTTGCTTCTCTGGACAAGCCTTTTTCCAGATGCCCCAAACAATCGGAAAGAGGCTTTATCGGAGAATATGACTTTGCCCCAGTCCTCAGCAGTCCATTCACCAAACTTTCTGCAGAAGATCAATCTGTCCCTGATGTTTTTTTTTGAGAGAAGTGGCTTCTTTGCTGCCCTTCTTGACACCAGGCCATCTTCCAAAAGTCTTTGCCTCACTGTGCGTGCAGATGCGCTCACACCTGCCTGCTGCCATTCCTGAGCAAGCTCTGCACTGGTGGCACTCCGATCCCGCAGCTGAATCCTCTTTAGGAGACGATCCTGGCACTTGCTGGACTTTCTTGGACGCCCTGAAGACTTCTTAACAAGAATTGAACCTCTTTCCTTGAAGTTCTTGATGATCCTATAAATTGTTGATTGAGGTGCAATCTTAGTAGCCACAATATCCTTGCCTGTGAAGCCATTTTTATGCAACGCAATGATGGCTGCACGCGTTTCTTTGCAGGTCACCATGGTTAACAATGGAAGAACAATGAATTCAAGCATCACCCTCCTTTTAACATGTCAAGTCTGACATAATGATCTCCAGCCTTGTGCTCGTCAAGATTCTCACCTGAGTTAACAAGACGATTACTGAAATGATCTCAGCAGGTCCTTTAATGACAGCAATAAAATGCAGTGGAAAGTTTTTTTTGGGATTAAGTTAATTTTCATGGCAAAGAAGGACTATGCAATTCATCTGATCACTCTTCATAACATTCTGGAGTATATGCAAATTGCTATTATAAAAACTTAAGCAGCAACTTTTCCAATTTCCAATATTTGTGTCATTCTCAAAACTTTTGGCCACAACTGTAGTATCTGAAATTGAAATCCTGCCTGAGATGATTATGAAATGACTGCTGAAAATTGTCAGCTTATTATGAGGCTCAGTGGTCAAAATGAAAACTGCAAGATTTAATGACTTCAGCATGACTATCTGACATCTTATGTGTATGTGAGTGTACAGACTTTCCCCCTGACAGCAGAAGTCATGTGAAAGAAAGATTGGCCAGCTGAATATCAACATACCTGATTCTTTTGTTCTTGAGGGAGATAAGCTACTACCAGAGCTGTCTGGCAGTGACATATTCCCCTCTCCGGGTGGAGAATACATGCATGTGCGTGGATGGGTCAGGAGGGATAGCTGTTGGCCAAATGTACAGCCATCTTCCACACCACTAACAGTAGGCTTGTACTCAGCTTGAGGTCTGATAAAGTGGCGTCAAGACATCTGAAATATATACGCTGTGCTGATAGACATACTTTCTGCATGCACTAAAGCAAGCTTGAATATGAGCCATTTACAGAAGGCTATGCTCCATGTAGTAAATAAAAGGCTCCACTGTCCAAGTCATTAGCATAAAACAAATACTATAATTCCTGGGTATTCTACAACAGCTGCTGCCTCGGACAGTTTCATTGAGTTACCCTGTACTGCACGTGTACTTCTCTACTTAACCCCTTAATCATGGCCATATTGTGTTTTTACTGCAGCTGTTCAGGGGATTTCGGATGCACCACTGGCACTGATCAGAGACCAATAAAGTTGCTCCATTTATTCTCTATGGAACCACTGGAAATAGCCGGGCGCTGTACTCGGCTAACTCTAGCAGTCCCATAGAGAATGAATGGAGTCTGCCGCCCCATCAGGATGGGGGAATGGGACCTCTGTTTTTGGGATCTATGGTGGTCCTAGCAATTGGACCCCCACTGATCAGTTCGTTATCCCCCATTCTCTGGTTAGGGGATAGCTTGAAAAGTTGGCACTTTGCATCTGCCTAATTGGCTTAATGGTTTGCCCTTCAGTGTGATGCTGAAATACTATGTATAGCAAAGCATTATAGAAGTGATCAAATGATTGCTGCTTCAAGTTTCCTAGATTTCCTTAATTTTCAGAGCATATCCTAGAAATTATCTGTGAAAACCACGGACCAAACATGGATGACATCCATGTTGTGTTATTGGTTTTCATAAACCCAAAGACTATAATGTGTGTAAGGGATCTGTAGTCACCGACAAAATAGAGCTTGTTTCCGTGGTGTCTCTACAGACTCCAAAGCTCAGTGAAAAAACACTGATTTGTGAATACACTAAACACATTAAAGTCAATAGATACATGACCAGTCCATGGAGACCACGGACAGCACATGTCTGTCTTTCACTGATACAGCTATGAGCAGCAGGCTGCATCATGATTCCATATTATGTCCTTTTGTGTTACTTTTAGTGGTTTTTATTTCAGCTGCTTTTGGTAGCTGAAAACACAGCAGTTACATATTTGCTGGTAGTCAATAAATTGGAGAATATGAAGTCTTCTACACTCATTGGCAGTGGCCCAGATTTACTAATCCTGTCTAATTTGTGTACAGGTTAAAGTTAGACTGACAGTGCTAAAATACACCAGAAGTATCACAGTGGCCGATGCTGAATGATAAGTCTAGTTACATAGTTAATACAGTGGAAAAAAAATATAAGTCCATCAAGTTCCACCAAAGGATAGATGGGGACGTTCTCAAATCTGGTGCAGCTTTAGATTGTCTGGTGTAGTTTATACTGTCTATTTGTTGGCCTAGTTTATCCCAAAATCTGTCCCCCTGCAGCGAAAATGAACAAAAAAAGAAACTGTCCACATGCCTTGAACATTTGTCCACATGCATCGAAAATCTGTCCACCAGAAACTTTAGTACATCTCTAAGGCCCCTTTCACACGGGCCAGAATTCCGTGCGGGTGCAATGCGTGAGGTGAACGCATTGCACCCGCACTGAATCCGGACCCATTCACTTCAATGGGGCTGTGTACATGAGCAGTGATTTTCAAGCATCACTTGTGCGTTGCGTGAAAATCGCAGCAAGCTCTGTATTGTGCATTTTTCACGCAATGCAGGCCCCATAGAAGTGAATGGGGCTGCGTGAAAATCGCAAGCATCCGCAAGCAAGTGCGGATGCAGTGCGATTTTCACGCACGGTTGCTAGGAGACGATCGGGATGGGGACCCGATCTTTATTATTTTCCCTTATAACATGGTTATAAGGGAAAATAATAGCATTCTTAATACAGGATGCTTAGTAAAATGTCCATTGAGGGCTTAAAAATAATAAACAAATTTAACTCACCCCATCCACTTGGTCGCGTAGCGGAGCTCCTCTTCTTTCTACTTTCTTCAGGACCTGGCTAAAGGACCTTTGATGACGTCACTGCGATGGACCATGTGATGAGCGCAGTGACGTCATCAAAGGTCCTGAAGAAAGTAGAAAGAAGAGGAGATCCGCTACGCGACCAAGTGGATGGGGTGAGTTAAATTTGTTTATTATTTTTAACCCCTCAATGAACATTTTACTTAGCATTCTGTATTAAGAATGCTATTATTTTCCCTTATAACCGTGTGATAAGGGAAAATAAAATCTACAGAACACCTAACCCAAACCCGAACTTCTGTGAAGAAGTCCGGGTTCAGGTCTGGGTACCAAACATGCCGATTTTTCTCATGCGCGTGCAAAACGCATTAAAACGCTTTGCACCTTCTCAGGTAGGGGCTCATCTTTTGCGGGATGAGGTGACGGTTAGATTGGTACTATTTTGGTGAGAAAATGCCTTTTTGATCGCTTGCTGTTGTACTTTTTGTGATGTAAGGTGACAAAAAAATTGTTTATTTAGCACAGTTTTTTTTATTTACGGTGTTCAACCGAGGGGTTAGGTCATGTGATATGTTTATAGAGCCGGTCGATACGGACGCGGCGATACCTAATATGTATACTCCTCCCCCCCCCCCCCCATTTTTTACCAATTTTTTTTTAACTTTATTTGGGGAAAAGGACATTTTTGTTTATTTTTACTTGAAACTTTTAATTATTTTGGGGGAAAACTTAATTTTTTCAACTTTTTTTTTCACTTTATTTTTTGTCCCATTTTGGGACTTGAATTTTTGGGAGTCTAATCTTTTACAATGCATTCCAATAGTTCTGCATTCCAATAGTTGGAATGCATTGGCTGTATGAGTAATACTGTGTGTATTACTCATACAGCTTCCGGCCTGTGAGATCCAGGGGGCTGGATCTCACAGGTTCGTCACCGGAAGGCAGCGCGATGCCTTCCTTAGGCATCGCGCTGCCTTCCATGCCATCGGGTCCCCCCTACAGCCCCATGGGGACCCGATGGCACCGCCGCCCGCTGCCACCGCAATAGGTAAAAGCCTCAAACCGCAGGTCTGAATTGACCTGCGGTTTGCGGCGATCGCCGACATGGGGGAGTCACAGGATTCCCCCGCGCATTTAGCCGAGGTGCCTGCTCAATGATTTGAGCAGGCACCGGCTTCCGATCACCGCCCGCCGCGCGGCAGTGATCAGAAATACACAGGGCATACAAGTACGCCCTGTGTCCTTAAGTACCAGGACATAAGGGCGTACCTGTATGCCCTGTGTCTTGAAGTGGTTAACTTAACACGTTTGTCTAGAAAAGCTACTTTACGTTTTTTTTGGCACCTCTCTACTGGAGTGACTGTGACTTTTTTGCAACTTTTTTAGGCCACTTTCACACTCGCGTTTGGTGTGGATACGTCATGGATCTGCACAGACGGATCCGTTCAGATAATACAAACATCTGCATCCGTTCAGAACGGACCCGTTAGTATTATCTGTAACATAGCCAAGACGGATCCGTCTTGAACACCATTAAAAGTCAATGGAGGACGGATCCGTTTTCTATTGTTTCAAATTGTGTCAGTGAAAACAGATCCGTCCCCATTGACTTACATTGTGTGTCAGGACGGATCCGTTTGGCTCCGTTTCATCAGACGAACCCCAAAACGCTGCAAGCGGAATAGAGACGGAACTGATGCAAACTGATGCATTCTGCAGATCCTTTTCCATTCAGAATGCATTAGGGCAAAACAGATCCGTTTTAGACCGCTTGTGAGAACCCTGAACGGATCTTACAAACGGAAAGCCAAAACGCCAGTGTGAAAGTAGCCTTATGTAACTAACCATGCCCCCTTTCTCACCCCCTTTTACCAAAGTGGCAAAAGGTCACACATTTTGACACAAAACAGGACCAGAATTTGCTACTTTTCTGTGCCATTTTTTGCACAAGAATCGTGGCTTTCAACTCTATATATGTATCTAAAAGACGGACAAACACTGTCCATGCCCACATTCTAGTTTAACAATGGTAAATGTTGACGATGTCAGAAAGTCATTTTTTTGCCATATCTGAATAATACATGTCTCAATTGAGATGCTTCATTATTGTGGTGCAAACAGCATCACCAAAGTGCCGCCCTTAGCCTGGTAAATGTGGACCATCATGTTTCTGTTCTGGGTGGCAGCATGCTCTAGATGTGGTATTTTTTTTGAAGGCGGTTTTCATCCATTCACCTGTTCACCCAATCAGCACCAAGAGCTGTAACTGTGTGACCTGTGCTGTTTTTTTGGAGCAGTTTTTTGTGTGGATTTTTAAAGCACATTTAAAAAGCATTGGTGGAGGAGGCCAAAAGGACAAAACAGTCCGAATTTTGCTTTATTTCAATTTTACAAACCCTCCAAGGGTGGAGAGTCCATTTTTGCAGGAGATGTCCATAGCACCTTTCATTCAGTTTGGACTGTCAGCTTCCCCTACTCTGACATGCTGCTTGCATATTGCACTGCATTTCATGGGGGCAGGTTCCCTTTAAGAAGAGCATTAATTTTTTTATATGAACTCTATGGGACTGCGACATAGGTTGTTTCTAAATATACAATTGTCCGTCCCGGGGTAGTGACTTCTTCTGTCTACAGGCATCTAACATGCAAGGACAGGTTCGTTGTGAATGCCATGACAGCAGCCTTGTGACTGGTACGTCTAGTGTCAGGACTGCACAGCTTGCAAAATTGATGCAATATTGTCAAGTGAAAGCGAATGCCAACAATGACTGACTTCAGCAATAAAACCGGTTGGTGTACTAATATTTGTGTTACTAGAAAGCTGCTGTAAATGGCTGTACAGATACGATGTCCTGGGCCATGATGCTGCTGCATATTAGATAATGGTAAAGATGACCATAGAAGAACATATCTCCCACTGATACTGAACCGGCACCTCTGTTCACACCTATGACCTAGATCAGACGTATATATTTGTGTATATACACTCCTCAACATTGAAATTGCAACACTAAGGCTGCGTTCACACGGGCGAGATTTCCGCGCCGGTGCAATGCGGTAGGTGAACGTATTGCACCCGCACTGAATCCCGACCCATTCATTTCAATGGGGCTGTTTAGATGAGCGGTGATTTTCACGCACCACTTGTGCGTTGCGTGAAAATCGCAGCATGCTCTATATTCTGCGTTTTTTTAACGCAACGCAGGCCCCATAGAAGTGAATGGGGTTGTGTGAAAATCGCAGGCATCCGCAAGCAAGTGCGGATGCGGTGCGATTTTCACGCACGGTTGCTAGGAGACGATCGGGATGGAGACCCGATCATTATTATTTTCCCTTATAACATGGGTATAAGGGAAAATAATAGCATTCTGAATACAGAATGCATAGTAAACTAGCGCTGGAGGGGTTAAAAATAAATAAATAATAATTTAACTCACCTTAGTCCACTTTATCGCGTAGCCCGGCATCTCCTTCTGTCTCCTTTGCTGAACAGGACCTGTGGTGAGCATTAATTACAGGTAAAGGACCTTTGGTGACGTCACTCCGGTCATCACATGATCCATCACATGATCTTTTACCTATGTTATAAGGGGAAATAATACAATCTACAGAACACCGATCCCAAGCCCGAACTTCTGTGAAGAAGTTCGGGTTTGGGTACCAAACATGCTTGATTTTTCTCACGCGAGTGCAAAACGCATTACAATGTTTTGCACTCGCGCGGAAAAATCGTGGGGGTTCCCGCAACGCACCCGCACATTTTCCCGCAACGCCCGTGTGAACCCAGCCTAAAGCCCCTTGCAGACGAGCGTGTCCGGATTAGATCCGGAATGCGTCCCGGTGCATTGCGGCAAACCCGCGCAAGTAGGACTGCAATTGCGTTCCGATGTTCAGTTTTTATCGCGCGGGTGCAATGTGTTTTGCACGCGCGTGATAAAAAACTGACTGTGGTACCCAGACCCGAACTTCTTCACAGAAGTTCAGGTTTGGGTTAGTTGTAGTGTAGATTGTATTATTTTCCCTCATGACATGGTTATAAGGGAAAATAATAGCATTCTGAATACAGAATGCATAGTACAATAGGGCTGGAGGGGTTAAAAAAAAAATAATAATAATTTAACTCACCTTAATCCACTTGTTCGCGCAGCCGGCATCTCTTCTGTCTTGTTTTGTGAAGAATAGGACCTTTGATGACGTCACTACGCTCATCACATGATCCATCACATGATCCATCACTATGGTGATGGATCATGTGACGGACCATGTGATAAACGTAGTGACGTCATCAAAGGTCCTATTCCTCACAAAAGAAGACAGAAGAGATGCTGGCTGCGCGAACAAGTGGATTAAGGTGAGTTAATTTTTATTTTATTTTTTTTAACCCCTCCAGCCCTATTGTACTATGCATTCTGTATTCAGAATGCTATTATTTTCCCTTATAACCATGTTATAAGGGAAAATAATAATGATCGGATCCCGATCGTCACCTAGCAACCGTGCTTGAAAATCGCACTGCATCCGCACTTGCTTGCGATTTTCACGCAACCCCTATTCATTTCTATGGGGACTGCGTTACGTGAAAAACGCTCAAAGAGGAGCATGCTGCGATTTTCACGCAACGCACAAGTGACGCATGAAAATCACCGCTCATGTGCACAGCCCCATAGAAATGAATGGGTCAGGATTCAGTGCGGGTGCAATGCGTTCACCTCACGCATTGCACCCACGTGGAAATCTCGCCCGTGTGAAAGGGGCTTAAGGCCCCTTTCACACAGGCGAGAATTCAGTGCGGGTGCAATGCGTGAGGTGAATACATTGCACCCGCACTAAATCCGGACCTATTGATGACGTCACTACGCTCATCACATGATCCATCACATGATCCATCACTATGGTTTTGCACTCGCGCGGAAAAATCGCGGGGGTTCCCACAACGCACCCGCACATTTTCCCGCAACGCCCGTGTGAACCCAGCCTAAGGCCCCTTGCAGACGAGCGTGTCCGTATTAGATCCGGATGCGTCCCGGTGCATTGCGTGAAAATCGCAGCATGCTCTATATTGTGCGTTTTTTACGCAATGCAGGCCCCATAGAAGTGAATGGGGCTGCGTGAAAATCGCAAGCATCCGCAAGCAAGTGCGTATGCGGTGCGATTTTCACGCATGGTTGCTAGGAGACGATCGGGATGGGGAAATAATAGCATTCTTAATACAGAATGCTAAATAAACTAGGAGGGGTTAAAAAAAATATATTTTTTTTTTAACTCACCTCATCCATTTGTTCGCGCAGCCCGGCTTGTCTTCTTTCTTCTTCTTTGAGGACCTGGGAGGAAAAGGACCTTTGGTGACATCACTGCGCTCATCACATGGTCCATCACCTAAGAAGGACAAGGTCTCTCAGCTGAAGGTTTCTGTTCCTCTCAGTTTGGCATGTCTAGTAACAGGAGGCATCGCACACTCAACCTGATCCAATTTTTGAGGGTTCATGCAACTAAAAAACGTTGCTTTCAGTCAGTCTTTTATACCCCTCCCACATGCCACAAATTGGAGCTAGGTGCTTGAAAATGTCATCTGCAGATCCTAGTGACACCTGTTATTAATTTGCATAACCTTACGGCTTGTCCTTCTTGGTGTTGCAATTTCAATGTTGGAAACAAAGTATCGAGCTGTATTCTGTAATGTTCCTGTTTATGATAATACTGTGTCCTCGGCATACATCTGACAGGTTAACATCTTGATACATTTATTTTCCAAGGCCTCATGTAAACTGTGATCTGAATAGTGTGCCTTGGAAAAATACAGATATTTCTGTATTGGAATCTGATCTGGGGTCTGTATGGATTTGGGGTCTGTATAAATTTGGGGGCTGATTTGAGGTCTGTATCCGTTTTGGGGTTCGAGCTGGAGGTATTCATTTTGGGGTATGTTAATTTTTGGGTCTGTCTTGAGGTCTTTATTAAGTTTGGGGTCTGGAGGTCTCTTAATTTTGAGGTCTGAAGGACTGTTAATTTTGGGGTCTGGGAGTTTGTATTCATTGGGGTCTGTCTGGGCAATTGTATAATTTTGGTCTTGAGGGGTCTGTATTAATTTTGGGGTCATAAGTGATGCACCAGATGTATGTGCACAATCCCAAAGAAAATTATGGGATAAGTACTGGCTTCAGTTCCCCTTCGGCATCGTGCAGAAAATGTTTTCTGCACGACGGATTGCCTAATATATGTGAAGGGGGCCTTAGAATGTGATAAAACATTAAAAGTCGTGAAACCTTTCTGATCCCCTGTCGCTCTCCTTCCACTGCTTTATATGTCCTTGCTGGTTTCTATAATTCCAAGTTCCTCGTGACTTGGACAGGTGACCACTGCGGCCAGTGATTGGAAAGTGAGCAGTAGGGTATCGCCAACGGTTAAAAACTCCACCAATGAGACGATGTGAGGCGGTTGCCTCAGGCAGCACCAGGTAGGGGCAAGAGGGGGCAGCGGAAGGGCCATGGGCAATGAGCGCTTCCAATGTGAAAACGTTCATCTCTACATATTTAACTGCATCGCTGTACTCAAGACAGCAATACAGTTGAATGCTGTAATGGGGCACAGGGACGATGTCTCCCTGGCCCACAGTTTCCTCTAATAGACTACAGGAACTAGGATTAAAGCCTATCAGAGGCCGGGGTCATCATTATCGCGCTGCCTGAGCCGGGCTGCATAGAGCTCAGGTCATAGACTAGAAGAGTTCTGTGTCTTGCACTGCATCGCTGACAGCAGAATGGAGGTAGGTATTTGAGTTTATTATTTTATATTATTATTTTTATATGGCAGCATGGTGTTGGGCCACAGTGGGGTGGGGGTCCTTATTTTGTATCTGGAGAAGGGACATTGTGGCTGTAAAAAAAAAGAGCAGTTTTCTACTGGCACACATTATAAAGGGGCTACTATTGGGACATTGTTCTACAGTGGACACTAAAAGTTTTTTTTTGTACTGGCACACGTCAAAAAGGAGCATTTGTTGTATCGGCACACATAAGAGGGTATTTTTGTACTGCCATACATTATAAAGGGAGCATTCTTGTACTGGTACACATTGCAAGGGGAATTATTTTACTGGCAGACATTATAAAGGGCCATTTTTTGTACTGGCACACATTATATGGGGAATCATTACTACTGGGGGCACTATGGGAGCATTATTAATTCTGGGGGCAAACTAATGGGCATTATTACTATTGGGTGCACTGTTACCACACTCTGGCAGAGAATTATTACTATTGGTGGGACTTTTGGGAGGACTCTTACATTGGGAGGCACCCTAGCACAGTTATTTTTGGAGGACACTAAGTTTCAGGGACACTGTAAGTTTCAGGGACACTATTTGCTGGACACGGTTATTTTTTAGGACAATGTGTGCCAATAATTTTTGAAGGGGAATTATGTGTGTGGTATTAGCACTTTCAGGGGGATTATCTGTTTCTAAAGAATAGTATTGGGAAGCACAGTGGGCACAGTATTAGAGGTGGCAGGATGGGGTGTTCAGAAGGTGGTGAGAAGGATGGAAAAGTAGTTGTCAAACTCTGCAGAGACAAGAGATGACTGAAAGAAATCATCATGGTGGTCTGGTATGAATGGTGAAGATAAAGAAAGAGAACATCTACATCAGAGGACACATCACTGGATGTAAGAGGTATGGGGCGCTATATTACCCTGTATGTTTTTTGTAGCACTGTATGCAATGCTTTCCAAGTATGTCTTTAACAGTAGGGCTGCTCTGGAGGGAAGGGGTTAGGTTAAGAAATTGGCATTGGGGGGTTGCGCCGTTTCGGTTTTCGCCTCAGGCAGCAGAAAGGCTAGTGCAACCCTGGAGCCAGGCAGTGAAAACGGCATCACACCTTGCCCTGTCAATCAAAGTACAGAGGGCAGAGCCTCTAGGTGTAATGGCAACGCCCCCGTTTCTCCTAGAGGCTCATTTGCATATATTAAACCATAATTTTTCTCATCAATGCGGGCACATATGAACATGGGACCAACACAGATGCCTTCAGCTGCCAAGTGCACATGTAACAGGTCAGCCAGTGTCATAGGGACAAATCTGCTGAGAGATGGCCTTTAATGACCACTATATAATCTTTTTTTGCCATTTAAGGCACTCCTATTTACAGAGGCACTTCAGAGGAAGATGGCAGCACTATGCAAGCTGCAATCCTGATGTCAGAGAAATTAGAAAAACAGCAAACAGCAGGTGGCGCTATATGGGTAAATTTCAGTAGTCATAATACATTTTTAATTGCATGCAATTACAGAATTGCACAGATTCAGATGCTGGTTTGAAAACTGTTAAATATTATTCGTGGGACAACCCCTTTAAGTTGGTGGCTCAATTGCAGGGGACCAATGCATTACTATGGCAGCAGGGGGCCTAATATGGCATTGAGGTCTGCAATTAGGATTTGCCTATTAGGTAGGTAAATATATGCTTTTTTGTTCCAATAAAGGCACTGTTGCATGTATGAAAAGTTTTCTGTCATTAAAAATGGCGTAGAATGTATTGGATTTATTTAATTATCACAGGTTTATTTGTATATTAGATGCTCTCTAAACCATCTAATACTATCTGACCCATGGTAAACTGTCCAGGAGATTTTTGGTGCAGAAAATATGACCCGTCATGCACCACTGTCCCCCTATGTAGATGTCTGCTGGCAGAAGCCAGCTCTTCATATTTCATATATTTACGCTTGTTATTTTCTATGTGGTGATGGGGAAAACAAATGCCATATATTTCTTTCCTGAAAGACTTTAGTAAAAATGTAACACACACAGAAGAATAGAGGCTCCAGTAATAACCTTGAACCTCAGTTTTACAGCTGCATAAACATATATATCTCAGACCACGTGACGTGAGGTAATAAAAAATCATGATTATGTATGCAGAAGACTTGCGTATATTCTCATTAGGTTAATGATATTTATATAGACAGGTCTGGCTTGGTTGCAATGTTACATCCCATGTACGGCATATGGTTAGGGCTCTGGTCTTTGTAAATGAGATACTCTGCTGCCCCCTGTGGTGGAGTCAGGGATCAGTCATAATTCACTGCATACTGCTTCTACACCGTGCAAGTGCCTGCAGTGAAAGAATACATTCTCAGCAAAAATGGGTTTTATCTTGGCTGTACACTTATCATCAGCTCAAAGAAATGCAGGAAACGGCAGATAGAGGTGGAATGTGGCAAAGAACAGGTTAAGTCAGTGTCTGGTTTATATTACTGAAATGACAAGCTCATTGTACCTAAGCGGAAAGTTTCTGGGATCACACCCACTGATTGGGCAGAGGTGCTGAGAGACTGATAACTGCCCATTGCTAGAGCATCCACAAGGATACAGATGCAGCTATGGGAGGTACCCTACAGGAAATATCCGAACCCTCCAGAGAGGCTGAGCTGCCAAATATGTGTCGCCTCTATACAGCAGACTGGCACAGACAGATCCCCAGAAGGTTTGAAAATTCAAGAATGATGTCAAATTGATAAATTTGCCACATTCTGCATGAAATACATCTGATAAGCCATATTGATGCCGATGGCAATTAGACGTTTGCATGAATACTATCTTTGGAGGATTTTGCAGAATTTGATGGATTATCTGAAACAAACAAGTTAACTGTTCGTGGTTGACACAGTCAATTTCAGGGACTGGGGCTACAGATATTACTTTGTATGTTTGCATGGGACAAGATGATACATTTAGCACACCTTCTACTGTCTAGTCTAACAAATGCTTTTTGCCATTTTTGTGTTGGTAAAAAGTAAAAAAAATAATTGAACGCCAAATTGCACACAAAATTGTGACTTTATACGCTTTTACTACACCAGAAACTAGTATAAATTGTAGCTGAAGGAGTCTTATTTTCTGACAGCCAGAAGATGTGGCAAAATAATTACTTAATTAGGGTTATCTCACTGCATTGCAAACTACATCAAGATTGGCATTTAAAAAGGCAGTTGAGAAATGTCCCCCTAAGTCTATAACCCCTATTAGTTGGCTTACTCCACATTAGAGGTTTGTACTAAAATGTGGTTGTCGTATCTTAAGACACTCTCCTTTCTGGGCAAATCACAGAAAGGGGTGATTTATTATGAAGGTAACATTTGAAGTAATTTTTGTGGACTGCCTGCTGTTGGCTGTGTCATTGTTTTTGTGACAAATGTCACACACAAGTTCTATTTTGAAGCTCAGTTTTTGCCAGTCACATTTATTATTAAGGATCTGTCAGTTTCTACACCACCAAGGGACTGGAGTAGAAGTGGTAAATCTGGTTAAAAAAATCTACTTTTTCCCCATCATTCTGCACTCTATACCCCATAATGAGAAAGTGAAAACGGAATGGTTAAAATCTTTGCTAATTATTGAAAAGGGAAAGCTAAAATATTGCATTGACCTAAGTATTGAGACCCTTTACTCAGGACTTAGTTGAAGCACCGTTGGCAGCGATTACAGCCTCCAGTTTTCTTGAGTATGATGTCACATGGGTTCCACACTTAGATTTGGTGATTTTCTTGTCATTCTTCTCAAGCTCTGGCAGGTTGGATGAGGACCATCGGTGGACAGCCATTTTCTAGTCTCTCCAGAGATGTTTGATTGGGTTCAAATAAGGGCTCTGGCTGGGCCATTCGAGGACATTCACAGAGTTGTCCCTAAGACACTCCTGTGTTGTCTTGGTTGTCTGTTTAGGGTCATTGTCTTGTTGGATGGTGAACTTTCAGCCCAGTCTGAGGTCCAGAGTACTCTGGATCAGGTTTTCATAAATATCTCTGTACTTTGCTCCATTCAGATTTCTCTTAACCCTGACCAGTCCCCCTGTACCAGCCACTGAAAAACACAGCAGGATGCTGCCACCACCACGCTTCACTGTAGGGATGGTATTGGGCAGGTGATGAGCAGTGCCTGATTTCCTCCAGACCTGAAGCTTAGAATTGAGGCCAAAAGTTCAATCTTGGTTTCATCAGATGAGAGATTCTTGTTTCTCACAGTCTGAGTCCTTTTTGCAAACTTCAGGTGGGATTTTATGTGTCTTTCACTGAGATGAGTCTTCTTTCTGGCCACTTTGCCATAAAGCCCCGATTGGTGGAGTGCTGCAATGATGGTTCACCTTCTGGAAGTTTCTCCCATCTGCACACAGGATCTTTGGTGATCAGCCTGAGTGACCATTGGGTTCTTGATCACCTCTCTTACCAAAGCAATTCTCCTCCAATTACTTAGTTTGGTTCTGGCTGCCAGCTCTAGGAAGAGTCCTGGTAGTTCCAAATATTCCATTAAAAAATTATGGTCACTGTACTCTTGGGAACAGTATACTGTTCTCCGCATCTGTGCCGCCACATAGTCATGTCTCTGTGCTCTACAGGCAGTTCTTACCTCCTCATGGCTTGGTGTTTGCTCTGATATGCTTTGTCAGCTGTGAGACCTTATATAGACACGGCAGTATCTTCCCAAATCATGTCCAAACAACTGAATTTGCCACAGGTAGACGCCAATCAATGTGTAGAAATATCTCAAAGATGATCCAGAGAAATGGGAGTCCCCAGAGCAAAATTTTAAGGGTCACAGCAAAGGGTCTCAATACTTATGTCCATGCAAACATTTTTGTTTTTCATTTTTATTAAATTGGCAAAAATTTCTAAAATTCTGTTTTTCTTTTCTCATTATGGGAGATTGAATGCGGAATGATGGGAAAACTTAAATTCATAGTTTTTTAGCACAAGGCTGCGACATAACTAAATGTGAAAAAAATGAAAGGGTCTGAAGACTTTCCAATTGCACTGTAAATTACAGCACCACTGCAACTGCCCACTGCTCAAGTTTCCTTATAACTCCACTGCTAAAAATATAAATGCCCACTACCGCCCAGCACATCTTCTTCTGTCTGACGGCTGGGGCAATATTTTTTCTGAATGTCATTGACAATACAGAATCTCCACAATAGTTTGGATGTCCAGCATGGTAGTCACTTCCATCCTTTGAACTGTCTCTGGATCCAGCGCTACTAAAAATGCTTTATTATGGAGTTGTCTGAATACTTTATATGGAAAACTCTCGTCTTTTCATGAAGGTCTGGTTTAAGTGAGTAGTATTCAGCCAGATCAAATTTGTTAACGTCACACCATGTTGGCACAATTATATAATCCAAATCTACAGTACAACGCCACAGAAATGATTTCTACCATGTCCTATTTTGGCAAGGTTAGACATAAACTGAAAACGCTGAAGGTCTATGAAGCCTAATTCGCCAGCTCCATATTTTATATAGGATTATGCATTTGATGGTTGTGCTTGCTATGACTGAGTAATGTTCTGACAGAATATAATGCCATGGCCAATGAGTTTGATGTTTCCATGACCTGCGTTACTTCCCATAGTGTTATCTGTGGTTTTAGAACAAGTTGAACTTACTGGGAGCGTGATTCTCAGCTGTAGATGTCCCAGAAGGTGACAGGACAGTTTGAGTCTTTAGAAGCCATACACATTAGATGAATGTTGACCAAACGAACCTTTTTAGACAGATCCAGCCGATCATCTAATGTGTATGGGATCGGCGGTGGAGAATCAGGTAGGTACTTACCAGTGGAGAGTCAGGTAGGTACTTACCAGTTCCTTATTGCAGGTGGCTCCCGAGGGTTGCCTCCTGAAACCGGACAACACTCCCCATCCAGAGCATATGCAAGTGTACGTGTGTATGGTGGTGGGGGGATAAATAAAGAAGGGTATTGAAAAACTCCTTAAAAAAATGTGGACACATGGACTAGGGTTGGACGATATCAAAAATATTCAGACGATAACGATATTAAAAAATTTATCGCGATAACGATATATATCGCGATAAATACCCGTTTAAAAGAAAAAAAAAACACAAGGAGACGTTATACTGTATGGGGGGCCACAAGGAGACGTTATACTGTATGGGGGGCCACAAGGAGACGTTATACTGTATGGGGGCAGCCACAAGGAGACGTTATACTGTATGGGGACAGCCACAAGGAGACGTTATACTGTATGGGGGGGCCACAAGGAGACATTATACTGTATGGGGCAGCCACAAGGAGACGTTATACTGTATGGGGGGGCCACAAGGAGACATTATACTGTATGGGGGCAGCCACAAGGAGACGTTATACTGTATGGGGGCAGCCACAAGTAGACGTTATACTGTATGGGGGGCCACAAGTAGACATTATACTGTATGGGGGCAGCCACAAGGAGACGTTATACTGTATGGGGGCAGCCACAAGGAGACGTTACACTGTATGGGGACAGCCACAAGGAGGCGTTACACTGTATGGGGGGGCCACAAGGAGGCGTTACACTGTATGGGGGCAGCCACAAGGAGGCGTTACACTGTATGGGGGGGCCACAAGGAGGCGTTACACTGTATGGGGGGGCCACAAGGAGGCGTTACACTGTATGGGGACAGCCACAAGGAGGCGTTACACTGTATGGGGGGGCCACAAGGAGGCATTACACTGTATGGGGGGCCACAAGGAGGCATTACACTGTATGGGGGGGCCACAAGGAGGCGTTACACTGTATGGGGGGGCCACAAGGAGGCATTACACTGTATGGGGGGGCCACAAGGAGGCGTTACACTGTATGGGGGGGCCACAAGGAGGCGTTACACTGTATGGGGGGGCCACAAGGAGGCGTTACACTGTATGGGGGGGCCACAAGGAGGCGTTACACTGTATGGGGGGCCACAAGGAGGCGTTACACTGTATGGGGGGGCCACAAGGAGGCGTTACACTGTATGGGGGGCCACAAGGAGGCGTTACACTGTATGGGGGGCCACAAGGAGGCGTTACACTGTATGGGGGGCCACAAGGAGGCGTTACACTGTATGGGGGGCCACAAGGAGGCGTTACACTGTATGGGGGGCCACAAGGAGGCGTTACACTGTATGGGGGGGCCACAAGGAGGCGTTACACTGTATGGGGGGCCACAAGGAGGCGTTACACTGTATGGGGGGCCACAAGGAGGCGTTACCCTGTATGGGGGGCCACAAGGAGGCGTTACACTGTATGGGGGGCCACAAGGAGGCGTTACACTGTATGGGGGGCCACAAGGAGGTGTTATAATAAGGTCTTGTGGCCACAGGCCACCATACATGCAGTAATACTTTGCGATATACCTTTCCCGCGGCTGCCTCGCTTGTGTGCTCTGATTCTGACATCAGATGCCGGTGGGCAGAGATTTGAATATGGGAGCAAGGAGGAGGGAGAGCCGGGGCGGCCGCTGCGGGAAGTAGTAAGTTTATAATTTCGTCACCAGAGCACACACTAGTGAGGCAGCTGCAGGAAAAGTCTCTCCAGAGACACCAGTACTCACACAGGGGATCGATTCGCCATCGCCACATATACAATAGAGCCGGTGGGTGACGACGGTGATGATGTCAGATGGTGGGTGGAGACTTGACTAAGGGAGGCGGAGCAAGAAGGAGCCAGGCCAGGAGCGAGAGGAAGTAATGTTACTCAGCGGCAGCGCTATGCAAGGTGCAGCGGCGGGCGGGCGCACGTTTAGAAGCGGTCAGCGCACAATGTGAGCTGACCGCTTTGATGACGTCACAAAATACCGCGGTATTTTGGAAACAGCGATATCGCCATATCGCCGTTTTTTTAATACCGCGGTATATCGTGATACCGGTATATCGCCCAACCCTAACATGGACACAAAAGTGCACTACAATTGGAAAAAAAATGCCATTATCAAAAAAGCATTTAGCTAAGATCTGGAGTTAGTATTTTTTGCCATAAAGAACATGCGTAAAGTTGACAAAAAAAGCCATAAATAACTATATGTGAACCCAACCTGGCTCCCCTTGTTCATATGACAGAGGGTTTGGTTTTGCCATCTTGATTTCCTGGATAATATCAGCTCACTGATGTAGAAATTACTACTGCTAGTTGTCTGGTAATGCTGAGGCTTGTAGTTCTTCAGTATCCAATTTGTTCAGTTTACGGTTGTAATTGTGTTATCATTGCGGACAGCCAGCAGGGAATGTGCAATGATGCCACATATACGCTCATTGTCCACTCGCACTCTGAACTCCATGTACAGAGAGACTGGAGGGCATCCGAGGACAAATAAAACCAAGCTCATGCTATGCCAGAGGCTAATGCTTCACGGCTGCTTTCCCAATAGTGGAGGGAACAAGAGAATATGACTGAACTTAAACAATGTACTTGTGTCAAATATGTTGTGTCACTTGATCTGAAGAATGTCCCCTGGTTTTATCAGGTTCGTAATAACCTGGGAATGGATGTATAAAGGCAGATATTGCACATTGTAGTGTAATATTAGAGCGTGTCATATGCCTGTATTGTTTAATTCATCTGACATGGCTGATACATGTGCTGATGTGGCTCCAAGCTGGTAATTGTATTAAAAATGTCTTCAGTAAAACTTCACTTCCCTCCAGATGCTAAAGGCGTGATTCATTTTAGAAAACCCATTTTCATATACCCTATTAGGCCTCATGCACATTGCCGTTGTGCGGCTGTTCCGTGCATTGGGGACCACAATTGCAGTCCCCAATGCACGGGCAAAATCCGTGCAGCGGGCCGGACCCATGCAACTTGAATGGGTCCGTGGTCTGTCCGCAC
Source organism: Bufo bufo (assembly GCF_905171765.1). Classification (NCBI taxonomy): domain Eukaryota; kingdom Metazoa; phylum Chordata; class Amphibia; order Anura; family Bufonidae; genus Bufo; species Bufo bufo. The sequence continues at coordinate 682,471,984 of NC_053389.1, read as the reverse complement.
TGCAAAAAAATATGACATGTCATATTTATTTGCGGAACAACCGTCACTTGACTCCGTTCTGCATCTCCGGAAATTGCGGACCCATTCAAGTGAACGGCCATGTGCATGAGGCCTTAGTGAGTTCTGAATAAATAGAGGGGGCCCCATGTCCAGGATCCTCATCTCTTGGCCAAAGTGGAGAGCAGCTCTGTCCTATATTACACATACAACCATTGCACTGTATGAGCATTCTATAAGGCCTGTTTCACCCTGGCGGCGGAGATCCGACAGTTCCGGCACGCTGGACAGCTGTTCCTTGACAGAACTGCCTGCCGGATCTCCATCGCTGGTGTGAAACTAGCCTAATACTCAATTTCCCCTGTGGTGGCGCTGTAGGGAAATTGAACACTTACTGCCAGGTTTCCACACAAACTACAACTGACCGCTGGGGGTCCCAGCAGAAAATCATTTTGTGTTCAGCATGTTTAAGTATCTGAACAACCCTTTCTCTGTAGCACACTGCCCCAGAGTTGAACTGATTGCCAGGTTAAGCCTCATGCAGACGTCTGTGGAACACGGTCCGTGACATACCGGAATGGAATCCTCCTGAGTGCAGGAGCGCACAGTGTCACTGGTTGCTATGACGCCATGCGCTTCGTGCCGCCGCTGCTGTACAGTAATACACTCAGCGGCACGAAGCGCACGGCGTCATAGCAACCGATGACGCCAGTCCGGTATCTCACGGACCGTGTTCCACGGACGTCTGCATGAGGCTTTAGAAATCCCAGAATTTCCATGTTATTGCCTGGGAAGCTGCAGATGGCCAGCTGTTTGCAGCTCTCTGCCCTGGCTGATAGGCAGTAAGTGGAGCCTCCTTTTTGACATCTGTATGCTCTGGTAGGTCATATATAAAAGGTGAGACACCTCTTTAAACACTCTATTCAGCTATTTCATTATAAGGCCTCATGCACCAAGCCGTGTTTTGCGGTCTGCCAATCGCGGATCCGCAAAACACAGATCCCAGCTGTAAGCATGCCGCCTTTTTTCCACAAAACGGACAAGAATAAGATATTTTCTAATTTTTTCATTGAGATGAATGGGTCAGCATCCGATACGCAAAAAAACATGGATTGGAGTGTGCATGAGGCCTAACTCTGTGGGAAGTACAACCGAAAAGACACAAAAATACAAGTGTCAGTAGAAATATACAGCAGGTTCATTCTGAACTACAATTGTTCTTCTTCTGGATCTCAGACCTGGTGCATCTGTGTATTAGGCATCATACACATGACCGTATGTATTTTGCAGTCCGCAAAAAATACGGATGACGTCCGTGTGCATTCCGTATTTTGCGGAATGGAACAGCTGGCCCCTAAACAGTTCTATCCTTGTCTGTAATGCGGACAATAATAGGACATGTTCTATTTTTTTGCGGAACGGAAATACGGACATATGGAATGCACACGGAGTAACTTCAGTTTTTTTTGGCGGACCCATTGAAATGAATGGTTCTGTATACGGTCCTCAAAAGAAAATGGAACGGACACGGAAAGAAAATACGTTCGTGTGCATGAGGCCTTACATAGACGTCCATATATCTGAATGGCTACATTTCCCCTGTAGCAGCCACTGCAAGGAAATGAGCAGCTAACAACTATGTGGCAGTGAGCAGCAATCACACAACTCTTTTTATAATATCTATTAAAGGCAATGTATACCATCGGGGCAATTTTTTTTATGATTGCATTTTACTCATTTTGGGCAAAAAAATAAATATTTCAATTGCCCTTTATTAAAAATATTGAGCCGTTCTGTCACAAAGGGTTAACTGTTTTTTCTAGCTTGTGAATGGTACTTTCACTTTGTGCCAGTCATCTAATAACCCTTCTCTGTAAATTACTAAAAGGTCATAAACACTTATTTAAGCCACATCCTTATCAGTAAGATGAGAATTAAGCTATAATGAGTGTTTAAAAAGTCAGAGATCAGAGATAAGGAGCCTGAAGGAGCAGAGAGAAAATTCAAAACCAGCTACTAGATAAACTCAAAGCTATGCAGGGAAAACAGCTCAATATTTTTAATAAAGACAAATATAATTATTTTTTTTTAGCTTAAAATGAGTACAATGCAATAATAAAAAAAAGAATTGCCACCAAAGGTGTGATCTATTCCCTGCTCCCCTATCTAGGCACAGATAGGCAGATTTAATACTTAGGATTCTGAAGGAAAGCTGGATGACTACTCGTGTGGGCACTTTAATTAGATTAGCCCAATTACACAGGGCTTAACGCTCAAACGGATCTGCTATATTTATGCTGCAAAACTGTGGCAGAAACCCAAGGGAATGAGCGCCAAAATCTGCACACACAAAATTCTGTGTGAACTCAACCTTAGAAGCCTGTTTCAAAACTGCCAGACAAAATAGCTCAGCAAGCTGGGCTGTTTGGCCCTGTAAAATGATGGACACTATGATGGAAACCTGATGGACCTCATTATGGTCAGTGGAGTCTGTTGGGCTCTGTTGGTGTCCATCATGTGACATAATCTTCATTGTCTTTAGAGATTAACGAATCACTCATAATTCTATTTGGGTTTGATTCAGAGCTGCAAATGTGCTGAAAATTGGTTCCTCTCTCTCTACAAAATTCACCTGAATCAAATCACCAAAAATTTGGATTCAAAGCCCCAATTTTTTTTACAAAAATTAGGTCGAATCTGATTTGTGTCAAATGGATTTACTAATCTCTAAGGCCTCTTTCACATGGGCGAGTTTTCCGCACGGGTGCAATGCGTGAGGGGAACGCATTGCACCCGCACTGAATCCAGACCCATTCACTTCTATGGGGCTGTGCACATGAGTGGTGATTTTCACGCATCACTTGTGCGTTGCGTGAAAATCGCAGCATGCTCTATATTGTGCATTTTTCACGCAACGCAGGCCCCATAGAAGTGAATGGGGCTGCGTGAAAATCGCAAGCATCTGCAAGCAAGTGCGGATGCGGTGCGATTTTTATGCATGGTTGCTAGGAGATGATCGGGATGGGGACCCGATCATTATTATTTTCCCTTATAACATGGTTATAAGGGAAAATAATAGCATTCTTAATACAGAATGCTAAGTAAATTAGGGATGGAGGGGTTAAAAAAATTAAATTAAATTAAACTCACCCTATCCACGTGTTTGAGCAGCCCGGCTCGTCTTCTTCTTTGATGACCTGGGAGGAAAATGACCTTTGGTGACGTCACTACGCTCATCACAGTCATCAAAGAAGAAGAAAGAAGAGAAGCCGGGCAGCGCGAACAAGTGGATGAGGTGAGTTTAATTTTTTATTTTATTTTTTTAACCCCTCCAGCCCTATTTTACTTTGCATTCTGTATTCAGAATGCTATTATTTTCCCTTATAACCATGTTATACGGGAAAATAATAACATTTACACAACACCGATCCCAAACCCGAACTTCTGTGAAGAAGTCCGGGTTCGGGTCTGGGTACCAAACATCCCGATTTTTCTCACGCGCGTGCAAAATGCATTAAAACGCTTTGCACTCGCGCGGAAAAATTGTGTATTTTCCCGCAACGCACCCGCATCCTATCCGGCCCTCACACGCGACGCCCGTGTGAAAGAGGCCTAAGGCTAGTTTTACACTAGTGGTCTTTGACCAGTTGATTCTCGGCATATTTGCTGGGTTGTGGCCAGATCTCATTATCCCATTACAGTTAATGGGGCCGGCGGGCATTCAGGTAGCGTCCGGCAATGCCGGATCCAGAGAACTCTGGCAAGCTGTTCCCTGCCAGAACATCCTGCCAGATCTCTTTATCGCTAGTGTGAAACTAGCCTACTTGTCTGGATATGAACAGAAGCGTTGATATACTAGATCTCTATTCAGCAGAGACCCCTGTGATACATCCGGTACAATGACTATTGATAAATGGGATGTTGATGCATGCTTCTGCAATGTTTTATTTCTTTTGCAATGTCCAATTACATATTTGTGAAAGCTCTTATTTATGTGTATCTGTGGGCAGCAGTGCATCCTGCTTCAAGGCTTATGAAACGCTTTCTCAATAAAACGTGCGTGTAGTAAACAGCATCATGACACAACACTGAAGATGGAGGGGTTAGGAATGTAGGAGCCAGGGCTGAGGGAAGCGGACTTGCCTCATACTGGCATCTCATATAGTAACTCACTGGCCGGACGTTACAACATGCTCCTTAATAAAATCCACAGCTTGTAAAAGCGCAGTGTGTAATGAAGCTACAATTATTCACAAATATGTTTGTGTGGATGATGTTGGGATTTCTTTTAAGTGAAGGTCCTTTGGACCATTTTAGCTGACCATTGTTTGAGAATTGGTCCGAGCGATGGTCCAGGATGAGATCACGGTGCGATCTGTTCTTTTGGAGCAAACCTCTCTGTATGTTTGCAGTGTGATATCAGTGGCCCAAAGTCGTATAAAGGGGAGTTGCCAAGTGAACATTGCCCACAACACAATACACCGCCCCAAGATGGCATGTCATTGCTGTCATGTTAAAACGGCAGTGATTAGTAGTCTCTTAACGATGTGACGTGATCACAGCCAGATGACATCAGTGCTGCTCGAGACGTGACCGCCAGTCAGAGCTCACAGTACATTACAAAGATGGTATTTGGGTGACTGGACGCCTAAAATGTGGACAGGACTGGTTGCCACCACTTGTAGAGCTGTCTAGAGAGGTGAAGGGGCAGGAGCTGACTACACTGCTATACAATAGATGATATTGATGTGATCCTGCCTGCCATATGCCATCCTGGCTGAGCAGCCTGTCAGGAAACCTCATCAATATGTAGTATATGCAAGTGCTAGACCATTGTATTTAGTGACCCCTGCCACCTTACCCCCTAGGCAGCTCTGCAAGTTGAGGCAACAGTCCTGCTCACATTTTAAGACAGGTTGCTAGTGGCCATTTTAAATTATTCCCAGAGACCCCCTTTAATGCCATTTTTTTTGTTCCAAACCACTTTGGGCCAGCCTGTTTTTTGGGGGGCATCCCTCTCAGCGTTTAGGGCTGATTGACATCATCATGTGAGTACAGAACAATAGACCCCCGATCAGATAGGAACTGACTATATCATAAAACACTATGATGCAGTCAGTTTGGGTCAGGGGAGTCACAGTCGGTCTGGGAGATGCACCCTTACTTATTTAAATAAGCAGAAAGTGACCATCTGCCCAATTTAATGCCAATTTTTATTACCAGAACCAGCCTGGACTCAACTTAAAGGGGTTCTCTGGGAATTAAGAAAATAAAATTAAATATCACTTTATTATAAATATATTCCCATATACCTTTCATTAGTTATAATGACTCATTTTGTCTAGGGAGCAATCATGAGCAGAAATAAAATGGCAGCCATCCTATTAGTACACACAAAACCTGCCCTAATCACACAGCAGGACAAGTTACTTCACTGAACTAAAGAGCTGCCTCATCCTCCTCTCTGCTCTACTTGTCAGGGATTATGATCTCATACTTCTTGTCTCCTCAAGTACTCCATTCCCACAGAGATACAGCTAAAGTCAGTCTAATAACTATCTATTTCTCTAATATCTATCTATCTCCTATCATCTATCTATGTATCTATCGCCTATCTATCTATATATCTATCTCCTATCATCTATCTATCTCCTATCATCTATCTATCTATCTATCTACTCCTATCATCTATCTATCAGTCATGTCTATCTATCTATCTATCTATCTATCTATCTATCTATCTATCTCCTATCATCTATCTATCTATCTATCTATCTATCTATCTATCTCCTATCATCTATCTATCTATCTATCTATCTATCTATCTATCTATCTATCTCCTATCATCTATCTATCAGTCATGTCTATCTATCTATCAATCTATCTATCTATCTCCTATCATCTATCTTTGTATCTATCTATCTATCTATCTATCTATCTATCTATCTAATATCTATCTATCTATCTAATATCTATCTATCTATCTATCTATCTATCTATCTAATATCTATCTATCTATCTATCTATCTATCTATCTATCTAATATCTATCTATCTCCTATAATCAATCAATCTATCTATCTATCTCCTATCTATCTCCTATCATCTATCTATCTATCTCCCTCCTATCTATCTCCTATATATTATCTATCTATCTATCTATCTATCTATCTATTTATCTCCTATCTATCTATCTATCTATCTATCTATCTCCTATATATTACCTATCTATCTATCTCCTATCATCTATCTATCTATCTATCTATCTATCTATCTCCTATCTATCTATGTGTCTATCTATCTATCTATCTATCTATCTATCAGTCATGTCTATCTATCTCCTATCTATTATCTATCTATCTATCTATCTATCTATCTATCTATCGCCTATCATCTATCTCCTATCTATCTATTATCTATCTATCTATTATCTATCTATCTATCTATCTATCTATCTATCTATCTATCACATATCTATCTATCTATCTCCTATCATCTATCTATCTATCTATCTATCTATCTATCGCCTATCATCTATCTATCTATCTCCTATCTATCTATTATCTATCTATCTATCTATCTCCTATCATCTATCTATCTATCTATCTATCTATCTATCTATCTATCTATCTATCTATCTATCGCCTATCATCTATCTATCTATCTCCTATCTATCTATTATCTATCTATCTATCTATCTCCTATCATCTATCTATCTATCTATCTATCTATCTATCTATCTATCTATCTATCTATCTATCTATCTATCTATCTACTGGAGATAGGAAACTGCTGAATAAGGTATGGGCTCATAGCCAAATTTCTTGTTGCAGTTTTGGAAGAGAAAAACAGGAGTGATTTCAGAAAAGAGAAGTCGTCCTGATTTTGGCTTCCAAAAGTACCCTTAGAAGCCCTCTACAGCACGTGCAATCAGAATCACTCTTGTGGCCAGGGGTGATCAGCAGACCTCTTGCTGTGACTTGTAGTTCTGCAGCAGGCTGAGCCAGGTCAGGTGTCAGCACCGTCCTACCTGCCGCACCGTGTGTACGCAGCAACAAGTGGCCGGCAGCTCCCCGGTGCTGGTATGTGCAGCATGTTCTGGCGTCACTGGCAGGAGGAGGAGGAGGAGGAGGAGGATGGGGTGCCCGCTCACTTCACTGCTGAGCTTACCGGAGACACTGCAAAGTGTACAGAGGGAGGGGAAGAGGCAGCAACAAAGGGGGGACATGAAACGGAGGGCTAGATTAAAACATGAGAGGAGGGATGGAGACAGAGGAAAGGTGGTAACCTAGGAGGGAGGCAGCCCTCAGCACCACACACTATATATAAGAAAGAGTTTACATCCCCAGCAGCACACAGCAGCGCTGAGGACCACGACTAGCACCAGCTACAACTATCCAGGTATGGATACTGATTGTAAGCTTTTGTACTTTGGGATTTACTAAGTTTAAGCAAACAAGCAAGTGCACAGTAGTGGCAGGTGACCCCAGAAGCAGGTGCAGGACTTCATGTGATACTTGGCTCTCCCAGCATTGCTCTTTTTTGGTCATTTCTGCCATCACTTAGCTGTTCCGTTTATTTCAAGTCTGACTTTCCTGGGTGACTTTGGAGCTGCCCAGGAGGATAGTCCTCGGCACAGAGAAGAAAGCAGAAGGCAACAGGTGGGTGGACTGGGAGCTGCTTCTCTTGGCTGATCTCCTGTGCAAGCTGCTTTATCTGCATTCAGCTCTTGTGTCTCACAGCTATACTGTCTGTGTGTTTGTTCCCAGACTATGTGCAAACTATATGTCATATGTTTCTCCAGCATGCATCCCTGATCTGTCCTCCATGCCAGCAATGTGTCAGTGATTTAAGTGTGCTAAAGTATGATCTAAGAATGTATTGCAGACAGGTGTCCTGATAAGAAGCCTTATCTCATCCCTTGGCATCCTGGCCATGATGGACGAAGGTCAGCTGTTATAGGACATGGTGTTGCCCTAAGGCTTGAATCTTCAGCCACCTTCCACTCTCTGTTAATTCAGGACGGAGGTAAATGTGGGGGTCATGATCTCTGCTCGGGGGAGATAGGTGTATGTAGGGTTAGGGTGGTTCTCTGGAAAATGTACTTATCTTGTTTGGTAAGTATCTGACCTTCAGTTCTTTGACATGACTCATCAATGTGATATAATGTTTACACTTTGGCCATTTCTGGTTGACTTGTGTTGGATTATACTTTTCTCAACGGTCTGTTGAGATGAACTTTTGCCAAAATAACTTTTTACTATCTGTCAAATGTCAAGTAGTATGTTCATACCAGATTCACAACATTCTTTTTAACCCAGCATAATAAAAATGGGAAAAACAAACAATAAGAAGATGTAAATAACTCAATATCCCTATGACTTGACTTTAGGCATTATCCAGGTTTTTTAGCACTGATTTTTATGTTTCAGGATCTTTAGTCTTTGCAGATGACCATATACCAATAACTCTAAGAGCTCAGTATATCTTAATTAAAAATGGTGGTTCTCTACACATTGGCTCAGCCAAATGTCCCTATAGCTCTGATGCAACCATATCTCTGTATGGAAAGTCCACCGAGGGGGATGACATAGATGACTTTGGGAAGAAATTTATTGGTGTAGATAAAGGAGGAATACTGGAACTACATGGAAGAAGACCTTTATCTTGGACACAGCTAGACGCAACTCTGCATCCTGGTGGCCTCCCTTATGGATCATACAAATGGGAGAAACACTGGGGAAGCCGTGGTATCAATGTAAGGATTATTGATCCAGAGACTGGTCAGGTTGAAGCTGCTGAAAGGTTTGATACCCACATGTTTCTGGAAGAAGGAAGGAGACTGGAAGAATTTTTGTCCAGACAGAGTCCTGGTAAGGTGGTGGCGGCAGCAGTGGGAGACTCGGCTGCAAAGAGTTTAAGTCCAGATGTGAGAAGATACCTGAGAGAAGTCCTAAGCAGCAGATACATCTATCATCTGGGCTACAGGTAACCTTATATGACCATAGATGTACTGTAGATGTATAAAATATATGCATGCCACCTGATGTCTCAGACTATGATAGGTCACTTATAACAACCTGCTTATACCAGGTTTTATCAAGTTATCATTTGCAATCAAAATAACTGGAAATGAACTAGTTTACTAAGCATGGTGGGTTTGCACAGGGGTTGTTTGACTTAGGATGGGTTTACTAATTCTGATATCAGTAACTGAATGTTTTAGCTTGTATTAACTGTTTAGGCTCTTTTCATAATTTCATCAAGCTTATCTTCCTGATGTATCAGTTTATTAAGGCATAACAGATCCTGGACCTGTCGGATATAAAAAAAATTTGGTCAGAATAGTGTAGCATACCACATCATTCTGACTTTCAAAATTGGATGGAACAGAAACTAACTGAAGCTGATAATGGGTCAAAAACTCATTGAAATCAACAGGGATATATATATATATATATATATATATTTTTTTTTTAATATGACAGCAGAGAAATACATATATAAAAACCAGTGTGAACAGAGCCTTGCACCCACATTTTGTTAGAGAGGAACCATTGAATACCGGAGAAAATGAATGCCTATAATTAAGTATAAGACTGATCAGAAACATGTTTAGTACATATAAAGACAGCCTTACGGTGACTGTCTGGTGCACTGTCATCCTGGAGCTCCTGCCATAGGGTGAAAAATACAATTTTTGGATGTGTTAAATAATTATTCCATCCCACCAGACAGTCACCGTAGAAGGGATGCTGGAAAGTGACATCCCTCTCTCAATTTAATAGACTACACTGACGTCTAATTACAGGTATCAGCATAGTCTCAGACTACATTGCCACTGATGAGGAGAGGTAGCCTCCACGTCATCAACCATCCTATATCTACTGCTGGGTTTGCACAGTGGCTTTTTACTGCTGGCCCATACCCACTGTATATGAGAATGGATGCCAGGGCTGAATATAGCGATTTAGCCCTAATAAGTTATCCGTCATGACTTTACTGTATATATACTAGAGACAGATTAAATAGATAAAAGCCTCGTTGATATCTTCCTAAATGCTATTTCATGGTGGTGTACTATAGGGGCTATTTCAGGTTGGTTCATTAGATTATATTCTTGTCTAATTATCCTCATGTCTAAGCATGTGTTAATTGAAGCTATTAATGAAGAGTCTTCCAGAGCTGAAGCCTTTAACATAAGTGCTTGTGTGTCTGCTGGAGGCTCTAATAGCTCCTCTAGAAGTTCTCAAGCAGAACCCGTAAGAGCTGGGGAAGGCTACCATGGACAGCTCCTGGGCTGCTGATAAGATATCAGGAATGGATAGACACTGTAAAGACCAACTTACCTGGACATCATTTCTGTGTCTGGAAAAATGACAGCAATGTAAGGAATGTAAGAAGGGAGTCAGGGTGCAGACTAGTCTACCAAAATACCTGCACAGGGTCTGTTCACACTGCCAGGGCTTGCATCCCACCTCTCCGTATCACACACAAATGTATTTTGCTATAAATATTTACTTAGCATTAGATGAATTACAGGGTTCAGTGGACCTGAGACATGCACGGAATTTCATGGTATGTGCGCCTCTGACTGGCTAATCCTATGGGAGGGGGGTTCTTATGAAATTATCTATAGTATACAATATACAGTTCGTAAATGGTGGTGTTTGAAAGAAACCATCTGTCTGCATACAGATGGAATGCTATTAGAATATATGGAGTTGGTGGAAGTCAATGGTGGCATCTACGGTAATATTCAATTTTTAATCAATATGACAATATTTTTTGATGTTAAATTGTTCTATAGTGGCATGCTCATTTCTTCGCGTCTTTTTCAGACAGCCATGGGCACTTGTTGGTACCCTAGGAAAAGGGGCATTAAAAGTAAATGAGGACAGAAAACACTACGAGAGCAATGGGACCACTGGACTAGCATTTGCAAGCAGAGAATTTCAGACTTACGGAGGCATGCATTTTACAGTTACTGCCTACAGTGGTTGGATTAAAGGTATGTATAAATGATGTCACATAGGGCAACATCTCCATGGGGTTTGTATGTTCTCCCCATGTTTGCGTGGGTTTCCTCTGTTTTCCTCCCACACTCCAAAGACATACTGATAGGGACCTTAGATTGTGAGCCCCATTGGGGACAGTTGGATGCTAATGTCTGTAAAGTGCTGCGGAATATGTCAGTGTACATAATATCTCAACACATAACATATCATACTAATGAACGTAGCCATTCATTGGCCTCTTAGAAGAGGCAGAATACTAAGGTTCTGTAGAGTATGTTGGCATTACTTAAAGATTATTATTTATTTGAGGACAGATTTACATATTCATACAATAATTGTAGATCCTCAAATCTGCACGCTCTATGCAATTGTCCATATATTAGTGATAAATACTTCTCCTGGCACAGTCCAAAATAAAAGTAAGATGTCATTCTCCCTCAGTCATTGTGCTCTTTGTCGCAGTACTGATGGGGATGTGTGATCTAGTCATCCTGGGTTATAACACTTCTACTGTCACCTATCAGGAGTTCCGCGGAATGGGTTCCGAGTGGCAGTGTCCAGGGGCATCATCCTGACATTAGCGGATGATGTTACAAGCTGGTTGCCTGGTAACAGGATCGTCATCGCCAGCACTGATTACTCAATGCACCAAGCCGAAGAATTCACTCTGCTTCACTGCCCCCAATGTAAAAACAATCAGGTCAAAATTGATGGTAAGTACTTTGTAAAGTCTCCGTTTGCTATCATTAGTCATCCATAATGTCATAAGTCAGTTTACTGGAGAATGATCTGCCTCTGCATAGTAGGATTAGTGCTAGAGGGAATGTCCATCTGGAATTAAACTAGAAATTAATTCACATCAAGACAATTATTGCCTCGGTGGGGCAGATTTACTAATCCTGTTTAAAATGCAGTAAATATAAACATAGGCAGTCAAGAGATGCGTCAAATTTACCCCAGTGGCTCAGGCAGGATGATAAATTTGGTTGGTTAATTTTTCCGAAATCTTGGCGCATTTGTGGTATATATTCTTGCAGATTAAGCCTCCCCATTGCCCTTGCGAGGGTGGAAAACCAAAACAGGTGGGCTAAATGTAGTGGATGATTTTTTCTGGGGCCTTTGTTGCATGAATTAATCTTAACCCTTTAAGGACCCTGCCATATTTCACCCCTTAAGGACCAGGCCATTTTTTGCAAATCTGACATGTGTCACTTTATGTAGTGATAACTTTAAAATGCTTTTACTTATCCAGGCCATTCTGAGATTGTTTTCTCGTCACATATTGTACTTCATGACACTGGTAAAATTAAGTCAAAGAAAATTATTTTTATTTATAAAAAAATACCAAATTTACCAAAAATTTGGAAAAATTAGCAAATTAGCAAATTTAAATTTCTCTACTTTTATAATAGATAGTAGTACCTCCAAAAATAGTTATTACTTTACATTCCCCATATGTCTACTACATGTTTGGATTATTTTGTGAATGCCATTTTATTTTTTGACGTTAGAAGACTTAGAAGTTTAGAAGCAAATCTTTAAAGTTTTCAGAAAATTTCCAAAACCCACTTTTTAAGGACCAGTTCAGGTCTGAAGTCACTTTGTGAGGCTTACATAATAGAAACCACCCCATTTTAGAAACTACACACCTCAAGGTATACAAAACAGATTTTACAAACTTTGTTAACCCTTTAGATGATCCACAAGAAAAATAGAGATGAAATTTCAGAATTTCACTTTTTTAGGAGATTTTCCATTTTAATCCATTTTTTCCAGTAACAAAGCAAGGGTTAACAGCCAAGCAAAACTAAATATTTATGGCCCTGATTCTGTAGTTTACAAAAACAATGCCGTGTGCCCGTGTACGGGCACACGCCATTGCGCAGAAGGAAAGGAACTCCATATGGTTTTTGGAAAGCAGATAATTTACATATTATATATTACTATATTACATATTATATTACTATATTACACTTTTTGTGAGGCAAGATAACAAAAAATACGGTTTTAGCACCGTTTTTATTTTTTGTTATTTACAACATTCATCTGACAGGTTAGATCATGTGGTAATTTTATAGAGCAAGTTGTTACGGACGCAAAAATACCAAATATTTTTTTGTTGTTTGTTTCAGTTTTACATAACAAAGCATTTTTGAAAAAAAATTTTTTTTAGTGTCTCCACATTCTGAAAGCCGTAGTTTTTTAGTTTTTTTTTGGGGCGACTGTCTTGCGTAGGGGCTAATTATTTTTTGGGGATGAGATGACGGTTTCATAGGTACTGTTATAGGGTGCATATGACTTTTTGATCACTTGCTATTACACTTTTTGCGATGTAAGGTAACAAAAAGTAGCTTTTTTGGCACCGTTTTTTTTTTTACGGTGTTCACCTGAGGGGTTAGGTCATGCGATATTTTTATATAGCAGGTTATTATGGATGTGGCGATACCTAATATGTCTACTTTTTTTAATTTCTGTAAGTTTTACACAATGATATCATTTAAAAAATAAATAAATCATGTTTTAATGTCTCTATAGTCTGAGAGCCATAGTTTTTTCAGTTTGTGGGCGATTTTCTTAGGTAGGGTATCATTTTTGCGGGTTGAGATGACGGTTTGATTGTCACTATGTTGGGGTGCATATGACTTTTTGATCGCTTGCTATTACACTTTTTGTGATGTAAGGTGACAAAAAATGGCTTTTTTGACACCGTTTTAAGTTTTATTTTTTTACGGTGGTCATCTGAGGGGCTAAGTAATGTGATATTTTTATAGAGCAGGTTCTTACGGACATGGCAATACCTAATATGTCAACTTTTTTTTATTTCTGTACGTTTTACACAATAATATCATTTTTGAAACAAAAAAAAATCATGTTTTCGTGTCTCCATATTCTGAGAGCCATAGTTTTTTCAGTTTTTGGGCGATTTTCTTAGGTAGGGTATAATTTTTGTGGGTTGAGATGACGGTTTGATTGTCACTATTTTGGGGTGCATATGACTTTTTTATTTTTATTTTTTTATGGTGGTCATCTGAGGGGCTAGGTAATGTGGTATTTTTATAGAGCAGGTTGTTACGGACACGGCAATACCTAATATGTATACTTTTTTTTATTTACTTAAGTTTCACACAATAACATCATTTTTTAAACCCAATTTTTTTTTTCGGGGCGATTGTCTTAGGTAGAGGCTTATTTTTTGCGGGATGAGGTGACAGTTAGATTGGTACTATTTTGGGGGGTATACTCCTTTTTGATCGCTTGGTGTTGCACTTTTAGTGATGTAGGGTGACAAAAAAATTGTTTATTTAGTACAGTTTTTATTAAAAAATGTTGACGGTGTTCATCTGAGGGGTTAGGTCATGTAATATTATTAGAGAGACGGTCGATACGAACGCGGCGATATCTAATATGTCTACTTTTTTTTTTTTTTCCCTATTTAAAAAAAAAATTCCCTTTATTTTGGCAAAAGGATATTATTTTTTTTCTTTTTTACTTGAAACTTTACTTTTTTCAACTTTATTTTTTGTCCCACTCTGGGACTTCAACTTTTGGGGGTCTGATCCCCTTTACAATGCATGACAATACGCATGCAGCAGGGGTCCGGCTATCAGTGACTGCCAGAACCCTGCCGCTGATCGGGCAGGGGCAGCTCCTGCACCCGCCCGATCACCATGACGTACATGTACTTCTCTGGTCCTTAAGTCACGGTCAGAGATGACGTACATATACGTCATGGGTCCTTAAGGGGTTAAAGAAGCACTCCCACAAAAATGTTTATTCTCTGGCTCATTAGAAAAGTACATGATGTAAACTGTAGTGAATGTAATCTTTTTACAGGTGACTGTAGTGGTGAGTTATCTCCTCCCTTCTGCTCCCCACCTGTGTCATGTGACCAACACTCTGACTCTCCAACTGACACAGCTTCTTATGTGTGAACGGGAAGTCAGTTTCTCTATCCATTCCTATGAGAGCCTCGTTATCAGTATAATAGGATTGTATAGAGAAACTGACTTCCTGTCCACACATAGGATTCTGTGTCAGTTGGCGAGTCAGAATCCTGGTCACATGACACAGCTGAGGACCAGAAGAAAGTGGATAACTCACAACTAGAGTCACCAGTAAGAAGATTATCTTCACTAAAATTTATATCATGTACACTTCTAACAGGCCAGAGAATAGAAAATGTGGGAGTGCTTCCTTAAACTTGACACAACATTATGTGACAGAAGTGCATCAAATTTTGGTGCATTTTACAAGGTCTAGCACCATTACATTAGTAAATTTGCTCCACTGTGTGCTTCATTTCACATGTATTCACATCACATGTATATAACATGTATCATATGCATATATTCATTATAAACAAGCTCTTCTATGGAGTTTCACTCCCAGTAATGCAACAAAATTAAACAAATTACAGAAATTGTATTTCTTGAATCTACTTTTTCATAGCATTGTTTGTTTAATATTATTCTTTTATGGCTATGTCTGTAAAATAAGTTATGAAATAGTGCAGTTTCATGTTGACCACTAGATGTCATTGCAGGAGACATACACCGTTGACTAAGGCCCACCTCTCTTTTCATCCTGCCGTGAAGACTGAATGTCACCAATGCATAGGAGTGGATAGGGACACATATTATTCTGCTGAAAGTATACAGCATGATAGTTTTAAGTATGTAGAAATCTGTGACATACTACTACGGTCTATACATGTATTAGCCCCTTACTGATGTAAACAAAGGGGGTTTAGGCTAGACCGCTGGCTTTAATCAATGGTTATATGTACCTAAAATGGTGCATGAAAAACTATAACTTGTCCTGCAAAAAATAAGCTCTCATACATTGATGAAAAAACTAGAAAGTTATAGCTCTAGAAAAGCGATGTAGAAAAAATGTGCGTGGTCACTATAGAACAAGTAATGTAACACTTTCAAACAACATTCAAGGAGTCTGCCTCTGTAGAATCAAGAAATTGTGTAATTTCCCTAAAATGGTATGGTGAACCTAAGCTCCGATTTAGGGTTATCTGGCAGTGTTTGTTGCCTGCAGACCATGTTTCATGTTTGCTGTGCGACCCTAATGGCTCTACAGTCTTGATCCCAGAGACAAATACCTGGTACAGTATCACAAAGTATATGTGCATAGGGGGAGATTTATCAAAACTAGTGTAAAGGTAAACTGGCTTAGTTGCCCATAGCAACCAATCAGATTCCACCTTTCATTTTTCAGAGCTCTTTGGAAAATCTAAAATAGAATTTCATTGGTTGCTCTGGGCAGTTTTCCTTTACAACAGGTTTGATACATCTCCCCAGTAGTGCGCTCTGTTTGGTGAGCTTGTTTTTCCCTTTCTTTTTGACCCTTTAAGTTATAGCGATCAAAGTAAAGTAATATTGGGTGATTTCTTACTTACAACACAGATGTGAAATTTGTTCTCCAGGGTACCCCCTGTATCTACATGTTGGAGAAGTAATTGATGGCATTGATATGAGAGCAGAGGTTGGACTTCTCACTCGGAATATTGTTATCAAGGGGGAAATGGAAGCCTCTTGTTATGGTCACAACCATTGCCAGTTCTTCAGTTATGACACCTTTGGGGGCCAAATTAAGGTACATATATTGCTCACACCCATTGAACACCATAGGCTATAATTGGATCAATGACATAAATCTCAAGTCTTTTGACATAAATAAAATGCATTAAATCACTATGAAACAGGATTAGACCAGTCTGAATACTGGAATCATAGGTACACTATTAAGTTTTTTGTTATTTCTTTTAATTGCTCTATCTTTGTCAATCATAGTTGTTGTTTTTTTAATAATATTTTTATGTCCTTTTTACTGTAGATTCAAAGCCACTTCACTTCAGTTCACCTGTCAGGAATAGAGATCACCAACATGGGGCAGCAGATATTAGGAAGTTACCCAGTACATTTTCACATGGCTGGAGCCGTGGATGAAGAAGGTGGATACAACCCCTCAACATACATTGATAATCTTGCCATCCATCACTGCTTTTCCAGATGTGTCGCCATTCATGGAACTCATGGTCTCTTGGTATGAGTCCTAACCATGCACACTGACTATTGCTGACTAGCCTTACTGACTTTTGATGATTAGCGTGTACAATTTACACAATAATGGGATTTTTTTTTCTAATCTGGATGCACCGTTTCAATGCCTTTCTTTTCTTCTGTGCTTCAGATAAGAGATACAATAGGCTATGACACACTTGGCCATTGCTTCTTTTTGGAAGATGGAGTGGAGCAAAAGAACACCTTCTATCATAATCTCGGGCTGGTCACAAAGGCTGGCACCATTCTGCCTACTGATCGCAATGAGGCCATGTGTCTGGAAATGCGGGAACATGTTTATGGAGATTATATCCCAGTGCCCAGTACAGACTGCATGTAAGTTGTCAAAAATGTACTGGTTTGATATATTAGTGTGCATAAAATAAATCATTTGGGTGTATCATGTAATCTGGCAAAATGAGAGTATCAGACTGTGTACAGGCCTTCCCGTGTGGACTATTTGTAATAATATATGTTACTATTCGTAGGGCTGTCAGTACATTTTGGATTTCGAACCCTAATAACAACCTAATTGGGAATGCTGCAGGTGGAGCTCAGGTAAGTAGAGGCAAGTTTACAGAATAAATGAAGTCCAGAGAGATAATTTATAAGAAGTCTAAGTGCAGTGATGCTCATACTTTTCTAGCCCTGGTATACATGTTTTTAGAATTCTTATTTGTTGGGTCTCCAGGATGTTGGTATATGGTATATATTTCATCGAGTACCGTCCGGTCTTTCGGAGGGCCTGTATCCAGAAGGGCATTCAGAATTTACTCCCCTGGGAATATTCCTCAACAACAGAGTTCATTCCAACTTTAAGGCAAGTCTGCAGATAGTATACCCTTACATATAGTACCTTTGTAAATGTCATATAACTTTGGTCATAAATTGTTTCTTTTCTGTAGGCTGGTTTATTTATTGGGAAAGGTGTGAAGACAACAGTGGCAAGTGCAGAAAACCCTAGGGAATATCTAACAGTCGACAATGCTCGGTGAGTATTCAGCCATTACATTGCAAATGGCTTTTGTACTGTTCAGAATCGTGGAGCATTCTTTTCATAAATATACTTTCCTAAGAGATACAGTATTTATTAAAGGGGTTGGCCCATCTAAGTGCATATTTTAATTGTCCATCTTGCCTCTTTTGATGGCTCGATTCATTTTTTTACGTCTAACTCTGGCTTCTGCAGCAAGGAGCTAAAGTCCAAGGGAGTTACTGTGCCGGTAAGGGGCACTCTTCCAGGATGACTCAGATGTTGCAGTTGAACAAATAGTGGCACAATCTTCTTAGCTGCTCCTTAAAGGGGTTGGCCCATCTCGCACCTTGGTGGCATATCATTAGGATATGCCATCAATGTCAGATAGGTGCCGGTCCCACCTCTAGGACCCACACCTGTCTCCAGAATGGACCTCCAAAAGCAAAGGAAAGCATTCCAAAAGAGCCAAGCGAGCACACTTGGCTTTTTCCATAGAAGTTAAGCCCAGCCACTTCTACTGTACATTCTCTTGGCACTCCATTAGAAGTAAATGGAGGGTAGCAATACTTGCGCGGTGCACTCTCCTTCGCTTTGAGGGCCCCATTCTAGAGATAGGTGTAAAAAAGGTACTTATCTGACATCGGTGACCTATCCTAGCTATATGCCACCAATATGTTAAATGAGTTAATCCCTTTAATTGAATGGAGGTATTTGCCAAAACTAGCTTTAACATATGTGTAAATGTTCCATAAATATGTATAAATCTGAGATACTACTGATTTCTCACCTGCTGGTTCCGGATAACAAGCCTATTGATATCAATTGTATTTTACATTGTACATATGTTTCGTTTGCTCTTTAGTTTCCGTCCTCACCAGGATTCAGACCCAGCCAAGCCTCGAGTGCCTGCTCTCATTGATAGACTCATAGCCTTTAAGAACAACGATCACGGTGCATGGGCCAGGGGTGGTGACATCGTCTTCCGGAACTCAGGGTAATTCATTTATTTGTTGGCCTGTCAATAGATATTAAAGAAGTTCTCCAGTTTAGAAAATCCATTTTCATATGCTCTATTAGTGAATTCTGAGTTATAGTGATCCTCATCTCTTGGCCAGAGTAGAGAGCAGTTACATAGAGCGTCATTTGCTCTGGACTGTCCTACATTAAAGAGAGAATCTATTGATGTGAATGGAGACTATGCAATACTTAAAAGGGTTTTCTGAGACTTATATACTGATCCTATACTCTGGACAGGTCATCAGTATCTGATTGATGGGGCTTGGACCCCCGCCGATCAGCATTTTGAGAAGACACCGGTGCTCGGAAAACCCCTTTAATTCCACCTGTGGTGGTGCTGCAAAGAAATGAAACATTTACTGCAAATGTTTATAGTGGATTGCTGGGGGTTCGAGCAGAGGGACACTTTTGTGATCTGCTTATTGTCACTGTACCTTTCTAACAAGTAATGGTTGTCCAAAGCAGAGAACCCTGTTAACATAATGAGGAAGGGTTAAATTAACGATTCTAGTGCAAAGAAACAGGCAAGATTTCCAAAGGTATTTAGTACAGTCCAAAGATATGTAGCACAATCTGCATTGGTCTGAGGACCAAATTATACCAAAATGTAGATAGTGGTGTAGATTTATTATTGAAAATGCAAGAAATGCAAAGAATAAATAAATAAAAACAGGCATACATGCCTTGCGCCACCTTTATTTACCATTTCAGACACTTTTTCCATCTTTAAGGGACATTATGCAGTGTGACTGCCTCTCCTGTTAAGGACCACACAGAATTATTGGCTAAGGGATATATGCTGAGAATTTTTCACTCCACATTGCAAAATCACAGGACACAATATTTTGGCTTTTCTGTTATTTTTTTTGGCTAATAATAAGTTATAATCTGAAGTCTCTGACGTGAATGGCTGATTAAAAGTTATTACTTGTTTGTTTCATTGACCAAATAATTATATGTCGGCTCATTTCAGTCCAATATCTATCTATAAAAAATTGTAGCGGGCAGCACCGCAGTATTTTCTGTAAGAATGGAATGCCAGCGGCTGAAGAGGCGATCCACCAACTATATAAGATAAAAACAAAAAAAAACTCCATGGCACATCCAAAAAAAACTTGTGTTTATTCACCAGAAAGCGACGTTGTGCCGTGTGCCGTGAATTTTTTTTTTTTTTTTTTATTATCTACAGTATCTATCTGTAAAGTACATGTGTAATTATAATAAAACCTTACTTTTACCTTTTCGACCCACACACACAAGCATTTTTGTTACTGAATTTCCTTGCTCTAATGTTATGACCTTTCTGCTCTCCTAGGTTTTCAGACAGTGGAATTGGACTTACACTAGCCAGGTAATAAGCCATTTATCATGAGTTAATCTGTTATGTAGCACATGTAACAGACATGGGAAAGTTACTTTGTGTTCTCCCAGTTGTGTAATAAGGCTAATATGTTAGCACTTTTACACTTTATTTTCATTTCCCTACTCCAGTTCTGCCACCTAGAACTTTCAAAAGTGTTTTCTCAGGGAAATGACCCCTTCTCTCATTACAGGCATGCCACTTCCCTCTCATTCTGTCACTTCACATTCACAGTCACATTCTTGTCAACTCCCCTCGTGTTCCAGCTACCAAGACATGAACATACATAGGTCTGCTCAAGGCTATGAATCACCAGTAAATGTATGCACATCTTGTACTAGGCTTCTCTTTCCTGCAGCCTAGCCTTCTCCCTTCACAGTAATACCTGGCAATAAACCAGTCATTTTCACACCTCATAATTAAATTCCTAGAAATGTAATGTTTTGGAAGGAGACATGGGATTCCGTTGGTAGCGTTGTAATGTCTATCATGACTTAATAGAGGGCTGTCAGTTTCACTAGTTTCTCCTGAAGGAGGAGTGTGGAGGAGTCTGGCTGTGAGTGTTGGTAATGTTTGATCTATTGCCTTAAGGATATATATTTTATTTCCAGTGATGGAACATTCCCAACTGATGAAGGATCAAGTCTCGAGATAACAGATTCCATCTTTGTAGGGGAAAGTGACAATGTAGGCTCCTCTGGTGGACAGAACAGCTACTGGGGACGCGGAGGGTCAGGTGAACAGAGGTCGCTGCCACGGAATAAGTATGTTAGACTGATAAAATTATCACCACTACTTATTTAATTTACAGTAAGGTCCATAAATATTGGGACATCAACACAATTCTAACATTTTTGGCTCTATACACCACCACAATGGATTTGAAATGAAACAAACAAGATGTGCTTTAACTGCAGACTGTCAGCTTTAATTTGAGGGTATTTACATCCAAATCAGGTGAACGGTGTAGGAATTACAACAGTTTGCATATGTGCCTCCCACTTGTTAAGGGACCAAAAGTAATGGGACAATTGACTTCTCAGCTGTTCCATGGCCAGGTGTGTGTTATTCCCTCATTATCCCAATTACAATGAGCAGATAAAAGGTCCAGAGTTCATTTCAAGTGTGCTATTTGCATTTGAAATCTGTTGCTGTCAACTCTCAAGATGATATCCAAAGAGCTGTCACTATCAGTGAAGCAAGCCATCATTAGGCTGAAAAAACTAAACAAACCCATCAGAGAGATAGCAGAAAATTAGACGTGGCCAAAACAACTGTTTGGAACATTCTTAAAAAGAAGGAACGCACCGGTGAGCTCAGCAACACCAAAAGACCCGGAAGACCACGGAAAACCACTGTGGTAGATGACCGAATAATTATTTCCCTGGTGAAGAAACACCCTTCACAACAGTTGGCCAGATCATCAAGAACACTCTCCATGAGGTAGGTGTATGTGTGTCAAAGTCAACAATCAAGAGAAGACTTCACCAGAGTGAATACAGAGGGTTCACCACAAGATGTAAACCATAGGTGAGCATCAAAAACAGGAAGGCCAGATTAGAGTTTGCCAAACAACATCTAAAAAAGCCTTCACAGTTCTGGAACAACATCCTATGGACAGATGAGACCAAGATCAACTTGTACCAGAGTGATGGGAAGAGAAGAGTATGGAGAAGGAAAGGAACTGCTCATGATCCTAAGCATACCACCTCATCAGTGAAGCATGGTGGTGGTAGTGTCATGGCGTGGGCATGTATGGCTGCCAATGGAACTGGTTCTCTTGTATTTATTGATAATGTGACTGCTGACAAAAGCAGCAGGATGAATTCTGAAGTATTGCGGGCAATATTATCTGCTCATATTCAGCAAAATGCTTCAGAACTCATTGGACAGCGCTTCACAGTGCAGATGGACAATGACCCAAAGCATACTGCAAAAGCAACCAAAGAGTTTTTTAAGGGAAAGAAGTGGAATGTTATTAATGAATCCGATTGAGCATGCATTTCACTTGCTGAAGACAAAACTGAAGGGAAAATGCCCCAAGAACAAGCAGGAACTGAAGACAGTTACAGTAGAGGCCTGGCAGAGCATCACCAGGGATGAAACCCAGCGTCTGGTGATGTCTATGCGTTCCAGACTTCAGGCTGTAATTGACTGCAAAGGATTAAAAAGTGAAAGTTTGATTTATGATTATTATTCTGTCCCATTACTTTTGGTCCCTTAACAAGTGGGAGGCACATATGCAAACTGTTGTAATTCCTACACCGTTCACCTGATTTGGATGTAAATACCCTCAAATAAAGCTGACAGTCCGCAGTTAAAGCACATCTTGTTTGTTTCATTTCAAATCCATTGTGGTTGTGTATAGAGCTAAAAATCTTAGAATTGTGTCGATGTCCCAATATTTATGGACCTGGCTGTACATTCTCTATACACATAAAATGAAAAATGAAGCAACTTTGCAGTAAATGTTAATTAAAAATGTCCGGCTAGTTTTATTTCTACAGTTCCTATGCAGAGTACACATCTCCATGGTAACAGACAACAAACTAACTGTCTAGTCTGAACCTACAGTCATAATGCATAATGCATACCTGTCTACTATTTCTGGCTAACCTACCAAATGTATGTTAGCACAAAGTTGGGGAACAAATTGAAAGTATGGGACTGCAAAGCTGCAGGGTTATAGTACACAGAATTAGTTTTTCTGTCTGTTACCAGGAGTGCATCATTTGCATCAGGCCTCATTCACACAACCATATTTGTTTTACCATCGGCAAATGGCGGTTCCGCAAAATACGGATACCGGCCGCGTGCATGCTGCCACTTTTTCTCTTCTACAGAATGTCGAAAAAATGGACAGATATAGAGCATTACAAATTTTTTTGCAGGGCTGCAACACGGACATGCCCATGCGGATAATACACAGTGTGCTGCAGCATATTTTGAGGCCTCGTTGAAAGGAATAATACTAAAACAATAAACTGCGGATCAGATGTGGAAAAAAAATACGGTTGTGTGCGTGAGGCCTAAGCTACATTTTTCATTATGGATTTATTGACACGATAAAAAATTTGTTGCGAAAATGGTCATAACCTTTAAATAAACATGATTGAGTAAATTTTGATAAAAAAATATTTTAGTAGAATGTGTCAATAACATTGTAGACTCGGGCTACACAGCAACTTTAGCCGCATGGCACATAATCTCAATGTTGTGTTGCTACATCGCAACTAATGATAATAAATGTGGTCAAATTTGGGATCTACAAGTTACCACAACACAAAAGATGGCAGAAATCCGAATCAGCACTACCACATTAGCTCTCATTATTGATGCATTTAGCAGTGCAACATTGTGATCTTATGATGCATAGCCATTTAACCATAGCCTTATCCTACTACAGTGTCTTGCAACTTTTTA
Organism: Bufo bufo; assembly: GCF_905171765.1. NCBI lineage: Eukaryota > Metazoa > Chordata > Amphibia > Anura > Bufonidae > Bufo > Bufo bufo. The sequence continues at coordinate 682,448,120 of NC_053389.1, read as the reverse complement.
TACTATTATTTTACATTCACACAACATGATTTACCCAAATGGTTCATATGATTTACATTGTAAACCGTATAATACAAATTCATGGCAATTAGTTAGGGCAAGGATTTGACTCATAGTAAATTGGTCCTGTTTGAAAATAATACATGCATGCATGATGTCCTAGGACATTCCCAATTCGTGGATTTCAGATATATGATGGGCCAGTCCGACTTCTCAGATGCACATTTAAGAACTTTGTCCCAACTGCAGAACGACCTTCCAGTGCTATTGGATTTTCTTTGAAGAATTCCTGGCAAATCACACCTCAGAATAACATTTCTCAGGTCAAGATGGAGAGAAGTGTAAGTAAAATGTGACTAAAATGTGTATGGAATTCCTATGTGATTAATTGGTCTAGAAAGAGTTAATCATGTGGCCATCAGTACATGAAGCAGCCTGGCTGTTTTCAGTAGAGCCTCTAGGTTTATGTAGGCCAGAACCAGGCGGTTAGCAAAGGGATAACATGCTGAGGAATCTGTGATTTTTGATGAGATCCAGTCTGAATAGTTATTTGTGTTGGCAGCTTGACTCTTCTAGAAGTGTATTTGGTAGCTGCTTGTGTTTTGCAGGTTGCCCTGACCGGTCTCCTAAGCTTGTCTTCAGCTGAGGGGATATGATTTTCATTATCCATCATAAAACAGAGGTATTGTTTGAACCAGTTCAGGGCTGCACCCTGAAATGCCAAACCCGATGAGTCTTGTAGGAGAAAGACCTTAAATGGAAAGGTGATTAACCACATGGTTCCAGAGAAGATGTTTCTGAAGGACCAGCCATCATGGATTGAGTATTTTTAAACATGCACCAGCAGGCTATCAGATAGTTAAGATCCATAAAACTGAAGGCAAACATAAATCTTGAGAAAACTATTCAAACAGAGTTAATGTCGGTATGGAGAGAAAGCTATGTCCACATTTCCTCACCTTACCCAAATGACCCGAATGCTGTTGTAAGATGCTGGCATGAGATTAGGTTCCCCACGTAGATAGCACACAGATCTCTCACTGTAAGGAATGAGTGGCAATTAGTGTGGAGAGAAGAATCAGAAAATACATATTATTCTACGGCCATGTGCCAAATGTTCAGGACCAAACATGTTAGCTTCATATTTGTACTATGCTGGCAGCACAGACTGTAGTGTGATGCACAACTAAGCCTTGTATTGTGTGCCAGTGGTCCTATTTCTACCACAGCCATCTCATTACTTCTAAATAATTGGAGGCAGCAATCAAATATTACATTTACAGTATCTACAATCATTGCCAACATTTACCTCATTTAAAGGTCTTATATAGTCAAATGTGAAAGCTCAGCTTTTACCTGGAGTTATGTAGCTGCATATTCCCCTCAAAGTTCTACTTACCTGGTTCCTGCCATTTCTGAGTGTCTCTAATGTCAGTATTCAGACCTCCAGAGCAGCATTCTGATGCATGTAGAAAATACTTTCTCTGCACTCATCAGCTGAGAGCGTTTTTACTATACAGACTTGGTACATAACATCATACGCTATAATCAGTATGTCTGGGTCACGCCATCCCCATCTTATCAGTGGGGCTGGTCTGATAGGACCTCCACCAATCCTTACAACAAATGGGCGACAGCTCTACCTCATATCCAGCTGTGCACAGGAGCTGTAGCTCTGTCATTTTCACTTGAATTGAACTGTTCTTCTATTCTCTGTTCAAGGGCCAACTGACAAAACCAAAGCCATATGGGAGCATTGGCTACTGTGATCGCTTTTCCCCATAGAGATTGTTTTCCGGGAGGCACAGGGCAATCTGCTCCCAGGAAACAATGATTTTTGGTACTACTACATTAAAGGGGAGACCCCCCGATCAATGTCTACAGAGGGTGATTATCGGGACTGAGCTTTCCTAGGAATACTTCTTTCTGATAACTGCGCTGATTCTCTGCCCGTGTATAAGGGCCTTTACTTACTTACTGACCTCAAACTGTAGAGGAAATGCAAAAATAATAAAAATATATGTATATTAATGGAAATATCACATCATAGTATTAGTATAGAACATGATTGATATTCCACAATAATTTGCATTCAATCTTCTCTAAAAGATGTTAATTACGGTATGTATTCATTTCCCAATTACTTTGGAGTTGATAACATTTTGTACACGAGTACAGTAGGCATGATTTCAGATGTGGCACACATCCATTTATCAATTTCGTATAAAGTCTAGGGCAGTACCATTGCGTTTTGTTGTGTCATATTGCTCATCACAGTGAACAGCATGTACAGTTCCCAAAACTTATCTGATTGTTTCCTATTATTTCTAGTCATTCGGCCTCTTCGGACACGTAATAAACAAGATGATTTATTTTATGAGCTTAAAGCTGAGGGAAGGATTGTGTAATATGATCCGTGGCTGTTTCTGTGCGTCCTTTGCAAGCATCAGCTGAGTTATATCATGATACAGGGATTTGGATCTCATTTACTAACATTATAGCATTGCTAGTGTCGCCAGTATTATTTGATTTTACCTTGATACTTCTTTTCTTGGTGTGATACTCATGTAGGAAACTGTTTTCCAAGGACAAAAGTACTGATCTCGATCTCATGCTATGTTACTGACAGCAAAGTCATAAGAGGCAGTAGCTCGCAATTAGGATCAGTCTTTAAAAATGGGAGTGTTACACTCATACAGCATAAACCAGACTGCCAGAAAAGACCCTACGTTTGCCATCTCGCCTGACCTCAAGTAATTTCTACAGTGCCCTTCTATATATTAGGCCCTTTTCACGTGTCCGTGATGACATCTGTGACAAGATAGTCACTGGTTCATCCATGATGAATCTGGTTGTCCATTTTTTGCTCTCCATGTGTCATCCGTATTCCATAGATACTGCCAGCTTGAAAATAAATTTCCAGAGAATCTCCTACCAGTGGTCCATGAAACCACAGCCCAAACTAGAATCTGTATTGTGTCCTTAGTTTTCATGGAACCATAGACTATTATATACGTGAGGGTCCGGGATCCATATTCATGGACAAAATAGGGCATGCTTTTGTGGTGTCACTATGGACCCACAGTCTGTGGAAAACCACTGATGTGTGAATGTACAAATTAAGCTCAGTGGGTATATGTACTGTCCGTGGAGAACACGGACGGCACACATGTACGATTCTCTGATGAGTGAAAGAGGTCCTAAAGGGAATGTGTCGTCAGAAAATGACCTGCTGTTTAAATCACTTTTATGTTTTACATATTTTTAAAGAATTTTTTATTTTGTTTTTAATTTGCCACGTATTCCATATATTTATACAAAAAAGATAAAATCCTGAAGTTTTCACACTGTCCACTAAGCCTAGAAGTCAATGTGTCTATAGACCATGGGGCTACCGTAAAGCAGTTTTCTTAATGCTTTCTAAATGCTGTTAAGAACAGCTCAGCGAGATGGCCACCTCCATAATCATGTTCAGGAAATAGAATAAATGACTCAGCAATCAGAAAAGAAAAACAGATAAGAAAAGAAGGAGATGTGCTACAATCTGATTTTCTGTACTGCATTGAACGATTTCCATAGACTCTGCATAAAAAACACAGCAAAAAACCACAAATAAAACACACCAAAAACACTCAGAGCTTGACAGCCAATTAGAACTCAGTTTTCCTTTCTTAAAGGGGTTTCCCACAAAGAACACTTAGGCCCCTTTCACACGGGCGAGTATTCCGCGCGGGTGCAATGCGTGAGGTGAATGCATTGCACCCGCACTGAATCCTGACCCATTTATTTCGATGGGGCTGTGTACATGAGCGATGTTTTTCACGCATCACTTGTGCGTTGCGTGAAAATCGCAGCATGTTCTATATTCTGCGTTTTTCATGCAACGCAGGCCCCATAGAAATTAATGGGGCTGCGTTAAAATCGCATCGCATCCGCAAGCAAGTGCGGATGCGGTGCGATTTTCACGCATGGTTGCTAAGGAGACGAGGGATGTATGACCCGGGACCTCATTTACTTTATTATTTTACATTATAACATGGTTATAATGGAAAATAATAACATTCTTTAATACAGAATGCTAAGTATAATGTCAATTGAGGGTTAAAAAATATTAAAACCATTACTCACCTCATCCACTTGATCGCGCAGCCGGGATCCTCATCTTTGTTCTTCTTGAAGGACCTGCAAAAGGACCTTCGCTGACGTCATCGCGCTCACCACGTGGTGAGCACGGTGACATCATCGCAGGTCCTGCTGAATGAAGATAGAAGGACCTTCACACTACTCCGCCATTTACACTGTTTCCTTTGCTTAGGGGATAAGTGTTCCTTGTGGGAATACCCATTAAACCTGCTCTGCAATATTGAAAGCTGTGCTGCGATTAGTTGCTATGGGCAACACCTACAATTTTACTGATAGATAGTTGAGACCAAATGACCAGGTTTATGAAAACATAAATGACATAAGTTAGAGTGAATGTGATGGGCAGTGTGAAGCCCTGCCCCCTCCTCTAAACCCTACCCTGTTTGTTCTGAAGTAGCAAGAATCCTAAAAAGTTGCAAATTATGGCTTGCCCCATAACTTGAAGCTTTATAACGCCACAGGGCTTAGTAAATGTCCCTCATTCTGTTTTTACTTTTTCATTATGAGATATTGAGTGCAGAATTATGGAGAAGAATTTGAAGTTTTTTAATTTTAGCACAAGGCCACAACATAGCAAAATGTGAAATAATTGAAAGTTTCTGAACTTTCCGAATGCATTGTAGTTTTGAAGATTTCCTCTTCTTTTCTCCAGTACATCAGATGTTACCTATGTACCGGGGCCACTCGCATGTTTTCTCTCTGCTTGATATTACTGGAATCTACTGGATTGTACCAGACGGTTCAGAAGTCAGTCCGGGTGCAGTAATAGATTCTCACTTTCCTGGCAGCAGCAGTGTTTACACGTGTCATGTACTAAGAAGGAATAGAATGGCTCTTATTTAGTCATAGATGGCAAGGCTGTGTTACGTGGTTTTAGAACTACAGAAGGCATGCACCAAGTGAAGGATCTGATGACAGTGCATCTTAATTACCGTCGCTACTTTATTCAGTAGTCCAAATTACTTATTGGATTCCTCTGGCTTCCAGAATGGATATCATTATAACATCTGCAAAACGAATGCTGTTGCGAGCTATTACCGTACTTATTTGCTGCAGATGTGCTGCTGTGATCTTAGCAGATGATAGATATTTCTCCTAATCCATATAGTAACCACTGCACACGATGCGGATAGTTTTATTAGATGTTATAGACAGCCTGCACTAGGTCAGCAGACACTTGGAATGTCCGGGTGATAATATGTTCCGGCACTGCCCGTGTTTAACTTTTTCCCTTTCACATGCAGGTTGGCCGTAAAGTGTTTTTTCGGTCGCCCAGGGCAGTGGTTTGGAAATAATGACTATGATGGTGACAAGTCTCAATTTTCCATGACTTGGATGGTTTCCATCACCGGGTATCCTGATACCTTTGTTGGACGAGCAGACAACTATCTTCTGCGGCATCCGGGATGTTTGACAGTGCCACAGTGGAATGGCGTCATATGCACTGGCAGATATGCACAGGTTGGTCCAAAGGATTTTGGTATTGAACCACTTGTCACTATGTATGTTATTTGGTACTTTTTATCATCTTCGCTAGCAGTAAACATTTACTATACAGAAGTCATTTTAGATCATAATTCATATTACTTCCATTACGTCCCAGCATCTTCCCGACAGTATTACACAGGCCGATTGACCAAACGATTGTCAGGAAGCAGACCCCCATTCTTCACGTATGTTCAGGTCTTAAAGGAGAGACCTGCATCTATCAGACACTTATGGGATATCCTATGGATATGTCATAAATGTCTATATTAGGAATTCCACTTTAATGCATTTAGTGTTATTACTGGTTTGTCACCACCACAATGCCCAGTGCAGAAACAGAAAATAACACATTTTAAAGCAGTGCTGTGTCATTTCGCTATTTATATCTCCAAAGCCATTCCATCAAACATTGCCTTATTAGAAATGTCTCGTGCACGTTCCCACAGTCATTTTAAGCTTGGCTCATGTGTCTCATTTGACTTTCTCGGCCCAGTTAGTGCCAGCAGGTCACTGTTTTTTTTTACCATTATTAACATTTTCTTTAGTTCTAGGAGTTGGCTTGTGGGAATATCTATATTGTAGAATAGACTGTAATGGCTGTAGTATAAAGGAATCCCGAGATTATTCTTCAGTGTGCTGGCTCACTAGTAGAGGCACATCCCAGGGCAGAAACGATAAAACATTATCCAGACATAAACCTGTCATATGTTAGTCACATCACAGTCTTCAGGTATTTGCTTGCCTTATAGACAGGTTACTGTACGTCTTTGTGGAGGAAACATAAATGAATATAAATCCACCAGTCTGCAGAATAGAGCATATCCTTCTTACAATTACCTTCTAGGTAGCTAGAAAAGTTCATCCATTCATGTGGCTAGGTAGACTGACAATATAACGTTGTAAGCAGTAGTGTAACTCAGTGGGATCCATTAGGATTCATTGGTGTCCTTTTCAATATATCCCTCATCTGGTCATCTTTAGAATGTATACACACATTTTCACATTGCTTTTTCCACAATTATTCTAAAAATCATGCAAAAGATGTCCAAGAACTACAGCTGAAGAAATCACTTTGTACACAGAGTCATTAGGATTAGAGGTGAGCGAATTTCATGAGAGGTCTCCCCTGCATAACGGAAAGGGGACCGATCCGTTTTGCAGCCCATAGACTTCTATTATGACGGAATGAATAACGGAATGACTCTAAAGGCATTCCGTCATAGAACTGCGTTATGGTCCGCGGTAACGGAATCCATAACGTAATTCCGCTTTTACCAGCAAACGAAGCGTGAACGAATTTCAAAATAAATTTGCTCATCTCTAATAAGGATGATGCAGAAGGTTACATGTCTTCTCAGTGCAGTGATCATAATAAGTTCACAGGTTTTAAACACCTTCCCAAATCTAAAGACTTGTACAGCAGGTTCCACCCCTATTATCTTATCTCACCCTCTCACTCATCACACCATTGCACTGCGCCCAGGCTTAAAGCTGGGCATACACATTAGATGTATGTGGGCTGAACCCTCTGATCAACCAACCATCTAATGTATATGGCAGCTTCCCAATTCTCCCCCCAGTGGGAGATTTCAGGTGGACGAAACTTTACCAACCAGATCCCCCTCCTCCGCCATACACATGCATGCTTGGCCAAGTGTGCGTGTTCTTAATGGAGAATGCCATGGCCAGTCTCCTCTGGCAGCAATTTATCTCCTAGAATGAAAAGGATCCTTCTCTCCCCTCACACATCAGATGTAGTGTTGGGCGCGAATATTCGTATCGCGAATTTTAATCGCGAATATAGCCACTTTGAGAATTCACAAAGTTTTAGAATATAGTACCATATATTCGTATTCGCGAATATTCTCAAATGTTTTTATCAGTAACCGCCTTCTTGCTTCTGGGCCAATGAAAAGGCTGCAATGTCTTTGTCTGAACCTTAGGCAACATCCCTAGCAACCAATAGGAAAGTTGCCTACCCCTTACTATATAAGAACCTCCCCAGCAGCAATTTTCTGTAGTTTTATGGAGTTCTGAGAGAGACAGCAGTGTCATTGCTGTGCTCTGTGCTTTACTGTTTAATTACATTAGTTAGTTAGTTTATATATATAATACAGATAGTGGGAGATAGTCAGTGTAGGTTAGATAGTGATATAGTGTAGTTGTACATGCTACATACATAGTGCTGTGATGTCACAAGTTCACAACAATACTTAGTGCACCAATCAGTAATATGTAGTCAGACGTATTGCACCAAAATATGCTTGTCATTAATTGCCGATTTGCGCAATTGCAAATATATTGGAGCACTCTATCTGCATATAAAGCTATTGTAATGTTCTGCCGTGCCAACCATTTTCTCCAGTCTCAGGACACTTCTAGCAGCTTGAAAAATGTAGCAACAGTGACCCACGCCTGTTTTGCGCGAGCAATATGCGCATATTACATTGGCGATTCTCGCAATCAAGAAAATAATCAAGAAAATATATGACGAATATTCGCCCAAATATTTGCGAAATATCGCAAATTCGAATATTACCCCTGCCGCTCATCACCAATCAGATGGTCGGCTAGTCCTAGCTAAATTAGAGGTTCGTCTGACGTTCATCTAAAGTGTATGGTCAGCTTTGGATCTCAACATGCTGATCCTTTCATTCTCTGTGATCTAAGGAGCCTGGCAGTGGCATTTTCTCCTATCCAGAACACATGCACACTCTGGCAAGCCAAGTCTGTAGGAATATGTGTCCAAAGAGATGGCAGTACAGCCAACATATATCTCATGTATATATCCATAGGGAGCGAAATCTGCCTATGTACACACACACACACATATATATAAAGACAGACGGGCATACTGCTAGGATTATCTAGTTCATTTACGTATAGGGTTTGTCATTATTAGTGCTGAGTTGTTTTCTAGAGTCACGTGGGTTACCAGTTGTAATTACAGAACAGAAAGATCGTAGATTGTAGAATCCGGCTCCCAGCCATGTACTAATAAAAAACCTTACCAGGACAGCGTGCTCTTAGTAATGCTGTGCATTACAGGTGAACGCGAGGGAGGATCCAAGCTATGTCATGGAACATTACACACGTGTGCCTTTTGCTGATACATTGTAAATCTGTTTTGTTCTGTTTCTCTGACAACAACAACAAGTTGAATTCCTCTCCGGGGTGTAGAATATGTGTTTTTCCCATACCTGAGCCTTTCACATTTGCTTTGTACCTTTGTTTCATTAGGTTTGATCTCAGACTACAGTATTCTCTTACATAACTTGCGTTACACCCAGAGTAATTATCATTTTCTTGACAGGTCTTTCCATGAATTTGTAGACAGGATAAAATACCTCTATCAAGGTTTCCAGATCTTTTTACACCTTTTTTAACCCTTCATGTGAAACTGCATCTGTTTTACCCATATACCCTATGATTTAGTCAAAATTCATCTGAGGGCCACATTACCAAGCATCCTATCCAGCAGACAGCAGACTGTTGAAGATATGGAAATAGATGGGCATCATTTCCATTTAAGGGACCAGTGATGTGTGATTTCTGTCATGTAGGCTCATTCTGTACAGTCCTAATCTTTCTATAAGGGCTTCTTCACATGTCTGTTTAAAAATGATCAGGTGTTGTGACTGAAGCATATAGATTATTTTGAATATGGCAGTGGGTCATATGTCCCATGTAGGATACAGACCTGGTAACCACTGAAGACCAAGTTGTCCTCCAATGATCTCCAGACCCGTGTTCCATGGACGGGGTCCAAAATAGGGACATGCTCAACACGGTTATATGAATAGCACTACTTACTTCCATGGGTCCCATGTCGTATCCGTGTGCAGTCCGTTGTGAACACAGATAGCACACAGATAAAAAAATATGGTCATGTGAACTAGCTGTTTAGTCGGTGACAAGCAATTATAGCCACCATTACAACTCACACATCGGTTGTCACTCGGGTTTCCTACAGTTCTAAAAAGCAAGAAGTGCTTGTTGTCTGTTTTATGGGAAATTACATTTTTGCGAGGAATACAGCAATTTATATATATTGTGGGGATTCGCTCTGGTAGACAGGGTGTGCGGACGCAGTACAGAGGCAAATTACCAGTTCTTAAATCAAACTTCCGTATTTATTCACACATAAGGCAAAAACAAAACGTCACTTTGCAGTCTTGGTGTTAGTTCACACACAATGGAAAGTCCACATAGCAAAAATCATCTTGTTGGCAGTTCTATCTCCAGCAGTCCACAGCAGGCTTTTAGGGGGCCTGTTTCCCCTAAACACGGGTCTCAGCCCTCCAGCGCGGCACAAGCCTCAGATCCCAGCACACACACACTTTGCTGCTGAGCCCAGCTGCCTATTTAAGGACAGCTAGGTGCTGTCAAAACCCGGACCGGCACTTAAAATCCAGTCCGGTGTTTGACCCCCACCTGGCTGCAAATCAGCCCAGCAGCACACACTGGGAGGAAAATACCTGTTTTCCCAGACCATACCCTTCACTGTGTCACAATATTTAAAAGGCGCAGATCCCCAATGGTAAGTTTATGTAGAATGCTCTCTTTCAACATGAAAAAAAATATTATAAAACACTGTTGCAAATGATACTCTTATTATGTTCATTTTACAATTCTTATTTCTTTGCTTTATACAATAACCATAAAATGCAGTTATCGAGATTCACTATTGACTCTACACCTCGATGCTGTCTAGATTGGCCCATTTTAACACAAATTGTCATATCTAGTGTTTTAG